>NC_142586.1:60169724-60794724 GCF_965207765.1 Zootoca vivipara
ACCAATTCTATGAAGACTTACAACACCTTCTAGAAATGACACCAAAGAAGGATGTTCTTCTCATTACAGGGGATTGGAATGCTAAAGTAGGGTGTTAAAAAACATCCAGGCAGAAATTTTAGTGAACATTACCTAGTAGTAGTAGTAATAGTAATAAAAACAATTTTATTGTTTATACCCCGCCCATCTGGCTGGGTTTTCCCTAGCTGCTGACAGTAGTAGTTGCTGACAGAGATTTATATGGTGCTTTTGTCCATAAATTTTTCCATTCCTCTACAATGTTTACAACCCAGTTTTTGTTACCATCAACTTTTTAGATTTTGTTTGGGGTAAAATTGATTATCAGTAAGGGTTTTTGTATAAAAGGGAAATTAGTCTCTTAGTCATACTATCTCTTATACTATCTTTTCATATTCTTTTAGTTTCCCTGTAGCTTCATTTTTAATTTTTATATTTGCAAGAAATGATCTCAACTGATATCCTAGCGGCAGTGAAATTTGATTATTTTCTAAATGTACTTGCACCTCTGTAAAAGGTTGTCCCTTGCTATAATAATCATTCAAGCAATGTAAATGGTGTTCTTTCCATATCTTCACACCATATGATCTGTTTTTATTTTGAAATAAAGGATGATATGGTATCGGAATTATAGGTGATAGTCCTAGCACTAAAAAAATTGCCATTTCCCCCATATTCTAAATGGCGTGAGTGCATAGGGGTTAGTAAGTCAACTCAACAATCAAAGTTTACTTTTCATTAATGCCAACACAGGCATAGGCAACCTTCGGCCCTCCAGATGTTTTGGACTACAATTCCCATCATTCCTGACCACTGGTCCTGTTAGCTAGGGATCATGGGAGTTGTAGGCCAAAACATCTGGAGGACCAAAGGTTGCCTATGCCTGCCCTAAAGGAACACCATCAATTTATCTGTCCTCTAGTGTTGACCACTGAGTTCTCTTACAGGATGACATCAATTCCACCAAATGGCTAAGTTGGGGATCCTTTCCAACTATACAATTCTATGATTCTATAAGCACAACACAGACTGTTCCCTTTTCTGGCAGAGATGTACTTTGGAGTGAGCCTTCAGCTGTGATTAACACAACAGTTCAGCACAATGCATTGCTGGAGTTTGCCACTTTAATACAATTAGGAAGGAAGTATGCCCACATTGTAAAATACTTGTATATGTTGTTCCTGCCTATGACCCAAACAGAGTGGCCATGTGCAATTAAATTGCTCTAAACCTCTTACAGAGGAAGCCCCAAATTAACTGCCTTTTTTGTTATTATTAAAAGTTCAAAAACTCAATTAGACATCAACCAGGTCGTAGCATGAGCAAGAGTAATTATGCATCTATGGTTGAATATGCTGAATGAAGCTGAATTAATCCTCACTATTTGCAGTATTTTAATGAGTTGGATTAGCTCATAGGCTTTGAAACCATTAACACTATTAAACTAACATTTCACTATAGCCTTACAACTGATTACTAGGATTATAGTGATCTTGATAACTACTAAACTCTTTGTAGAGTTTGTATATAAGCAAAAAATATTTTTAAATCACTATATACACCAACAAAATTAAAGCACATTGTTCAGGAGTTGTTGACTGAGATACTGCAACTCAGGCATTTGGAAACTCCAAGCATAGATCTTTTAATTTTACATTTTTATTTCATTTATAGCCCACCTTTCCTACAAGGAGCTCAAGGTGGCATTTATGGTTCTCCCTTTCCACATTTTATCCCCACAACAATCCCATGTAGGTTAGGCTGAGAGTATGCCGACAAAGGTCCGTATAGTTAAAGCTATGGTTTTCCCAGTAGTGATGTATGGAAGTGAGAGCTGGACCATAAAGAAGGCTGATCGCCGAAGAATTGATGCTTTTGAATTATGGTGCTGGAGGAGACTCTTGAGAGTCCCATGGACTGCAAAAAGATCATGTCCAAAGTATCTGTCCTTCCAGTGAGCACTCAGGGTTGATTTCCTTCAGAATGGATAGGTTTGATCTTTTTGCAGTCCATGGGACTCTCAAGAGTCTCCTCCAGCATCACAATTCAAAAGCATCAATTCTCCAGCCATCAGCCTTCTTTGTGGTCCAGCCCTCACTTCCATAAATCACTACTGGGAAAACCAGTCCTTTACCTTTACCCTATTCTGTGTTTTCCAAGTTCCAAGGTAGATGGTGTCCCGGCTCCCAGGTCTTTCACACCCTTGGCATGATCTGCTGGGTCAAATGCTTCCATAATTTCCATGCTGTTAGACACATTTTCCCACAATGACCCATTCCAATTTCAGCTTCTGGGCATATGGGGCACCAGGAGGTCCAGTGATTTGTTCACTACACAAAAGCAGGTCAGAGCAGTCTACTCCTAGTAGCAACAGAATCGGTGCCTTGGGATCCCAATCAGGAATCTAATTGGTGATCAATCTTAGATGAGGGTGGTAGAGTGTGATGTCTGGTGTGGGAATCTGGCTGCGATTGCCCAGCAACCTATCACACTTCAGTAGGGCTGGTAGGGAAAAATGGGTTCCACCTTCGAGTGGCTCAATCACGAAGCCACTTGCCTTCCTCCCCACCATGCACTGACTCCAGCTCACATCTTGAGGGTGAGCTGTATCTCTTCCCCATCCAAGCTAAAGAGGTCAAAGAACTCTGGACTAGCTAGGGATCGGTTGCTTTGCCCACCCAAGAAAACGTATGTCACTATAGCCTGCTCCAGATGCCCTGCAGGGCAGCATTGTCATTCCTTCTACCTAATACTAACACAAAGATTTGTTGAAACAAAATTTAAAAAATCCTTCCTGACCTTGTGGGGGGCAGAAGAAGAACCCTGGAGAATCAGACCAATGGCCCATCTGGCCCAGCTTCCTTTCTCACAGTGGTCAACTAGATGCCTGCTGGAAGCCTGCAAGTTGAACCTGAGCACGGGAGCCCTCTTCTCCCTTGTGTTCCCCAGCAACTGGTAGTCAGGAGGCCTACTGCCTCTGATACTGGAGGGAGAACCCAGCCATCAATAAAGCCCAATTAATTCCAGCTCTGATATGAAGGTGTGCTCTCAGGCAGAGCACAGTGTGATCCCTGAAGGCAGGCTTAAGGCTTAAAGTTACAAACATGTACAAACAGGTTTACCCCATATGGAAGATAACCTGGGGGACTGCTTGGCTGGCAGCCAGCAGTACAGGAAGTTTGCAGGACAAAAGGAAAGATCGAAGAGAGATAAGGTAGCAGCGTGACTTGGCCTTTTACTAGGTCTGGAAAGGTCACACCCACCTACTAGTCACATGCAAGGAAAGATGCTCCAGGCCAAGAGGAACAGGAAGTTTCAACTGGCTGGACATTCCCTTGCATGTCCACTCTAGCAAAACAAGGAATGTTGTACTTGACTGCTCCCAATGGATTACATCCCACATGAGTCACAGTCAGCTTTTGGTCTTTAAGTAACACCACATTTTTTCAGAAGAGAAATGTTGACAACAAGGAAGAGCAAACAGTGTTGCAGCTTGATAGCTCTTGACAGGCCTGATTTGATTAACCCTCCAGATCTTATAAAGACGCTGTTAGGAAAGGCACAGCTTGACAAATTAGAAGTTTAAGAAATAGGACTGTGTGCCTGACACTACAAGAGCTTTTAAATGATTAACTTAGCAAAAATCAAATGTACAAGATGTGATTGCAGGACCGGGGGGGGGGCATACTAAACATATGCTTTCCCTCTCCAGGATCCATGAATATCTATAGCATTCAATTACTGTGTAGTATATCAAAGCCTTTGCATGTCTGCTTCAGTTACGGGCTTTTAATTTGGGGGGCAGGAGAGAGAACTACAGTATCCTATGAAACAAACGGAGATTTAGTTAACACATGCTTCATTTCTGAATGCCTTTTTCCCAAATAAATCACTCCATTCATCACTTTATGTTCTTATTTCAAAGAGGTGCCTTTAAAGCAGCTGCTCTTTTTGAATGTATCTATGGCAATATGGGGCAGTACTGGACAGATTTTTCCAGTTCTATAGGACTAGGTTGCTGAACGCACATGTCCTGAACGCTTGGCCTACCTGATGGAAAGTCTGCATGTCAAGTCCCCAATTGAGGGTCAATCCATGTCTCCAAAGTCCAAACTGAAGCACAATGCTGCAGAGATCCTGGACCATCCGAGCTGAAGGCATCAAGAAAGGAAGTTGAGCAGACACAGCACCTCAGCTCTGCTGCCCTTTTATACTCTGCAATCTGTTTGCAGCATCTGGGCTTGACAAGGCATGTGACCCTCACCTGTTCTGAGCCTACTCCAGTTGAGGAATCACACACTTCCTCCCAGAACTGGCGAGTGCTGGGCTGTGAGCCCTTGCCTACCTCAGCCCCTTAGAGCACCACTCCTGCTGCTCCCTACACCTCAGAGTCCACAGTGTTCATGGGGACAGGGGCCTCTCTGACTCTGGTGATGGGTCCTGCTGCTCTGGTTCCTGTACGCTGACCCCCATCCCCTCATTATCCTCTGTTACCCCGTGAGTACTTCCTGCACTACCTCTCCGTCCCCAGCTTACCCTGGTGTGTCCCAGCCCTAGCTACGCCGCTCAACGGAATCCTCTTCCCCCTCTCCATTGTCCTGCCAGTTCATAACAGCACACAATATGGGGGTCAGATAAAAGATGCAAAAGATAAACCCTGAGAAAGGTGTCACAATTGAGCCTTGCTTGAACTACGTGGTTTTCCTGGAGTTCTGGTGTGTCCTTGTAGGCTTATTCTTTTGTCTTGTCTTCTGCCTTGTTCCTTGTTCCTTGACCCTGCCTCCTGGTTTGTCCTTTGGTTCTGGCTTCTCCCATGGCTTCTGGTTCCTGCCTCTACTTACACTGCTGCCCATGGCCCAGCCTTGACCAAAGTCCATCTAGTCCAGCATCCTCTTCTCACAGTGGCCAACCAGATGCCTATGGAAGCCCACCTGAGTACAATAGCATTCTCCCCCCTTGTGATTTCCAGTAGCTGGTATACAGAGGCCTATTAGGCCCGACATTGTGAAACAAAGCCATCGTGGCTAGTAGTGACAGATAACCCTTACCTCCATGAACTTGCCTAGTCTTCTTCAATAACCATCCAAGCCAATGGCCATCACTACATAACATTTTTGCCCCCTTCTCAGCCAGCTGCCTCTTTCTACATGCAGTAAATTCAAGAAGGGAGTTTGGGTTCATCAACTTTGTTTATTAACAAACGAGTTTCGTTTGGACCCTAATTCCAGCTCACAGCCATATGCAACAATAATTAATTCTTTATTATCAACAATATCTGAGCTGAATTTCAGTGAAGCCTGTTGAAATGACAGTATATCTTAAAAAAGAGGATCCCAAGTGTGAGTTCAAATATGCATGTGTCAACATCAAGTGATAACTTGCACACCCGAAAGAACCATTACAGAGCAAGGCACAACTTTTATATCACTCTTACAGTCAATTGTCCTCTTCCCTATTGCTTCATGGCAATACTTTGCTAGTAAGTCAAAGGCAGGAATTTGGGTATAACTTTTGGTGCAGCACTAATGAACCTCATATGTAGTAGCAGCAGCATAATTAAATGACAATACAGTGGTACCTTGGGTTAAGAACTTAATTCATTCTGGAGGTCCATTCTTAACCTGAAACTGTTCTTAACCTGAGGTACCACTTTAGCTAATGGGGGCTCCTGCTGCTGCACGATTTCTGTTCTCATCCTGAAGCAAAGTTATTAACCCAGGGTACTATTTCTGGGTTAGTGGACTCTGTAACCTTAAGTGTCTGTAACCTGAAGCATCTGTAACCCGAAGTACCACTGTAACTGCATATGTTGTCTCAAATCTTGCACATGTGGTGGATGTAAGCCATTCATATATTGTGTACTTTGTTATATGGATGGTCATTGAGGGAGAAAAGCTGCTATACTCTTGGTATATCTTAATTCACTTCCACACTGCAAAAAAATCATTGTGGATGTTAACTCCTTCATCCAGATAAATATGTTAATGTAATGGGTTGATACAGCGATGTCTTTGTGTCTCTGGTTACCTGGTGATCTTTTGCATCTTTTTTTCTTTTCTTTTCCCTCAGATATTGCATGAAATTGTATATTGTATGAAAACTGACAGTCAGAGCAATGATTGATATACCTCTTAGTAGAGAGTAGCCCTGAGTCCTTGTTCTGACTACCAAACCAATCGTTAATGCTGTCAATTCTGTGAGCTGTTTAGGGAGTGAAGTACTGATTCTAAACTCACCATCCAGAGCAGATGATCATTGCTTTCCGTGTGAAGAACACCATCCATCTGTTTCTTGAAGAGGTTGTTTTGTGGAACCTGCTAATCTGCCAAAACATCATCTGAGAATAGATGTAGAAACGTTCTGCAACCTTGTGTTGTCCAGATTTTTTCAACTACAATCCACACCATCCCTGTCCATTGGCTACACTGGCTGGAGAAGAGGAGAATTGTAGTCCCAAACAATTTGAGGGCAGCAGGGTAAGGAAGACTATTTAGAGAAGTTGTGCTGTTGTTCACCTCTATATGCCCAAATAAGCCTTTAGCTCTTTGCTTCCATTCCTGTACAGCATGATCATGAGTGTGGTTACTGGTGCTGTGGTGTCACAAAGGCACTGATCTGATGTCTCTCAGTTCTTGAAGGAAGAGGCAATTATGGGATTGGGGGGGGGATAGTTATGGCACAAGTTTCCCTGAATACAGTTTCATTTAATCTGCCCCTGTTTCCAAATAATACCTCTGCATAGCCTCATGCACATCAACAAAGCAGTTCCTCAGCAACAATTGGACAGAGACCCTCTCATAGACATGGCACTATAGAAAGCTTGATCGGCTGTGTTTTCAAAAAAGTGGGATTTTAGAGTTTTGTGAAAACAACTTCTTTAAATGTTCATCCAGTATCTGGAACCAATGTTTAGCTATCCTTGTGGACCTGCATGTGGGGGTTTTTATATATTGTTTATCTGAAGATAAATAATGTAGAGGAATTTGATTTGGATTTTCCAAGAGCAAAACATAAATCCTAGCACATTTCTCTGATGCCGCTTTATAGGTTTGGTCTTACCATTCATTTCAGAAAAAGGGAATAAGTCTTGGGGGCAAAATGATGCCTGGGGTGAAATAAATTGTAAGCCTTTCGGCTTATGGTTCTCAAATGTTTTCCTTGTCTAAAAACATATTTGCTAAATGCTCGTCTAATGGTGGTTCCCACTGAGTTTATTACGTGGCATTTGTACACTACTCGTTAGCAGAGATGGCGGGTAGGAATACAGAGAGAAAGCATATTGAAAGTGCATCTCATTTAGGAAGCAGACCAACAGATTTGAATGTTTTCCTTATCTCCATAATGGCTACTCAGTTGGGATTCTGGGGACAGAATATATAATCTATGATAATCTGGGGACATTTGTTTTTTAGGATGAGGGTGCTTTTTAATAACTTCAAATGAAGGCTAAGGCTGCAGTCTTGAGAGTACAGTACACCATTCAGCTCACTGAATGAAGTGGGGGCTCTTTCCAAATAAACAAGCTTGGGAATATTCTGGACAACAACACAAAGCAGGCAGGTGACATCTGTTCATCTATAACAAAACAAGCACATGAGGGGAGTCACAGTTTAGTGGTACAGATGGCTCATGAAGAATGGCCATAGTTTCATCTTTGGCATCTTAGGGGAGGGCAAAAGAAATCCCCTGTCTAAAATAGCATTGTGCCGCCCCCAAAAAATCCTGCTTCTCCTCACCCCCAACCATTCTCCATAAATTAATGAGAAAATAAATTGCATTCAGAAATGATCATAAGGTCAGGAAAATTTTGATTATTTTCTCAGAGGAGTTTTCATGAGCTTTCCTTACTTTTGAAGTGGGAGGAGGATGGCAGAGAAATCCAATTCATTTCACATTCAAAGATGAACCTACCTAATTCACACTTTCTGACACAATTTGAGAGCCAGGTCATCGCTTGAGTTTCAGTTCAGATAAGTAAACTCTGTTGTGATGCACAGAAATGTTTATTTGTTAAATTTATGTCCTACATTTCTACCTATTATGGGCCCTTAAAGCAGCTTACATAAAATCAGTAGAACTACTGAAAAACATCAGACAGAAACAGACTAATTTAAAATGCATGGTGATAATGGGTTTTAAAAATCTATGAAGCAATAAAATTAGTTATTTTAATTCGCCAAGCTCAAATTCAAGTCTTTAGGATCTTTCTCCATCTCCCAAAAAAAACAAACATTGAGGGAAACAATAATATTATTATTTTTTACCATGGTTTTGCATTGAGGGATACTATTCATGGGGTTACCCATCAGATTAATTGTTTTCTAACAGACCACATTCCTGCTTGGAAGGGCACAATTATTTTTAAATTAGTTAAAGAAATCAGGATCTGATGCTGTTATTTTCAGTAACTAATTTTCTTTCAGGAAAAGACATGTGACTGAGATTAGATTTGGGCATAGAGACGTTCAGAAATAGACGCAGCTGATTAGGACAAGGATTTACCCAAATGGCTTACAAGGGGAAGCATGATGAATGTGGTTGCAAGATAATAGAATTTATGTTATGGTCTGACATATTGTATTTAGGAAAGGGATGCTGAGATTAATGGATAGATGGAAATTAGTTGTTTTATTGGATTTTGTTGTTTAATTTATATTTCTTGTGATCTGTTGCCTGGAGTGATACTAACATCTCTATACCCATAGCTCTGAGATAGGAAATAATGATTTTAATCTACTTTCCCCTGCATTGGTTTTTGTGATAGTTATTGTGACAAAGTGTGCAAATATTTAAATGTACAGTACTATTTAACGTATTACATCCAAAGGGGGTGATTAAATCCATACACTGGACATTGGTGGCCCTTTTGCCAGCTCTCTTACACACACACACACACACACACACACACACACACCCCACCAATAATTGTAGATCTGTAGATTTCTACATGTGGGGAACCAACTGAACTGTCCACTAGAATGAGATTTTAACATTAATAAATGAGACTTTTTCACAAAATGTTGCATTATGATTTTGTCAATAAAATGGCTAGTGAATACTTGACTAAGTGAAATACCCCCCCCCCCAAAAAAACACCAAGGTACACTCAAGTCCCACTATCTGTGACAAACCTGAAGGGTATAATTGTATGCTTACGAACAATTGGTTTAATGTGTATTCAAGCGCACTTAATTTTCTACGGACTGAACACAATGAAAGTAATTACCTTGGATTACTGTGACAAGGTTGATAGAGAGGTATGAAGGAAGACCCTGTAATCTGGTTAATATTATTATTATGGGCATCATAATTACAAGATGAATGATGTTCAGCTTTGCCCATTTCATACAGAACCATCAGCAGCTAAAGGCAAATAAGCATGACAATAGAAAACAGAGAGTACAGAAGTACCTGTAGAACTCAAACAACAAAAGCTGAATGTATTCTGTGAGCATCAGCCACATCAGTCTGATATGAAGCAACTAAATTATCTTGCAGAGATTCAGAATGCTGAAACATTATAGAGAAACACCTTATACATCAAATGATGTGGATTCTGTAGGTGGAATGTGAAATAGTTTCAGAATAACTACTACCTAAATTCATATATTTAGCTAGACCATTATTTTAAAAAATGATCAAACTTCCAGTAAGGCATTGTAGGTTATTTCTTTTGCATCATTTACTCCAAATTTCAAATTAATTACATGCTGTCCTGTCCAGTTTCCTTGCATGCTTGAAAAAGAGGTTTATGTATGCAGAATATGGCAGCTTCCTTTTGTACTAACTACCCCCTTTGTCCTTGCGAAAAGTGTGACAGCTAGTCGAATTCAGTGCCGACTTATTCAGAAGTAAGCCATGCTGCGTTCAGTAGGACTTGCCGCCTTGCTAGTGTGTTTGAGATTGCAGCCATAAGAACAAAAGGGATGAGTGCTGAGACTTCCACAACTGGCTGCTCTGATTGGCTAGGGGCAAGACAGATGTTTCTTCTATCTGTGCTTTTGGTGGGAATAGCTGGTGGAGGGGGCGTGCCATGAACCTTGCTTCCTCACAGCAGCAACACCAGTGTGCACCGGGATGATGAGAGGTGTGGAAAGGATGGAGTTGTTCAGGCAGACCAGCAGAGCCAATCTGGTCCTCACACCAATGCAACCCAAGCTCACCATCGCTCTGCCCTTCCAATACTGGGTGGCCAGGTCAATGGGGCTGCCCCTCCCTGTTGGCCACTCCTGCTTCTGGGATTAAGTGAGGTTGTCAGATACTGAATTTAGGCCCTTAATGCTCCAGAGACTTACGTCATTTGTTAGCTTGCAGAGTTGTTAGCTATTTTGCTTGCAGAGTTGCAATCTTTAAACAAAATACAGTATGTGTTAGCGTATGATCACCAAGAGGCAGAAAGGGGAATATTTCCAGTCAACTGCCCAGGAGAGAAATGGTCTGAAGCCAGTTTCTACATGAAAACGTTTCTCATCTGGTAAATCTCTTCATGCCTTCGGGCAATAGCTGCTTCATACTATTAAACAAAAAGAGGTGTGTACTTAAAAACAACAGCACATTTTTGCTCCAGTTTTTGTAGCTCCTGGAAATTCACCACAATCCTAGACTGAAACACTGACTTCTTGGTTTGTTTAGGGATTGGTCATATACATTTATTTTAACTGTACATTATCATTATAGGTGCCACCTTTTATTTTATTTACTGTGTTGGTGAATGAAAGAATTCTAACAGCATATAGGTGAACTCTTTGCTTTTCAGTTGAAAGTAAATCTTAATTTTGTCTGCATTATCAGTATGCCTACACAGTTGCCAATAAAAATTTAGAGAAGCGTGTGTTCTCCATGACAGTCTTTGCCCCTTGCCAGGCCAAATTTGCTGGGGCTGGTGTAAGTTGCAGCCCAAAGCATCTGAGGGGCCCCAACTTGATTGTATATCCACTGCATACCCATTCCTTAGTTCTGATTTTGTTCCTCCCTTTGCCTTAGTTCTATGGACTTTCTCCTTTCATTTGTGCTTCAATTATAACATTTTGATTAAAGCATCCTGGCTTATTTGGCTATATGGCAACATGACCCAGATATCTCTCGTCCACCTCCACTCCCCAGCCTAAGCTGTTAAATAACAATGAACTGAAAATACTGTTTAGATTACTTTTTTCAAAAAATGTTATATGTTTCCCCGAAAGTACTCCCTCTTCATTGAGCAAGTAGGTTTGGAGATGTGGTTGTCGGACTGGTAGGAAGGAAAGGGTTCAAAAAATAAAGGAGGGGACAACCTCAAGAGCTTGAGGATGGGGAGCAGCTGCTATTCCAGCACTAGAAGGATATGGCCTCTATCCCTCTCCTCCCCGCCTGACACCTGAATTGTTGCTGTCATTTGCAAGGCGATTACCAACCAAAGCCAGAGCAGGTATAATTAAGAGCAAGGATGGGGAGGGAACCTGTGCCTCCCGTCAAATGTTGCTGGACTCCAACTCCCATGAGCCTCTGCCAGCATAGCCAATGTCCAGGGATGATGGGAACTGTAATCCAACGACACCAAGAGGGCCACAAGTCCTCCATGCCTAGTCAAGGGTGTGGCAGAGTCCATTGGCATACAACCAATTTTAACGCACAATTGGCTCGGAATAAACTGAGCTGATCTCTGTCGCTCTCTGTGATAGGGGCAAGTCAGTTATGACTTAGACTGAGGAGGGCAGGAGAATGAGTTCAGCCATCATTGGCTGCAAGGTAAAGATAAAGTACCCCTGACAATTAAGTCCAGTCACAGACAACTCTGGGATTTCAGCGCTCATCTCGCTTTACTGGCCGAGGGAGCTGGCGTTTGTCCGCAGACAGTTTTTCTGGGTCATGTGGCCAGCATGACTAAGCTGCTTCTGGCGAAACCAGAGCAGTGCACAGAAATGCCATTTACCTTCCCGCCGGAGTGGTACCCATTTATCTACTTGCACTTTGACGTGCTTTCGAACTGCAATGTTGGCAGGAGCTGGGACCGAGCAACGGGAGCTCACCCCATCGCGGGGATTCGGACGGCCAACCTTCCGATCAGCAAGCCCAGAGGCTCAGTGGTTTACACCACAGCGCCACCCGCATCCCTATTGGCTGCAAGAAGAAAGCATAAAAAGAAACATGAATTGTTGAGTTAAAAATTAGAGATAGGAATGGGAATTCTTAAAATGTTTATACACTTTTTCTTTGAACCAGGAATGTGGAGTAGGTGGGCTTCTGGGTGTTTATTTCTATTTTATTATTACATTTCTATCCCACCTTTCCCTCAAAGAGCTCAATCTGGTGTACATTGTTCTCCTCCATATTTTATCTTCACAACAACCCTATGAGGTAGCTTTATGACTGAGTGGGGATTTGAACCCTGATCTCCCAGGTCCTAGCCTGCCAGTCTAACTACATCACACTGGCTCCCAAAGTTGTTGAACACCACCTTGCATCAGCCCCAACCAAGAATGATGGGATTTGGGGTTCAAGAACATCTGGAGACCACACATTCCCTGCCCCTTCTTCAAACTATAGCCTCCTTCCTTCAGAAAGGAAGAAGCTCACACTTTAGAATACAATTCTGCTCACAGTGTCCTACTTTATTTTTTTGAAGCAAATTAATTTCTAAAAGGTTCTACAGTTGACAGATTACTAGCCAGAAGGCATGCAATAAAAACAAACTCCAACATAATTAAGAATGGTCCTAAAAGGGACAGGAAAAAAACAAACAAATGGATTAAGTAGGAGAACTTTTGCCGATTATAATAATAATAACATTCTCAGTTCATTTGACAAGCTTCATAAGAACTTTATCTGAAAGCAAAATACCTAAAGTTTATCCTCTGAACACAGGGATTTAATTGAACAACCAATGTGTGAGAAACTGATATAAGATTGCAGGAACAACCAAGTCCCAGCAAGGAGAAGCTTCCTATCTGAAGTGTGTACTTGTTAGGATTGCAAAGCAATGCCATAACTAACCATAACCACATTGAGTGCAAACCATAGGTTATGTGCCCTCCACCCCCTGGATATTGCTATCTATTGTTACAGAGATATATTTAAATTAAAACCACAGGTTTAAAATAAAAGAGAATTAAGAAAAGTTGCAATTGGTTGTGGCTAGTAACATTCTGACTTGGTAGAGCTGTGATTTTTAATCTTGCTGTTTTAATCACAATGGGGCTTGTACAGCACTTACTTAGGAAAATGTGCTGTTGTATACAGCACATTAAAAGACGCCTGCTTCTTGGGAGAAAAGCAATGACAAACCTAGACAACATCTTAAAAAGCAGAGACATCACCTTGCCAACAAAGGTCCGTATAGTTAAAGCTATGGTTTTCCCAGTAGTGATGTATGGAAGTGAGAGCTGGACCATAAAGAAGGCTGATCGCCGAAGAATTGATGCTTTTGAATTATGGTGCTGGAGGAGACTCTTGAGAGTCCCATGGACTGCAAGAAGATCAAACCTATCCATTCTTAAGGAAATCAGCCCTGAGTGCTCCCTGGAAGGACAGATCATGAAGCTGAGGCTCCAATACTTTGGCCACCTCATGAGAAGAGAAGAATCCTTGGAAAAGACCCTGATGTTGGGAAAGATTGAGGGCACTAGGAGAAGGGGACGACAGAGGACAAGATGGTTGGACAGTGTTCTTGAAGCTACGAACATGAGTTTGACCAAACTGCGGGAGGCAGTGCAAGACAGGAGTGCCTGGCGTGCTATGGTCCATGGGGTCACGAAGAGTCGGACACGACTAAACGACTAAACAACAACATACTATGTGCTGAATGCAACTGTCTTCTCACTAAAAATAATCAGTTAGTTATCCTCTGCATATTTATGGGCAGGGGAAGAAAGCCCAAACATGATTTTCAGATAAGATTGACTCCATAGCTCTTATTTAGAAATTAAGTCATACCACACAACATAAGCGTTTGAATACCCAGCCAGATGGGTGGGGTATAAATAATAAATTATTATTTTATTATTTTTATTATTATGAATTTATGTATTGATTACACCTAGACATCTCTTGTTGAAACATACACACAAACTTTTAAATGTGAGGCACACCTGTTTCCAGTTGCATATAGTTTTCTTGCCTGCAAAAACCAATTTACCAGTAACTTTTCATTATCCAAAACACATTTTTCTCTAAATTAAAAGAACAAAGTGTTCCAACCAACAGACAACAAAAATGGTTTCATTTGAACCAAAGCCCAGCAGAGCTCAGCAGAACGTATTTGCAATGCATGGCTCAATCCTGAAAATATGAAGCAATAATCTCTGCATCACACCACAGAAATCATAACCAGCGTTTTATGTCTGAGATTAGGGTTTGGGGAAGGAAATGGAGTCAGTCAGTGTGACAACCAGACAGGCACAGAGCTTGACAGAGAGTCTTTTTTTTCTGAGTTCTCCTTTTCCAGCTTCTGGCAGTCTTCTTTTAGAGTCTGCCAGTTGCTGGAACAACATATGTCATTCAGCTCCCTACTTCTGAACCTTTTACAGTATCTTGCTTTCTAATGGGTCTCCTCAGATGTCAATCCCTAGACTCTTGCTTATTTTTGCTCTCCCTGGATTATGTTTTGACTTGGACTTCATCTCTTTTGCTCTGCCCCACACAGATATGCTACAGAGTTGGCCTAATCATGACACTTATTTGATCACAAACTGTATTTGAGATTGCATTAACTAGTGCTGGCACAAAACATGCTCACCCACATCTGAAGGCAGTCCTGTTTAGGGAAGCTTTTAATGTTTAATAGACTATTGTATTTTAATATTTTGTTGGAAGCTGCCCAGAGTGCCTGGGGAAACCCAGCCAGACGGGCGGGGTATAATTATTATTATTATTATTATTATTATTATTATTATTATTATTTGAAGGGCCATTCACCCCTCACAAACAGCCATGGTGGTGGTGGCTTTTCTTCACTTTTTTCAAGTGCACAGCAAACTCCAAGACAGTTTTCATTCATGATAATTTCCTCTATGGGTCCTTGCTTGCTTGCTTTCTGAAAAGCTCTGCACTCTCTTGCCCACAGCAGCATGGAGCAGAACAGCAGAACATTCTAGATGCCATGTAGTCACTGTCAGGATGTTCTACACATGAGTAGAACCGTGGCAGAGACACATGCCCAGCTGGCATGTTCCCTCCCTCCTGGTCAATCATTTGGGAGCTTCAAAACCTTTCTTTAGCCCGAACATCACAGCAAAGCCCCTTCCGCCGTAGGGGGGGGGTTGTGGGCACACCGAGGCATTCACATGCTGGGGGAATTGTTGCAATTCCCCCCAGCCCAATTGGCCGGCTCCCGGACGTGGCGCTCCCTTGGCGTATCCAATCTAGACGTTCCCAGGGGGCGTGGCTCGCTGATTAAAGCCAGCGCAGCCGGGAGTCTGCCTCTCTTTCCTTGACCCCCAGTCCAGTCACTTCGTTTTTCCCACCCACCCTCCCTTTAGGCAGGGTTCTCCTTTGACATTGCTTTGGACCTCGGTTGGTCGCCGTTGAGGGTAGGAATTTTCCCACTTGGCAAATTGGCTCTGGCCTGGTGGTTTTCGCCTACCTCGTAGCAACCGTCACAACTTTGGTTTTTGGCAGTAGGCATTGGATTATCTCTGAAAGGGTACATGTGGGGGGGGGTAGGTTGCTGCCATCACCTCCCCCAAAATGCTGAAGGGGACTCCCTTAAGGAGTCCAGGTGTCAGGAGTATGGGCAGGAGTCAGGCTCTGGGGCCTGTAGTGCTTTGCAGGACTGGGGCCTGCCTCAGCTTGTGCTGGAGAAGCAAGGCGTGGCCACACAGGTGAAGACCTCAGCTTGTGCTGGAGAGGCAAGGAGTGGTCACTCAGGTGAGGCCACTTGATACCTCACTGCACCTGGTGGCAGGAGCTGGGAGGGATAAAAGCTCAGCATTTCCCTTCAGCTCTTTGCCACAGCAACGCTATCCCTGCCTGGTTGCATCTGGCCTCTTGCTCCTTGGACCCTTGCCTTGCCGACGCCTTGATTCTTGCTCCGTGGACCCTTGCCTTGTCGACGCCTTGATTCTTGCTCCGTGGACCCTTGCCTTGCCGACGTCTTGATCCTTGCTCCGTGGACCCTTGCCTTGCCGACGTCTTGATTCTTGCTCCGTGGACCCTTGCCTTGCCGACGTCTTGATCCTTGCTCCGTGGACCCTTGCCTTGCCGACGTCTTGATCCTTGCTCCATGGACCCTTGCCTTGCCAATGTCTTGATTCTTGCTCCGTGGACCCTTGCCTTGCCGACGCCTTGATCCTTGCTCCTTGGACCCTTGCCTTGCCGACGCCTCGATCCTCGACCCTTTGACCTTCGCCTTGCTTCTTTTTCCTTGAACTTTCGCCGTGCTTCTTGTTCCTTGAACCTTCGCCGTGCTTCTTGTTCCTTGAACCTTCGCCTTGCTTCTTGTTCCTTGAACCTTCGCCGTGCTTCTTGTTCCTTAAGCCTTCGCCTTGCTCCTTGCTCCTTGGACCTTCGCCTTGCCGACGCCTTGCTCCTTGACTCCCAGACCTTCGCCTCTGCCTTGCTTCTTGACCCTGCGACTGGCTGCTGCTGGACCCTCAGCCCTGCACCTGTTCCTGCTTCTACACCACCATCTTGCCTCTGGTCCTGAAACCCGCCGACCGGTCCGTGACAGTTTGCTGTGGCCTACCCACATCCCGGCCAGGGTGCGAGATGGACAGAGCCCAGCCTATGGACCTCACCACTGTGCTGCAGCACCTCTGCATTCAGGTAGCTACGCTCCAGGGGGAGGTGTGAGCACTTCGAGCAGCCCCTGCTGCGGCCCCAGCCCAACGGACTCTCCCCGTCCCAGTGCCAGATAAATTCAGGGGGCAGCGTGGGGCTCCTCCAGCCACTACCCCCTGCCACAGGCTGTGGTCAACCCCTTCTATGGACTTACACAACCACCCCTGCACACCAGCGGCGTCCCCCGTGCCTTCCGCCAATGATCAGGTTTCCCACATCCCGGAGACACAAGCTGATCTGACACGGAACCTAGAGAGGGCCAAGGCGGACTATAAGGCGCAAGCGGATCGACGGCGGTGGCAAGGGCCTGCGTTCCAGGTTGGGGATAAGGTTCAGTTGTCCCTGGAACGTCACTGCACCGGACGTCCCTTGACTAAGGGAGCATTCCCCATCCCACAGCAGATAAACCCAGTCACCTACAAGCTAGAGCTTCCCCCCTCCCTAAAGATCCACCCCGTGTTCCAAGTATCCCTGCTGAAACCTTGCCACACGGACCATTTTCCAGGTAGCACCACCCCATCGCCATCCCGGTCCAGGTGGACAGCCACGAGGAGTTCCAGTTTCACCCAGGTTCTCGACTCGAGATGGCTCCAGGGCAAGCTCCACTACCTAATTGACTGGGTGGGCTACGGGCCAGAGGAGCGATCTTGGGAACCAGCTGACTTCGTGCACGCGCCCGCCAAGGTTCGGGCCTTCCATCAGAAGTTCCCAGATAAGCCTGGGCCATGACCGGGGGTGGAACCCCGTTTCCCTATGGGGGGGAGTACTGTCAGGAGTATGGGCAGGAGTCAGGCTCTGGGGCCTGTAGTGCTTTGCAGGACTGGGGCGTGCCTCAGCTTGTGCTGGAGAAGCAAGGCGTGGCCACACAGGTGAAGACCTCAGCTTGTGTTGGAGAGGCAAGGAGTGGTCACTCAGGTGAAGCCACTTGATACCTCACTGCACCTGGTGGCAGGAGCTGGGAGGGATAAAAGCTCAGCATTTCCCTTCAGCTCTTTGCCACAGCAACGCTATCCCTGCCTGGTTGCATCTGGCCTCTTGCTCCTTGGACCCTTGCCTTGCCGACGCCTTGATTCTTGCTCCGTGGACCCTTGCCTTGTCGACGCCTTGATTCTTGCTCCGTGGACCCTTGCCTTGCCGACACCTTGATTCTTGCTCCGTGGACCCTTGCCTTGCCGACGTCTTGATTCTTGCTCCGTGGACCCTTGCCTTGCCGACGCCTTGATTCTTGCTCCGTGGACCCTTGCCTTGCCGACGCCTCGATCCTCGACCCTTGGACCTTCGCCTTGCTTCTTGTTCCTTGAACCTTCGCCTTGCTTCTTGTTCCTTGAACCTTCGCCTTGCTTCTTGTTCCTTGAACCTTCGCCTTGCTTCTTGTTCCTTGAACCTTCGCCTTGCTTCTTGTTCCTTGAACCTTCGCCGTGCTCCTTGAGCCTTCGCCTTGCTCCTTGCTCCTTGGACCTTCGCCTTGCCGACGCCTTGCTCCTTGACTCCCAGACGTTCGCCTCTGCCTTGCTCCTTGACCCTGCGACTGCCTGCTGCTGGACCCTCAGCCCTGCACCTGTTCCTGCTTCTACACCACCATCTTGCCTCTGGTCCTGACACCCGCCAACAGGACCGTGACACCAGGGGCGTGGCCATGTCTGAAGCCGTAGTAGGTGAGGGCCTAAGGCACGCCCCCTGGCGGTGGCCCCAGGGTGAGTTCCTAGTTGATCTGCATCGCAGGGCTCACTCAATGGTGGTTAGCCTTCACAGACTGCCAGCAGAGCGAGCTGGAGTCGGATATAGACGGTTAGATCCAATGCCTAAGCCAATACCTCTCTACATCCGTAATCAATAAAGTTGTGGCATTTTTACGCCCATAAACCTTATGCACTGTGTCCTGCGTCTTTATTTATTCCGGGAAGGATCAGAGTATCGCCACACAACTGATGCCTTGGAGACATCCGCACACTTACAGGATCTGCAGACTTTGTGCAGTTGTATAACAGCACTTGGCTAAACTACTTTATTTACATATAAACACACACGGAGCACTGCAACATGGCTCCGTCTCTCTCTAGCATCAGGCAGCAGAGAGAAAGAACAAAGGACAACAGTCCCACTTCAGGAACACACAGTAAGACACACATCCTGTCTATGTCACTTCCCATTCCTCTGCAAAGTAAACCCATGACTGCACATGGGGACTGGATCTCCAACAGTCACAAGGAGTTTCAGGAAGAACTGCTGGTCTGGAAGCTGGCACATAGAGAACTCTGCACTGCTACAACTGCATACAATGATTTTTGAATGGTTTAAGAGCAAATTATTTAGACACATTTTGGATCTTACAGCATTTACTTCTCAAAGCAGAGTTCAGGATCAATGTACAAGATTTTACTTCCACTTGTATTTATCCATATGCTGTGTGGATTTATACTTGATTTATAAGAACTGAAGTACGAGTCCTGCTGGATTAAGCCAAAGGCCAGTCTAGTCCAATATTCTGTCCTGGCCAACCAAATGCCTCTGGGAAGCCTGAGTGCAATAGCACTTCTTGTCATTTCCAGCATCTGGTGTTCAGATGTGTTATTGCTTATGACAGTGGCGGGAGAACATAGCCATTATGGCTAGTAGCCATTGGTAGCTCCATCTTCTATGAATTTGTCCAATCCTCATTTAAAGCCACCCAAGCTGGTAAAGGCTCATGTCCTTCACCCCAGCTATTCCATGACTCATTCAGAAGTTACTTGGTGAGCACAAAATCAGACCACAGGGATGCAACCCACTCACACATGCCACTGCAGCAACACGTAGATTGAGCTTTAACTTTATGGTCTGAAACTTAATTCTTTGGCATTGAAGTAAATTTTGCAAACTTTGTGCAATAGCTCAGGCATTTAAAAGCCAACATCATCAAAGACTGTCTAGAATGAGGGCCTACCAATCATATATGAAAATAGTAGCATGAAATGAACACCCTATCAATCTAGGAACACTTCAGATTCAAAGAGGAAAAAGGACCATAATGAATGCTTATGTGAAGCTGTCTTGAAAACATCGCTACCTGAAAGAGTGAGAATTGAAACAACCTTTATGAAAAGAGCTTGAATGACTAGTGCAATTTGATGTTGTTGTTGCCACTGTGGCATGACCGTGGCTGAAACTACCAGATGTTTCATCAGTTTATTACTGTTTTTGAGTTTTCAAGCCTTTCTTAATAATTTTTCCTGTCTTCACAATCCATTTGACATTTCAAAATTCTCTCTAGCTACTCGCTCATTGACCTTCATAGTTAACGGTGAACTTGCTGAAATGACAGGCAAAGTCAGGGCACAATGTTACCTTACTCTGAGCTTCCATATTGGCCCCCAAGCTCTCTCAGTGTCTTCAGTTTTTAAATATTTGCTCTGTCACAAATATTGGACTATGTTTGGGGTTAAAGCCTCAGAGATAAATGCAAACTGTATCCCATTGGTTTCCATACCAGCATCTCAATAAATATAAATATAAAGGAAATTAATATTACTCTCTCCCAGTTTTGAAGAGTTTGACATAGGAAGTTATACATAGCAAAGAAATGTTTCTGATATATATGATATTTACTGTTAATGATACATCAGATAATAATTTTAAAATTAGATCCGATAGAATAATGGGTTTTAATGGTTTATATTGATTATTGTCAGATCAGATTTAAAGTTTTCTATTCTGTGCTTTCTTAAGATACTGTGATGTATTCGTTTAACTTTTTATGGATAACTGGAACCATATTGCATAGAAACAGTGTGGTGTAGTGGTTAAAGTGCTGGACTAGGACCTGGGTTCAAATTCCCACTCAGGCATGAAGTTCACTGGGTGTCCTTAGGTCATGAAGTTTACTCTCAGCCTAACCTACCTCACAGGGATGTTATTGTGAGGAGGAGAAGGATGTATACCACCTTGAGTTCCTTGGAAGAAAAGTGGGATATAAATGAAACAAACAAACAAACAAACAAAAGACTTCCTCTTGTGTCTTCAGGCTGAACTAAGTTCCTTTATCGAGTTGTGGGGCACACCTGCTTAGAAAAGGTTAAGGCTAAATGATAGAGAAAAGAACTGCATAGTGGAAAAAGCATGGAGTTGGGTGTGCTGCTAAAAACAATTAGCGTCTGCCTCCCTGCCACCGTTCCACGACTGTGGTTGCTACTGGATGGTATGTGGGAAGCAAAGCAGAATTACACTCTATGAATTTTGCCCACACTAGTCTAGATATATAGTTGGTAAGAATATGTCGTGTGGTAATTAAGTGTATGTCTCATCCCATTAGAGGAATCATAAACTCAGCCATTGAAATTCAAGAGCCACCTCTTGCATTGTTTCATTTTTAAAATTACATTTTTGATCCATACCTTTTCTTTCACCAAGGCTGGCCCAATGCATACAGTGGCACCTTGGTTTGCAACCGCTTTGGATTACAACAGTTTTAGATTACTACCACGTCAAACCCGGAAGTGTGTGTCTCTTTTTTTGGATTACAACCCATTTTTTGGAGGCCCCATTGGCAAAAGTGTGCCTTGGGTTACAACCTGTTTTGGTTTACAACCGGACCTCTGGAACGGATTATGGTTGTAAACCTAGGTACCACTGTGTTGTTGTTTTTTGCCTGAAGCAGAGCAACAAATGGTTCCCCCTTTAAGTCAAGGTGCACAGGACTCAAAAGCTGGTTAATTTATCATGGCAACTGAGACATAAGGGCCTCTTTCTCCTCTCAGGCAGTAAACAGGGGTCACCCATGGGCAGCCGTGAATCTGCCACTATCTCCTATGGCACCCACAAAAGGTCTCATTAAATATCACCTCACAAATTTCACAATACACAAGAAACTCTTTGCTCTTCCTGCTCAGTTCCTGTTTACAGACCCAGTCTTATCCTATACTGAATATGCTCGAATTTAATGGGATATCAGGACAGGACACTCAACCTTCCATTCTAAGTAGAGAAGTGGTGCAAAGAGCATATTGCACCTCTTGGTACTCATCACTTTAGCTCACAGTTAGAGGGAGTCATGTCATATCTATATGGATGGTCATGTAGATATATGACAAGGAAATTGTCACATTTTTAGCATCTTCCTCAGCTATATTTGCAATATTCACCTAATTAAAATGGGAAACTAAGCTGCATTTTGGATTTGTCTCTTTTCAATGGCATTTTATCAGGATAAGAGCTGTAATGACTTCTTCAAATGTTAACTTTAAGGTACAAGGAGACAGCCATGCTCCATACAACTATTCTTATGGGTGTGTTTTGTATAAGCAATCAGTCCTTTGTTTTGGTTGACAACTTCCATCCCAAGAGGTGTGCAAACCACCAGGGAATATCTTCCTACAAATGTGATTACTGCATCTAGTCCCCAGAGCTGTTGTATTATCTCTGTGCTCTTGCCTCTCCCCTTCTCATTTCAATATTTATTACTGGTCAAATCCCTCTTCCCAAACATATTACATGAAATGTAATTGAAAATAAATTTAATCAAAAGTCCAAAGTCATCAAGTGTTTCAAAAGGGTACTGCTAAAGGCTTCAGTTGTAGTTTCATATTTATGATAAGCAAAGGCAACAGGAAAATATGACCAATATTGAGGGGTGATGATGGAGATGTATAGAATAAAAATAAGAGATCCAACTGCTTTGCTCCTTTAGAATAAGAAATAAAGAACTATCTGCAACCTTAACCAGACTTGCCTGTCTAACAACATAATCTTAACCATGTATACCTATGAACTCAGTGGGGCTTACTTCCATGTAAATGAGGTTAGGATTGCACCCATTAACCAACTGGAGTTATTTCAGAGAAATATTTGATTCATTTCTATTCAAAGAGATCCTATGTCTCAGATATGTCTGGATTTGCAATCCTGAAATTCCTGCTTTTAATCTGTGATCCTCACAGATGTTGCTGGACTACAACTCCCCTAATTGCAAACCATTGGCAAAGCTAGCTGGTGATGAGAAGAACGGGTCTCTAAACAACATCTGGAGTGTCAGAGGTTCATCCCTGTCCTAAATAGTGATATAAGAGACTTTTTTCAGTCTGAACTGAAAGTGAATTCAATGTAATTTTTTGAATTCAGCTATGGATCACTGAATTTTGTGATTTTGGTTGAAAAATTCTCCAATTTTTGTGATTTTGTCTTGCAAAAATGCATATTTTTTCTGGTCAAAATGCATATTTTAATAAAGCAATCCATACAAAAAATGTAGAGGAAAATGCATGCAAAATATATGCAAACTATGTATTGGGGGGGTGTACAATTTAAATGTGAATTTTTCATGCAGTACAAGAAGACAACATGGACTTACGAATGATTGCATGAAAAGCTGACACGGAGCAGAAATAACCACCCCTAGACCTAATTCCTGGGGTCTGATATGGCTTCTCCCTTTAGCTACTCAATGGTCATGGAAAGATCTTTCCACCTGCTCAGGGACCCCTTAATCCAGGATCAGCCACCTCATTCTGCAGGGTTAACTTAAGTGACCTACCTCAGATGGTACTATGGGTAGGTGGGGAAATAGATGTATGGCAGAAACTGGTGTCTGGATGCAGCAGCATGTTTTTCAAAGTATAGTCCTAAGTAAGAGGGAGGCACCATTTGGACTTCATTTCAGACAGGCAAATGTATTGAGCCAACACTGCATTCTTACATTATAGGCTACAGGGTTAAACCCCAGTATGGAAACTAGATACCAGGGCTGATCCCTTTTGAGCTCAGGCACAGACTAAATCATGCTTCTTAGTAAATACATTTACTAAGAATACATTTCAGATCCATCTGCCAGCAGGTTGTGTAAACTGGCAATTTAAATTCACAGTGAACCTTCAGCTCTTCCAAAGTAAATAAACTCTCCACTCCAGTAGAAAGTAATGATAGCTAAAATGGTTGAAGAACTAGGATGACACCAATGATTAAGTCACAGACAAGTTGCATAATTATACAAATCAATGACTGTAAATTATTATTTCAAAGATTGGCTTGAAAAACACTCTCGCTTTGCAGCACAATAATTGCCGTCTGATCTCAAATGCTGAGGCCTCTGTGCCATGAAAAGGAGTGGGTTGCTGTTGGCATTCCTTTCAGAGTTCTCTGCTTTCTTTTTCTCCTTCTGTCTCTCTTTCTCTTTCATGCCAGTATATTCAGATTACTGAACAGGCTGCCTCTGAATTTTGAGGCTTGCCTCAGGTAGACTGTGATGCCATTCGAGTGAAAAGGTAAGTGATTTATGAAGGCATGAGGCCTCAATTCAAAAACAGCACCACAAATTCCGAAGCACCCTCCTAATCAAACTGCAATCCAGATATCAGTGGTGCAACTAGAAGCAGAAAATGGCTCCAGGTTACCCAAACAAGACATACTCTTGCTCCTTTGATACATTTCTCCTTGCACCATGCCGGCATAAATTCAGATTTATCTGAACAAGAGATGTAGTGTTATTTGTGTGTTGTGGGGGTAACCCTGCATAGGTCTCTATTGTTATGTAATCCAGTGTTTCTCAACCTTTTTTGGGCCACGGCACACTTGTTCTGTGAAAAAAATCACGAGGCACACCACCATTAAAAAGGTTAAAAAATTTAACTCTGTGCCGCCCTATATTATAATTATGACTGTAAGAAACACTTGCCAAATATTGATTTCCGGCGGGTCAGCGTTGTGTATTGGCGGCCGCCAGGCTCGTTTGCACTGAGCTTTGGGAAAGAGGAGGAGAAATATTGCTTTCTGGCAGGTCAGTGCTGTCTATTGGTGGCCGCCAGGCACGTGACAATGCAAATTGCCCTTCTCGTCGCCGCACGTCGCGGCACACCAGCCAGTGTCTCGCGGCACACTAGTGTGCCGCGGAACAGCGGTTGAGAAACACTGATGTAATCAGTGGTCTGTGTTTGCCTGAGTTTGAGTATGGACTAAGGATTCTGAGCACTTGTGTTCTGATTCGATACATGATGTCCAATCACAGAACATTTCTGGATTTGGACCTCTGCCATTGGCCCTTGAACTCTGAGTCGTGATTCACAGCTTGGAAGTTTAGACGGCCAATCATGTTGGGAGTGGGAGTGGCCCAGGCTTTCACGGATGTATATAAGCAGTTGCTTTGTCCCTGTTTCCCGGTTATGCAGTTCAATAAAGGTTCTTGCTGTTATCGCTGTGTCTTGCCTCGTAGGAACCTACCTACACTTCATCTATGATGGTCACACAAGGTAAAATAAGGGGATACAGTTGAAGCTGCTCCACTAGGGCTACTGGAATAAAGGCTTCCCAATGAGAATGTCAAGCAATTTAAAAATCTCAAAACAACACACTGTTCCTCACACATTTTATACTTCCTTGAATTTAAAGAGGCTTGGGGGGTCATTCTCTCCCCCCCCAATCTGTTGTTCTCTGGCCAATCAGCTCTCTGCACCACTTCACCAATCCTAATCCAAAAGTATAACTATGGCAAAGAGAGCCCTCCCATGTGTCTCTGGCTCAAAAAGCAATGTGACTGATATTTCAATATTAGGAGGGCTGTCTGCTTTTCAACCCTATGTGGAAAGCTTCTACTCCATCCATTGTTAGAAGCGGGAAGACAGCTGTTAAGCGGGAAGGTTGGGTTGTGTTCAGTGCTGGTGTGCCCACTCACAACCTGCTTTAAACCCTATTTTAATTGTATGTTAAAGTAGGGCACAGCTCTGAGTTTGCAATAACAGCCCTAATAAATATACATTTAGAAAACAGTAGTCAAGTTCTCATATCCAGTTGATAGCATAGCATAGCACTGCAATTCTATATCCACTTCCCTACTGACTCAGTGGTATTTACATTTGATTAGACATTTATAGGATTGTGCTATTAAACTGCAAGTCTATGCATTGTGACTTTGAAATAAACCACCTCAAATTGAAGGGGTGTGTTTCTAAGAAAACATGGCTAGAAACGGGCTGTTAAGGTATTGCATCCCATTAACACAACATACCTGAAAGGAAGAGAGCTATATTTAAGGAACCTTTGGATCCTGATCTGATTCGGACCTGGGTTTGTAGTTGACAAGAACTTATGAGATTCTTATGGACCTGTAAACTTTTAAAGCCTTCCAATATAAGTTTTTAGAATTGTTACTAATGGGATGCCTCTTCTTCTCTATTGGCCATCAGATGTTCAGCTCAGAACTTCTGAGGCATCACTCAGGGCTTTTTAGCAGTTGTCACTTGGGACGTCACATCATCCAGGGGATTTGATTCCATTATTGTTCAAGTGCAACATTTTATTTGGTGCACAGCAAAAAGACAGGTATGTGGATGCCATAACCTGTCCCAGAATTCTCAAGTTCTTGGGCAAGAAACAAAGCAACCATCAGCTCACCTCAGTAAGCTCACCGCAGGTGGTTGGGGGCACCTTCTTCCAGCTTCTACAGCCTGGAATTATGCATGTTCTTTAGAAGTAGGTTTTGCTGCATTCAGTGGAACTGCTCACAAGTGAGACCAGAACTCTAAGCTCTTGTGCTTCAAAGGGCTTATATTTCATCTCTCCAGGCTCACTTGACTTCATCACATTCTCACAAAATGAAAATTGTTAATTATTGATTATAAGGCACCATTTCATTGTATGTTTCCTCAGGTGAATGAAATGGTGCCTTATAATCAATAATTAACAATTTTCATTTTGACTTAAAACATGCATTATTATCATTTTCAGACACGATATTTGAAAAACATAGAATTTGATTTCAAAAATCAACACGACTTCATAAATTAGGTAAGGAACCAAATGCCATAAAATGCTATGTGATACTGCAAAATTTAAGCCATGCCAATTTAGAATTGTGATGTAACCTATATATTATTTGATATAATTTGATATTACCAGCTGACGAAGGCATCCACATTGAAACAGGGCCCTGTCCTGTTGTTTTTTTCCCTGAATCGACTCGGCACTTCGGCTTTATATATAAAACAACTCTTTCGTTAACAATACTGGGGTCTTGCCCTGAATCGACTCAGCACTAGTTTGAATAATCTGACATTTAACAGGCTTATTTCTGTTTCCTTAATTATGCTTGCTTTATCCAGAACTGTCCCTGAATTCACAGAATGTAGGTGGCTGGGGAACACAATAGTATGAAAGGTTCTGTGAACTAATAAAATAACCAACATCTGAATATTCTCTCTCTCTCTCTCTCTCTCTCTCTCTCTCTTTCATATTAATACTCCAGTCTAAATAATGGAGTTAACAAGAACATATGATGGATGGGAGATGAGTATGTTGTGATGTTTCCACTTCTAATGATGACTTCTAGAAGGAGTTGTTCAGATTATCATAAATATGTGTTTATTTTTGAGGGTTTAAAAGGTGTGATAAGAGGGCTGTTTCTGCTTTCTTATTTTGTTTGCTTTACGAATGGAGGGTTAATCTGAGCTCATCATTTGCAGGTAAAGGAGGTGCAAAAAGGAGCTTTTATTTATTAATGGAGGCACCTGCTAGATCAAAGAGCCTTCCAGAAATGGAAGGACTCCTCTTCACAGAGGGGCACCATCGGATATCCCTCTATTGGGTTCTAGCAGGTGCCTCCATTAATGGAAGGGAGGTTGCAGTTTCACTGATTTCCCCATAAAAAAGCCCCAAACTACCTTCCATGCTGCTATGGAACTCTCCAGAGCATATTTTCAAGATGCACAGGGGACTAGGGAAACATACAAAAGTCATCTCCCTACCCCACACCTGGCTTCAGTTAGCAGAGGCCTCCAATGGCTAAAAGAACCTTCCATGAATATACCCCTCAACAGTCCTGATTTGGTCAGCCCAGCCCCAGAACATCGAAAGCCATCACAGCTTCTGAGTTTATCCTGGGGAGCCCCAATTTTCCCCTGCCAGTGGACAGGGACCATGAAAGCATTTCCTGGAGTGGCAGCAGCATTGGGAAGGAGGTGTGAGGGCTCCTTCCCAAAGCTTAGTTAGTGCTTACTAGGCTTTAGGAAGAACATGGGTGGACTCTAGGACCTTGTCAGAGCCCTCAAGTTTCCTGCTCCAAGCTGTACAAGCCCTTCCTCTTGCCGCTTTCTTCAGATGGGGGGAAATGGGCTTGCCCAACCATCACACCACTCTCATGCCTGAATATTTTAAAATACTGTGTTGGACAAAATGCTTTTTGTTTATGATTGTATGTGGTAAATGGGGAAGGGAGCTTTGCCTAGATCCTTCAGAAATCTAGCAACTTGATTGGAAGTCTTCTCGATTTTTCCCATTCTAACAAGGAAACATAATAGGAACTTTATAAAGTTTTGTTTTGAAACTTCTGAGCAAGTTCCTTCTTCCGCCCCAAGCCATCCCACTCAGTCTAAAATGCTGCAGATAGTTCATAAGGCCAGTCTATTGTCCATGAATTTTCCCTTTCACTCCTTTTAAAAAGAGGGTCCACTTTATTGCCTTGTATAAAGGCAATACTTCTCCTTTGGATATTCACTACCATTAACTTTGAAACCACTGAAAGAAAGTAGGTGTGGTAATGGACTCTCTCTCTGGGAAGAAAGAATACTTGAAGCTAATGGAGGGTCTTTGAGGGGTTTGCTTTTCTTTGTAGCTTCTAAAATCGCTTTGTAGGTGACTTCCTGCAAAATAACTCTAAATGCAACTGCAGTGACGTTTACTCCTGCCCTATAAAAATATTTTGCCTCATTTTGCACATTCTTGCACCAACCCCCCTCTCCCACCCCTCCAGACTTTTGTGTGTGTGTGTGTGTGTGTGTGTGTGTGTGTGTGTGTGTGTGTGGCTGTGGCTGTTCCCATCTGGCAAAATGAGCAAATCCAACTCTGTGTTGCTTTACAGAGGGGCTGGTGAAAATTGCAACAGCAACCCCAAATGTATGTTATTTGTCCAACACCAGAGGAGTTGCCGCCTCCTCTGTCTCAAGCACTAGGAACAAGACCCGTTCCCCCATCAAGGGCAGCAAGAAATTTTGCAACGCCATCTCCACAGATGGCCCTCCTCTGTCCTCTGCTCTCCTCTTCATTTGAATTTTCTCAGGGCTGCCTGGTCTGCAGTGCTTTACTGCCCACACAGCCTCACTGCCCAGCAGTGACCTCTATGGGGAGAGCCAGGGCTTGGCGCGTGTGGATGAAGGAGAGGCAAAGATGACCTGTTGCAGGAAAATGAGGAGAAAGGAGACTGTGACTGCACTCCCTTGGGTCTCCCTTCCCAAGTTCTCCCAAGTTCATTTCTGGAGTTGTGCAATGCCAAGCCTGGCAGCTCAAAGCGACCTTTCACCAGAGCCTGCCAGCTAACCAACCATTTTCAGCCCAGCATGCAGGGGAGTCCCCTGACTGAAAACTTGCTGCTGCTACCCAGTATGCAGAGAGAGGGAGGTAGAGAGCCACTGGCACTGCTACTTCTGGGCTCACCTATGTGCAGCCGCCTAGACCAGGAGTATTTGTCAGTTTGCATTTTTTGGTGTAGGGAGTATTGATCTGATGTGTACAGATCTTTCCTATTCTAGTTGATTCAAGAGGGTTCTGGAAGCTTCTCTATGTGATACAAGCTAGTGCAAGCTGAAAGTTTCTAGCTGCCAAGCAAGTTTCTATTCTGCCTAGAAAACAGGCAGAAGTTTCAACTTTCTGTCTTTCTTTCCTTCTAGTGTGGTGTTCTGTATATAATATGCTTAAGTGCTAGGTTTTAGTCTTATTCTAAGTTATTGTAAGTTTAGCTTAAATTTGCTGCAACTGGATTTCTTATGCACAGTGCCAATCCTGAATGTATGGATTTATGACTATTAGGCTCATTTACCTTCAGTAGCAGTAGTAAACTCTGCTGGATGAAATACAGTCATACCTCATGATACGTCCACTTCATGTGGCATCTTTTCAGGTTACGGGCGCGCCGGACCCAGAAGTTACTTCCGGGTTCGGCGCATCCATAACCTGCGCACATGCACAGAAGCGCTAAATCACACCTTGCGCATGCGCAGAAGCGCCACATTGCATCACACGCATGCGCAGATGCGGCACTTTATGTTGCGGCCTTTTCATGTTGTGAACGGGCCGCCAGAACGGATCCCGTTCACAACCACTGTACAATTGTCTCTAGTTTAGTTTTTGGGAATCCTGCAACGTGTTTAAGTTTTTACTCTGCTAACTATACATTGGAGTTCTGCTCTGGGTCAATACAAGTAGAATTCATAACAGCATTATATACTTGCTTGTTCCCTCCCCTCTAGCCAGCAAGCACTTGCACAATGCAGCTTCCGGGACTTCACCCCAGACCAAGTGCTCTTACAAGAGCGCTCTCATTTTCCCATTGCCAGCCTGTGCAGTTCCAAAGCTTGCACAATTTCTGTGCAGCTCCCAAGCTTTGCAGCCACTGCTCCAATAAGGCCCGCTGCACTGCAGGGTCATTCTACAGCTGAATGGGCCAAAAGGACGCTGAGGCCACCTCTCCCAAACTCCTGCACTGGAAAGCCAGCAGCCTCCCTCCCCTCCTGTCCACATGTGAAAAGTGAAGCAGCAGCTGCCCACTGAATCCATTACACAAGCAGGAAGTAGATACCTGCAGAAATGCACAAATCTATGGACTCAAACAGGTAAGACATATCTCCCAACATTCCTCAGATGAAAATGTCCCTATTTCTATTTAGATTAGTATTTTACCCCTGATAAAAAGATACCTGGTATTAAACTTTGTGATCTTTCTCAAACTATAATAAGATCTTTAAAAAAAAAAAATTGTGTGGCATGGCACCATCAGGGCCGTCTTGAGCAGATCGCGCGCCCTGGTGCTGAGGGGCGGAGATCGCTCCGCCGCCCACCCCGCCCTCGCAGGGCGCAATTGGTTTCCGCGCGGCGCCCTCCTTGCCAGGCCGGCGCCCAGCTTACCAGCCCCGCGCCATGGTGCACTGCGCCACCGGGGGGCTATGACGAGCCGGCCCTGGGCACCATGGCATACAATCCCAAACTTGATGTTTCATAGCATGCATGAAGGGACTCCTCTCGGAGGGTCACTCAGACCAACTAACAAAATCTTATTAAAACCGTTTTGAGAAGGGAGACGGAGAGAAAAACAGCTTTAAAATCTGCAGTGTCTGGATGTTCCTATCTCCTTCCAAATGCCAGAACAAATAAAAGCGCCTGTAAGTTCAGCCTGTACATGCTCAGGGAAGGGATCTGCCAGATCTCCCCTGGGAGTCCAAAAGACATCAGTCATAAGCTCCGCCAATTATTTTCCGAGATGGAAGAAGAAGAATTCTCTGGAGGACCTGTTGATTTTACCTATAATTTGCTGGACTTTTTAATGTGAGGCAAACATAGACAAATAAATAACACTCGTAGAAATTATAGCACGGCCTACCTCCCTAAGGTAATGAACCAACTACATTTCTTAAGCAGCAGGCAAGGCAGAGCCGCTTAAAATTCATCATAGCAGACCCAGAAACTGTGGGATGTGTCTGATCAGATAGAGCCAAATTAAACACTATGTTTGCCTAAACCCATGGTGAAAAGTCTAAATAGCTTTCAATCCTGCTGGGAATTAGAGGGCTCAAAGCAGTATGATGGAGTGGAAACATCTTCATCAGCTTAGGCTGCTGTGGCTTTCCTGGACAGAGAAAGTCTGGCCAACAGTATCATAGCCCTGGTAAAATCCAGAGTTGGTTGTGTAGCGATACCCCGATCCCTCCCAGAATAAATAAAGACACAGGACACATTGCATAAGGTTAATGTGCATAAAAGGCCACAACTTTATTGATTACGGATGTAGAGAGGTATTGGTTTAGGCACTGGATCTAACCGTCTATATCCGACTCCAGCCCGCTGTGCTGGCAGTCTGTGAAGGGTTAACCACTGGCTGGGGGGGGGCAGGAAAGAGAGGCAGACTCCCGGCCGTGCTCGCTTAAATCAGCGAGCCACGCCCCCTTGGAACATCCGGATTGGACGCGCCAAGGGAGCGCCCGTCCGGGAGCTAGCCAATGGGTTGGGGGTGGCAACCATCCCCCCAGCACATGAGGGTCTCATGGCGCCCACAACCCCCACTCCTTCTACGGCGGAAGGGGCTATCCTGTAATGTAGCAATGGAGAACTAGATCCAGTCAACCAGTTCCTGATAAGTGGATTGGGCCCACCTACCTGTTAATCTCTTAGCATCACTATGACATCAAGGGACCCATTTTTTTCCCTTTGTACTGCAGCAAGCCATACTAGAAAGGGAACCCCAAGCCCAGCCAAAGAGGGGATGAAGTTACCACCAATCAGGTGAATTTGTCCTTGTGGCTGCCGATTCAGAATCAATCCAGAATGAACGCTGGCTTTTTTGGCTGCAATTAGCTTTTTATAATTTCACTGGAGAGTCAGTTTAGTAGTCTGGCTCAGGGTGTGCTGAAACTTGGACTTTCCATTATCGATCTTCTCAATTTACTTCTCAATAGTCTGCATTCTTTATAAAAACATTAGCTCTTCACGGGCCCATCCGTGAGGCCTGGTGAGGTGACCGCCTCAAGTGGCAGGATCCACAGTGGCAGCAGATCCCAGTGTAGATCTTTATTCCTCCCTTGTCCCTGATATAGATCTTCACTTGCCCCTTCTTCCCTGGAGGTGGGGAGCACCATTTGGTAGTTTGTCTCAAAATGTCCTGGGCTGGTCCTGCATGCACCTGTGAACTGCTTCTCTGCTAATACTTTTGCAATACCAGAGAGAGCCAAGAAACTGGCTGAAAACCTGAAGAATTCCAATGCATGCATACATTGGTGAATAAAGTTTTAAAAAGAGATCCCATAAATTGCCCCAAATGCAAAAATAGGGGCAGTGCTTTAGCAGGTAGCAGAGATCAGGTTCTGCCTGTGGTGAGCAGGGACAGTTGATCCATTGGTAGTTCTCCTGTGATTTCCCTTCCCTGCAATAAAATGCTTAAAGATGTCTGCTGCTGTTTATACAGAACAGCATGTGTCTCACCTACAGTCAATAGTTTTATGATGAATCATAATGTTCATTCAGCATATAGAGAGCAAGTGGCAAAGATTTCAGGATGACAAATGGTTGTGAATGACTCAGCTTTCCAAAACAGGAGACAGCAGATAACCTCAGCAATAACCTCAGATACAGCCAAAATATTTGCACACATTGTGCTTGCCTGTATGGGAAATTGAAATGCTGCCGGTCTGGATGGCTTTGTTATTTTGCTTTGTTGCTTGCTCAAAGGCATCATATATTGGCTTCCAGTGAATGGCATGGTTCTTCTGGCCATACTGTTCCGTGAGCTAACACAATTCTCAAACTGAAAAAGTTGTTAGTGCTTCTTTCTGGGTCTGTTTATCTGCGTAAATGAGTGAGCCTGGGCATTGTGTGGACAGGCGGAGTCCCCCAACCCTAGGCGACCCCCGAGTGGAATAATGACTCAAGACAACTTGCTATGGGATTAAAATTGGCCACAACTTTAAGATTCAGATGTGGGGAGACCTTGGCTCAGTCACTGGGTGTTTATCCTTCCCAGTCCCCAGCCGGGGATCTGGGAGATTTCGGGGTTATCCAGAATGTGTGAGGATTGGGCTGGCTCTGGAGAACATACATTCAAGCAAAGAGCCACCGCTGGAGGGGAGAGCAATGACAACCTTTCGTTGTATGGCCAATGTCTCCCCTCAAGATCCCTTTAACGGGGAACCCTGGTATCACTGCCGCAAAGGGGGTGTGGGATACTGCTTCACACACACACACACACACACACACACACACACACACACACACACACCATATTCAGGAAGATAGACTAAAGGATTCCGCCCAAGGCCTGAAACCGCCAAAGTTGTGTCATTTTGCTACGGGAAAGGAAAAACTGTTTTTGCCGCTGTGCTGACAGTCTGTGAAGGGTTAACCACTGTTGGGTTAGTCCTGCAGTGCACATCAACTAGGACTCACCCTGGGGCCACCGCTAGGGGGCGTGCCTTAGGCCCTCACCTACCACGGCTTTGGACTTGGCCACGCCCCCGACTCCTTAAGGGAGTACCCTTCAGCATTTTGGGGGAGGTGATGGCAGCAACCTCCCCCCCCTGTAACCTTTCAGAGATAATCCAATGCCTACCACCAAAAACCAAAGTTGTAACGAGTTGCTATGAGGTAGGCGAAAACCACCAGGCCAGAGCCAATTCGCCAAGTGGGAAAATTCCTACCAGGCCCCTCAATGGCGACCAACCGAGGTCCATAGCAATGTCAAAAAGAAGGGCCCTGCCTAAAAGGAGGGTGGGTGGGGAAAACGAAGCGGCTGGGGCTCAGGAAAGAGAGACTGAATCCCAGCCGCGCGCTCGCTTAAATTAGCAGCCATTCTCCCAGCATGTGCTCGGGCTCGTGGCCCGCCCACAACCTCACCTCCTTCTATGTCGGAAGTGACTTTAAGTTAATAGTGCTTTTTAATCAGGGTGGCAAAATCTATGCTAAATCACAGTTTATATATGGCAAATGAGAAGGGAAGAAATTAAAACTCACTCAGTTCAGCCCCACCACAAACTTGAAGGCATTATTGGGGGGCGGGGATCTCTCCCTGAACCTCCTGTTCATATCCACACTCAAAAAACTACTATAGCTGCCTGATAACAACAGTTCTTTTGGCAGATCACAAAGCTCTGGGCGGCTGACAAAATTTTTGCAGGATGGAATCCTTATTCTCAAGAACCTAAGAAGTCCTGAAATATAAAGCAGAGTCATATTAACAGTGAGTCTTTTACCTTTTAAAAAAGTCAGCCCTCTGATTTTAAAGTAATTGCTCCTTCTCCACACCCATCAATATTTCCATTAAATAAAATTAAGCACTTTCCCTATTGGGTCAATACTTCCTATATGCTCTCTGCCTATGCTTCCAAATCCTTGTAATTAGTTCTGCTTAATTTGTAGTGACTTGGGAGAGAGCCTTGCTGTAACAGAGCCAACAGGTTCTTGTTGCCATAATCTTCGAAGCGAGTCAGGATATACATAGGACCTAACTGTTGCTTTTTATTGACCAGCACACAAGCGAACATATAGCAGGAGGAAAAGAAAGCTGACTGGACTAGCAGTTTAATCTTAATTCAGCAATGCTGAAGAGATCACATCCTCTACCACACCCGAAGCTGAAAGCTAGTTTAGGGAGCCCAGGATATGCCACGTAGCATACCCACCTCTGTCCTCTAAAAGGGAAAAATGGCTATGACAGGCTTAGGAGGAATAGCCAGGGAGCTGCTATCACTGCCACCCGAGGCAGTTGCCTCAATTTGTCTAATAGAAGAGCCGGCTCTGTCACTGCTGTTAAATTTGTATTATTGCAAATAATTGAGATAAATATAGGGTATATGTGTGATAAATATAGCTGAATACTTAATTTTATTTCTTGCTCAAAATCTAAATTCCATTCCAGTCAAATGATCAACACTCAGGATTTCTTTTAATGAAAAAGGTGATTATAGGTTTCGTGAGCCTATTTAAAATCCTTTCTGAACTATGTCAGCTATTCCCTGTGCAGGTCACTACCTAGATTGATTTTGTGTCTCACTGACACAGTGGTAAAAAATGTTTTTTTTTCATCCCAGGCCAGCTCCCTTGCTGAATATAAAACACACATTCAGCTAAGCTTTAGAGCTTCCTTGAGAACACTTAAGACTTTAAACAAGACTGTTCTCAGAATTTGTAATACTCTTAAATTATCAAGGGGGGGAACTGACTTACCCATCTCTTGCGCTGCTATAGGAGGAAAGTATCGAAAGCAGGGGATTACTGAACTATAAAGCCAGGAAGGAAATGAAGTTCGTGTAGTCTACCCTGCAGCATTCTGATGAGCTCCTCTGTACCAAACAGGGCTAAATGTTCAACAAGTACAGTCGTACCTCGGGTTACGTACTTTCGGGTTGCGTACTCTGCAAACCCGGAAGTATTTTTCATCACTTTCCGCCCCGTGTGCAGTCTGCACATGCGCAGAAGCGCGATATCGCGCTTTTGTGCATGCGCAAAATGGACACTCGGGTTGTGTAATTTTGGGGGTGCCAATAGCAGGTACGTAACCCGAGGTACCACTGTAATACAGAATACTTTCACAGGTATATCCCTGGCCAATGATATACTATCAGAGCTCATAGAAAATTCCTTAAATATTCACAAGGTGCTCCAACTCTTTTTTCTTTTCTAGCATTTTCTGCCCCAACTGTCAGTTCTTTGAATTTTCAAGGCAACTTAAACTTTTTAAACAGCTTTGGAACCCTCAGTGCTATTTTTCTAGAAAAAGAGGGGCCAGAACTCCCCTGTTCTCTTAAAATGGCAATGGTGCCTACCTGAGAGGTGCCGGAACTGAATTCCGGCGAGTTCCAGGTGAAAAATAGCTCAGCCCAACACAGATAAACTTTGAGATCAGTTATTGCTCCCTTAGCATATTTTACAAAAAAAAAATTAAGCACCCTTGGTTTTGAGTAGTATCCAAATAATGTGCCCCATTAGCACAAGAATTTCCACTTAACCAAGAGAACTGTCCCCCTCTTTCTTCACATGCTCCCTAAATCTGTTCCAGGGGAGGGCATGGGGAGGAAAGAGAGGGGAAGGAAGTTCCACTGTGCAAGTGGAAATCCCTGCACTGACAAGACATATTAATTAGATACCATCCTAAGTTTCAAAATGTGTGGTACCAGGGTCAAATGACTAGGAAAATAATTAGGTTTGGCATGTGAAATTCATGAGAAACTCCACCTGTTGTTCTAACCAACATAAGCTGTACTGCAGCATAGCAACTGAACAGAATGCAAGCTATATAAGCATACCAAGGAAAATGTAATTTTTAATTTTAAAATACATTCATGTTTATCCTGATTTTCTTCTGACATAGAGTCCAGTGGTCATCCATCCAGGAGCTAGTCAGAACCAGGTTTACTTAGCTTCAGCCAAATGGTGGGTTCTTTTTAGCCTTTGGAAAATATAACTGGAAGTAGAAAGCTAACCCTTGCAGGTTTCCTTTTATCTGATGACTGTAACAATATAATTGTATAAGTGGGTGTTATAAATCAGATAATAAGGTTTGTGATCATCCTGTGAAAGCTAAAGATAAATTAATAATGTACCGTACTTAATTTATAGCTATGTAGAAGGCAGCACATCATAAACCAGAAAGCACAAACATGCCAACAGAAAGCTCTTTATAAATACAAAATGAATAGCTTTATAAAAGTAGGACTTGTCGGCTGTTTTCACTGCCGCATACAACTGAATTCTGAAGAGGACAATACAATTTATGTGATGAAAGGGGCAGGTGAATGAATATGCAGAAGTTGGACTTTGATTCCACCATCATCCTTGACCATTAACCATACAGGCTGGGACTGATGGGTAAGGTTGCCATATTCTGAGGAGCAAAAAGAGGACACATTTGCCGACTTCAACTTTTAACTTTGGATCTCTATGGAGATTCTCATCATGAAAAGGGAGGGTGTGTCCTGGGGAAAGAGGACATATGGCAACCCCACTGATGGGAGTTTGAGTCCACCAACATCTGGGGGCCCAGCATTCCTCACCCTGCTCTAAGGTGTCCATGTGAATCACAGAGCTTTAAATTGGCTCTCAGCCAAGAACAGAAGCTTACCATGCAGCGACCATTCATAAGCTGTACATGGGAATGAACTGTTATGAATGCAGCCAAAGATAAGCAGTTCAAAGTGTAGTCGATTCCAAGAGAATAGTTAAGTATATCAAGCAGAACAAATAGGGATCCACTTTCCCTGACTAGTTCCTAGCATAGGTCATCCACCAATGTGGCCATGGCCATTTCAGTCCCAAATCTAGGCTTGAACCTAGTTTGGATATGATAGACTGACATTGTATCTCTTTTTTGTGCCTCTATCACACCCATTCTCTCTCTCTCTCTCTCTCTCTCTCTCTCTCTCTCTCTCTCTCTCTCTCTCTCTCTCTCTCTCTCCTTCTCTCTGTGGAAGCAGTGGTAGAAAGAGCTGTTTTGCATCTGGTGTTTTTTTATTTGTAGTCCCACTCAATTCTCTTTAGATTTATTTGTGTGATGTTTACACCATTCAATAGATGACAACCTCTGAGCATACTAGAATTCATATCTCAGTGAATATTATCAAATGCCAAATACCTTGGTCTGAGAATTCAGATCTAATTAATACATCAAGGCAGGGAGAGAGAGGCTTCAGAATTTGCACATTCATGGCCAGCTGTTAAATATGTAATGAAAGCAGCATATCTGAATTATTTATCGTGTATTAGCTCCTAGAGCTTAATTTTATTCTATTTATGTTTGTATGCTCTCTGTTGTTGTATATGTTGCGCTCTGGTCAGTGACTGAAATAAATCGCTTCATTGTAATGAAAGCAGCTGTAGTTAATTTTAATCAAGTAAATCATTTGGATCATCCAACATAGGTAGGGGGAAACTAACAGAACAGCAGGATGAATCTGACTCCTCATTTTCTTATTGAAATCAAAATATAAAGTAATAATGGCCAAACCACTAAAGATCTAGTAGTAATCCACTCAACATTTCCTCAGCCTGGAAATTTGTCTCATACAAAAATGATTTAAGCTATATCAGTGCCATACTTAAGCTGATACAGAGGTCCCATGGAATTCAATTACACTTACTCCCAGGTAAGTATTTTTAAGTAAATGTAATGTACAGCCTATGTGTTTTAATGAGAGAGGAGAGAAATCCATGGAGTTTTTATCTTCTTGGTTTCAAATAAAGTCCACTGATATATAAAAATAGAGGCATTTAATTTAATCAGAAGGTATTGTTTCCTGTGAAGATTCCTGGCAGATCAAGAGCAGAGATTTTCCCATCTGCTTATACACCAACCAAACAGCCTCATGGGGCCATTCAAACAAATGGTTGGAGATACTACGGCCATCCAGATGTTGTTGGACCACAATTTCCATTAGCCCCAGCCTGCATAGTTAATAACCAGGGATGAAAGAAGTTATAATCTGTGTGGCCACAGACTCCCCATCCCTGCCTTAAAGAGAAGCTGCTGCCTGGAAGACATGGCCTTTGGTCAGGTGTTGAAAGGACATCAGCCATGGAGATAATAAAGCCTACCAATGTTGTCTACCTGCTTAGCACTGTCAATCAAGGGTGAAAGGATCGAATTTTGCAGGAACCAAAGTGCCAGAAGACCTATCCCTCCCCCAATCCTCCTGCAGACTTGAAACACTAGCCAGATAGCTGCAAGATGATATTCTCTTATCCAGGGCAGGTGTCCCCTTCTGACCATGTTGCTTCCAAGTTTTATTGACTCAGAAATAAACACCACTGAGTTCAATGGGAAGCACAGGGTTGTGTTTGCACGTGATTGCAGCAATGCAGCGCAATCCTATTTATCTTTACTCAGAAGTAAGCCACTCTGTATTCAACAGGGCACATTCTCAGGTGACTTTGCACAGAATTGCAGCCTTAAATGTAATTTAAAACTTACATACTCTGCCTGGACTACACACAAGCAAACCTCAGGTTCAGCAGGAGCCTCCAGTATTTACAGAGGTGTAAGAACGGCTAGGGCTTGCCGATCAGAAGGTTGGCAGTTCGAATCCCTGCAACGGGGTGAGTTCTCGTTGCTCGTCCCTGCTCCTGCCAACCTAGCAGTTCGAAAGCACACCCCAAAGTGCAAGTAGATAAATAGGTACCTCTCCGGCGGGAAGGTAAATGGCATTTCCGCGCGCTGCTCTGGTTCACCAGAGTTTTTGGATAGTGTTCCAAGTTTTTGGATAGTGATCTTTCCCAGCCTTGCTTGGAGATCTTTAGCAGGCAAAATCATGACTCTGCCACTAAGCTGTGTTATTGACAAGTGAAGCACCAGAGTTCTGATCCTATGCATTGCTGTAATGAGACAATAGCGGGTTAGAAATAAGAATCTGAAACAAAGCTTTCAGATTTTAAGGAACAGGTTTCATTTTGCCACTATCATAACACTGCTTTGTCCTTTTTGTGCAGTCCGAATGATGTACTGAAAGTTCAACTATATTTGTTAGTTAAATCATTCTAAAATGCCGCAAGTTTGGCTTCAACAAGATCGTCACATGGAGAAAAATGCCACTCAGCTGGCAAAGGAAATTGATGATGATGAGATAGGAAATGTATTTCCTTGCTATTTGCCCACTATTGAAAAGTGAGTAATTTTAAGAATGACATAATGAAGATAGAAAGGAAGAGGAACACATGTTCACTTGACAGTTCGGGGAGGAATGAAGATGATTTGGTCGACATTTCTGTCTGAAAGAGTTTGATCATGTTATCAGTGCTAACAGGTCTGTTGCAAGAGTGCCTTGAAGTGAAATTGAACTGAGTCGTGAATTCCAACTCATTTGGATTCGTTTTTTAATACTTTTTCATTTGTGATTTGTCATATCGCAAGCCTGCAGGGAAGTCCAGCCACCTGCATAGCAGCCAACATTTGTCAGATTAAGACTGATATACCCCTCCTATCCTATGTGTGAGAATAGTTCCTCCATATAAAATGGAGATTAAGTGGTATGAACACCACTCTCTCTGGCCCCATCTGCACTATGCATTTAACACAGGCCTAGGAACTGAAGTTTGTTAAGGGTGCTGAGGGTTATTACCAGAGAGCCCTATTCCCCTCACAGAACTACAATTCCCAGAGTTCTCAGAGAAGAGGGATTGTTAAATGGCTCTGGGACTTACAGCTCTGTGAGGGGAATAGGGCTCTCTGCTAATAACCCTCTGCACCCTTAACAAACTTCCCAGGATTCTTTGGGGGAAGCCATAATTGTTTAAAGTAGTATGATACTGCTTTAAATGTATAGTGCAGATGGGGGATATATTAATTTATATGTATATATTTATAAATATATTTCCAATGCCCCGTGGAGTTCATCCAGCAATGACCTCTGCTCGGTTATGGGAAAGTATTCTGTGGTGACGTTCTTCTTTTTCCTTCTATGTTGCCAAATGTCCAGTGGGCAGACAAGAAAGAAGGGTTTGATTGTTGAATGTTATATACTTACCTATAAAACAATAAGTGTGTGTGTGTGTGTGTGTGTGTGTGTGTGTGTGTGTGTGTGTGTATTTCTAATACCAAAGCATCACAGATAGCAAGAGATATGTAGCAGCCTGATGAGGAAATGTGCTTATGGGTTGATCTTGAAGAAACCATTTCAAGTTCCATGTATGCTTTCAGCTGTAGCCTATACACACCCAGGCTTAAAATACTGAAATTAATATTAGCGATTTAAATATGTTGCTGCTGCAGCATGTAAATTAATGGTGAATCAGTAAATTATGTTGCTCATGATATGAGAAGTTTGAGAGATTATGCAAGTGGTAACGCATCAGTTTAACCAGTGCTTTTTTTCTGGGGGGACGCAGGGGGACGCATACCCCTAAACATTTTGTGAATCTAAGGGGAGAAGAAACTAATTTTTTTATAATAAAAATATTATTCTCTAGCACAGTGAATCATCAGTTCCATTGCTACCCCTGATGGCGGCCTCATTTCCTGTCACGGTGTTCCTTAGTCTCAGACGGAAGCGAGCATTTAATACAGTGGTACCTCGGTTTATGAACACAATTGGTTCCGGAAGTCTGTTCATAAACTTAAGCGTTCATAAACTGAAGCGAACTTTCCCATTGAAAGTAATGGAAAGTGGATTAATCCGTTCCAGACGCGTCCGCGGAGTACTCAACCTGAAGCGTACTTAACCCGAAGCATGGGTTTAATTGGTTCCAGAAGTCTGTTCATAAACTGAAGTGTTCATAACCTGAAGCAAACTTTCCCATTGAAAGTAATGGAAAGTGAATTAATCCGTTCCAGACGGGTCCGTGGCGTTCGTAAACCGAAAATTCGTAAACCGAGGTGTTCCACTGTATGTGAAGCAGGAGTTGGAATCTAGCACGGTGATGGGTCAGTTTCATTGTTACCACCTCCGATGGTGGCTTCATTTCCTTTCCCTGTGTTTCCTGAATCTCAGACGGAAGCGAACATTTAATGTGTGAAGTAGTGTAGAATGTGGATGTGTGATAATATGAGGTAATATGAGGTAATGCATGTTCTTTGTACTTTTGTCCAATTACAGTATTTATTTTTGAACTATAGAATGGTGATTTTCTTGAGTGCCTCTATACACTTTTTTTAAGAAAAGAAGCACTGAGTTTAACTGTCACAAAGTACATGTATCAGCTTCCACAAGCCTGAAGACGCCAACTGTATTTGGCTGTTATGCTGTGCTAATGGAATGGCACGAGAGGACTGCCACAATCGGATATCACCCTGGGTGGTATAGCATTTTGTAAACCACTGCATGAGGGCCATACCTGCTGAAAAGTGAGTTAAGTCTTTTAAAATAAACAAGCTTTCATAATGGGTTTGTTTGTTTTTAACCGAACATAGAGAATTGTAAAATAAAAAAATTCCTTCAGTAGCACCTTAAAGACCAACTAAGTTTTTATTTTGGTATGAGCTTTCGTGTGCATGCATGATCTGAAGAAGTGTGCATGCACACGAAAGCTCATACCAAAATAAAAACTTGGTCTTTAAGGTGCTACTGAAGGAATTTTTTTATTTTACTTCGACCCAGACCAACACGGCTACCTACCTGTATAGAGAATTGTATTTAATAAGTTCTAACTAATAACCTTTAGGTAACGTATGTTTTATTCAAACAACATACAGAATTTTTTAAACATTCAATGATAAAATAAAAATATGTAACCCTCGTTCAGGAAAAAAAATATTCCTTATCTGTGCTTAAGTGTGTAAATAAGTCTATTGTGAACAAATTTACATTCTAACACATGGATCAGATTTTCTGTGAAGTAGGAAGTACACTTATCACTGCAAGGAAAGTGCCGTCCAAATGATAAGATTGTATTTGCTTCACTGGGCTATCTTGCGGCAAATCTAACAGCACAGAGCATTGTGGATGAAAACTCATTACAATCTATATCTAACCCAGCTCCTGAAATAGAAGCAGATGGGTGCTAACTAATATTCAAGTGTCATTCAATCTTCCATTGCTCTGAAGAAAAGCATCAGCTTCTAACTTTCCTGAATTAATACCATTAGTGGGAAGGAAATTCAATACAGACAATGCATTTTAAGAAAATGACATCCAATATAAGCATGGTTACTTTTTCAGAACTCCCTTTGTACTCTTTAAAATCCTATTTATTTTATGCAAATCTATAATTTCATTTGGCAGAAAAATATGTAAATGGCATCTGCCTCTGGACCACAGAATGAAGATAAATATGAAATACAGCTCTAGTTAAAATGAGGTCGCAGGTTTATTCTATTTTGTTTCTCCTACAAATGGCAACATTCATTTCATAAGATGCCCATAGGAAGCCCACAAGCAGGGCTTGAGTGCAACAACATTCTTCCCATTCCCAGCAACTGATGTTTGCCTCCGACAGTGGAGGTAGAACACAGTAATCTAGCATCCACCGACATGCTTGCCAGAATCTAGTGGTCAAACGTAACAAACTCTAGTGATGCCTTAAAGGTGATATGTTCTGGGAGTTGTAGTGCAAAATATCTGGAGAGTATTAGGTTGGCAAAGGCTTCCTTAAAGACTAACTTATTATGGCAAGAGCATTCATGGATTCAGCACTGCTGCTCCTGGCTGGAAATTGGGATTGGATCCTAAATTCCTGGGAAGAAAACTCTGCTCTTGAGATGTGTACAGAGGCTGAAAGGAGGGGAATGTGATTTTCACTGGTTTCTTCTTCCTGCTGAAGCTCTCAGGGCAACATTTACCCTAGAATAATACAGCTGATGGATTTTGTAAATGCCACATTATAGCAAGCAGTTCTTAAAATAAAAGCTGTACAAATTCATCTTTCACCTAAGAAGAACTTGGACATGCATTCAAGTAAGCAAGAGTCTATGCATACAAAGATCCCTGGAGCAACAGAAGCTGGTGATGAATATTTGTTTCTGACTCTGCTGCATAACATCTACATTAACTGAGCATGAATGAAACCCAAGCAGAATTACAATTTGGTTTTACAAAGTAAGACAGAGATGCAATTGATCTGTCTGGAAAGTAGGCAAGCCATTGCGAAAGTTCTTGTTGCACTCTAAAAAGTGATTTGTGCTGATGGCAATATGTACAGTATCTTTGGGTCTATGTCAAGAATGAACTAGACCAGAGGCTTCCTTTGTTTCTTATTCCATTTTGTGATATCAGAGACAAACATATCAACATAGCTGGGAAAGCACATTTAAGGTGAAATAATTCACACTGCCAGTTGAAGTAACAAGGATACAAATTGAAGCAGCATAAAACTCTGAAATTATCTTTTTGTTCCATGTATTCATTCCCCTTCCATATACAACACCCAGGGTAGAAATGCAACAGAGCAAAAATCTATAGCTGGGAGTAGTGGAACAAGTTTAGCTAATATGAAATTTACATCTGCTGTGATTCAGGAAACAAGCTATTCCAAGTGCTGCCAAAATTATTCCTGACAGATTTCTGAGTGCATAACTCCACATACATATGTTGTAGTATAAATATACACCAATGTGACCCAAGTCAGTCCAGGGTGGTTTCCAATGCTAGCCTTACTCAGAGAAGATCCACTGAAATTAATGAGCAAAACTTTAATAAGCCTTTTCTTGAGTAAAACCAAGTGGGATACAACACATATTTTCCAGTTTGGAAACGTATTATTAGTTCAAATGTACTATTAGTTCAAATGGAATATGCATTGCCACCATCCAGGCCCATGCAGAGTTGACAGGGGGTGAGGGGGGTAGCCAGGTACACTTGCCCTGGGCCTCAGAGGGCTTTGCCAGCTGGGGAGCGACACCAGGGGCTGACTGTCAGTGGCCACACATCAATCAAACATGTGAAAAATTGTCACCACCTGTACTCACCTGAGAGTAAGTCCCATTGAATTCAGAGTAACTTACTTCTGAATAGACTAACATTGGATTGCTCTGTGAATTATTTAGAAGTTTTCTAACATGCATTCCAGGAAAAAAATTCCATGGCAGTTAACATTTTTTAAAGAAACGACTCAAAATGGGGAACATTAAGGAGAGGTATAGGCCCCAGGGAAGCCTGAACTGCTGAGTAAGGGTAGCGCTATAGCGTTCTATATAATAGCAGTTTATAAAGAGTTTCTATAGAGAAGATAGAGCCTAAAGATGGTGGCTGCTATCTGTGTAGTGACGTTGCTGGTGGCAGAAACAAATAGATAACAGTATTGGTGTCCTACCCCATGTAGAGGGTTGCCAGTTGATAAATGAATTAACTGACCCATATTTATTTCAAAACTAACATGAGTTTTGGATTCATGGTGAAGCATGATAATAATTGGCAGTGTACCTTTAAGAAAAGACTGATTGATTAACTCACAAAGTGTCCCTGCCCCAGGAAACCTCAGGGTCACGGAGTAAAGGCATCCCCTCTCCCAGGCAACTTTGTCTCTCTTTGAGTGCTTTTTCCTGACTGGAATGTGTCTTTAACTCTGATAATAACTTATTTATTTATTTATTTATTAAATTTTAAAAAGTAAACTTTATTAATTCATTTTTAAAAAAGGTACAATAAAAGAAGAATATCTGTACAACAAATCAATACCACAAATATAAGAATAAAACCACTTCCCAACTCTTAACGTATCGCTTACTTCTCACATTCTCTATATTCTTGTGTTGCCATATCTCTAATTGTTACATGTTGAAATAATTTTTCTTTTTTATCACTTGGCTCCTTATAAATCCCCTGTCCTCCTCTAGCTAAAACAAACCCTTAATTCTGTTTTAATATCCCTCTTCCTAAAATAGTCCTCTACATATTCCCATTTTTTTTTATCAATCTTTGTTTCGATACATTTCTTATTGCGGCAGTCATTTTGTCCAAATTCATAAATTCAACTAATTTTATCTGCCATTCTGCTACTCTAGGTGCCTCTTCTCTTTTCCATTTCTGACCTATCAATAATCGTGCTGCTGCACACCCATAAAGAAAAATATCTCTTCTATCCTTGGGAAGGTTTTCCGGAAGTAAACTTAACAAAAAATATTCCGGTTTTTTTTTAAAGGTAACTTTCACTATCTTTTTTAATTCCTCGTATACTTCTCCCCAGAATTTTTTAATTTTAATGCAACCCCACCAGCAATGCATATAGTCTCCTGTTTTACTGCAGCACTTCCAACAATTTTTATCACCGTTTTTATATATTTTGGCAATCTTATCCGGTGTAAGATGCCATCGGTATAACATTTTCAACATATTTTCTTTAATTCCTTCACAGGCTGTGAATTTATTGCTATCATTCATTCATTCATTCATTCATTAATTCTTGCTTGCCATGATGGATAGAGAGGGCTGTGTGAGTGTGCATAGGAAATAACCACTATACAAAGGTAAAATCCAACTTCATTGCTCTGCTCCCTTTTGCCTTTGATCCCACCTCCCACTGTCATGTGAGATGTGGCCCTCAGCAGACCAAAAAATGTTTCCCAGCCCTGCCCTAGCTGATAGGGGACAACTGAGCACGAGCACGTATGTAATACTGCGCAATACATAAATGTGCATTAACTCTGATATGTTTTCATATAGCGCAAAACCTCTGAAGCACAGAGGTAATGCTTTTCCACCCAATATTCCACCCAGAACCTATTATGTCCCCTGAGGTATCTGTGCTGTAAAAAAACAAAAACAAAAACATGTGAGACTAAAGATCTGTTACTTCCAGGCATCAAAGTGAAGTGCTTTCTAAAGGGCAAAGATGTAATATGCCAAAGAAAAATAGGGAAAAGGTAAGAAATGTTGATATAAAAAGCAACCTCTCTGAGGAATGAAAGAGGAATGCTACAGTAGTTCCTGGATAAAATAGTTTACAGAGGGCTGCCCAGGTATTAGTGGAAGGTGGCTGGCAGAAAGCGCCCTAAGCCCTCTGAAAAGCCTTACCTTGATGGTCAGGAGACCTTTCTGGATATGGAAGATTGTGACACAGGGGGTTGAGGGCTACTGGGGGGAAATGGACATACTTCAATGAGCAAGACTCTAGGACTGCGAGGAGGGAGGAGCAAAGACAGATGAGGAGGCACCTTCTTACAGCTTCCTTCCACCAGAACCTCTCTGGCTCCAAGTCATGTCCAGGTCTTATTTGTTTCAGAGCCCTACTGAGTGTCCTTCCTTCCTTCCTTCCTTCCTTCCTTCCTTCCTTCCTTCTTTCCTTTTATCAATTTTTTATTAAAAGTTCTACAATAGAAGTCTAGAGAAGGAAAGAATAAAGAGCAATAGAAAGTATTGAAGAAGAAGAAAAGAGAATAAAGGAGGGAAGAACAGAAAATAAAAAGGTAAAAGGGACTTCCAACTATCCATCTGTCAATTATATATACAATAAACCACTGAGCCTCTTGGGCTTGCCAATCAGAAGGTCGGCGGTTCAAATCCCTGCGGCGGGGTGTTGCTCTGTCCCAGCTGCTGCCAACCTAGCAGTTCAAAAGCACACCAGCGCAAGTAGATAAATAGGTACTGCTGCAGCGGGAAGGTAAATGGTATTTCTGCGCGTTCTGGTTTCCATCACAGTGTTCCATTACGCCAGAAGCGGTTTAGTCCTGCTGGTCACATGCCTCGGAAAGCTGATTGTGGACAAACGCTGGCTCCCTTGGCCTGAAAGCGAGATGAGCACCACAACCCCATAGTCACCTTTGACTGGACTTAACAGTCTTACCTTTACCTTTACATTTACCTAGTTCTTCATAAGAGTCAAATGTTGCATGTACATGGGTTGTTCATGCCAGCACTGGCATCTCTGGACAGAGGAGGAGACTCAGAATCCAATCTACTCTCAGGCTCTACCCTGACAGGAGGTGGCATCAGGAGCCGCACTACAGCAGGAGGTATCTGGCTAGAGATGTCCGATGTCACAGGGGTGGACCAATTCCTGTTTGGACCTCTGGATGCAGGTCTTCATTCCCAATACTACTGGTCTCTTTTTTGGGTTTAGACACTTCCTTAGGTCCACCTCCCCCATCCAGCTAGGACCCTCCTCACAGTTTTCCACTTCTGACTCCCTGAGCTCTTCGCATTTATCCTAAGAATCCAACCATCTCTGCTATGACAGGACCATGGAACTGATGACATCACTACCCTACCTTGATTCTCTACCCTGAGCAATGCAAAGAATTAGTTGTGCATATTTTATATAAACCCAGCCAATCAGAGGTTGGAGGAGGCAAGTGTGGTGGCCATTCTCAATTTTTATGATTTATTTTCTTATTGAATACGAAAGAGGATATTAATTGGCATTCCTGAAAAAGGCATTTCCTTTACAGTTCCTTGGATAACAACTTCATCTGTAGAACAGCAGAAACCTTATGGCTCTGAACTCAAAATGAAAAGCCTGTATAACCGATACTGTGCACAGATACTGCACTGTTATGAAATTAGATCTGCATTTTGTTTGGGGTAAACATGAAATAATCTACCATACAATTCTTCTTTTATTTTAGTATTAATAAAAACAAGGGCTCAAACTCTGAACTGCGACAGCTGATTTCCTGATAAAACCTTTGTGGTGTTTCACTGGAATGAAAATGTCCTATCTATAAACATTCAGCAAAGATATTGCTATATTTATCAGGGAACAGCATCTAAAACACTGGCTTATTGGCTGAGAGTGCCAATATTCAGAAGAAGAGGCATGAGAGCTGAGGAGTCCTGATGAAGTGGTGTGTATATCAGTTCTGACTGGGGCTTCCCCATTCACCTCTGTCTCAGGGAATGCTCCATGTGCCCATTGTGTTCTGCTTGCCAGACACTGAAATGAATAGGCAAGTGTCTACTGGCATAGAGTGACATGTCTGAATTGAAGCCTCATGAAGCTTTGGACAGAAGAATAGCTCTTCAAACTTGTTACTGCTTTAATGTGCCTTTGTATCTAATGTGCATGTTTTAAAAATAATTATACAGCATCCATGGAGGGAGGGCAGGCTGATAACTCTCTGGATTGCAGCATAAAAAGAGCAGGATTTAACCCCTTCCTGCCCCACTGACATCTTGAGGAATTTTTCCTCTGTGAAGCTGCAATTTGTATTATAGGATGGAATCCCCCCATTAGCATCTTACATGCTTGCTACTTGCTACTGTAATGATGGTAAAAGGTGTGGCTAGCTCACAGGCTGTTATCTGTCCTCCAAAGTGTTTCTTGTGCCCCCAACAAACTCATTCAAATGTGTTGTAACTTCTTTTTTAAAAAATGTTGCCTTTCCCCCTGATGCCATGCCAAGTAGTTCCAAAGGCTTTTGGGAGAGGGACTGTGGCGTTTCACCTCTAGAGGGCCTAGAAGGGGTTAAGTTGCCAGGGAGGGAAACGGCCAATGGGAGCTCTCCAGCCAGAAGCAGGGTGTATATAGGGAGAAGCAGGCAGGCAGGAGAAGAGAGTGAGTTAGAGATGAGAGTTGGAGATAGGGTTGTTGAAGTCAGTCAGGTTAGAGTTGGTGTGAAGATAAGAGCTGGTTATTATTGAGGTGGCTGTTAGATAGTGAGATAGTCAGACAGGATACAGTGTTATGAAATTAGTGATAATTATTATTAGTTATATTTAGAGGTAATAGGCCGGTAATTCATATTTAGAGGTAATAGGCCGGTATAGGAACCATCTGTGATTTGAAACCGTTTAAGCTTTGTACAGTAACCAATACGCATAAGAACATTCAATAAACCATCTTGTTTTATTTTACAATATCCTGGTCTGAGGTGTGTGAGTGACTGAAAGTGTTTAGTTTGTCGTTGGCCCATTACCAATAGACCGTCAAACGTCCGGGGGTGATGTGCAGGTCAGAGTGACCGCGACAGGGACCCTTAGCACTCAAAATGCCCCCATAAGCAATAAATTCTGAAAAGTTGCCTGCCTTGTTCAAGAGGGCTTCTGAGTGCCTGGAAACCTTTGGTAGGCGAGCTTTTTGTAACTTGGTAAGATGCAAGAAAGATCATATCATTCATCAGAGCCAACCTTTGGGCAGAAGTAGCGGGGTAGGATGTGCTTTTAGCTCAGTAAATTATTCCATCATCATGTTGGACTGAGAAAAGTTTAAACCCCTCCACCATACTCAGAACTGTGGCGGTTGTGTACATGCCTATTTTTGTGTCCATGCACACAGCAGGTGCACCCAAGTGCATTTGTGTCTTCATCGGCCCTGTTCCTCACCACTGACATACAGCCCTTGGAGTGTTAAGGTCAGGCCAGAAAAGGTTAGCCAGCTCTGATTTTAACCCATTTTTTCTTATTTTACTATACACATTTTAAAGATATCTCAGACATTTATTACAGGGTTTTTTAAAAAATCTGTTCCCTCATCCTCCTGAAACTTTTGAGAGGGAAATAATTTCTACATTTTCACTGAGCCCACATTAGCTTAATGGAAGAAAAGCTAGCTAGACTCTGAAGCGCTCCCTCACCTCATTGGTTGCACACTGGGGGAGAGGGGCAAGAATCATATGGACTATCCTCCTTGAGGGAAAAGCTCAGAGCAAAGGGAACATAAGGTACAACTCTTTTTGGCTTCTACACAGTTCAATAGCACATTTTTATATGGGAAATAGGATTTATATATTTTGACTCAATTGTGGGCACACCAAGCTGAGCAATAGCAGTTTTACTCGAGGGATATTTATTTTTAGTAGATTTAATTATAATCCATTCCACTCCATCAAGCCTCTGGATAGCTAATTTTCTTATCATACAAGAATATTGATACATAAAAGCAGCCACTCTGAAACAATAATACTGTATCCAAATGTATAACCATTTGTATTCTACGTATATTGCCTAGACATTGCCTGCAGTCACATTTAATACTGAACCATAGCATGGTGCTACTTGCACAAGCAGCCTCAGGCTGTTTCTTCCTAAAGCACTGCTGCAAAAATGAGATTGGGAGGTTTTCGCTTCAATTTCCAATGAACCGTGGTTATACATTATGTTCAGACTCGGGGAAACTGGGCTTATGGTCCTTTAGGAGCAAGGAGGGGGCTTTTAAACAAGTGAGGAGTAGAGAGAGAGAAATATCTGGACTTTGAACTGTTGAGTTGTAGTCTAGTTTTATATTCTAAACAGGCTATATGAGGAGGCCTCGGAGACCACAACTGGCCCAGCAGCCGTTGTTGTGATAAGGGTATTCTGCATAAATGTCAGCACAACCAGAATTTATATAGCTTCGTCCTGCACTGTGATATGAACAGCACAACAACTTGTTGCTGTCCAGTTCAATAATGCTCTCGAAGAATATTGGGCGTGGCAGTTCTAGCTTTCTTCCCATAAGAAGAAACTCCCCACACCCAATTTTCAGCCAAAACAATAATAGCTGCAGAACAAGATATTGTTGTCTGGAAATTTACTCTTATTAGCAGCATGCTTGCGGTCGCATGCTTGGTGTCTCTGGAGGCAGGAAAATCATACCCATGACCTCTACCCTGTTTGAACCCTTGGAAAGAGAGACTTCTAATCTATGGATATATTTCTAAGATCAGCATAGCTTGATTCCTCAAAGGAAATATTATGACATCGCTACCATCTGTACATCTTTTCTTGTATTGTATTAGCTGCTAAGTGAAAATTAATAACTGATAGTAGCATAATTTGGGGCTTAAGGCCCTGTCATTAGGAATGTGCTCAAGTGTGTGTAATATGCCTATTGTATGTGTTCCAAAGATTTCTAGGAGCTGACAGCCAAAAATCCATCTTTCCCCTTTTTCACAAAATGAGCCAAGATCTGGAAGCATAATCAGCTGTGGGGTAAATGCTATTATGACATCTGTTTCTTATTGTGTAGCAAACAATACCATTTTATGGGATTATTGTAGAAGATCATTCGAAAGAGAAATATTTGTGTTCTTTGGGTATAATGCATAACTATAAACTGAAGGAACTTGCTATGCTTATCTTAGTGCATGATAAGCAAAAAATTATAAATAATGATGCATACACATTGTGCATTTAAAACCCCTCCCCAAAAAGAATAATGGGAACTGTAGCTTGTTAAGAGTGCTGGGAATTATAGCTCTGTTGAGGGTAAACTACAGTTCCCAAGATTCTTATTCAGGGAGGGATGAGTTTAAATGTATGGTGTGTGCATGCAACCAAAAACAGAGTGGTGGTTTATGGTGGTTAATTCAGTATTTAGATAGCAGTTCTGAATTTAAATTTAGATAACATTGCTCCAAAAAAAAATGACTCCAGCTGCAATACAGTGCTTGTTTTCCTGGGAGTAATTCTCATTGAATACCGTAAAACTTACTTCCAGTAAACATGCACAAGATTGGACTATCAGTATCATAAAACCTATTTACGGATGAACCTAAGGATCTCTATGTGTGACAGCTTTCAGATGCTGTCAGCTCTGATGACACTGATTCCCTGTTGAGAAATAAAGAGATGGATTCAACCTCTCCATCCTCCAAAAAAGAAAAAGAAAAGATAGGTGCTGTCAAAGTTAACATGCACATTCATCTGTTGGGATATATGCAATAGGGATTCAGCCATGGGAGCCTTGCACCAATTTGAGCACCGGGTCTTAAATGAGTTTTTCCCACCATGCAGCATGTTATATTAGTGAATGCAGACCAAATCCATCAAGAAAACACATGCTGAAGGCACTGACTGCACATGCAGGATGTCCTGACCGAAAAAGAGAGAGGAGCTACCTGAAAAATTAACTTCATAAAGTATTCTTAACAGTTGAATATAGCACTTTGGGTTCTAATGACATGCAAGTTTTCAGATCAAATCAAACTCCATAATGCCACCTGTCATTTAAAGTTTTGTTTTATTTGCCAGAAAACTTTTAAAAGTTGGACTGAGCTATCAACCATGGAATCATGAAGCTAAAATACAGATTAAATTATCTGCAAATTTACAAAGGGAAACTATTAAGTCATTTGTTATAATAAATGTTGCATGGTTGCTCTTAAGAGCTGATCATTTGAGGAAATCACCATTATCTCTTTAAGATGTTAGCAACTGCCCAAATAGGCCTGATAGATTTATGACCAAGAGAGGTTCTAAAAGAATTTCAGCAAGAATAATGTATCTAGTAAGATTGATTGCATGAATCATTTCTACTGGAGGCTTTGGGAGACTCAGAATAATTCAGTTTTCTTCAAAGATTGGAGCTTCCACTGTTTCCTTCTTCCCTGGAAAAATCAAGTGAGAGGATTTGGATTGTCAAAATTAATGCACCTTTTTGAATTTGAATTTTAATACAGGCAATGTTGTTAAATATGTGCATTTCAGACATATACCCCATTAACCTCAGTGGGGCTGAATCCCAGGTAAGTGTCTAACAGGATAGCAGCCTTAATCAGTGAAGGAACTGTTTTAAAAAATGGGTGATGTGGCATCAGTCCCAAGGCATTCAAAGAAGTATAGGCAGCTACAAGCTGAAGAGAGTGCATTGTACCACTGTGAGCAGAGAATGGAGAATTTTACTACTGTGTTCTGTTGTTATTCATTCATGGTATTTATACCCAACCCTTGAGCAAAAAAAGGCTTTTAGAAAAGGTTACAAAAATCAGTTCTAAGGTGGTACCTGCTATGAGGCTCAAAATCTAAATGTAGAAAAGGGAATGTGCAGGGAGAATGGAATGCAGGGTCAAGCAGAAGTTGCCAGTGTTCATGATTATTCTGGCTGTACTTGTTTTGACAAAGAGCAGCTCCTCCCTGAAGCACTTTCTTACCCCCTCCCCTCAATAAGATCTCTCAACATCCAGGCCAGGAGGACTGTTATGTACTGAGCTTGGATCCTAGAACAATAGGCAAGTAGGATCCTAGAAGGCAGCGTCCTGATTGCTCTGCAGGAGCAGCCCAATCAGGCTCCAGGAGGGGAGTTGAATCAGCCAATCACGTGGGACCCATTGTGTAAATAATGTATATATAGCCAGAGGTTTTTTGGAAGATGGACTCCCTGTTTGCCATGAGCTGAAATAAAGAGCATGAAATCAACACTCGACTCCCCATGAATTTATTGGAGGGTTTGCTTTTAGCTCTTCCATGGTCAGAAATGGAATTTTGCCTAAATGTTATTATTAAACTTACTACCGTAGATGCTTATTGATCTGTTCAAGAAAATTGGAGATATGAAAGCAACTTTTTGTACAAAAAATTACCATAATAAAGGACAAAAGTGGTAAGGACCTAACAGAAGCAGAAGTCAACAAGAAGAGGTGGCAAGAATACACAGAGGAATTATACCGGAAAGATATGGATGCCTTGTACACCCCAGGTAGTGTGGTTGCTGACCTTGAGCCAGACATCCTGGAGAGTGATGTCAAATGGGCCTTAGAAAGCATTGCTAATAACAAGGCCAGTGGAAGTGATGATATTCCAGCTGAACTATTTAAAAATTTAAAAGATGATGCTGTTAAGGTGCTACACTCAATATGCCAGCAAATTTGGAAAATTCAGCAGTGGCCAGAGGATTGGAGAAGATCAGTCCATATCACAATCCCAAAGAAGGGCAATGCCAAAGAATGCTCCAACTACCGCACAATTGTGCTCATTTCACATGCTAGCAAGGTTATGCTTAAAATTCTACAAGGCAGGCTTAAGCAGTATGTGGACCAAGAACTCCCAGAAGTGCAAGCTGGATTTCAAAGGGGCAGAGGAACCAGAGACCAAATTGCAAACATGTGCTGGATTATGGAGAAAGCTAGAGAGTTCCAGAAAAACATCTACTTCTGTTTCATTGACTATGCAAAAGCATTTGACTGTGTCGACCACAGCAAACTATGGCAAGTTCTTAAAGAAATGGGAGTGCCTGATCACCTCATCTGTCTCCTGATAAATCTCTATGTGGGACAAGAAACTACAGTTAGAACTGGATATAGAATAACTGATTGGTTCAAAATTGGGAAAGGCTTACAACAAGGCTGTATCTCCCTGCTTATTTAACTTGTATGCAGAATTCATCATGTGAAAGCTGGACTGGATGAATCCCAAGCCAGAATTTCTGGAAGAAATATCAACAACCTCAGATATGCAGATGACACAACCTTGATGGCAGAAAGTGAGGAGGAATTAAAGAACCTTTTAATGAAGGTGAAAGAGCACAAAATATGGTCTGAACCTCAACATCAAAAAAAACCCCATCACTTCCTGGCAAATAGAAGGGGAAGAAATAGAGGCAGTGAGAGATTTTTCTTGGGTTCAATGATCACTGCAGATGGTGACAGCAGTCACGAAATTCAAAGACACCTGCTTATTGGGAGAAAAGCAATGACAAACCTAGACAGCATCTTAAAAAGCAGAGACATCACCTTGCCGATAAAGGTCCGTATAGTTAAAGCTATGGTTTTCCCAGTAGTGATGTATGGAAGTGAGAGCTGATCACTGAAGAAGTGATGCTTTTGAATTATGGTGCTGGAGGAGACTCTTGAGAGTCCCATGGACTACAAGAAGATCAAACCTATCCATTCTTAAGGAAATCAGCCCTGAGTGCTCACTGGAAGGACAGATCCTGAAGCTGAGGCTCCAATACTTTGGTCACCTCATGAGAAGAGAAGACTCCCTGGTGCTGGGAAAGATTGAGGTCACTAGAAGAAGGGGACGACAGAGGATGAGATGGTTGGACAGTGTTCTCGAAGCTACCAACATGAGTTTGACCAAACTGCGGGAGGCAGTGGAAGACAGGAGTGCCTGGTCCATGGGGTCACGAAGAGTCGGACCCGACTAAACAACTACCAGTAAACAACAAGAACAACAGATGCTTGCTACCTAAAATATCTTCAAGCGACTCACATTTAAAAACATAACCATAAATGCAGTATACTATAATGTACATCATAGATCTGATAGAAAGATGCAGTGACAGGCACCTATGTTTTTGGTCTTTTTCTAAGTACATTCCTAAATGTGGGAGAAAAATATTATTCTTGATAGTCATGAGCATTGATATGAAGCTGTAGCCCCAACTTCCCTATGAACCATTGTGCCATTTCTTCCTTTAATTTGTGTTTTTATTGATAGATGGCTGGCTAGCTCTGATACAATATTGTTCTGAAATCAGAAACAGTTAGGCTTCCCTTGTCCTGGGAAAGGTGAAAAAGCTGTAATTGGATTTTGTGGGGGAACAGTTCAGAAGAATTGGAGCCTTTGATGAACCATGGAGAATAAATCAAGGAGTTTTACAGATCCTCATCAAGAGTCACTGCTTTCTTTCCCAACAAGCTTATTAGTTCCATACTGTGACTTCCTTTCTAGTCTCAATAAATGTCAACTGGCTGAGACACAGAAAAGATTGACATGTTCTTCTCTGTTACTCAATTATGTGGATGGCTGTTGTTAGCTAGAGAGGCATTCTGCCCATGAATTAGAACCTGGCATCCTAACTGCTTAGCCAAACAGTCAGTGACCATCCTTTTAAAGCTGGAGAACACATTAGTTTCCCATGAAGAGGCCATGGAAAATAGCCACCCTGCAGTGACTCATCCCCCTTCCTGTTACAACACGTCTAAGGATAGTCTAAAGTTACAAAACGGAGCCATCAGACCATGAAGGCCTCTTTACACTCCCTGTCATCCTTCCTGCCAGTCTATGTGAGTTCAGCATAAATTCTGAAAGAACCTGGTCCTATACAGTCTGTGTGATTGCAGCCTCTGTCTGTGCAACACCGGGCAGGGGAGGGGGCATGATCCCACACTGAGATAGACCAAATAAAAAAAATCCTTCAGTAGCACCTTAAAGACCAACTCAGTTTTTTATTTTGGTATAAGCTTTCGTGTGCATGCACACTTCGTCAGATACACTGAAACAGAATCCACCAGACCCTTATGTATATTCAGATGGTGGGGGGTGGGGGAGATGGGAATGGGTGATGGGCTGATAGGAGTGGTAAACCTGTTGATGACTGTTAATGACTGCAATTGGTCTTGCGGGGGGGGAGCAAGGGCTGAGGTGCTAAGGAAAGCTTGATCATGTATAATGAGATAAGAATCCTATGTCTTTGTTCATTCCAGGTGGCTCCATGGTTTTAAGCTTGCTAATGACTTGCAATTCAGCAACTTCTTTTTCCAGTCTGTTTCTGAAATTTTTCTGTAATAAAACAGCTGCTTTGAGATCTTGTATAGAATGTCCTGGGAGATTGAAGTGTTCTCCTACTGGTTTCTCTGTCTTGTGGTTCCTGATGTCAGATTTGTGTCCATTTATCCTTTGGCGTAGGGTTTGGCAAATAGACCAGCATTTGTTCACAGGAAGGTTCTTTTAGAAGTTATACTGAATGCACATGACAACAGAGGACAGGCAGTGAAACTAATCCTACCTCACCCATTTTTTGATCTCCATCATAATCTGCAAAAAGTGCTGTTGGCTCCACACAACTTGTCTGATGAACCTTTTGCTCCTATCCAGCCAAAAACAGTTGCTCAGACCTCCAAGGACTGACCATCTGTTCCTTCCTGTGAGACAATCCGTAGTTACAGTTGGGGAGCTAGACATATACAGATATTCCTGCGCAACAAGCCCCATCCTCACTATATATTTAAAGCAGTATTATATCACTTTCAACAGTCATGGCTTCCCACAAAGAATCCTGGGAACTGTCATTTATCAAGGGTGCTGAGAGCTGCAGATTTCCCACATTTCCAGAGTGGTTTAACAATCAGTCCCTCTTTCCAGGGAACATAATGTGAAGTCAATTTGGTAAAATGAAGAAAATTGCATTATGGGAAATGCAGGGGCATGTATAAGACTTGGTAAATGCTGACAAATGTTATGGATGTCTTTAAAAAATTGAGAGTTGGACTGATCACCTACTTGTGGTTCTTGTAATTTGTGAGTTTATGTTCATTAAGTGGACATTATGTAGATATAAAATATAAATGAACACTTTTAGAACACGTTATGGAAGCCAAGTGATTATTCATCTGGGACTGGAAGCACATGTAAATATTGACTGTCATGGACTGGAGGAAGGGAAGAAGGCTCAGAGCCAGGGGGTCAGTTGTGGGACTGTACTGCAGCGGCTATTCACAGGTACAGTGAATGGTAACACTCAAGTACCATAAAAACAAAATGTAGAAAATACTTCCTCAAGAGAAACTGAATGCACATGATGCTTGGTATTTGCCTCCTTTTTGAAACAATAGGGAGGAAATTAAAATGCCCCATCAAACATAATAAGCATATCATGGCATACATACTTATCTGAAGAAGTGTGCATGCACACGAAAGCTCACACCTATGACAAACTTAGTTGGTCTCTAAGGTGCTACTGGAAGGAATTTTTTTATTTTTTGTTTCGCCTACGTCAGACCAACACGGCTACCTACCTGTAACTATGGCATACATGCTTTGCTAGCTTTTAAAAACACCTCTAGACTTCAGACTTTTCATTTAGTTGTCAGGGGAATGTACTCTGGAAGTTACTGATGTTGAGCCAAGAAGCCCATGAATGTCCTTAATTTTAAGGAACACAAAACCATGTCCTGCTAATGAGCATTTATAATATAAATACCCATCATGGAGAACAATTTGCTTGAGGCTAAATAATACTTTTTCCGGTTGTTCGGCAAAAAAAAAAAAAAAAGCTTTTGAATTATTGTGCTGGAGGAGACTCTTGAGAGTCCCACGGACTGCAAGAAGATAAAACCTATCCATTCTGAAGGAAATCAGCCCTGAGTGCTCACTGGAAGGACAGAGCCTGAAGCTGAGGCTCCAATACTTTGGCCACCTCATGAGAAGAGAAGACTCCCTAGAAAAGACCCTGATGTTGGGAAAGATTGAGGGCACAAGGAGAAGGGGACGACAGAGGACGAGATGGTTGGACAGTGTTCTCGAAGCTACCAACATGAGTTTGACCAAACTGCGGGAGGCAGTGGAAGACAGGAGTGCCTGGCGTGTTCTGGTCTATGGGGTCACGAAGAGTCGGACATGACTAAACGACAACACAAAATAATATTTTATTGCAAATCTAGTGTGAAATTATTATTAAAGTCAGGCATATGAGGCTCCTTTTCAAACTATGCTTGTGACACATTGAATATCCCTTCTATAACTTAGACCTCATCTGCAGTATACATTTAAAGCATATCATTACAGCCATGCCTTCCCCCAAAGAATGCTGAGAAATGTTGTTTGACCCTGTTGATTCGTCCATCTGCCTGAGCTACGTACAAGCTGTAGGCTTTCTACATGTGACATGTATTCAGGTCTGCTTATGCTTGGCCTTGGTGCAGGAGCTAGGCCAGTGTACATCATCTCACATGTTGAGAATCTGCGGGTTTACACACGACAAATTGCTTGTGCATTTTGTAGAGGAATAGCTTCGAGAACACAAGGAGTTGCTTTATATCAAGCCAGCCCATTGATCCATCTAGTTCACTGTTGTCTACCACAGACAAACAGCGTCTCTCCAGGATTCCCACCACCACCACCACCATCTCTATCTGGAGAAGTCAGGGGTTGAACTTGAGAACCTTGAGATGAAAAACATGTGCTCTGCCATGGAATTAGGTCTCTTCTCCACAGTCTTGTTCTAATGCTGTCTTGAGCAATATTTCTGCTTCAAATATCCAAGTAATATCTGCTCAGCGCTCTCCCACGTTTCTCCCCTAATCATAACAGATTTACTTTCTAGTAAGATGTTCAAATTCAAATTGCTTTTTCACAATTGAAATTATTTCAAATACATTAGGGCTGTTCCAAGATTTCATCTTGAATCTTAATGAGCCCCCTTACCTGTGTCTTCAGTAATCTTCCCAGTACAGGACTTTTATTCTACTGAGGCTTGTAAGAAGTCAAAATATTAATGGAAAGTTGTTTTGAGATTCAATAATATCAGCTGGAGCATATTTAAATAGCCTGGAAGCTAGTTATCTCGTTTTATTGAAATTACATTTTAAACAATGTTGTTGATCTAAACCAGGGTTTCCCAAACTTGGGTCTCCAGCTGTTTTGGACTACAACTCTCATCATCCCTGACCACGGGTCCAACTAGCTAGGTACTCCCCTCCCCCCAGCACCCTCTCCTCCTTCTCCAGACCCTCTTCCTTTCCTTCCCTCTCTTCCTTTTTCTGCTTCCCAGAGTCCCTCTCCCTCTAAGGGCTTCCTTAGAGCCTTCAGGCAGCTCAGTTGGTAGCGAGGGGAAGGGAGATGCAGGCAGGTCTCATTTTGGAAAAGCAGTGCCAGGGCTGTGGGAGCATCCAAGAGCCCAAGAGCCCTTCTCAAAGTCAGGTGGGCTTTGGGAAGGTGGCAGGGTCCACCACCACCACCACCCAAAAAAAAATGCTAAACAACTCTGTCTGGATTTTCATTTTTGGAAATATGGCAACTCTAGGTTTAGGGCTGCAACTGATAGTTGAGACTGTTCTACCCACACGGTAGAGCAAAACTGTTCCATCAGTGAGTATGTAATCTACAACACAGGCATAGGCAACCTTGGCTCTCCAGATGTTTTGGAACTACAACTCCCATGATCCCTAGCTAACAGGGCCAATGGTCAGGGATCATGGGAGTTGTAGTTCCAAAACATCTGGAGAGCCAATGTTGCCTATGCCTGCTATAACACCACAGAGAGTGGCAGCACGACAGCCATTGTATTTTTACATAGCTGCCAAGTTATCCCTTTTTTTAAGGGATTTTCCCTTATGCTGAATAGGCTTCCTCGCGAGAAAAAGGAAAACTTGGCAGCTATTATTTTTAGTAACATTTGTTTGTTCCACACTTAGTCAACCATATAGGAGCAAAACTGGATCCTGCTAGTGATTTACCATATTTGGGGGACTTCTTTTGTTTTATTATTTCACAGTTAATTTGAGCAAATTTCCTTCTTTTTTTAAAGACTTACAGACATTTGAATTTGATTACTGTTAGCAAGCAAGTTAAAAGGAAAGTATGTAATCAAATTACTTTGCTAATCTGTGTGATTCTCATCACTTGGTTTGGCTTCTGCCACAAAATGACAAACAAAAGAGCATCAGCTGCTGCCTTCTTAATTAAAAGAACATCATTGTAAAAGCTATTTCAAAATATGTTAAACTAGCACAAGCTTATATTACCAAATGTAGAAAACCTCATGAATCTAATGTAATGTGAAGTGATTAGCCATGCTATGTAGGAAGATTTGTTTGGTTGCTGCTGTGAGATTAGGGTCCTAACCCATAAATCATAATAGCCAACAGAAGGTTGTACATGGGGTCCTGGTCACAAAGTATCTCCACTCCAACCACACAGTCAACACTCAATACATTGTGCCGTCAATTTAATCAATGTATTTCCAGCTCAGGATGGGCAAATTGACAATTTCAGCTTCCACTGGTTTATCATTTAAAAAGGTATCCAATCTTAAATTCAGTTCTCCACTTTTCCACTTCAGTTTGTGGGGGGGGGGGGGATTTAAGTCCTCATGAAAATTCAACAGCATTTTAGTGTGAATTTCTCCTAATAGACACATTTTGGTAAATCAATTTTCTCTAATGCATTTTCTCTATTATATTCACTAATACACAAATTTATATGCACACTTTGTCCTAGTTATATGCATTCTTGTACACAGTACTTTGTTGAAGAAATGATTTGCAAAATTCAAGGAAGAAGCGAATTTCAAAGGATGGCTTGGTATTCTTTCAAATTAGGTAGGTTCACCTCAAATTGTGAACTGAATTACATTTCTTCCCCATCCCTATATTCTGCTGAAGCTATTGCTACCTGTAAATGTAGCTCTAACCCTGGAGAGTTTTCACTCAGGAAACTGCAGTAGCCCAGTGGCAGGGACATTTGCCAGTAGTTTATTTCTTTTTTCCTTTGTGCTTGAAAAAGTGCAGATAGTAACTGCTTCTGTTTTCCTGACAGATGGAGTACAGTAGCATTCTCCTCCTTATTCTCTCATTAAATTCAAGGGAATAAAAGATAGCCATTTCCTCTCAGCCTTGGTTCAAGCAGAGAGCAACATGTTCATTTTGCGCCATCATTGATATATTTTAGGCCTCTCTTAAAATCCATATTTTTCATTCATGGTTTACTTTTAATTGTGTTCATGATTCCCTTCCCTTTTACTGGGTTCAGTCCAGACTTTCAATGAGCAGAACTCTATTCATGGGAAAGAGGGACGGCTATTTTTTCCTATTCCCTCTTCCCCTTCCTCATATGTTCCCTGACAATTTGTTATGGAAGGTTGGGGGACAAGGTAAGGGAACATGAAAATTGCCTTCCTCATCAGGAGCCTCCACTGAGTCGTATTAATTTCTATGTACAGAAGAAGCCCTTTTGGAGCAGAAGAGAAAGTCAGCAAATATGTGAGATGACCATATTTGGAAAACTAACAATAAAATGCCAATTATTAGCAACCTTTTATAAACTATTATTGTTGAAGGATGAAGCCAGAGCACATCAGTAAAATGGGCACAAAAAGAGGGAGATATTTTTCTAGGGGGAATATGTTAAGTTGTAATAAAACTGACAAGTTATTTATAAATATAGCAATCAGAGAGAACTGGTATAAGGCCATTGCCAAGGTGGTGTGCATATATAACAGCAGTTCCAATACACAGAATAAATAAGAATTATAGCAAGAGAATTGTTGGAAATGTCAGAAGCAAACAGAAGATCTGTATCTTTCCTGATATGAATGCTCTACCTGTGCCTGTGGCTCCCAATGTGGCACCCAAGGGCCCTAGGACACACCCATTTGGACTTGTCAAGGTCTCCTGCTCCTCAAATGTTCTGTTTTTTTATTTTTAAGGAGAATTTTTGGCTGCTTCTTGGTTGGAGGAAATTCCTGTTTGGGGGAAGGGTGGTGATGGCCTGCTTTTTTGTCTGTGTTTTATTTGATTGGGAAGCATAGAAACCAAATTGCAATGGGTCTAATCTGCTTCCTCCAGAAGTACCTGCACTTGGCTGACCACCACCGTCTCCATCACCTCGTCCAGAAAGAGAATGTTAAAAACTCGGTGGTTGTTTTCTAAAACATCTGGATCCAGGAAGGACTGCTTTCAAGGCCTTGGGCACTCTCTGGGCCAGTCCAGTCAATCCTTTCCTACTATAGGCCAGGATCTGGGTGGCACTCAGTTGACCTCACCACAGCAAGCATTGTGTCCATGTCCTCAGACCGCAACACTGAAACTGATCCCACATCAGTACCCATTATTCATACCTTCCGAGCATTTTCTTTCAGCTCCTCAACATACTTTCAGTAACCCTTTAAATTAAAATAACTGTAGCTTACTATTTATTGTAGCATTAGAAATAATGATAAGCAAATTTCAGCCGCAAGCCTTTTATATCCCTTGCCTTCTCTGAAAGGATAATTCAAAGATCCTGGAGCAACTCAAAGCATGACCCAAAGCTGTTTCGACAGAAAATTAATTTATCTCAATCGCATTCTGCTAGGCTGAGTATATTGTTCTTAGTTAAATCATCAGTGACAGAAGACTGAATTTTATTTATGAGTTGCCAGAACTCATAAAACTATACATTCCTTTATTCAGCCATTGTCTAAAAGACAACAGAAAGATAAGGCGAATCTGATTTATAGCATAGATTCAATTATGAATCCGGCTCCGTTTCACTAGCACTTGCTTGATTCCGTGAGTTGATTGCTTTGCCCAAATGGAATTTTTCATAACAATTAGGGTTTATTGAGAAGGCATCCTAGACTAAGATGTAAAATATAAGCTACTCATGTATATAACCTGCCAGCAGAGGATTATTTCATTTGATTTCATTTTTTAAAAATAAGTTTTTTGTGCATTATATAATTTAGAAAATGCTTGAAACCGTTGTGATCTCAGAAATTGTGAGCATAATGGAACAGGAGAACTAGCTGCATCAGCTTGGGCTGCTCTTGTGAATCATTTAGCTGCTAATGATTCTGTTAGCATAATTATACAATGAAGAGAGGCTGCAAATGCATCATGCAAATAAAAATACAGTAATGTGTAAAGATTACAGTTATTTGGCCTTCTAATTAAATTTCCCTCTTGGCCTTCCTGTCATAATTTCCTGTCATTTGATGGCCCATTAAGAAGCACAGATACAGTAAGCAAAGCTATGCACCCTTGTCAGTCTGATCACTTTCTATGCAACCTGCCTGTTCTGATGGAATTATTCTGAAAAGATATACTCTGAATCCTATTTAGACATGTTGTGCTGCACATACTGAGCCAAAACCTCCCGCTGACATCCCATCAGTTTTGTCTGAAGCTCTAACAGCAATCACACTGACCCTTTGATCTTTTAAACAATTTTTCAACTCACCCCAAATCAATTCTGTTGGCATAAATGTGAAGGTCGTTTCCACTCTTTCATATTTTATGGGATCTTGCATTATATAACGTGTTGTTTTTGTGCAGCAATGATAAGAATTGGATCTGCATTTGATCTTCGCCCAGGCAGGCTACCTCCTACTGTTTCATTGAAAGGATGTTATCAGAGAAGTATGTATTCTGTGCTTTTTTTAAAAAAATAGCCTATGGTGTTTGAGCACTTCCCAGTGTTGTTCCACAGTGGGTTAGGGAACCTCTGGCCTGTGTCAAATGTGGACTTTCAAATCTTACCCTCAGGCCTTTCCTCAGACCACACCCTCTGCATCCTGATTGAATGTGGGAATGTGTCTTTGAGCTTGTCTGTGTGAATGATAAAAGAGGGTGAGAGAGAGAGAGAGAGAGAGAGAGAGAGAGAGAGAGAGAGAGAGAGAGAGAGAGAGAGAGAGAGAGAGAGAGAGCATTGAAATGTATTATTTTTGCCTGATGGGAATGTAGTCTACTGGACAAAGCTAATAGTCACATCTATTGTTCTGCCTGTGTTTGCCTATTCTTTCATCCAGGAGTGGCAAGTGTTTCCTGGCATGTGACTCACTAGAGAATGTGGCCTTCAGGCTGAAAATACTTCCTTAGCTCTTCTGATGGCTTCACTCCATGAAAAACAACTAATGTACAATTTTAATAAAATTTGTATCCATTTACTTTTTGCTCTCTCCTGCCAACCTAGCAGTTCAAAAGCACAAAGTGCAAGTAGATAAATAGGTACCGCTCCGGCGGGAAGGTAAACGGCGTTTCCGTGCGCTGCTCTGGTTCGCCAGAAGTGGCTTAGTCATGCTGTACGCCGGCTCCCTCAGCCAATAAAGCGAGATGAGTGCCGCAACCCCAGAGTCGTCCACGACTGGACCTAATTGTCAGAGGTCCCTTTAACTTTAACTTTACTTTTTGCTCTGATTGGGGGGGGGAAATTGATGGTCAAGGTGTGGGATGCAGAGGTTTCATATCTCTTGATGTGGCATGTCTGTATGGGGAGCATCTCCCCCACACTCTCACTTACTCTGTGTTTCCTCTGCTGTCCTCCACCAAGCCTAATATCAAATCTGAGCACTTCTTTAGGCAAAAGTCTCTGGCTATCCTCCTCTCTTTCTGGGAAGAGGAAGCAGGTGAGATCTTCAAGCTGACAGCTCCTGGTGGCTATTCAGTTTGCCTACACAGTGATGGCTAACCATTTTGAATGCATTCAGTGGTGATAAAATAGTTCTTAAACAATGAACATAACAGCATGGTATGCATACAAGAACAGAGATCTGTATGAAAGACAAATAGTGTGAGCAAAGCATTGTATATGGTTTACAAATTCAAGTGATTAGCAAAAACTCAGTGTTTTTAAATCTTACCACCAAAGCTCAGGGGGAAACATTAGCAGCCTGGTATCTTACACTAAGGCAGCAGCCAGTCTACAAAACCCCTGGGAGCTTGTGGGTGCGAACTGTTTGTCAATCAGGGACTGGGCTACTTACTAATTGGAGAAAATCTAGTGCTTTAAATGGTTTTTAAGGGGTAGGGAATTCAGCATGGTCATCATCCTACAAACAAACAAAAAGATCAATGGCATATTGATTGCTAGACCTGATCAGCTGTCGTTTGGGCAACCACATTAAGGGAAAAATAAGACCTATTTCAGAGATGCTCTAAATTACATGTCATGAGGAAATGAAATGCTCAGTTATCCTCTGATGTCTTGAATTTGCAACCAGATCTTTAATGTGCATTTCCTCCCAGCATCTGTGTGAACTTGCTGTGTGAAACTGCCTTTCTCAGTCCCATCATGAAAGGCTAAAATTACTCCTCCGGGAGAAACTCCTTGATCATCAACAAATGCAATTACAAACACATCCCCATTTTTCTTGTGCCAAATGATTACCATGACGTATTTACACTTATACCTCTTGCTCTGCAGATGCTACAGCACCTGCCTAATTGCACTCCCCCCCCCACTCCAAAGGGATGTGTGTAGGGATTGCAGTCAGGGCTCCTGCAGGGAATGTGAATCATCTGCAACGTCACATGGGATTCTAGATACCATAAACACTCTTCACTGTGAAATTGATGCATGCACAGTGAGGCCTATCATCATGGAGAGCTGACCATACCTTTTCCTGTTTTAAAAAGTTCAGTTCTTGGCTGCCTTGCTGGTACAATGTTGAACACTCCTTAACGGTTACAACCTTGGCTCCAGGCATGACAAGCCAAAGCTCAGCCCACCTGTCATCTAGCAAACCTCCCAGAGGCAAAACATCAATGAGATCTATTTTGCCAAGACTCACAGAGCTGGGAAAGTTAATTGTGACAGCCTGCAATCATCTCCGTGCATTGTGATTGGGCTGCTGGGCCATGGGGAGCGAGAGCATGATCCGAATCCTCTTGCATATATGGCCTGCAAGGATCCAGTGTATTGCATAAATCTAATCAAGCCCCAAATGAACAAATCCATAGGCATGTCCTTGGTATAAGTGTGTACATGCTCATTAGTTAACGTTGAATTTGTTATTGGAGGCAAGCAAGCAATCAGGTAATCTAGTCTCAGAGTGCCGCTTCCAAATAAAAATAAAAAACAGTGAGGGTAAGAGGAACTCCCACTTCAATCTGGGTTTCTTTTACCACTGCACATGACTTGCCAAAAGAAAAGAATTAATGTCCCCTTTGCCCAGAAGATGCATCTGGCTGAATGAGGTTGGTTTACAAGCCCAGGCACAGTTAACAGGCTTCAGTAATTAGTAGGTTAATCTCCTTCCATTTAGACTTGCTAATACCGTACACCAGAGAGCTTGGTGGGATTAATTAAAAATGATACTGGGCTTTCACACAGCCTGATTTCCATGCAGAGTCTTGAAGGATTTTGCGCCATTCTCACTAACAATGATACAGCTAGCGGCTATATAGGTGCAATAGAAATGGACATGGCTAGTGCAAGGGGTTTTCTAGAAGGCAACAGCCTATGCTTTGGACATGAATCTGAAATCAGGCCAATGGGCAAAGGGAAAAGGGGAAAGGAAGAGGAAGAGCCATTCTTACTTATCTATGCATTGAGACCAGATGGAAACTGAGGTGAAGGGCTGAATCGGTACAGTACAGATGAAGCCTCATATATAACCGCACGCATTGCCTCAGGGCAATGTTGTATCTAGATCTGATTCCAAGATTAAAATCTGAAGCCCCTTTCAATGGGATGGATGGGTCTGTCTTTCTCTAGCCATTTTCACATGTGTTCACCATCATTCTGTCATGTGCTGTTCCCACCTTAATCTGCATTTTTGGTGGGGGGGAGCCTGCATGAACATTTATGTTTCCACAAAATACACATTTCTACATATTCTTTTCAATCTTAAAATATACATTTTAAAATGTACTTGGTGTGTTTTTGAGCTGATAACATTGCAGAATTTGGAGAAGTGCAAAAGCTGAAAAGGTAACTTATGTGATGATCCATATATTAGTCTGGGTGGTTTGTTCACATCAGAATACTGAAAAAAATGCATTCATCAAGCCTCCCTATATTCCACATCACAACAAAAAGAAACAACATGTATAGTATGCATGAAGAGTGTCTCCTACACATACAAAACCCTGAATTTATTTGTCCACCCTATGCTGTGTTTTAACTTGTGAATATTATTGGCATGGGAATAACATTTTCAGGAATACAAAATGTGCCTCAAAAGCCTTTTCTGAGTTGCAACCAGTGTTTTCCCTTCTCTGCTGCTGCTTTGAGACCATTTTTCTGGGTTTCTTCTCCTTCACTGTTTGATCTCAACCTGTCAGGAACATAGTACGAGTGTGATATCATGATGCTACCTATTCAAATCTGTCTGGCTACATAAAGTTGTATCCAATGCTAGTCAGAGTAAATCCATCTCTGAAGTTAATCAACGTGACTAACTTGGGTCCATTAATTTCAATGGGTCCCCTCTGAATGACACCACAAAGGCACTTCAGAGTAAGAGCATGAAACATTGTCCTCACCCTGAATGGGTTAATGCTTTTCTCCCTGTGTATAGTGCCCAAAAATTCCCTTTTCATGGAGTGGGAAAGCTTTGATCAGAATTCCATCATTTCACCTGAGCCCTGTGTACACCCCCATGTTGGACTCAACATTTCTTGCATACAGAAACATACTTGTGTACGTGCCACAGCACAATGTTCTACATCCCATCCTATGTGGAGCAGCATACCAGCCTTGTACTTTCTTCCTTTATGTTGTTATGTTTATCAGAACCAGAAACCAGAAACTCTCCTCCCTCCCTCCCTCCCGCTCATTGGTAGCTAACAAACCATTGTAGTATTTTGGTTTCTTGCTGAGTTATTGTCTTGATGTCACAAACGATTGTGGCTTTTCATGTGAAGACAATGGAAAAATCCATAAAGCTGTTCTTTGGGCAAATATAATTGAGCATTGTATTGAAAAATGATACTAAGGTTGAGGCACAAATGAACAAAAGCCAAAGGCAAATTAACCCAAGGCATTCTGTATTTACTAGCAACATCTGCTGCTGTAAATTGTAACAGAAGCATTACCCTTAATCTTTCATCCCTCGTGTTCGCAACTGAAAGAATAAGGGGAAGCACAACAGATTCTGTAATCATTTGGTTATTTCTTCTTTTTCCCATTGTGTTCCATTGTTTGCCATTGTGTTCATATTGCTCACACTGTGGGAAAGGTGACTGTGATGGTCCAGTTGGTCTATTATTGTCTAAGACTTAAAGGTAAAGGTAAAGGGACCCCTGACCATTAGGTCCAGTCGTGACCGACTCTGGGGTTGCGCTGCTCATCTCGCGTTATTGGCCGAGGGAGCCAGCGTACAGCTTCCAGGTCATGTGGCCAGCATGACTAAGCCGCTTCTGGTGAACCAGAGCAGCACACAGAAATGCCATTTACCTTCCCGCTTGGAGCGGTACCTATTTATCTACTTGCACTTTGACGTGCTTTTGAACTGCTAGGATGGCAGGAGCTGGGACTGAGCAATGGGAGCTCACCCTGTCGCAGGAATTCGAACTGCCAGCCTTCTGATCAGCAAGCCCTAGGCTCTGTGGTTTAACCCACAGCACCACCTGCATCCTGTCTTAGACTTACATGAGCCCCATTTGGGTGTTCTGTTCCCTTGTGGGACTGACACACAAGCAGAGAGAGTGGGGGTTGCTCACACTAAGCTTTGTCACTGGAGCATGGGAAGGCTATTGATTCTTTTGGTCCACTTCTTCCCCTGATCCACCCCTGGGAAGCTCAGTTCCTTTTTGCCTTTGACACCACTGAAGCTTTGACATCAGGAGGGCAAGGGTCCCTGAAAAGGTCCCTGCGGTGATAGGGAGGGGCCCCATGAGGTCAGTTCACACTCTCTGAAAGTCAACCTCTGTCTTATGGCTCCTAGGACATCTTCTCAAGGGCAATAGAAGTGCAGCCTAAATGACTTGGGGGAGGAGAGAGAACTATATTCCATTTATCTAATCAGAGGAAATAGATAATAAGAAAATAGAACAAGGTAAGATGAAATGTCAAGAGGAAATGTACGGCCAGAGACATAGAAATTGAAAATAAAGTATTTCAAGAGGGAGTATAGAATCATAGTACATAGGAGTTCTAGCAGCACTTATTTGCAAATCTATACAGACAGAATGTTGTTATCAGATCCAACATATTTCATTACTGAAATGAACAGCAGCATGGGAGTGATGACATCTAGGTAAAGGTAAACGTAAAGGACCCCTGGATGGTTAAGTCCAGTCAAAAGTGACTATGGGATGCAGCACTCATCTCACTTCCGACCAACGGAGCCACTGTTTGTCCGCAGACAGCTTTCTGGGCCATGTGGCCAGCAGGACTAAACTGCTTCTGGTGCAATGGAACGCCATGACGGAAACTAAAGCACACGGAAATGCCATTTACCTTCCCACCGCAGTGGTACCTATTTATCTACTTGCACTGATGTGCTTTCAAACTGCTAGGTGGCAGAAGCTGGGACAGAGCAACGGGAGCTCACCCCATCGCACAGATCCAAACTGCCAACCTTCCGATCAGCAAGCCCAAGAGGCTGAGAAAAGGCATTGTTAACTTGCATTGTTAATTCAGAGTTAAAGTCTCATTGGCATTGATGCTGAGCTGTAAAAAAAAACAAGGAAGTATCCCATCATCCCTTTTGTTTGTGATTCAAAGCTAGCTGGTAAGCAACAGTTAAAAAGAAGCCTTGTCCAAACACAGTTACCATAATCTTCACAAGTACATCATCACCGTAATACTGTGGGACAGGTTATGATAAGATACACCATGTGATTTGTGGTCTTGCACACAGAGGAACTTCACATTGTACTTTGTGTAAGAGAAAATTCTTCATTTTTACAACACATTATCTATTAATGCCACTGAACAAAACAGGGCACCTATGGATTCAAAAGCTTTTCATGTTAGTCAAAAATGGATGTATAAAGCTGCTTTTGAAAAAAGTATATGCCTCATTCAGACATGATGCTTTTTAATATAGTTGTTAGGGTTGTTATGTGTTTATGTATTTTGATTTTTCTTAAGGCAAATAATCTGAAATTGTGCTTATTATATGTCTGTATATGTTGATAATGTTTTTGAATTTTCAATGTAAATCCAAGATCTGTGAATAGTAACTGATATATAAATGGGGATGGTTGAATATATTGGCTAGCTTAATATGCTATGGTTATTATATTGTAGTCCTCACTTTCCTAGAATCATAGGAATTTAGAGTTGGAAGGGACCGGAAGGGTCATCTAGTCCAAGCCCCTGCAATGTGGGGATGAACCCACAGTCCTGAGAATAAGAGTCTCATGCTCTACTGACTGAGCTATTTCATATCAGGGCACTTAGCATGCCACTTTCTCTCTTGCACTTCTTGTTTTCATCCTGTTGACTTAATTTCTAAAGGAGAAAGCTCACAGTCCCCTCCCCCACCACTCTGAGTTTCACATGCTCCATTGGTGGGTATGGCTCACTTCAAATATTCTGTGGTGCTCTGTTCTCCTTGGTCAAATGTTATTGTTTTTGCAAGTGTTCTGCTTCTGCCAAGCGCTTTGTGCTCTTTCATTTGTTTCCAATCGCAGCTTTTTCCTCTGCTCTTGAATAATTATTGCTCCTCAGGCATGGGAGCCCAAAGTCATGGGGAATGAGCTGTAATGTTTTGTTGCATCTTATGTCTGCCCTGGATTGTACTGTGCTAGATTTCTGGACTAGTTGCATTCCTATCTTACAGCCAGTAAGTGAATGGTAAAAAGGGGGGCTCTGTGGAACTAGGCAATGGATATGGTATGCTTTTACTTCCCATCCATGCTTTTTGTAAGCACAAGAGGGCATCTCCATCTGAGGATAAAGAATAATTTGCCTCCTTCCCTGCTCATTTTTAAAACTTAGTTCTAAGTAGAATGGGCCGGCATGGCTGCATAATTATAATTGTCTGGTGTTGATGCAACACAGCTTCCAATTAGCTGCCTCAGGACAACATCATGCTCATGCTAATAGATCATGCTTAGATCACTTGATCTCAATTTTCCTGAATATTACAGTGTCCTTTCCTATGCTGCTATTAGGAAAGAATAGGATTCTGTTCCAAATCTAAGCTAATGATAAATCCTAAAAATGCATTTTGCATTTACCTTTTCTAAAGATCTTCCTGTGATCCAATTTTCTTTCCTAATTATACTCCCAATAAGACAAATACTTCAAATGATTTCTTTGCTTTTCATTCCACGTAAATGTATCCTGATCTATTCTGTATTAAACTTTGACATAGATTTTAATGTTTTTCACCATGAAATGAAATAGCCTCTGCTGTGATTTACATTGCTATTCTCAGTTGTTGAGCACTTTTCAATTTTAGAGCTATTGATTTAATCATTAATACATATAATCCTCCACATAGCCGCAAAGTTACTGATCAGACAAAAATCACAGACAAAAGGTCTCAGAAAAAATAGTTCCCCTCTTTTTCCAGATTGTAATCTGTGCTGTATTATGTTAATATATTTGCTAATAAATTCTATGCTGCTCTTAAAATTAACACGGAGCAATAGCAAATGAAGTGGTGCCCATTCCTTTAATTACAAAACTTTGGAAGTTGTTGTTAGTCTTAAGCACTTGAAATAATTATGCTTAGCATTTCAATAAAGTGATTCCCAAAGAACAGAAATGTCTCTATCCGAAGTTTCCAGCTCTACGTTTATGCAAGATATAAGAGGGTAATGACACAGTTGAATATGTCAAGCAGTCTACGGTTGGCCTATGTAATTGTAGCATTAAGATGCCAAGCTTCTCTCTCCAATGGAAATGATGAAACATTTGATCCCTTCCATAAATCAGTATGGAAGTAAAGGTTCTGGTCAGCTTATCCAAAACCAATGTGAAGATGTTATCTAGTTGGTGGCTGATACAATTTGAGAAGCAATACTGAGCAACATCAAACCGGCAAGTTATTTTAGTTTATCAGTCAATTCAACTCCTGATGTTTCCTATGTTGATCAACTGACTATCATTGTTAGATAGTCTAATAAATATATTTCTCCTAGTGATGGATTACCAGTTGAATAGTTTCTGAGGGGGTTTTTTAACTGAAAGATCACACTGGTGAAAGTATGACTGAGGTGCTTCAGTGACCTTGAAACAGATGTCAGTAAATGTAGAGGAAAAGCATATGGCAATGGAGCAAATATGGCTGGAAAGTATGGCAGCAGTCAACAAAAACATTCTGGAAAGGAACAAGTTAGCAAAGTTTATTCCATGGCTGGACATTCCCTAAATCTAATTGGGTGTACCACAGTTGACTCGTGCCTGGATGCAGTGATTTCCCCCCCCCCCAAAAAAAGAGCTTTATTGTGTTTTTCTCAGCTTTTATAGAAAGTTGGGCAGTGCTAAAAAAAATTATTGTCTCTTGAGTCAAAAGTTCCTAAACACGTATCAGATACGAGATGGGAGGCTCAAACCAAAGCTACCGCAGCTATTAGCAGAACAAAATAAAAAAAAATCCTTCCAGTATCACCTTAGAGACCAACTAAGTTTGTCGTAGGTATCAGCAGAAGTTATGCTATTAGCAGAAGTTATGCTTACGTTGTTGAAACCCTTAGCCATACTGTGCTGAAACCCTTAGCCATACTGTGATGAAATGGGAAAAGGAGATATTAGATGATAGGCTGAAAATCTTCAGCAGAAAATGAAAGAATTTGAGTTTATTTTCATGCTTCACCTTTGAACATATCTGCCAGACCAATTTCGCAAAGTTAGCAAGGCATTCCAAAGTTCGCAAATTTCATGGAGCACATGTGCAATTATTTGCAGCTATTGCCCTTTGTATCAAACACTCAAGCTAATTTTGATGAAATTGAACAGCAAGCATCCAAAAGAGCTTGAAAGAAACTGTTCTGGCTTTGTATATAGTGTAATGTTATAACATAGCTATGCTTCCCCTATGAATGTTCTCCCACCCTCCTTAAGCATCACTTCACAGAGCACTTTGCCAAATTGCTTCCCACCTTCCTTTAAACACCACTCCAGCACCATTTAATGGAAAACCACTCTGTGAAGTTCCTTCTGCTCTCCTTTAAATTCCACTCCTTCCTCAGCAGCTTCCCTGGGCTCACTTATCACCTCCCTTACTTGTTCGCTTGCCTGCTGTTCTATCACCATGCACGAAGTTGATATTACAGTGTGACAACCATTTTTCTTACAAAAATATAGTATGTGGAGAAAAAGTAGGTAACTATTGTCAAATGAATTGTGACTCTGAGAATGCCATTCAGAGTTGATAGGATTTGCTCCCTCCCAGGCTGGTGACCATCACTGCTGCTTGAAGGAACTGGTACCATCCTTTTGAATCTGCTGTGTGGTGAAGTCCTTTCTTTTATCTGCCCTGGAACTTCCAACGCTCTGCTTCATTGGATGTCCACGAGTTCTAGTGTTAACGAAAGGGGAAAACTTTTCTCCATGCCATGCATAACTTTATAAACTTCTGTCTTCTCTCCTCTTACTTGCCTTTCCCCTGAACTAAAAAGTCCTGAATGCTGCAACCTTTCTTCATAGCGGAGGAAAGCTCCATTCCCTTGATCGTTTTGGTCGTGCTTTTCTGAACCTTTTTCCAACTATACGATATAGATTGATTCCCCCTCCCATCTCTTTACCCCATGTGCTGCTCTGAGGGTTCTCCTGACACTCCCCTTGAGCCAATTCTTGGGCACTCAGGGAGAGGAGAGAAAGGAAGCCCCATTGCACAAGCAGACGTCCTTGCTCAGGGCTTCCACTGACGGGACTCATTAGGTGAACCCCACACACTGACCAATTGGCAGATTCAGCTGCCAGTCTGGTCAGCTTCTGCACATGGAACAGGAGGTGGTGTTTCGGGCAGCAAAATGCATTGGGCCAGCCCTGGCACTAGTACTAGTGATGTCTGAAGGTGTGCATATTTTAATTGTTGTTAGGCCTAGATTTTAATCATTTGAGGCAAGCTCCCAAAATCTGTGGACTCAGCTACACTGGCGAAGAAAAAGTTCTTTATATACGTTGCTTATCCACTATAACACTGTGACACAGATGGCCCTGTGGAGTTCTGTTTTTGCCAACCTCATACAAAGTTTACATAGGGCTTCCTAAAAAAAGAACTTTTGGGGTGTCCTGGTTTTTGAAATATGGCAACCCTAGTTTATGTTAGCATTTGTCACCCGGGGCCAGTTGTGAGACTGCCCAGGGCAAGGACAAAGCCAGTGCACACATGCCTGGCTACTATTGAGTCCGGGGGTGCAAATATCTGTGGTTGCTCTCAGCTTGAAAAACAACACACACAGGAAAGCCATTGGATAAGGCTAAACTATTTTATTGTGGCAAAATGCAGAGTCCGTCTCTGTTTGCCCAGCTCAGACATTCAGAGCTGTTTAGCATGGCTGCCTCTCTCTAGCATAGCAGGCAGTGAAGAGAGAACGAAGGAAACAACAGTTCCAACAAAACAGTAGACGAACATCCTGTCTACGTCACATCCACTCTGTGGGAACAAAACACATACAGTCATATGATAAACAATAATCCTATGACTGCAGGACAGGGAATGAATCTCAACAGTTTACAACGCATTTAACTGAAACGCTTCTTTGATAGATCCAGCGTTCCCACACCTCCTGCCTTGCTGCATTAGAGGCTAAGCAAAAAGAGATCCGCTCTCCCTGCCTCTTTCCATGAACATTGCTGTTGCTGCCATTGTTGGATAAGGGAGAGGAGTTTGCATGGTCTGAGGGGCTCCATTAGGATCATTTCTCCTCTGAGAGGAGACCAGGAAACTTCAACCAGGCCCAAGCATCAAACTCCTCTAGCTGCAGCAGGTTTATCACATTGTCTTCAATGGAGCATGCAGCTCAACCCTATGTATGTTTACTCAGAAGTAAGTCCCACTGTGTTCAAGACAGTGCATAGGATTTCACCCTTAAGTGCAACTAAATCTTTCCAGATTGGGGCTTATTAAATGTGTGTGTGTGTGTGTGTGTGTGTGTGTGTGTGTGTGTGCTTAGTAGCAAACTTGCTAATAGAGAACAGTCAAAATCCATGCTTAATTTTTTATTATTAGTATATAGAGTCACCTCACATATAAATCTGAACATTGACAAACTTTCCTGAACCACAGGCTACAGTGATGGGGAAAGACAATACACCATTTTATACCAACACAACAATTAAAAACTTTCCATAGAACTTCAGGGCAATGACAATTCACAGATGTCACGCAGCATGGAAAACCCATTTATTTTGCTCACATTGAACTTGGGACAAGATGTTTGCAGTTCAATGCAGTCAAGATGTGTTCATTTCCTGTCCACAAGGAGCTATAAATGCACAGCTGAGACAATGTTGGTTGCTGTTGTGTTTTTGTCTTCTGCCAAGATCCGAGGCTCACACCTTTTCAGTCTCTTCTACCCTTATCATACTTTGCACCCATTTAGCTCATGCTCTATCCATCCATGGGAAGAACTTGGCTCATGCTGCTCAGGCCACAGAAAATGAAAGAAGAGAGGGGCTGGAAATAAATGCCAATCATTAAAGCTGGCCATTCCTTCCCATTAAAGAGGCTGCTTTCACCAAGGAACTCTCTGGCCAGAAATGTTTGGCAACATCCCAACGCTGAAATGACACATGTGTTGTTGACCTCAAAAATGCTGCTGTTTACAACTGAAATCCTCTGTATGTTTTATACACATAAAGGGGCTTTGTGAGTAGAAAATGAACTGGGGTGTTGCTAGGCCCACACTGATGCCATGCCCCTCCAGCAGTCCCACCCCAGCACGGCATCCCCCTACTGACTCCAGCCCCTTGTGCTGAGTGGAGGTTAGAGGAAAAGGAGTCGAGATCAATGGAGTTGCTAGTGAGATAAAGGCTACCAGAAGAGGTGGCATAAATGCAGAGGAATCTGACAAAGACAGTAAAGAGAGAAAGGTAGCAGGACAGAGTGAGAGGGTCAGGAGGACTTAGCAAGCCCTAAAAAGTGAGATGGATGGATTTAGGGCTGAGAGGTGAGATAAATTGCCTTACCACGAAAGCTGCTTTTGGGTGGGACACTGTGCAATATTGTCCACTGGAGATATTGCAAAACATTGCTATAGATGGGATCCTGTGGTGAGTCGAGCTCTAATTTCAATCGGTGTGCTGAGTCCACCAAGTATCTTTGAGAAGAAGAGACTTTCTAGTGTTCTGAGGATGCCTGATAGTTTCAGCACGCTAAGAATGGTTACATGCCACATTCCTTTCTGACTGACAGCATATGGGACGATGCTGGGGAGGAACACCAAGGAGGGATTTGACATTGCTTAAAACTGAACACAGAGAAAGAGGCATTTAAATTTTTAAGGCCTTAAAAAGAGCCGTAGACTTTCCAAAAAATGACCCACGTATGAAATGACCTGCGTCGCGACAGAGGAGCCTGTCTGTCAGAGTTAGGTATGCTGAAGAGCGTTGTTCTCAATGAATTATTTATAACCATCCATTTATTTATCCGTTCATTGTTAAATGACCACAGATGTTCACTGCTCTCTGGTGCAAAACGTAGTGCAGCAAAGCAAATAAAACGTGTGATGGTATCAGATGAGGTTGGAAGGATAAGGAGCTGGCAAGCCAGAGAAATGAAGCAAAGTGCAATAATGAGCGGCGTGGATTGTTTGTAAGCTGAGATGTTATAAAAAGCTTGCACAGCTCATTGTAGCTGTCAGGCAATCTGGCCTGCTGGCGAAATGATCAAACTGCTTCACCTGTTGTCCATTGTTGGATACACCTAAAATCTTAGCATGTGCAGTGGGTGAGAAGAATTATACTTTATGATGACAGTTTGCAGCCGGTTAACACTGTGCCCCATAGGCAGAATCAAGGGCCCATAATCCTAGTACATGTTCCTAATTTATCAGTGCTACCTAACCTAACCGTGCATAATATGTAGCTGTCCCTTTTGCATATATAGGCATTGATCCATCTCTAATCATGCTTTGTTCTACATGGCTTGTGACCTGAATCAGGATGTATTTTCCTATCCTCATTAGATATGTGTATTAAGTTCAATGGTGACTAGAGAAGCATAGCTATGTGAAGTTACACATACATGCACATTAACAGAGTATACATATCTTATTTTCTGGATTGAGAAGATAATCTTTTGTGAGAAGATATTAAACCCAGCCACAGAGTTTCCAAAGCGTCCCCACCTTCAAGTTATCATTTAAGTACATCAGTATACTTTTTCCATTTCTAAAAAACCAACCTGTCATGCATGTTTCTTTTTATAGTGTGCATTTTTCTTATTTTTTGTTCAGCAATTCCAACCAACCAAATACCTTTTTAAGTGAGGAATAATATTCCTAATTCCTACAAAACCAACATGAAGATAAATTTTAAAACAATCCTCCCTAGAGGATTTTGATTGGCAACAAAAATATCTAGCTTAAACCCAGCTCATTCCAAGCTCATGCATTGCACTGGTTAAATCAGAATGCTATATCTTGTTTTGGGTTGTGTCCATTCAGTAGTGTTGTCATGGTAACAGTGTTCCTGGCATTCTCCACTGAAGTCATTCGAATGGCCGAGGAACTGTGCAGGTAGCTGGCAGATCTCTGTGGACGAGGCATCCTGCGACAGCAAAGTTGACTGTTGAAATGCCGCCTGAAGCTCTCGCTGAGGAAGTAGAGGGCAAATGGGTTTACGCAAGAATTGCAGAAGCTGAGCACTCGGGCTACCAGCGTAACAACCATATGGCCAAGTGACGGGTCGATCTTCGTGTAGTTAAAGGACCGGTACATGTATAGGACATGGGTAGGAAACCAGCATACAGCAAAAAGCCCAACGAAGACAAGCACAATTTTGGCCAGGCGCTTTCGTGTTTCCATCTAAAAAGATAAAATGAGCAGAAATAACCCGTCACAGTACAATGTTATGCTCCACATGAGCTTTCACAATGCATTCAGATACAATTAGTAGAGTGAGTAGCATCAGAAGCCAAATGACATTGCCAATGAAACCTGTTTGCATTAATATGTTCTAAGGTGTTTTCAGGTACAGATCCATTAAGCTGCATATTCTACTTCATATCATTCTACTGTACAGTCGTACCTTGGTTCTCAAATGGAATCCATTCCTGAAGTCCGTTTGACTTCTGAAAAGTTCAAAAACCAAGGCGTGACTTCCGATTGGCTGCAGGAGCTTCCGGCACTCAATTGGAAGCCACAGAAGCCATGTCAGACGTTCGGCTTCCAAAAAAATGTTCTCAAACCGGAACACTTACGGTACTTCTGTGGAGTACCAAGACATTCAAGAACCAAGGTACGACTGTATCTTTAATTTCACCAACTGCCTGTTAAAAGGGAGCACGGGGCATCCTTTGATACAGTTCTTCCACCCATCCCAAAATGGTCAAAGCACACCTTGTGCCAAACTTCTGTTAGAGCAGACATTTTCAACCTTGGGTCCCCAGATATTATTGGACCACAACTCTCATCACCCCCAAGAATGGTCATGGATGATGCAAGTTGAGAGTCCAACATCTTGGAACCCAAAAATGAAGAAGTCTGCATTGGAGGATATACACGGAGGCACAATTAGACAAGAATCACTGTGTATGCAGCACTGGACCATCCAACAATTGATTACTGATGAGAACTCAGTAGAGGGACAAAGGTAAAGAAATAGCCCTTTTCTGAGGGTTTCTTGCCATTTACAGGATAGTTTTCCATTGGCCTAAATAGCTCCAAAAAAAGCGAAGTCCTGCAATTTTTTTATTGTGGAATAGTGCAGCACATTCTACTAATAACTATAGTCTTACATTAACTTTGTTCACAAATATGAGAATTTTATACAAATTTTATGCAAATTGTATTTGTCCAAATACATTATTCCACAACAATTCCTCTTGGAACAAGACACATTGATTTGGGTGGACTTTACTTCTAATGAAGAGTGATCAAAGCAGTAGCCTATAATAGCTGTGTGCAAATTATCTACAGTCCACTGGTTTGTGATCTATTTCCAATGCTTCCCTTAGGGCTGTATAAACTGCCTACTCCATCTGTTTTCACTTTCATTTTCATGAAACCAATCACCATTACTAAACCAATATCTACCGGTACTCCTCTCATTAAACATGTAATTCAGACTTGTAAAAAGCAACAGCTAGTGTGTATCTTATTAGCTGGGGTAGGGGAAAGTACAGCAAAGAAATCTGAAACACAATCAATAATGGGCTCCAGACCAGAATATAACTGGAATCCAGAGGGCCCCCTGACATCCAGGAGCCCTGCTAGACCTTTGCAGAGGCCCCTTGATGTTGACACAGAACATTATTTCATTGCTGTGCAGAGCCTAGGCACTAGGGGGGGATCATGTTATACCCAGGCAAATCCTGCGCTGGAACCTGCAGGAACCTGTGAAAATCCACTACAGGTTCAGACTAGTCTAAATTACAAAGTCCGGCAAGAATTCTGCCTTGAGCAAATATTTTTATCCTTCTTTCATTTTTATCCTTCTTTCATTGGCATTCAGCAGACAGTCAATGTGGTACAGTACAGTATTTCTCAAGCCAAGTTGATGGTGGGGAGGGAGTTGGCTCTCAGGGGTAACATATGAGCAACGATATAAGTAGGAATACCTTAGTAGCCTCTTACCGGTAGTACTTTGAAATAATAAGTGGCCTGGCTTGCATGATCATAAGAGGTTCTAGCTTACATACGGGCCACTTACCTGTCTTTTAGATTGTGCACTGTTTTCTCCAGGTAGATTATGTGCACTCTTAATTAAAGTCCTTGCAATATGGTAATAGTAAGCACTAATGATGGTGAGCGGGATAAGGAGGTATACCAAAAGTATCATCACTGAATGGATCCTTGGGTGCAAATCATCCTTCAAGGGATACCGTATGCATTCTGTGAAGCTGACGTTATCTGCGTCGTTGATGTTTGCTACTTCAGAGAATACTGCTTCAGGAACTGCTAGCAGAATGGATATTATCCAGATGGCAATAGCTTTGATACAGGTCCACAGGACTGCATTGGGTGCTTGAATATCCATTGGATTGACAATTGCTTTGTACCTAAAAGCGTATGAGGGAAAATTAGAGTCAATTCTTTTTCAAAGAACACAGCTTTTATTGAAAGGAAGTGGCTTCCTGCAGTTAACAAATAGGAGCCTCGTATGTCCATTCAAGAGACCTGGCAAGACATTCCCCATCTGTTTCTGTATTGCAGGAAGCGGGCGGAATTGGAGGCAGAGAAAGACACAGGGAAGGATGGAGCAAGCAAACAAGCGACTGGCTACAGAAAACACATGTAGTCACCACCTTTAGCAATGTATAGAAGGGTCTAATTGACTGGATATGAGGGGGATGCGGGTGGTTCCCCTGCACAGGGCACAAAGTCAAAGGGGCACAAGTTTGAGAAGATCCGTCATTAAGAAAACTCATTTGGGAGTTCCAAATTTCAGCCTCGGACAGGGTGCCATGCTACCAAAATTACCAAGGTCTGTGCCTTTGTGAAGTAATAATATAGTAGGACAAAGGAAGCTGCCTTACACTCAGACCATTGGTCCACCTGTTCAGCATTGTCTGCACTAACTGGCAGCAGCTCTCAAGTGGGGATCTCTCCCAGTAGGACCTGGAGATGCTGAGGATCAAACCAGGGAACTTCTGCAGGCAAAACAGAGGTTCTACCACTGAGCTACAACCCTTCCCCTGGAAATGATGAACATGTGCAGAGTGCCACCTCTTCACCACTGAGTATCTTCTGACAGCCTTAGCACATTTGGGAGTGGGGGAGAAGACGCTGACATCATGGAACACAACGTTCAAGTAGGCTTGATCTCCTGCTTACCCATTTTATTTTATAAATTAATCCTTTATAAATTAAAGATAAACTGTAAAACTAGTTTCCCTTAAGCGCAGCTAACGTCAATAGAACAGTTGGCATTTGACTCACTTCAGGATGTTGAAATAATGCCATCGCAAGCCTTCATGAAAATTCATTACATGGAGGACTAACCCCAGTTGATCCATAAATTGGTCCCTAAGGCCATGCATTTCAGCTTCGCATAACAGAGACAAGCTCCCCCGCTCTCTGCAATTATTTCTACCCCAGTCTGGCAAGTGTAATGAAAACTATTTGTCTTCAGCCCTCGAGCAGCAAGTGCCTTCAAGGTTTCTTTTCTTTTTCTTCCTTACAATTTTTTATTTGTCTTTAAACAAATACAAAAACACTTTTAAACACTTTCCCAGCAGTAATAGACATGATTAATGATGTCCAGGAATTTGGAGCTGGAGATTTGTTCCTTTTATTAACCATTGTGTTAACCGATAAGCATGTTGATTAGATTAGGAAATCCCCTTAGTAAGTCTAAATCCCCATGTAAATCTAGACGGCCTTTTGCAGAGCGTTGTGGGAGAGAGGAAAAAAACACAGGCTCCAAAATATCACATGCTCACAGGAGAGAAGCTCTGGGGCCGTACAAGGGCAAATGAGAACTCAAGAGTTGTATGCATGTATAGCTTACAGACCAAAGCTTAGGTTAGCAGGGTTACTATTTAATGTTCATGAACAAAAGACCACAGTGGTTAACTTGTTTGCTTCTGAAACCCTTCCTTGAAGTATATTATGGGCCAGAGAGGAAACTATCAAATGCAAATAATGTTGGGGTTAAAAGCAAAATCAGCAGAAACTGGTTGAGGAACTTACACATAGAGACCAAGACTTAAACAAATGCTTGGTTTAATGGAGAAAGTAAATTTAACAAAAATTAAATCAGGCTTATACAAAATACCCACACAACCAAACCACCCACCAAGAGCACACTGGGAAAACGCCCAGCACAGAGGCAACACACAACACCCCTGATATACCCTGCATCATCAGCTTCACAGCAACACCTGTAGAGCTGCTCCACAGCTGCAGAGCCCCAATCATTAAATCTTTCCTGACTCTTAAAGATACAGTGAAACAATAATGACACTTTTACACAATCATTCAACATATCCCCTGCAGTTCATTATTGTGAAACAGAGACAAACTTTGTACATGTCTTTCATGCGCAACTTTTGGAAGTGCTTTAGTAAAGATGTCTGCAACTTGTCTGTCACCGGGGACATATTCAAAAACAATTGTTTTGTCAGCAATCAAATTCTTTACAAATTGTAAACGTAATCTCAACACTCTAGTGCGCTGTGTGTTGGTTTCTGAGCACAGGATAGCAAGTCCACTCTGGGAATCGAGATAAACTTTTACTGGGAGTGATACTGGCATCTTTAAGTCTTCAAATATTTGTAAATACCACTCTATATCACGGATGGCCTGAGTACAGGCATATAACTCACTTTCAGTTGAAGAAAGACAATTAATCCTTTGATTCTGTGCTTTCCATTCAAAAGGACACCCATTATAAAAATAAACCATACCAGATGTACCTTTGTAATTATTTTGCTCTACAGCATGAGATGCATCACAATATATTTCAAAACCTTTGTCAATAGATGGTGTAAATTCCAACCTATAATGTTTTGTGTGTTTGAGGTACATCACCACTCTCTTAAGAGCTTTGAAGCATTGGGTAGTGGGTTTTTCTACAAATTTTGCCAGAAAATGAAAAGCATAAGTTACATCTGGCCTTGAAACTCTTTGAATAAAATTGAGCTTGCCTATGGCAGAGCGATACAAAGTTTTGTCAGAGAACGTGTTATTGCCATCTGTAAAAGTGAAACCACATACCATAGGCGTTTCTTTCCCATTTGCATTCTTTAAACATAACATTTCAACAAGATCATCTATTTTTGCATTTTGATGAATCAAATAAGAACCATTTTTGCCTTCTTCAATTTGCATGGATATATAGTTTTTAGCTTTGCCTAATTCTACCACATCAAATTTTTCTTGTAACAGTGACACTATCTTTGTATATTCATGTTTAGTTTTTGTAGAAATTAATATATCATCTACAAACACACATAATTTGGTCACAGAATTTCCATTTTCTTTTGTAAATACACAGTTATCTGCCTTGCCTTGTGTAAAACCAAAATCCAGCAATTCCTTCACTAAAGTCTGATGCCAGTTTTTACCACTCTGATGCAAACCATAAAGAGATTTATTTAGTTTGCACACTACTCCTTTAGTGGCGATTACGCCATCAGGGACACACATAAAAATTTGTTCTTCTAAATCTGCAAACAAATAGGCAGTTTTTATATCTACATGATAGACAGAATGTCCACGCTGGGATGCATCTTTTAACAAAAGCTTAACAGATTCATATTTTACGCTCGGTGAGTAACACAAATCATAGTCTTCACCTGGGATTTGCTGGAAACCTCTGGCTACTAACCTAGCCTTGTACCTTACAACTTCGTTTTTATCATTCATTTTCACTTTATAAACCCATTTTGAATCAATAACTCTCATGTCTGGGGTTTGTGGTACAAGAGACCAAGTGTTATGCTCTTTTAAAGAAGCTATTTCATCATCCATAGCTTTGTACCAATTTGCAGCTTCATGCAAAGGTAATTTTTGAACATCGTTGTAGCATTTTGGCTCAAAAACTGCTTTATTGGCATACACAGTATATAACTGCTCTTTTGAAAACCGTCTTGGTTCCTGTCTCTTTCTGTCTGAACGTCTTAGTCCTGAAGAAGAGCTAGGCCCTTCAGAATCAGTAGAACTATTTGGACTTCTAGCTTCAGACTGTAAATTGCTATCATCAGACTGTTGAGACTCTTGTGGGCTTTTCTTACTTTCAGAAAACTCAGAAGAACTTAACCTTTCTTTAGGTGTCTGTGTCTTTAAATTTTCAAACAAATCACCAGACACAACAGGCTTTTCGTCTTCAGATTCACTAGTATCCCCTGCTCCAGCTTCTCCCTCTTCTACTTCTACTTCCTCCTCATCAGCATTATCTAAACCATCACTATCTTGAAAAATAGCAACTCTATTCCAATTTACAGTTTCAATCATGCTTCTGGTAATATGAAATTTACCAGTTGCTGGTACATAAACTCTGTACGCCCCCTGCTGGTAGCCCATAAACTTTCCTTGAACACTACGCTCATCCAACTTGTGTCTAGCAGGGTAGTGAATAATAACGTCTGAACCCCAAATTCGTAGGTATTTTAAATTAGGGCGTTTTTTAAACAACATTTCATAGGGTGTAACATTTAAACTAGAATGATAGGATCTGTTTTTAACAAAAAGATAGGCATGAAGAGATTCCGCCCAATATTCTTTCCCCAAATTAGCATCATGCAAGTAAGTTTTAACACCTGCCTGCAAATCACGTTGCACTACTTCTACAATCCCATTCTGCCAAGGACTTCTAGGGCAGGACAACTCGTGAACAGTCCCCTGCGCTTCCAGGAAATGTGAAAATTCCTCAGAAACAAACTCTCCCCCCCTGTCAGAAAACAAATGCTTTATAGGTTTGTTAAAGTGGGTTTTTACCCAGTTGCAAAAAATCTTGTACTTCTCAAGTGCTTGTGACTTTTCAGCAATGGTGTAAACAAAACAATATCTGCTGTACTGATCAATAAGAGTAAGCCAATATTTTGAATTTCCTAAGGAAGGAGGGAGTGGCCCTACTAAATCACAATGCACACGTTCAAATGGCTCTGTTACTTTCCTGCCTGAGCATTTACCCTTTCTTGCAACTTTTATCTTATTCTTACAACAAGATACACATTGCATATAGTATTTACATGGCTTCAAGTTTAGTCCATCAACAATCTTCTCTGTCTTTATCACATCTGTGAAATTTAAATGTCCCAAAAGTCTATGCGCCTCATGAATACATCCGGAGTGAGGCTTTACATTTCTCAGCCCCTGACTTTTTCTCAACCCTTGACTTGGCTGGGTTACTCTACAGTTCACAGGTGGCTGTGAATGCTTTTTAAAATATAGTCTATATAAACCTTCAGACTCTCTGGCATACAATACACGTTTTCCCCCTTTGTAGAACTCACATAGTGATTTTGTGAAGCATACAGTTACTCCTTGGCGTGCAAAGCAACTTACTGATAATAAATTGTCCACTGATGGGCAGTAAGTGCAATTTGCTATTGTGATGTTTAAGGAGTCAAGTTTCACAGTACCTCTGCCAAGCGACTGTAGAACGTCGGAGTTGGCCAGATGAATGGTGCCAATTTCCTCTTCGAAAGAAACAAACAGACTTCGGTCGTTACAAAGATGACTTGACGCCCCGGAATCTACTACAAACGATTTCCACGTGTCATCTTTAATTACTTTACGACCTAATTCACGAACATGGAACGCTCGCGGCTCGCGTCCATCTTTACGATGTGCTGCCGACTGCTGGGTTGCTGTCTGTGATTTACGAAATGGAACGGACCCTGAAGCATTTTGCTTTTTAAATCTGCAGTCCCTCGCAAGGTGCCCCTGCTTTTTACAAAACCAGCAATGCTTGGAAGTTTTGAAAGCAGATGAATCACCACAGACTTGCATACGGCGTTCCTCATTATTTTTAGAAATAGGAGTGCTAATCCCACAAGCCTCCCTTCTGTCCAGCTCGCCCATCAATCTTGCTGTTACCCCTTCCACAGTTAATTTTGCTGGAGGTACAGCAGATATCTGACTAGCTATGGCAGACGCTGACTCCTTTCTAACGTGCACTGCCGCAAGACTGTCCCACATTTCTTTGGCAGTCTTCTTATTTCTTATATACACAACTTGCTGATCACTAACAGACAAGTTAATTAATGCCCTTGCTTTAGCATCACCTTTCGACCAGGCATCGGTCACAGGAGCAGGAGGGTCCTCGGTCACGTACTTCCACACATCACGGGAAGTTAGAAGTGCTTCCAATCGAAAGGACCATAGACTGTAGTTCTCGGCCGTTAGTTGCGGGAATGTTAAAGCCTTCTCAGCCTCAGCAACACGGTCTGCCATGCTGGAACTTTTCAACCACCAGCCCACAAAACCGTTGCAGCAAAAAGAAGGAAAAAACCTTTCTAAACCTTTCTCCAAAAACTAACATGTGCAGTTCCACGCTCAACCACTGGGCCCATAACCAAGATGTTGGGGTTAAAAGCAAAATCAGCAGAAACTGGTTGAGGAACTTACACATAGAGACCAAGACTTAAACAAATGCTTGGTTTAATGGAGAAAGTAAATTTAACAAAAATTAAATCAGGCTTATACAAAATACCCACACAACCAAACCACCCACCAAGAGCACACTGGGAAAACGCCCAGCACAGAGGCAACACACAACACCCCTGATATACCCTGCATCATCAGCTTCACAGCAACACCTGTAGAGCTGCTCCACAGCTGCAGAGCCCCAATCATTAAATCTTTCCTGACTCTTAAAGATACAGTGAAACAATAATGACACTTTTACACAATCATTCAACAAATAATAGTCCTAAATACTAAGGGATGTACAAAATGCTCTTGCTTGTCCATGAGCACCACTTAGGAATAGCAGGGGAGACTTAAATTTCTGGCTAACGTGTTGGTTCTAAGACAGGGCGACGATATGCATGCCACAGGCACAAATGCCATTTTATTACACAAATTGATGCTTTTGAATTATGGTGCTGGAGGAGACTCTTGAGAGTCCCATGGACTGCAAGAAGATCAAACCTATCCATTCTTAAGGAAATCAGCCCTGAGTGCTCCCTGGAAGGACAGATCGTGAAGCTGAGGCTCCAATACTTTGGCCACCTCATGAGAAGAGAAGAATCCTTGGAAAAGACCCTGATGTTGGGAAAGATTGAGGGCACTAGGAGAAGGGGACGACAGAGGACAAGATGGTTGGACAGTGTTCTCGAAGCTACGAACATGAGTTTGACCAAACTGCGGGAGGCGGTGCGGGACAGGAGTGCCTGGCGTGCTGTGGTCCATGGGGTCACGAAGAGTCGGACACGACTAAACGACTAAACAACAACAACAACAATTACACAAAGGGACTGGACTGTCTATACATTGTGGGGGGGGGAGCAGCCACAGAAGATGCTCTTACATCTTCAGTTATTAGGGCTGTGCACCTGATTCAGCCAAGGCCCTAACCTTGAGACAAATTGGGCTTATTTGGAGGGATCTGTGGCATGTTCAAGGCTGTTTGAGGCAGTGTTTCACTCCCCATAAAATGTGCATGCTCTTTCGGGGCTTGGAGTGGAATTCAAGGGTCCATGGTTGCCAGCTTTGTTCAGTCCCATTCTTCCTTATTTCTCTCCCTCCCCCACTACAAACTAACAAGTCCATATCCACCTGGGGCTGTCATGTGGCAGGGAGGAGAGGCAGGGAGGAGAGGCAGGCATAAGCGAGAAGAAGACAGAGTAACCAGAAGAAAGAGAAGCCTACTGGATGGCTGCATCTTTGTGCAGAAGCGGGGGGTGGGTGCCTTTCCTGTCAGACCTCTTCTTCCCACCCTCAGAGTGGCAGGGAGTTGGACTGGATGGCCCTTGTGGTCTCTTCCAACTCTATGATTCTATGATCTGATCCCGCAGAGTGCTGGTGCAACCCCTCCAGACCTTTTCCAAATCCTATTTTAATTGTATACTAAAATAGTGTTTATAAAAAACCTTTAAAATCCATTAGCCTTTCCCCCTAATTGCTTCAGGGACAGATCTGGGGTGGGTGGCTCCCAGTGCGGTGAAAGGCAAAATGGCCTGATCCAGGGGCCACAGATGGGGGCCACAGGGTGCACAGCCCCATTAATTATATCTAAAGGTCAAATTAAATGGGAAGTTATTCAGCTTTAGCCCTGAAATGTATGCTTTCTTCCCCCGCCCAAATAGTTGGGGGGTGGGGGGTGTAGCAAGCTGGGTCAAGTCTGTGGGAAAGGGGAGGGTGTCTTTAACTTTTGGGGCTCCTGCACCAGCTAAAAATATGAATGACATAAACATGAGCCTTTCAGTCCTGCAGAGAATCTTGTCACTAAAGAAAGGAATCCCCCACACAGATTGAAAACTGAAATGAAGCCCCTACAGAAAAACCTGTGCTTGCTGTAGGAAGCCCAATCAGGCAGTTTTCTTCGCACTGCTGCAAACAGGTCATGGAAAAGGTCTGCTGTGTTCTGGAGACGACCATGTAATGCACAGGGTGAGTGGCAAAAGACAAAGGGCTCATCAGCCACCCCACACAGCCCCTGGAAGCACCCCCTGCATTGCAGCCACAATGTTACTGTCCCTTTGCATGACTGGCATGGCTACTTCAAAGCCAAGAAGCTAAACAAGTTCCTTACAGTGCCCTGAAGCAGATACATTTCAGGCCAGGAAGTGAAAATGTTTCAGCATATCAGTGTTCCCCAGCGTGGATGCTTCTCCGAATGACATTAAAAAGTTTGATATAGTTGGCTGCGTGCGCAGGCTCTTCCAATTGCATAGAGACGAATCAAGCGTCTTGAAGCAGACATGCTCAGATAAGCAAGATCAATGCCTATGTCCTAGAGACATAATTACTAGCAAAGAAGGTCAGCTCCACATATCAGTTGCTTGCAAGCACAAATACCTGAAAGGCGAGGCCAGTCGTGGTGGAAAAAATGCTGGTTTTCTAACCTTGTAATATTATTGATGCCATAGGACCATGTGACATGTTTCGTCTCTGGGTGTTGAAAGGGTCTGTGGCAGATACAAGAATTTAAAAGGAGGAATGAGATAAAGTCTCCCTGTGATATTGCAGAATGCTGACGGCTAGGGCTGCGATAGTAAACAGGCTTGCCAAAGCAAATTTGTGGGGAGATTTCAGAGTCATAGCCTGGATCCATAGAGAGCCAGAATAAATGAAATGTGCATAATATCTCTGTTCTTCAATGAGATGAACTATTACCTGTCCTTACTGAAAGATGCTTGCTGTCTCCTTTCCATTTCCTTTTCTTCTTTCTGCTCACTCAGAAAGTGCAATACTCATTCACAGAGAAACAGATATGCCATATAATGTGTTTAGTATGTCTTGTATCTTAACAAGTGAAAACTGCAAGAGAATTCCATTTGAGATTCCAGCCGGCCATGCAAGAGACTCCATTCTAGTCCCTAACCCACCCAATGTTTCTGTCCTACCAACAACAGGCAGTGAACATTCTATGCCCACTGAGCATGCTCAGTCCTTACTGAACTGTTTGGGGGCTTCCTCCAACTTTTTCCCAACATGTTGTTGTTGTTTTTTTGTACTTCTGCAGACCTCAGAATTCTCCCAAGCCTGCTAATATACCTCCCTCTTGTTTGTGGGTGGTGTCCTTTTAGTTATATGGGGTTTTTTTGATAGGTAAGTATGTGGCTCCATTAAACAAATCCCTTACTAATGATCTCCAGTCGGGAGAATGGATGGTCAGTTTTCAGGATACTTTACTTGGAGTAGTTCTAAACCCTGAAGGTTAATTTCTAAGTATACCCATTTTTACAAACAAATACATTTTCCAAAAGGACACTTTGAAGAACAGGGAAATTGCAGGGAAGTAATGCAACCCTACTACCAGCACAAATAAACGATTTATATGTTTATAGATAATCTGAAAGGGTTCATGTGAAATGGCTAGAGAAATGGTTAGGTTAAATCAGTAATCATTTTTTGTGTGGAACTTCATGCCTTTCCGTTTCTCAATGAAATTGACATTCAGATGAAGGCACATTTTTGATGAGTCATGGCTATAAATCCTAAATAGCATGGAAACAAAAGTGTAAGAATGTTTTCCCAAAAGGCATGCAACACAGAAAACGTCCAGAACTAATTAATTAATACGGAGTGGTAAAGGAACAGGTAAAAAATAATTAGTTCTATATATAAGTGAAAGTTAACAAAACAAAAAGTATTTTGGACCTCATTTTGTTTAGAACATAATGTGAATGCCACTCAGCAAAAATGCCTGTCTAGCTAAATGCCAATTTCATACTCCTATTGACAAAATGATTCTGTAAAGTTAGGCAAAATCCTAGAATCTTGGCACCTGTTAAAACCTTGTTTGGATTGATATTGTCTCCTTTTAACCCAAAAAAACAAAAAACAAACAGTGCCCAAGAAAGGAAAGTATGAGTTATTGAGGACTGTGAACTAAGGAGAAACTGGGCCTAGTATAGAAATAAAAATATACCCCTGACTTTATTCCACTCCCCATGTAACAGTTCATAGAATCAAAGAATTGTAGAGTTGGAAGGAATCCCAAGGGTCATCTGGTCCAACCCCCTGTAATGCAGGAAACTCAGCTAAAGCATCCATAGCAGATAGCTACGCTAGTTAAATATGAAAAGCAGTTTCTGGGAGCAGAGAGAGGGGAGAGTGCTCTTTAATCAGGTTGTGCTTGTGTACTTATATAGGACTAGATGTGCTATTGGCTTGATCCAGCAGGATTCATCTTACGTTCTTAAACCTTGCTGGGTATTGCACAGCAACAAAATACCTCTGGGAGGACCACTTCCTGCATTGTGTTTTATACAGAGAAGCTGGACCGCTTGACATCTTGCAGTATCATCAACCATGAGAGCCTTCTGGGCTGCCTACAATGACCTCTCACTCTTATTTGAAGGAGAACCACTAACTCACAATGTGGTGTGCATGGTATATATAGTGCATGATGTTATTTTATTTTGCCTTTCAAAGTTCAGTTCTATGGCTTGCTACTTTGGAAAATACTTCATTCTTTTAAAGGAAGTGACCCCACACTGTCTTCAAATATATGCTGCAACCTATTTTCCTACCTAAGCTACAGTTTGTCCAGTTTCAATAAGAAAGCAAGTTGGTGCCAGCATTGCTGATGAACCCTACTTGATGCACATGTAGCAAAATGCTTGCTTGGTCATTGCTGATCTTCGCCACTCTCCCTTGAGTCTATGTATATTCTTAATTCTGCCAACCTCATAGGGAGTGAGATTCTTCTTTGCATTTAGGCAGTTGCATAAAGTCCTGAACACTAATGATTATTAACAACCTGGTTCGCTTTTTATATAAATGGGGAAGGATGGTTTACATCCCAGTCCTTTGAGTATTACACAGAACTTTCTGGTCATTAACTTTGGCTCACACTGTGTTTAGTTTAGATCAAGAGTGGAAGATTCTGTTCCCAGTACATTGAAGAACCAAATATTTCATAGAATCATAGCATTGGGAGGGAGCCTGGGGGTCAGCTAGCCAGTTACTCTATTCAGTGATGGATCGACAGAGCAAGATGCACCTGCAGCATCCCTGACAGGTGCCATCCAGCCTTTGCTTAAATGCCTCCAGTTCAAGAAAGCCCACCACCTCCCAAGGCAGCCTGATCCCCTGCCAAACAGCTTGTACCATTAGGACATTTCTCCTCGGTGCTGAGCCTATATCTTATTTCCTGTGATTTCTAATGGTGGATTTCAGTCCTGCCCTTTTGAATGACAGGGAATAAATCTGTTCCATGTCATGCATGACACCCTTCAAAAGATTGAAGGCAGCTCCCCTTCAGGATAAACATTCCCAGCTCTTTAAAGTGTTCCTCATAGGACTTGGATCTGGACCTCTCACAGTCCTTTGGACACACTCCAATTTGTCAATGTCCTTCTTAAAAGGTGGCACCCATAACTGAACGCAGCACTCCAGATGTGAGAGAAGGGTAAGATCCTTCCTAAGTTCTTTGCGTCCTGCAGTCTGTTTACACCTGCAGCCAGCCAGATGACTCTGGGATGCTCACATGCAGGGCACAAAGGCAACCATTGGCTCCTGTTTCTCCCCTGTATCACTTGGGATTCAATATCGCACTTTCTCTAACTAGGTAAGCTCCATTTAGATATTGTGACTGATGGTCATGTTTCTCCATGCAGTTGCCAAGAGTCACTGTGGTGTAATGGTTAGGGTGTTGGACTATGACCTGGAAGATCAGGGTTTGAATCCCCACTCAGCCATGAAGCTCACTGAGTGACCTCAAGCTAGTCACTATCTCTAAGCCTAACTTATCTCCCCGGACTGTTGTAAGGAGAAAAAGGGGAAGGAAGAACCATGTACAGTACACCACCTTGAGATCTTTGGGGGGAAAGGTGGTATATAAATGAAGAATGAAATAAAATAAGCCCTCTTTAATCCATTGTCTCAGCAATTTCCACACATTATTTATGTCTGATATGGCAACATGTGTGTGTGTGTGTGTGTGTGTGTGTGTGTGTGTGTGTGTTAAGAGATGCTTCACCTCCAAAGAAAAAATTAAGAATGGGATTGCTACAACATAAGCACAGCTACACAGGAGCAGCAGTTCCTTCCCATCGTCTGTGGTTAATCAGTGGTCCAGAGAAGGACATTGCAGACCATGGGCAGCCAGCAGGGTGTCTGATGCTGTATGACTTGCATGCCCATCAGCCTCAGGCAGTGGGACCAGTGGTGGGTGGGAATTCTGGAGAGCACACCTGCTGCTGCACAGGACCAGGTTCACCTCCTACGCATGTGATGGGACCCCTTCCCCTTGCAGTCAAGACATGATCCAGTCCGCTGAGCCTTTAGGGAGGCAGAACTCTAATCTATCCAGCCCTTCTTGGTGGGTAACCTTACATTTGAGACAACGGACTAAGTTCAAAGCCCTGCTCAGATGCCCATCCCAGCAGAGCATCCGTGCCTTTAACAAGGGCCAGAAATTCCCCCATGAAAGCGTTTTCCTTTACCAGAGACCGGGAAATTATTCACCCATTGGACGTCTGGCTCTCGTGGAACTATGAGAGACAGGAGACGCCGACCAGGACAAACGTAGAATCATAGAATTGTGGAGTTGGAAGGCACCCAAAGGATCTTCTAGTCCAGCCCTCTGCAGGAGTAGCCTAGGTGTGGGTTAAATGTGAAATAATCTCTCTCTTCCTGCCCCCCCTTTCAGTCTTCTGTGGCTGGCAGTGACTTTCTTCCTCTCTGTGTCTCTCTGTATGGTTCTGCCAAAATAAATTCCTGCATTGCAGGGGGTTGGACTAGATGACTTTCGTGGTCCCTTCCAACTCTACAGTTCTATGACTCTGTGACTGTCTGTCTGTCTGCCTCTCTCCCTCCCTCCCTCCCTCCCCCCCTCCCCGGTGCCTCCTTTTCCGCCTGCCCCTCGCCTCGCCTTACCTATCGGCGCTGAGGGCAGTGAGCGTGAAGACGGAGACTCCCACCGAGGTGAGCTGGATGGCCGGCAGCAGCTTGCAGCCCACCTCGCCGAAGAGCCAGTCCTCGAGGAAGAAGCGCGAGGCGTCGACGGGCACGCAGGTGAGCAGCAGCAGCAGGTCGCCGGCGGCCAAGCTGGAGATGAAGATGTTGGGCACGCTGCGCACGGCGCTCCTGCCCACGAAGATCTTCAGCAGGGTGGCGTTGCCCAGCAAGCCCACCGCCATGATCAGCAGATACAGCGAGGGCACCACGCAGCGGATGATGAAGAGCGCCCGGGCTTGCTGCGACGGGGGCAGCCGCTCCGACGCCTGGCCCAGAGCCGGGTCCGCCTCGCCGCTGCCGTTGCCCTCCGCCGTCAGGTTGCCCCAGGCGGACGCGCTGCTGCCCAGCCCCGTCCAACTGAGCGACATAGCCTTGCCCGTTGAAGGAACAGGGCTCTCTCCGGATGCCCAGACTTCTGCGCCTTCCCGCACTCCCAGATGGACAGGCACAGGACGATGCGCTCAAAGGCAAACCTGTCTCTTCTTCCAGTCCAGGAGTGCCCGGGTTTGGGACAACCCAGATGACCGCCGGGGCAAGCTTTCCTGGGATGCTTCTGCAGAAGGAAGTCCCAAAGGCTTTCTGTTCAAGTAAGTGCTGTTTAAGTAGGATCTGAGTCAAGAAATTGGTATCCAGTCTGTTGGGTCTTTCTTCTGCGAGGTGAAGCAGGCGAAAAGAGTCGCGCGATTCTGCTGGACGATGCTGGCGGATCCTCTTTCTAGGAAAGCCTGGACGACTCTGCTCCTCTCTTCAGAGCGTGGAGCAGCTGAGGTTGGACAGCTCCTGCCGGGCAGAAGCCGGACTCGATTTCCCCTGCTTTCCGCGCAATACCAGTCCTTTATACGTGAGAGGGTCCGCCTCCGCAAGGAGGAGCGAACAGTTAGAGAAAAGCCACCAACTTGGTGTCTTGGCGCTGAATGGAGGAGGCGGCTCCTCCAAGTTAAAGACAGAGGCTTTCCCCGCGACAGAGACGGGGGAAGTGACCATAGGAGGCTGCGGCTCCAAAAGGTTTCCAAACTGCTGGACTTGTCTGGGCGAGTTTATGGACTCAGGCGGAACGGGCTGGCACGTCTAAGGCTGCAGCCCTTCTAGGCTCACTTCCCTGGGAGTAAGCCCTAGTGAACTCAGCAGACGTGGACAGCTCCGATCCTATGCATACTGCCTTTGGATTGACTTCTGAGTCAGCCTGCATAGGACTGGGCTGCAGACACAAGAGTGCCGGGCTGACTGAGAGCGCCAGGCGGAAGGCGGTGCTTTTTAGCCTGAAGGTTCAAATGTCCGGAGGAAAAGGAGCTGTCCGTCTCTTGGTGCTGAAAATTGCTCCGGAGCCGCTCCCCGTCTTAGCTATCAACTACAGGGTCATTATAGAATCATAGAATTGGAAGGAACCCCGAGGACCACCTCGGCTGCACCCCTGAATATGCTTTCGGAAATAAACCCCCATTTGGAGTAAACATGGCTGGTATCAAGCTGCGAGCCATCTGCATACACCGAGATCTTGCTGTTTTCCTGAGCGTTCCTGGACAGCAGTCTTTCCAGTCTTCGCCTTGTGTGTGAGAGCAAAGTTCTTGGTCTTGCCAGCTGTAGGACTAATGCTGTGCGACCACAAGCAGCAAAAGGGGGAGGTCATCACGTTTCTTAAACATACGTCGGCACAACCCTATACATACCTATTCCGAAGTATATCCCATTAAGTTCAATGGTGCCTTGCTCCCAGATGAATGAATGGCTTTAGGATTGCACCGCATGTGTTAAAGCGTCTTCTCTCTCCCACCCCCCACCCCACCCTCGTTCTCTGCAGACAGGAACAGATTTGTCATAATGAAATACAACACGGATTTCATTTCCACACATTCAAACGATCAATAACTCTCACCCTGTGTGTTTTTGTGTGTTACGGGTGAAGGAGATAAGACATTGTTTCCAACAGAAAGAACTGGGCCGCTGCAGTGGTGTGTCTTACCTAGGAGTAAGACACATTGGACTCAATGGGACTTACTTCTGAGTTAATATCCCTTAGGATTGCTTGGTCAGGTCGTAGCGCTGTCCAAAACCTCTAGCAAAGGACTTGTCGTTTTGTCTCGCTCTGGCGCCGGAGCTGTGGAAAATGTGAGAGAGCAGAATAACAGGGAGGAAAGAAGAGCGGACAGAACCCCCAAGCCAAGAAAATGACTTTAATTACACCCCCGTTTTGATTACTCACTTCTGCTTACTAGGTATACCCAGGCGGCTGCCAAAAATCGCACTTTTCGTTCATTTTATAATATTCACCCATCCCAGCGATGCCACATCCCCGTGCAGTGTTGTTTTTAAGCAAAAGAAAGGCCAAGAGCTAAAATTCCCTTCCAAATGGTATCCATGGTCAGGAGGACGGAGGTTTCAGTCCAACATCAACCCACATCCTCCTAAGCACGATGTGGAGGGGTCTCGCGTTGCCGTCTGCATGTTTGCTGCGTTGCGTGTATGGGCATCCGATACTTTTCTACCTCCAAGGAGCCGCCAGTAGCCATTTGAACGCCACACACCCGTGCGAGGCAAAGGAGATTGAGAGATGCCGATTCCCTGAGTGACGCGGGCCTCGCTCTCGCTGCAGGGCAGCACAGGACTTGCCTCACCTCTCATGTAGATAAGGTTAAAGCAAACGCCGGGGCCCTGTGACCCTCCAGATGTTGTTAGGCTCCACAGCCTGCCTGGCCAATGGGCAGGGGAGATGCGAGTCGTAGTCTAAACACCTGGAGGGCCGCGAAGTCCCCACCTTTTCCATCACAATGTTGCCAGGATTTAAACCAGCAGGACTTCAGGACTTCTTCTCCCAGAATTTGGGGTGTGTGGAGTGTGGTTGCATTGCATGCTCCAAGGCCGCCTTCCTTCCTTCCTTCCTTCCTTCCTTCCTTCCTTCCTTCCTTCCTTCCTTCCTTCCTTCCTTCCTTCCCTTTCTTTCTTTCTTTCTTTCTTTCTTTCTTTCTTTCTTTCTTTCTTTCTTTCTTTCTTTCTTTCTTCCCTCCCTCCCTCCCTCCCTCCCTCCCTCCCTCCCTCCCTCCCTCAACTTTTTTACTGTCAAAGGAGTAGCATCTCTGGCAGCGGGACGGGACGGGGGGGAGGCAGAGATGAAATTGTAGCGGAGGTACCTCGATATCTCACTAGAGCGACTCAGGAGAGTGAAGTAAGTGAGCCAAGCACCACACCTGAGTTAAGTGAGGCCACTGGGGATATGAGGCCACAAGGAAGCCAATCCAGTCGGGTGGGGGCAATGTCGTGTTGCAATGAAAAGGAAGTTGTAGGGGGTTAATCATACACCGAAAGGGGGGTGGCGAGCGCCACGCACAAAATCACACCTTAGCAACTATGGAAGCGTCTACAGCATAGTGTTGTATATTCTTATACGATAAGAAAGCCATCCTGGGACCCCACGGCGACAGACAGACAGACAGACAGACAGACAGACAGACAGACAGACAGACAGACAGACAGACAGACAGACAGACAGACAGACAGACAGACAAAATAGATGAGATTAGATAGATAGATAGATAGATAGATAGATATAGATAGATAAAGATAGAGAGATAGAGATAGATACTTCTGTTTCTCCTTTGCTGCTATTTTTTATTGCTACTTGTGGCCTTTTTCTGACCTTTGGTTTTAAGCCAATAAATTGCTGAATTGAGGTGGTGCATTAATCGGCTGGCACTCTCTTCGAAGAGGCGCTGCTGCCTGGGACGCAGGTCACGGAAATTCATACTTTACTGTTCGGAAGCCGAGAGGCGGGAGCTTGCCTGATGCCTCTCTCTCGCCATGGTCCCGCAGGGTCATTTCCCCCCCCCCCTTCCTTCTTCTTTGAGCAAACTCCCTTTGCCCAGGGATGCTGCTCTCCTTAGAGAAACGCTACACACCCCTCCTCAGCTAACGCGTCTTCATTCCATCCCATGATCATAATCAGAGTGACTGGAAGAGTTAAAAGACTTCGAACCTCAGTCTATCCATTTCGAACCTATAATCGTTGCTTTCGAACTTATAGATTTTAGCATCTAATTTAATGGGTCCTCAAGGAGTCCTGGGTCGTAGGAAGCTTCGGCAGCGTCCTCCTTTATTATTCCCTCGCACTGAAGGCTGTCCTAACAGATCCCTTTGGGCGCTTTGATACCCCCTTTCGTGCCCATCTGGAATTGGGGAGCTGCTTTTTAAGAGAAGCTGCGCGGTCCTGGCTGTTGATGAAAGTGTTGTGAGATACGCTTCCTTCCTTCTTGACTCGTCTGGGTCCGGCTGCACAACTACTGTATGAGCGTCCCGGGAGAGCCGAAGCCACGCGCTGGGCTGCGGGATCCTCCGTCCTGGACGGCTGCCAGGCTGGATCTCCCTTTCCCTGCCTGCCTGCCTGCCTGCCCCTCTCCCTCCCTCTCCGGCTCGCTCCCTTTGGGAGAGCGTCCTCTGGGCGGGGGATAGCCGCCCCTGGAGCGCTCCGCTCGGGCAGGAGCGCATTTCCCCTCCAGGATGATCGCGACGCGCCTCCCCGGACGGTCGCCGCAGAGCAGCAGACAGGCGCCTGGATGGGGCCCCCCAACAACGCCACGCCGGGGCTGCGGCTGGTGCGTATTTCGCGTCTCCCCTTGTCCTACCTGCTTCCGAGATTTCGCTTCCAGGGGCGGAAGGGAAAAGGGAAGTAGCCCGGGGAGGGAAGGTGGACTGGGCGGCCTCCGCCCAACAGAGAGCAAAGAGGGCTCAGGAGAGTTTGCTGTGAGGTCCTGTGTGATCTGAGGCCTCGGTGGAGGGAAGGAAGACCAAGATCCGAGCAGGGTCAAAGTAGGTAAGGGAGCTAAGGCGACGTTTATTATAATGTATGTATGTATGTATGTATGTATGTATGTATGTATGTATGTATGTATTTAATTTCCTGTCCATCTGGCTGGGTTTTCCCAGCTGCTCTTGGCAGCTCCCAACAGAATAATAATAATAATAAAGCGACAAAACATCAAACATTAAAAACTTCCCTAATCAGAGCTGCCTTCAGATGTCTTCTAAAAGTCAGGTGGTTATTTCCTTGACATCTGATGGGAGGGAGTTCCACAGGGCAGGCGCTGCTACTGAGAAGGCCCTCTGCCTGTATGGCCTCCCATACATGAAAGCTTTCAGGAAAGTTATCCTATCAAAGTGGCCTACCAGTAATCTTCAATGGCATATTCGGTTTGGTAATGAGGGAAGGTGGTCATAGATCTCAAGAACCATGTTAAGGTTTACAGAACATGATGCCACCTGAGAGGTGGAGGAGATGTTTGAAAAAGAATCATGGCAAGTCAGTTCAGAGGGTTGGGAGAATTGCTTTCCCTGTTGCTTGAAATTCATTTCAAACTAAAATCCTGAAGGCACCCCACATTACTAATCTTTCATATGATAAGTTGCCTGTAAAGGGCGGGGAGCTAATACATTTAATATGAATAATAACAATTCAATTCTACTACTGCTACTACAGTACTATCAATACTAGCTGAGACGTTTTCATTCTCAAACTTAATTTTACCCGGAATGTGTTGCAAGGCACATGTAGTTTCTGGAGGCTTTTTTCTTCTATCTTCTGCAGCGCTTCCAAATGAGTCTGTCTGCTCAGCCAGCATTTGCCAGTGCACATGGGGTGCTTTCAGGAACAGTGCGGGTGGCACCAGCCCAAAATAAAGTCTGCTTGAAAATTAAATAATAACTCTCCCGGGCTATCTCTTTCTCAGGGCACTGCACTAGCTCCTGCTGTTTCTGCTATGTTACATTAATGGTGGGCAAAGAAGGCATCTGGACTTGCCCTAGGAGCCAAGCCAGAAGGGTCATGTGTTTCTAGCACAACAAGGGGATTCCGTGGCCAAATGCACGTACTCCATCCTATTGTGTCGCCGGCTGCTAGTTTATGGGGTTTGGGTGAAGGTTTTTGCTGACAACGTTCAGTGGGGATTATTGGGCAGGCCACATGTACACAGCCTTTGTTTGGGCCTTTTCTTCTCCCTCCCTGAAAGTGTAAGGTTAATTGGGGCCCCAGAGATAAAAAAATAAATATATAATTGTGCAGTGACAAGAGTTTTTCATAGGAAAGGTCAGGAGAGAGTAATAGCATCAGAATGAGCCTGAGGACAGCAAACTGGCAATGAGGCGTAGGGATTATACCACAATTGCACTAGGAGAACATCTTACAAGACATGTCTTTAAATTACATCAAGAACTTCTATGAAGGATGTGTAAGTATGGATGGGATAAGAAGTGCTAGAGAAAGAATAATAATCTCGTTATGAGGACAGGTTTTCAGGGTTGGTCACAAACAATTTATGAACTACAGAGGTTCAAAACAACACCCCCAGCATACAAAATGGCATTTTTCTTCAGAGAAAGCATGTTTTATTACCAGCATTTCCCTCTTGCTCTGCAGCAAGTCTTACAAATGCTGCATATAAGCTTACATTACTTTTAAGACTAAATAAGAGTTGATTTTAATGATACCATTGTATTTGTTGCATCAGTAAGTGATCAGAACTGTATGGGAACCTGTATGGCTGGTCTGTATGTGTGGAAGAGCTAGATATATGAAGTTTGCCAGTTTCTGAAGCTGCATGCTGGAATTTGAAATGGATGGATCTGGAGTACATAGGTGTTGTCCCCGGAGTGATGAGTCACAGGTTACTGGAGGGGGAGGGGAAGCATTATAAAATAATCCCTTAGATGAAATCTCTGTGAAGGGAGCCTTCTATAGCATGGTCGTACGTGTGTTGGCCAGGGTCCAAAAAACGCCTCCCAACAGGCATCTGATGCAGTCAGAGAGGGACTGTGATTGGAAGAGAAAATCAGTTGACATTTACTGTACTTCAGACCTCACCTCTTATGTGGAAATGCCCCCTTCAAATCAGTGCTGGCCTTAGATGGACTTGAGTCAATGAAACTGACAGTGTGTTTACTCACTGACTCAGTTATCCAGTACAACACAGCTTTCAGATTAATGTTTGGTGAAGGGTATGCAGAAAGTGTCTACAAATCTGAACAAAAGATATTATATAGATATACATTATTAAGATACATCTTGAATACTACTAATGCTTTTGATTCCTCTCTGCTCCCTGTTCTTTCCTACTTAACCTCCATGTGATTCTTTACAGCTTAGGCCTCCAACAGTGGTCGGTCAGTTCCACACACTCTTCTTTGGCTCAGTCCGAATGTTTTTCCTTGGTGTTTTGGGTTTTGCGGTCTACGGCAATGAAGCCTTACACTTCAGCTGTGAGCCAGACAAGAGGGACATTAATCTATTCTGTTACAACCAATTCAGACCTATAACCCCACCGGTAAGTCTTTTCTTTCTCTTGTCAAAGGTAGGAAGTAGCCTATGACAGTAGTCAAAACGTCCCTGAAAGATTTAAGGACACTGAGTGAAGTTGTAGGCCGAGATAGTAGCATTTTGAGCAGTGCTACCGTACTTCAGACTGCAGGCAGGCAATTGAGAGCATAAGTGGTGACATGCCAGACCAGCATAAAGGCCTATCCAGTCCAACTTCCTGTTCTCAGAATGGCCAATCAGATCCCTAGGGAAAGCCCACAAGCAGAACATGAACACAAGAGCAGTTTCTCGTTTGTGATCACCAGCAACTGGTATTCAGAGGCATGTTGCCTTCAGCATTGGAGCCACCGATGGCCTTACCATCTACAAATTTGTCTTAAGTCTATTTTAAATCTGTCCAACTTTGTTGCCCTCACTGCATCTGGGGGTAGCAAATTCCATAGTTTAACCATGTGCTGTGTTTTGTCTGTCCTGAAATTCTCAACTTTCATTGCATTTTGTGAATGCTCCCGAGTAGGAAGAATGGGAATGAGCAGGGATACACACCTGTTATGTCTGCTGAAGATGACCCTTTCCTTGCACTGTTCTCTACATCTTAGCTCAGATGTTTACATATGCTCTGTTAGAGGCAGATTTAGGGCAGTACAAGTGCGGGAGCATTGGGCACACAGCCGAGAAGGGCACCTTCCCAAGGAGACTGATAAGCACTTCCCTGGCTCCAGGAAGGAGGAGTGCAGGCTCTGACGGGTTCCTGGGGTCCTCCTGCCTCCTTACCAAAGCTGGGCAAGCACTTATTATTAGTATAATACCATCCATGTGCACTGCACTTTCCAAAATCAGACAAATCCATGCTCCAAGGAGCTTACAATCAAGAAAACAACACAAAAGAAGCTAAGGGACGTAGGAGCTGTCTTATAATAAATCAGAAAATTGGTCTACCTAGCTCAATATTGTTGACATTGACTGGCAGAAACTCTCCAGTGTTTCAGGCAGGGAATCTTCCCCAGCCCTACCTGGACATGCCAGGAATTGAAACTTTGAGGCATTCACTCTGCCTCAAAGTGTAGCCTTATTAGCTACTAAGGGTTCTTAAGTTGCGCCCAGGCAAGGACAGAGACAGTCAATAACGACACCGGGGGTTGAGTTCCATTCAGAGAAAGAGTTTAATTCTTAAATTTAAGAGACTCTTGGTGATCAGCTCACGACAAGAGTAAAGAAACACAAATTTGCAAAGGTTCTTATACACTTCTTGGGCTCCTTCCCCCTCCTCTGTAAATGTGCGCACGCAAGGGGGTCACAGGTTACAAATCCATATAAGGAAAATCCGTATCCTGTCCTTCTCATAAACACAAGGGGGGGGTCACAAGTACATATAAGGAAGATCCGTATCCTGTCCTTCTCATAAACACAAGGGGGGGGGGTCACAAGTATATATAAGGAAGATCCGTATCCTGTCCTTCTCATAAACACATGCTGACTCATGCTTACCCCGGTAGCATCCTCAAGCAGCCTTGAGTGGGGGCTTGATATTTGTGTCATCTCCTGGTATAGACCTTGAGCATCTCCTGATGCTCCTTGTGCTTTCTGGCAAGGCCATCCTGTCTAGCTATTGAATGTTTTCATTACACTTTAACACAGAAACACATAGGCACTAAAAGCATTTTAAGGAGAAAAGCATCCCAGGAATATATGGGGGGGGGGCTAAGCCATACAGTCAGAATTCATACAATGCAGGCAATGCAAACTATAGATCAGATCTAGCTCAATAACACAATTGGCAAAAAAAAAAAAAACACCTTCAAAAGGAAGGTCACTGAAATGGAAAGCCAAGCATGGAAAAGTAAATTAATGGAAGAAGCTGGTATATGAAAGCAACAAATGAAGTATTTATACAAACACAACCAATCGTGCAAGTGCTAAAATATACTGCATTAAAACTGACTCACAGAGCAATCCACCACTACCAGCACATCTGCCATATTCTATAGCTTCTCAGTTGCCTTATCATGAATATAGGGTTGTGCCCTTAGTTTTTAGGAAGCTTAACAGTGACACTTTAATGAGAAGGTGTGGTGGTGACTTATCAACCACTACCAATGTTCCCAGCAACATTAGGTCCTAGGAGACTATTGGGTGTGTCATTTGGTACACACTTCATTCCATAGGCAACAGATGTGATTCAAAAAGTATTGCCAGCTGTCCTCACCTGAATTAAATATCTGCCCCGGAACATGACACAGAATCTTCTGCAACACATGGAAGGGAGTTTCCAAAGGTAGAAAGTCAGAAAACTAACAATTTCCTTTTGGTTTTATCATTAAATTGATAAACATCAAATGCTAATGAACCAGCTAAAAGGAAAAAGTTAATGAACTGTCAGCGCTGTCTTAAGCGCCCCTGTCGCCATGGTGCGCCGGATCTCTCCGGTGCCCTTCCGCCCCGTTTCCCAATGCGGTGGGCGGGTGAGCGCGGCGCTGCTGCGTGGCGGGTGGGCAGACACAGCACAATCTCTCCGGCGCCCTCCCGCCCCGTTTCCCAGCGCGGTGGGCAGGTGGGTGCCGCGCGCAGCTGCGCAGCGGACTGGCGCAGCTCGCGGCGCCCTCCTGGCGGGCCAGCGCCATGGTGCCCTGCGCCACCAGGGGTCTATGATGAGCTGGCCCTGTGAACTGTGAATCTAACCTTTGGAGCGAATGATAACAGTGATTTTTTTTTATGAATGCTATTTTTAAAGTAGTATTTTAAGATTATCTATGTCCTCTGAAAAACAAAAGCAGCCACAAGACACTCTGGTTGATGTCTGTTATCAGGTAGTATAATATAGTGATAAATGATTTGACAGCCAAGTTTCTGCTACACTTTAGGTATTCTGGGCTTTACAGCTAGTGACCGTACTGCTACCAGGAGCCATTTTCCACCTTTATGCTGCATGTAAAAGCGTCACTCAGGAAGATATCCTCCAAAGACCTGCCTACACCGTTTTTTATATTCTTTCTGTTCTGTTAAGGATCATCCTTGAAGTTGTGGCCTTTTGGCTTCAGAGTCAGCTCTTTGGTTTCCAAGTGAATCCACTCTACAGATGTGATGCAGGAGGCCTTGATAAAAAGTTTAATATTACCAGATGCATGGTACCAGAACACTTTGAAAAGACTATCTTCCTTATTGCTATGTACACATTTACTGTGATTACTATTATGTTGTGTATTGCAGAGGTTTTTGAGATCTTGTGTAGAAGGTTGGGCTTCTTGAATAGTCAGTAACTTCAGTGTTATAATGAATTATTTCTATTTGTTTATCATCACATTTTTTGTACAAAGAGCAGAGTTATCCATTTGAAAGAAAAATTACTTTCTTTAAATAACAAAGTCAAGTTGCATCTTTAAACTGTTATTTAAATATCAGCAAACTTCTACAGGGAATTCTTCGTTGTGACTTCTTTAACTCTCTCTCTCTCTCTCTCTCTCTCTCTCTCTCTCTCTCTCTCTCTCTCTCTCTCTCATATATCTCACACACACACATAGAAAAAGAAAGTATGCAGCACCTTAATTTATAGCATGTGTACCCAGAAATAAACCCTGCTGGGCTTACTCCCTTGTCTAAGTCTGCAATCCTCAGAATACTTCTCTGGAACTAAGCGTCATGGAACTCAGTGGGGTTTGTTCCCAAGTAAAGAAAAATAACGTTGTGAGTGTGAATGTTTCGGACAGAGGTTATCAACGTGGATGCATGTGGATGTAATGGTACTCTTGAGGTCTCCCCCTGGCGACCATGAAGCCTCTGAACTGCACCCCCTCCATATGCCCTCTTGGTCATGCGGTGGTGAGGAGGGTTACCCTTTTCCCTCTTGAAAAATTATAGAGCTGAAGGAGGAAGTTGGGAGAGTGACACTCTTTCCCACTTACCCTTTCAGCTCTATGTGCTTTTAAAGGTTTAGATTCATTTGACTGGAAGTGGTCAGAGGGAGGGTGTGCATGGCACTCACTCAAAAATCTAAATGTGCCCTGAAAAGGTTGGCAATCTGTGGCTTTGGATCACACAGTGAAAATCAGAAGTATATAACATGACTGACTTTGGAAAGGCAAAGTAGAACACATTCTTTTATATGGATTAAGGCAAATTAGTGAGGGGAATAATCTATTTAAAATATATGAAATCTATATTAGCTAACATCCTGCATTTTCTACAATCAAGGAGAAATCCCATATTTTGCATGTAATCATTTAAGCCGGGGTGGCCACACTGACCCATGGTCAGTCTTCTGGGGACTGCATGCAAAAAAGAGAGTCACCAAAGTATAAAACTGGATGTGGCCAATTTTTTAGGAGCTATTTTGGTGGTCTCAGAAAGGGGTCACAAAAAAGCTTCTGACAATAAAGAATCAAAGCAAAGCACCTGTGGAATTGGTCAGTAAAAAACTAAATTAAAATATCTTTAGTTGGAAATTGTGAGGCCTTAGAGCCCTAAAACTTTTGGCAACATAATATCCAAACAGCGAACAGTCAGAAGAAAACTAATTAGCGCAGGCCAGGGATGTTTTTTGGTAACCCCCAAGTCAAATGAACTAACAATTAATACTCATAAAAGCAGAACAATAAACAACACAAGAAGCATTTTGTGTTGCTCTAACCATCAGTCATAAATTACTATATTGAGACTCCACTGTATAATAATTGTTTTAGTTATGTGTCATTTTTGTACAAAGTAAACTTATCTGCGCTATTTACCAGCACCACTTGTAATGTGCCTTTAAAACCACAATTCTGAGACAGATTGCTGACCTTATTCAATTCATGCCTTAACACTTGCTTAACTTTAATATAAGACTCTGATTTATGTTCTCCACTCTGAATGTTTTATATTCCTTGCTTGTATAGTAACTTGCCAAAGATATTTTATGCACAGAAAATTATCTATGGTGGGGAGAAAGAGACCTTATGCAGTATTTCCTGCTGTTTTAGATAAGCAGAAATAATGGCATAGCACCCGTTTGTGTTTTATATCAGCATAGGTTATCAGCCTGATGGACAGAGCAGCGTAATACTGTCCTGCCAATTGTACTAGTTTCAAATAAGGTTAAACACCTCTGCCGTTTTCCTGACATGTGACCTTGGGCAATTCACTGGACATGCTACCTTTCCATACTTTTTCTTGATTTATTACTGTCATCAATAGTTGTTGAAGAGTTCACAGGGGTTGCTACTTTGGGACTAAAGTTCCCATCATCCCTGGCCACTGGTCCTGTTAGCTAGGGATGATGGGAGTTGTAGTCCCAAAACAGCTGGAGGGCCAAGTTTGGCCATCACTGGCGTAGGGGGTCCATGTCCTCTTGACAATCTATGTACATAACTTAGAATTTAAAATAAAAGATAAGAAAGGGACTTTAAAAGAAAGGAATTTGAAAGTTAGTTTACTTTGCAAAAAATCAGAGGAAATTCCTAGAACAGTTATGACCAGTAGCTGAAACATTATTTATACAAAGGGTAGCACTTTTTCCAAACCCTATAGGTTAGATTATGAGAAAGATTATGATATGCCCAAAGTCATGCAATGAACTTCAGAGACAAGTGGGGATTTGAACACAAATTTCAAGCTGCTGCCCCATACTGGCTCCTATCTGACATCTGAATACAGTAATCTGTAAAAGGGTAACCCTTTAATCCACAATTACAAAATCAGCTCCACTGTTTTTTAGTTGGTGAAAAAGGTGTGCAAGATTGATGTCTAGTGATCTTTCCTATATAGATAAAAATATAGCATTTGTGATCCTATGTTCTAATTCAGTTTATACTATAGTTGAATATTTTGTGTTTCTACATGGATAGGAGTCACATTTTACGCAAGTACCACATTAAGAAAATTAGGCTTAGAATACTAAAAATGTAGAGTAGAAAGAAATCCTGAGGATCCTCTAGTCCAGGCATCCCCAAACTGCGGCCCTCCAGATGTTTTGGCCTACAACTCCCATGATCCCTAGCTAACAGGACCAGTGGTTGGGGAAGATGGGAATTGTAGTCCAAAACAACTGGAGGGCCGAAGTTTGGGGATGCCTGCTCTAGTCCAACCCCCATCAATGCAGGAGTCTCAACATGTGGTTCCCAATCCAATTTGAAACCATACTGGGCTCTGCTTAGGTTTGCATATGTGGCAGCAGTTTTATTCCTGCACCACAGGGATGGTTTGTCAACTGTTTTAAAACCAGCTTGATCTGAAGACATGAACAGGGGTAATGCTATGAAAAGCACCACTGGGTGATTTCTCCAGAATGCACTCTTCTTAAAGTGACAGGAACTGGACAGCTGTTGTTTCTGGATTATCTGACAATCCTACTTTAAATGGTTTGATGTATTTTGTTCAATTGCTATGTGTGTATTATTGTATCATATCATCCATGTTTGTACGTATACATAAAAGCTGCTTTATTTTCAATTTAATGTATGATCTCAGGTACAATAAAACTTTTTATGCATAACAATATGGTGTGAGTGAATATATTAAACGAAATCTATTCCTGTACTGCATATTCCAGTGAAAATAAGAATGTGAAGTATGAGAATGTCAGAATCCAACCTGATTTCTGCACCTGGTTGAAAAAGTTGCATGAAAAGCAGCATGTGTGCTTTCACAGAGGCACAGTAGCCCTGTCCCTATCTTGCAAAACCAAACAACCAAAAACCACAGGAGTTTAATGGTATGAAAAGAAAACGTAAGTGCTTAGAAGCAGCTTCTTTTTTTTTGCTCTGTAGTGCTGCCATTTTTCTTCTGGCAGACCTTCTGCCAGAAACAAGGTGTATGATGGGCAGGTTTTCAGTAGGTAAAAAGTTTATCATTCCTGCATAGAAAAACTACACCAGCTGAATTACCACCAGTTACCCAGATGCTAAAAGCACAGGTGTTCCATCAGAAAAAGGTGGTCAACTCTGACAACATGCTCCACTCTTGGGTAACATCTCATTGTTACCCTCCCACCTGCTGCAATCCCACTGCATTGCAGCAGTCTCGTCATCTTCACTCCTCTACCCTTATTGTTATCTAACATTTGTAATAAAGTGCCCAACATTTGCTGAGTGCTGTACATCTTTTAAAAGATAAGACAGTCCCTGCCCCCAGGCTCCCACTCTAATATGGTACAAAAGGGAAAGGAAAAAGGGAAGAAGAAAGAGGAAAACAGGCATTGGAGCAGCTGCTTCTTTACTAGCCAATACTTGGGCCCAGGTTGGTCTATCCCATGCCTTGATGTTCTTCCTGGGAAGCAGGTGGTGCAGCCTTATAAAGGCCCCTGGTGTCCTGGCAGAGCCCCAAGTGAGTATTCGCACTACTGTATTTCTCCCGTGAGCATCAGTTAGCAACCCAAACAACTGATGGGTAGGATGTAGGTGCCCATTAGTTCACATGGCTTTAAAAGGCCAGCAAAATTAGGAACAACAGAAGATGTCTTATGCAGAGTCAAACTCTTGGTTCATCTAGCCAGGGGCATAGCCAGGATCAAAACTAGGGGGGGGGGCAAGCCATGGTCGTTCAGGGGCGGGGTCACGAAGTGGGAATGTGGGTGGGGCTACAGGGCCAGCTGGCCTGACGACATCGTATTTGAAAGAGTCACCCCCCCAATTTTGATGGGCTTTCTATGTGGGGCTTATCTGCCCCCCCCCCAGTATTTTATTAAGGATGGAAGAGGGAGGGAAGGAAGGAAGAAATAGAGAGAGGGATAACTCACATTTGTGGGTGACGCTGGGTGACGCTGTGATGCTGGAACTCTGCAGCAAGAGGAAGATACCGGCACGCCTGTACAGGAGCCTTGCAAGCAGCTTTCTCTCTGCTTGATTTACAGCAGGCACGTCCAACAGGTAGATTGTGATTTACCAGTAGATCACTGGATGTCTGTGGTAGATCACTGCTAGATCACTGGCACCCCTAAAAAAAGCTCACCCAAAATTTTCCTCCTCCCTAAAAAAAGCTGAACTATGACCTGAAGCCCTAAACAAAAATGGGCCTCCCTCCCTCCTAAAAGAAACTCAACAAGTTTGACCTAAACCCCCCAAAACAGGGCTTCCCTTCCTTAAAAAAAACTCAACAGCTTTGACCTGAACCCCCCAAAAGGGGGTAGATCACTCCCAGTTTTTAACTCTGTGTGTAGATCAGAGTCTCTTGGGAGGTGGCCACCCCTGATTTACATTATACAGATGCAGGAAGAGGGGCAGACTGGAACACCACTGCTTTTTATAAACATCACTGTGTCTATCAAAGCTACAGCCCCCCCTTTCTTATTCACTTCCTTTTAGCCTTGCAGAGCCACCTTAGTCAAATTGAATCCTCTGCACCCTCATTAAATCGCCAATAGAACTCTGAATGCGATCCCTGAATGCTCATTAACAACTCCCACTGAAGAACAATAGGGTGAAGTGGTGGCTATCAAACCTTGCCTGAAGGGATATTCTGCTCAATTGTCTTAACTGCTTAAGTACCGGTAGCCACTTTGCTTTATTTATTTGATGTGTTTTTGTTACAGCTGTGTTCCGCCCCCCCCCCAGCAAGTGGAGAGCTGCTCTCGCTAAAGCAAAGCCCTTTCCACTTCAGTTTTTGGAGGGGAAAAGTGCTGGTTATGGTCTGTAAAATACAATAATTTTTTGCTTCTGGGGGGGCAGCTGCCCCCCTGCCTACGCCCATGCATCTAGCTCAGTATTGTCTACACACCGACTGGCAGTGGCTCTCCGTGATTTCAGGCAGGAGTCTCTCCCAACCCTACCTGGAGATTGAACCTGGGACCAACATTTTGCTTGCAAGGCAGACACTCTGCCACTGGGTTATGGCCCTTCCCCAAATCTGATCCACCAAGTTCCCCACTTATGCAAGTAGTTAAAGGGGAAAGTTTATTGGATAAAGTTTCCTTTAGATGGAGTGCACATTCAGAGGCTTATGGTATTTTGAAAACATTTATGTACAAAATACATAGAGAAAGCATAAATGGAGGCAAAGAAAGATATGTCCAAGGCAGCAGATGTGCTACCCTACAGTACATCCTGAGGAGGCAGTGACACACCCACAGCCCGGTGCTTCCTGTGCACACCTTTGAGCGAAATAATGTTTTTTTTCAAATGTGCTTTGAAGGCATAGTGTGTGTGCACACATTAAGCAAATGTGCTTGTTGGAATGGGCTTTGTTGTTGTTTAGTCGTTTAGTCGTGTCCGACTCTTCGTGACCCCATGGACCATAGCACGCCAGGCACTCCTGTCTTGCACTGCCTCCCGCAGTTTGGTCAAACTCATGTTCGTAGCTTTGAGAACACTGTCCAACCATCTCGTCCTCTGTCGTCCCCTTCTCCTAGTGCCCTCCATCTTTCCCAACATCAGGGTCTTTTCCAAGGATTCTTCTCTTCTCATGAGGTGGCCAAAGTATTGGAGCCTCAGCTTCACGATCTGTCATTCCAGGGAGCACTCAGGGCTGATTTCCTGAAGAATGGATAGGTTTGATCTTCTTGCAGTCCATGGGACTCTCAAGAGTCTCCTCCAGCACCATAATTCAAAAGCATCAATTCTTCGGCGATCAGCCTTCTTGATGGTCCAGCTCTCACTTCCATACATCACTACTGGGAAAACCATAGCTTTAACTATACGGACCTTTGTCGGCAAGGAATGGGCTTAGCCATTTACAATTGCGGTGTTGGGATTCAGTCGTGCCTTTGGCAGAAATTTCAGGCAGTATTTCAGTAAGTATAGACATCTGGGCATTAAGCGATATACTGCTTTATAGCTATAGGTTCCCGTATCTGCCGTATCTCAAGGATAGGGAAAATGCTGTGCCTGTTACTTTCTGTCAGCCTGTCATGAACTTTAACGTGCCCTGGACTCGGAGCCTCTCCCACAGCATTTCAACATAGGGTGTTTTCCAAGATGAGTACGCGAAGGAGAACCTGACAGTTACCCCTATACCGTGGCCTTAAAACGATCAGGTATAAAAAAAAATTGTCGGGGAGAGAAATTAAGCCGTCGCACTTTCCGCTCTGATGACATTGAACGCAATCATTCTAAGTGCTGCAACAAAAAAAGCAGCGCAAGTGCCTCTTTAGGCTTTGACGTTCCTTTTTTTCGTCCCCGCAAATGGTGACTCCCGTCCAGCGCCAAAAGGAAACCGGAAGTTTCTCCAGAAGCTCCTACTCCAGCCCCTTTGCTTTGCTCCAGTTCGCCCGCTCGCGAGATGTCGCTACAACCACGCCGCGGGTCTCGCGTTGTTCCGCCCCAGTCCGCATGCGCGAAGCGGGGCCGGGCCCGCTCCTTGTGTCGCCGCGCCGGAAGAGGAACTGACTGGGCTTTTGATTAGTAGTAACGGCGGCGGCTGCGCTGCTGGTGGTTTTCGCTAGCGAGCTACCTGCTTTGGGTTGAGTCCATAGCGCTATGGCGGCCTCGGGCCTCCCGCCGCTTCCCCCGCAGTTCAAGCCCATCCAGCACTTCCTGAGAACCGCGCAGGAACTCGACAAGCGGGAGCCTGTGGTGGCCTATTATTGTAAGTGGAGGGGCGTCAAACGGCCCCGTGGGGCCCCCGCCCACTTCGAACATCGCAGCCTCTGCGGGAGGGGCCTTGGGGGAAGTCAACCCCCGCCTCCGCCTTGTCACGTGGCAGCCACCCCGCCCATCCTGCCGTCTGAATGTGCGTGCTCATGGACAATCTGCTGCCACGGGGTGGGTGGCCGCGGGGGGTGGGGTGCATCGGGAGGTCCTGAGTGAAGAAACTTCTGGTTCAGGGTCCACCCACAATTCACAGCCCCAGACAAACCTCCAGTGCTGGATTTACATATAAGCTAAACAAGCTATAGCTTAGGGCCTCACTCTCTTGCCCCCCCCCCAAATATTTCATGTTATAGCAAGTTTCTAAAGACTAGATTATGAGTCTTTGTAAATTGTGTCTCTAAAGGAACTTTTGTTATTGCCAAATGCCAATGTGTTTGCATTATTAAGTTTGAATAAAAAATCATTTTAAGTTAGAGCTTAATAATTATTTAACTATTAATATACTTCTTAATTGTATTTCACTATTAGTATACTTCTTAATTTTATTTCAGTTCAACAATTACTTTGATAAAATACATATTTTGTTATGTGCAAATGGCTTTAGATACCTATTAGGTCCATAAATTACTATATAGCATATGTTGTTGTTTAGTCGTGTCCGACTCTTCATGACCCCATGGACCAGTATATGAATATATATAGCATATATTCAACACAAAAAACAGTGACAATTTGTTGTTGACAAAGGACAGCTGGATATATAAAGAGCCCCATTACCTTCAGTAGCTTAGGGCCTCATCAAACCTAAATCGGTGGGAAACAACAGTTGTCTTTCTTTCTCCCCACCCTTTCAGGGCTGATGCAGACTTCATTGGGGACACACACACTTTGAACACTCTTAAAGCACCATACAAGTGTTAAAACGCAAAGTGGTTGTGTGCTTCTCATTGTGTGTTTGTGAGTACAGTCGTACCTTGGTTGTCATCTTAATTCATTCCAGGCCTTTCGTAACTAAGCTGTGCCTTTGTGGTAGTGCTCAAAAAGGACTTCTCCTTTTTATTGTGTCATTAGATAAGATTAGTAGAGTTTTTGTGTGGTACACTGTTTTAAAATTTTCTGGGTTTTAATTGTTTTTGTATATATTTTATCTTAAGTCACTTTGAGATTTTGTATAAAGCAACTAGCAAATGTAATAAATAATAATAATTAACAGAAGCATCTCAAATTGGGGCTGGAAGCAAACTGGCAACCATTCTAGATCTTTTAAAAACTGCTTTAATGTGCATCTAGCCAGTGGTTCCTCTCTGTATCCTTGCCACTGCATTGTGCACCAGTTTTTGTGCACATGTCTTCATGGGCAGCCCCATGTGGAGTGCATGGGCTACACTAGTACATGAACCAGGAAGTTATCTAGGGTGTGAATAACTGTGACCAAGCTTTCCCTGTCCAGAAACAGCTGGACCTGGAGCCACCTGTACCTCCAGTGACAGTACTGGAGCGAGGAGCACCCCCAAACTACACTTGATGAACCCAGGGCACTGGGCTGTCCTATAGATCCCAGCCTTTACACAAATGTTTACTTTCTGGGCTTTTTCTTTGAAGATGTGAGTTTCTGAGGCTTTGTTTGATAATACCACAATCTGCATACTGGAGAACCAAGCAGACTGAGTGGTGGTTGCTGGGAGGGGGCAATTACAGCCGAGCTTTGCCTTTTTCATAGCTGCCACCCACCAAATCAACATTTTCATTGAGCAGCAACCCAAAGATCTTTTTCCTGTTTAGCTACTGCCAGTTTAGACTCCATTAGTCTGTGGCCACCTTCACACTGTACACTTAAAGCATTTTTGATAGCACTATAGTTTTGTTAAGGGTGCAGAGAGTTGCTAGAAGACCCCTATTTTCTCACAGAGCTACAATTCTCAGAATGGTTTCATGATCAGTCCCTCTTCACAGGGAACTATGGGAATTGTAGCTTTGTGATAAGTGTTTTCTGGAAAATCTTCAGTCAGAGCAATTTGTACTGGAAAATGTACATTTTGGCTTTGGAAAATGTTACAATGTCCTAGATAGTGATCTAGTTTAGGATGCTTATTTTACTTTTATTTAATAAACATAGCTGTACTCCCTGACACTGCCAAGCTTGCCTTACATTATATTTGTAATTAGCATCCATTCATTGTTGCTAATGAACTTATTAAACTGGTTTTTTTCTGCGGAAAAAGAAAGCACTTGGCTTAATGCAGAAATGTCCAAGGTCCGTTTCGGGGGCCTAATCTGGTCCGCCAGTTGGTTTAATCCTGAAATAACTTCAATCCTAAAAAAAAGCTCAACAACTTTGGTCGGCCCTTACGCATGTTCACGTCATCAAATCTGGCCCTCTTTGGAAAAAGTTTGGACATCCCTGGCTTAATGTAAGTGCTGCAAGAGCAGACCTTCCGATTTTCTGAGTGACTGTGTATCATTTTTCAGATAATGAGCCATTGCTGTCAGTAGTTGTGGTTTGCCCTGTGCATTCTCTTGGGTTCAGCATGGAGAATAGAAGTTGTAGGTATGATGGAGAGCTGAATATGGTTGCTTTTTGAAGTATAGTTAAATTCTGTCCGCTTTATCAATTAGAATAGAAGACATGCAAAACTTCATTTATAGTAGCACATATAACTCATTTTTTTCAATTGTGTTGTAAAACAAACTGCTGTATTTAGAGGACAGCATGTTCTTAGTTCTGTACTTCATAGTTCGCAAACTGCATATGCAAGTTATTTGATGCAGTTTCAAACACTACCTAGAATTAATTGGGGACAGGGCAGACATTGGCAGACTGGTACCTACAATCATAGAATGGTGGGACATGAAGTGAATTCCAGTTTCTGAGAGATCATTGTGCCACCTTCCTTGCACTGCCTGTGAAAGGACAATTTGATCTCTTTGTGCCAAATTTGCTCCACATTCTTTCAGTATATATTTATAGAGATGTGCAGGTCACCCAGAATAAGTGGTGGTGAACTTCAGCCCTTTAATTAATTGCCTGGGGAGATTAAAAATTGTTGTTTAGTGCTTAGTTAGATAAAGTAACATGATATAGAGAAAACCCATTGTGCGCAAAAAGTGCTTATGTTCACATATTGGGTGGGGGTACTCAATGTTGTTTGGGCGTCACCTGATCCCCATCCCTCAAGAATGTAGGGGGACGGATCCGGGAGAAACAAATGAAACCCCCTGTGAGTTTCAATGTACCCTGTTTCCTGTAGGCATTACGTTTTGTTTCCTAACCTCTGGAACTGACTCCAGTATGTAGAGTGTGAATGTAGAAAGAGGCATTGTAATGGTCTGAAGTTACTTCGTAACTTGTATTAGATGTTTTGGAGAAAGACATCCAGAAGAGAGATCATCAGGAGGAGCTGTCATTTTTGGCTTTTTTTGTGAAGTGTAGTTTACCCTAAAAGTCAGTGTGGAGTTGATAAGTTGATGACTTCAGGTTTTAAGTTACAGTGAGTTGTGAAAATGTTCCTTTGCACCACCACCTCGGCAGGGCAGAAAATGCTCCAGGAACAAGCTTACATCAGATTTGTTTCATTATTCATTACTTATGTTTATTCTCTAGAATAATGTTTGCTCATTTGGGAAATAAACTGTTTTAAGAACTTGTCAGCCAACTGTTAAAAGATAAAATCTATCCAGATTGTTGTGATTTCTCTCAGACTTGCTATTAGTGTTCAGTGTGTGTAAACTCTTTAGCAGCAGTTGGAACAGCTTTCCACACGTAGGCAGTATCAGCACATTACTAAAGCAGCACATAGATCTTGAGATCTTAGTTCTTAAAAATCAAATTTTATGACATTGGCCAAACCTAGATTGCTTGCTAGGATCATGACTGCTGTGCCACTTGTCCCGAAGCACTCCCAATATGAGGATTTCAATTAAGGGTATGTTTTGGAAGCTGCAAATAGTTGTCAAAGAGAATCTGTGGCTAACACGTACTAATGTTAATAAATTCATTAAAAATATTGCCATGACAAAACAATGGTGTGACAATGTATGTTGTATAACATTTCTTTTTAACCCGCTGGTCACTAATGCAGAGCATACTAGTTAAGATGTTTAATCTTGCCACTTCATTGTTTGAGTAGCAAATTGAGATATATATTGTTTGCTTTGGGGCACAGTGTGGGTTTTTTTTAAACATGCGCTTGCCAAGTGTTCATGTCTCTCGCAATATTGGAACACAGTCAAATGAAACACAGTTGAATGACTAGATTGACAAACATTCTGTAACCTTTGTTTTAACATTAAATGAAGCCAAGAATGGTCTGAGAGCAAGCAAGCACAGTATATGCTGGCTATAAGATTATTATTATTATTATTATTATTATTATTATTATTATTATTTCCTAAGTAATAAGCATGTGTATTTTAAAGCTTTCTTCAATTTTCAGTGTTTTGATTTTGTACAGTACTTTGTTTTGTATGCAAGCACTTCTTAATTGTTGGGGGGGTTTTCAAAACAAAAAACAAAACCAAGTTTTGTAACCATTACGTAAAAAGCTATTGTTTTGGAGTGTTTAAAAGGAATGGCTTGGGAGCAAGTACCTTAAAGGTAACCCTCGCCTTCTCCCAAATGAACCCCTCTTGACTTCAAGATCACATCAAAGATGCTGCTCTTAAGTCCAAACACCACCCCAGCATCTGAAGTAAGGCAGTGATGAGAGACAAGGCCTTTTCAATTGATGGCATACCTTAGGAATTCACTTAACTGGTGCCATCTTTATTTTCTTTTGAGTGCTAGGTGACAGTCATATTTACTAAGACTTTATTGTCTAATGCTGGAATTTTAAGCTACTCTCTGTGATTTATTATTTCTTTCTATGAGTTTGTGACTTCTCTAAACTGCTTTGAGAACTGCAGCCGAAGAGTGCTTAACGGATAACTTAAGTAGACATAAAAACTGATTTCTTAAAATGGTTTAAAATTTAATGTTAAGTTTTATATCCATTATATTAGTACTGTGTTCTAGTCAGGCTAATTTTTATACATTGGAGTCCAGAGCAGCTCCTTTTTCTATATTATTATTATTATTATTATTATTATTATTATTATTATTGCTCCTAGGAAACGTGGCTGAATGCAAGAGTTTGTCTTTAAGTTGCCAAAATGTATTTTTTAGAAAAACATGCTGGTTTGAAATTAGTCTTCCTGATTTTGCTTCATAAATACAAAGTACTGTAGGTTTTGTAAAGTATTTTAAAGTTGAAACACCCGTGGATTCTGCTTATATTTTCTGAGGCACTGAGTATATTCATCATCCCTGGGCATAATTTCATTTCTTTACATCATCCCTGAGCATAATTTCATTTCTTGTTCAAAATCATGCCAGCTGAAACTGTCACTCCAGTTATTTGCCACTATCTTGAAGAGTTTCTTCATCAGCAGCTGAACAAAGATGAGTGGTGGTGGCACTGCAGGTAGTAGTACTATGTGAGGTATGAAGCAGGCTTCAGTCACCTGCTTTTGGCCACTTTGGAGTGCTCTGAATTGAGAAGAGAGGGTGAGAAATACTCCCCGAGAAAGCTAGGCAGCTCAATATACTGCACAGTGTTGCCTGTCCTCTTTTTGTCCTACTCTCACTGATTGCTTCACTTCCTCACCCCCTCCATTTCTTTTTTTCACTTTGTCCTATTCAGGATGTTTCAGCTAACCTTCCAGAAGTAGGGCATTCCATAAATTTGGAACATCTACTGAGAACATGGCTGGGATACAAATAGCTTCATTAGATATGCTCTAGGATTCAGGCATTTCCATTGGGGTTTTTATATGTTCCCTTGAGCAAACAGCAGGCTGTCACACAAACTGTTTTGGAAGATCCTTCTAGCTTCAGAAGTTTGCCATGCGGCATGACACTCAATGGATGGGTTGAGAAGAGCTTTTGTGTTGAGAAATATATGCTGAAAGCCCATGGGGAAGCAAAACTAGTTGCACAGTTGTTTGAATTCAGGTCCCTATTTTGCTTTTAAATCACACTGAGGTACATGTATTTATTAGTGACATTCATTAAGCTTTATTTTTTACAGGCCGTTTGTATGCTATGCAGACAGGTATGAAGATTGATAGTAAAAACCCAGAGTGTCGCAAATTTTTATGCAAGCTCATGGATCAACTTGAAGCTGTAAGTAGTTCTGTTGTTTTGGGCACGTGTATGTAAAGAAGATTTTACGGAGAATAATTTGACCATAATGCTAGTGAATGTTCGTCAAGAACATACTTAGCAAATGCAGTGTACAACTAATCAGGCCCAATATATCATTATATGTTGATAGTATTATTTACTGCAGTAAGGTTTAGATTTGACTGCTAGATATCTCACATAGATCCTGTATAACAAAGTTTCAATTATCATACAAACCATAGTTTGGAGTATTGATGCTTCAATACTACAAGAAAGTCTCATTGAAACCAGTGGGTCTTGATTCAGAGTAACTCTGGTTGGTATAGGGCAGGCATCCCCAAACTTCGGCCCTCCAGATGTTTTGGACTACAATTCCCATCATCCCTGACCACTGGTCCTGTTAGCTAGGGATCATGGGAGTTGTAGGCCAAAACATCTGGAGGGCCACAGTTTGGGGATGCCTGGTATAGGGCTATGGGAGTGTGTGCTGCCTCCTCTGCATCCTTGATAAACAAGGGAAGAGGCAAGGGGATGAATATGAACTGCATGAGGTCATGACATGTTCCCAATCCTTAATTCAAAGAAACAGAATGTGATCTAAACTGCCCACGGTGTGCTGCCAGTTTATAGATGCCTGGCCTCTAAATTTTGTTCCTGTACTGCTTGCAAAATAGACTGCCCTCCAACTGTTTTCTGTACACTCTTGGCAGCTCAGGAAATATAAGGGTAGTCTAATATCCTTGGTTTTTGTTTTGTAAGACGAAACTAAGGTTTCTTTAAATGCCAACAGTAAGTCTATTCAGGAGCCCTAAATCCACCTGTTGTAACTGTAACAGTGTTATTTACTTTGCTGATTTTATTAGGAAACCTGAAGCTTCTTGTACTCTGTAACATCTTTGAAATGAGGTCTTTGAATCGCAATGCACTGCTTGACTAAGCATTACCGTAAATCTTCAGGTCACTAGAGCAGTTAGGTTGAACCAGGGATTCTCATTTCATTAGCTCTTTATTCATATTAAATGTTGCAATCTGAATTACAGGAGGCAACTATTGAGTCCTATTGACCTTCCCTGCCTATGACACAGGTTATGAGTTATATAGTGTTGACTCTTTATACAAAGTTTTATTAAGTGTGGGTTAGGGAGGCAAAAGTGTCGTAGAACTTCTAGAAATCTGAACTGTGGCAGCTTAGCCACAGTCTGACTCTGTGGCACGGTATGTTGTTGTTTGAAAATCCTGAATGTGTTTTGCTTCATTTTTTAAAAAAGAAGGTTCCTAGTTTTCATGGTTATGGATTAAATAAGTTTTAAAACATTAGGCAATTAAAAAACAACAGAGTGAGGGTAAATGGTGATGACTGGTACTTGGTGACTGCATGGTGCCTATCCTTTACAGGCACTGCTTCCTTTGTAGCATGTGTTTCATTCCTTAGTTTGCAATGTATATTCAGTTGTTAAAATATATTCCCCAACACTCGACATGTCCCCCACCGAATAGACTGCACACAAAATTATTTGCTTAATGCTGTGAGGAGATCTCCCACATAAGAAATTTGGAACGAGTGTGCGTTACACGTCACCACTAAGTTTCTGCCAATAACACTTAATAATGTTGATCTACATGGCTAACAACTCTTAAAATAGTTGCAGCAAGTAACAGAAGTCTCTTCTTGGTGGCATCCCCATGTCAGGAGTAATTTGTTCAGATAGTGGCAGAAACATAGCCAGATCAAATGGGGGATATGGGGTTATTTTAACTTTTTGTGCTTTTATCTTGTATTTTTATCTTGTGAACTGCCCTGAAATCTTCAGATGAAGGGTGGTATATGAATTTTAATAAATAAATAAAATGAGATAGCAAGGGACTCAGTTAGCTATAAGAACAATGAGTGAGGAATCGTTAAAAAAGGCAACAAGTTTAATGGTTCTCACTGAGCTAGGAAACCCGTGTGTGTGTTGTATGCAGGACAAGGATCAAATAGCAGAATAGTAGAAAAAATAATAGTTTTCTATAAACAGAAAACTAGCATGTCAAGGAATCATCTAGGCCAGGCATCCCCAAACTGCGGCCCTCCAGATGTTGCCCTTTTCTTGCCAACTCCTGCATATTTCTTCTGCCCTTATGTCAGGCCCAAAACTCGGCCCTCCAGATGTTTTGGGACTGCAACTCCCATGATCCCTAGCTAACAGGACCAGTGGTCGGGGAACATGGGAATTGTAGTCCAAAACATCTGGAGGGCCGAAGTTTGGGGATGCCTGATCTAGGCTATAACTCTTCTCTTTAACACCTTCCTTTGTGGAGGGATTTTTCTGTATGGAAGAGCATTCAGAGATGCAACTTCTTACCTACTCTCTGAAGTGGCATAGCCAATTTACCAATTTTTTGGATATTAAATCTAGGACTAATAGGAAATCTCTATATTGGCACCCTCCACAGCACAGGGAAGCATAGGGAACATGCAAACATATGGCTAACTTGTATTTACAGGAAAGGTGTTGAGAGAACAGAATTAGTCTTATTTTCTCATTGAAGACATACAGTAGCATGATTGAATCTGAGAATGCTTGCAGCTGTGTTGATGCCTTCAGGCTATATCTTCGAGAATTAGGAATCTAGAATATTTCCTTGCAGTTTCATTTCTCTGGCCTAGTAAATAACCAAATATATCTTTAAATTTTCTCAGACAAAGAAGCAGTTGGGTGATAATGAAGCTATTACTCAGGAAATAGTTGGCTGTGCCCATGTGGAGAATTATGCACTGAAAATGTTTCTTTATGCAGATAATGAAGACCGAGCTGGGCAATTTCACAAGTAAGTGGAAAAAAGATGCAATGTATACTGTAACACCTAATTGAAATAAATATAAAATTGAAGCAAAGTAACCTTGCAGTTAAACATAAACAATTGACCAGCCTATCCTCATTTATTTATATGTTGCAGAAGATCTGTTGGTCTGAATGATCAAGTTTGCAGAAAGAGGTTGCAAGCATTGGGGAGCGGGGTGGCCATCTGTTGTCCTCTTCTTGCTTGGGGAGGTGGTGAAGTAATGCCTTTTCACATGCAGATATCTAAAAAAAGATTCATTTTTGTTTTGTTTTTAATCTTACTGAGAAACTAAAATTGTTTCCCCCCCAGAAATATGATTAAGTCTTTTTATACCGCAAGTCTTCTAATAGATGTCCTGACTGTGTTTGGAGAACTAACAGATGAGGTAAGTTACACAGTTAAGCAGTATATGTCATTAATTGCATGAAACAGAGAAACAGATTTTTGTTTCTAGTCCAGCTAAACTTAGTCGTGACTAAATCTCATTCAGAGCAATAGGACTTCAGTTAGCTGTGACTAACTTGTTCCATTTGCTTCAGTTGCACATAGTCACAGGTTAGTTTTTGCTGTATTGTTGCTTTTCTGTGTTAGAATATAGTCCATGATCCATGATTATTTTGCCTCAGGTTCAGGAATGTCAGTTGGATTTTTGACTTTGAAGAGCAGATCTTTGAATTACAAAATGCCTTTGGAAGTTTTCTGAGTTACACACAAGTTTGCTATATGACTTTGGGAGCAGCAGATTGAAAAACAGAAGCCATGAAGTCCACTTGGCTGCACAGAACTTGCACAGTTCTTAGAATCCCAATTTACTATTTTCTTCACAGAATAGCAGCTGCTAATTGCAATTCTTACAGTAGATTTGAATAGGACTGAAAAGCAGCAGAGTTTAGCGGCATTCAAATGGTTTAAAATGAGGGAAAGAAGAAAACCAGCATTCTGCACACTTCTCATTTGGTATATAAAATCGGAGGAAGTGACGGAATTAAGGAACTAAATGAAGTGAATCAAAATGAAAATTTTAGTTCTTAATGATACTATTATGCTTTTTCAAAAGAAATTAAAGATCTTAAGTAAGTGGCTAAGAATCCAGTTATCTTTGAAAAATACAACTATGATCTTCATAATAGCTTTGATTTTAAGCTAAAGACCCTCATTTCTCTAACCAGGTATAATTTTATATTTATTTAGGTGTTGTTTTAGCCCTGAAGGACTCAAGGCAACAGGGGCAGCATAGCTGCCAAGTTATCCCCTTTTTTAAGGGATTTTCCCTTATGCTGAATAGGCTTCCTCACGAGAAAAGGGAAAACTTGGCAGCTATGCAGGGGCAGGGTACTTAGAAAAGGGTCTTGTATTCTGTGTTGTCAAGGCAGTTAATAGTTTTGGTTATCTTTTTATCATGTTAAGTGTACTCAGCTTTCTGAAATGAGCCATCATTTATACGTTTTGTTTGTTTATCTATTGCATTTGTGAATTTTCCTTCCTTCTTGCAGAGCCCAGGGCAATGTTAAGCCTGTAAACCTGTTACTTATATAAGAAATAGGATCATTTCATAACTATTGGTCACCATTAGGACTTGTCTCTAGAAAGTCTCATTTGAGACACTAACTCTTAAAAAGTTAATGAAGATCCTGATATCATATAACAATAAGCCTTGGGTACTTAAGGTAAAAGGTTGTTACTTCCTTGTGCAAAGTGGTAGATTTAGTTGATGAAAGGGCCTAGAGATCCAGGAAAAATATGGCAGCTAAGTAAATCCTATGTTAAGAATGGCAGATGTGTCAGATCATGTTCTAGGCATGTTTTTTTTTAAAAAAACCAAAAAAACCCCAATATATATATTTTTAGCCACACTTTTGCTGGAAGATCTCACTGATTGTAAAGGAGGGTTTGGAGGCTTGCATGCAATTTGTGCATAACTGGGGTAAATATAATTTGAGCAACTTCTCAAGGCAGATTTCTTATTTAAACAAAGACTCTTTATTTTGGCTGAACAGGATTAGAGTTAAGTATGCCTAATAAAAGGGGGGAAATGGAAACCATCATAAAGACTACTTTAAAATAAAGATGTGTGCCAGCTCCCTAGTTAATTTCTCTTGCTTACACATGTTCACCAGGAGGTTTTGTCCGAGGCATGCTGGAACAGATAAATTCTAAACAAGATGTTCCATTTTTGGCATGTCCTTCGGAAAATAAATTTGAAGGAATTGTGCAAAATGGTCAAAATTAAGAGGCCCGGATGGAAAAATATGTCAGAAATGTTGAAAGCCTTGTGCAGAAGTATAAAATTCATAAAGTTAGTTTATGAAAAAGGCCTGCAGCTCTGAGATTGAAGAGCTTTTTTAAAAAAAGTGAAAATCCTAACATATCTTGACAAAAACCAAAGTTAGAAATCAAAGTGGTTAGCATAAGTACATTTTAATAATTTCCTGTTAGAAAATGTATTGGTGGTAGAATACTGCCTATTCCAGATAATTTATAGTACATGCTTGTAAAATAGCTAAATTGTAACTTTATTTTGCACATTCAGAAAATATGTATCAGTAAACTAGTCTCTTCGTTCAATGCCTCTCTGAGGTTAGAGGGATGATTCCCATTGAGATTCAAAGTCATGACCTTCCCTCCTCAGCAGCTACAAATGTTCCAAGGAGCAAATAACCCAGCATCCGTAAGAACTAGACTGCATTCCTGTTATTGTGACTGTTTCCTGTTAAGACGTATTTTGGAAAGAACCAGCTCATGGAGAGTAGAAATTAGAGAAAACTAATAAGCTTCAGTTTTATGTGCTACAGAACAGTGAGAGAAAAGAGAGGGAAGCTTCAGAAATGTTTTCCTTGTGTCCATTGTCTGTTGATTAATGGATAGCTAGCAGTGTGTTGCAAGCCCTAAAGTGCTGAACTAAAAAAGAGCTATATAGCCAAAAGGGGGGATGCAAGGAAGCCCATCTCAGGACCTTATTCTAGCATGCTTTATTCAAAGCAATACCTATTCCAGCTTCCCAAGTGTTGAGTCCGAGTGTCATTTAAGAAAAAGTACTTCACAAGTATGTTGTTATTTAAGAGACTTGGACCTAGAGAGGAACCAGTGGAAGGGGTATAGAAAAGGTTGTTTTTTCTCATGCTGGCAGCCTCCACTCCAAAAAGCCTCTCCTAGGAGTCAAACAGTTCCTGAATGGAGTGGGCTGTGGTGCAAAAGGAGGGGGCAATATTTGAAAATGGGGCAAAGGCACCTTCCCTAAGTGGGAGCCTCTTTAAATAAAAACATGTGAAGTTATGTTTTTCCAATAAGTCCTGTAGGCTGTTTCTCATTTGGACTGAAGATTTGGGAGGCTGAAAAACATATTGTCTTTATAAAGAATGAAGCCCTGAGATTGGTGTCTATGCATTTTCCCCCCAGTCACACTTTTAGCAACTCACAATTCTAGCTTTAGATTCCCCCAGCCACCTAATGCCAGTTCTTCTCTGGCTCCAAGCCAATAAGCGCAACAATATTGCTAAAAGCAACAATTGCATTGACAAATAAAAACCCTGAAGGATGTTTCAGATGTTTATGTGGAAGGCACCAGGGGCTTTGTTTGTACATACGTGCTCAACATTTGGTGACTGCAGCATAAATGAAAGAACTATTGTACATCGAGCACCACAATCAGATGTTTTTGATCACCAAGGCTGCGATCATTTTAAGTGAAATCAGTATAGACATACAAGCAGTAAGTTATCGAGTTGTTGAAGCATCATGGGATATAAATACAATATGGACCAGTCTATTTCGTCTTTTCATGGCTTGTATTATGCTGTCACTTAAAGATTGCATGTTTTAGAACAAATCTGTAGGCTCAGTAGTCTATAGATTTGTTCTAAAACATGCAATCTGTTTTGGCAGGCATTAATACCAAAGTTATTTCTTAAGAAAACATAGCAGAAACATAGTCTCTTCACATCCAGATCCTAACCCTTATATTCTACCAACCCTCTCCTATAGTAGTTATTAAGCACCTTCCATAGACTTTAACACGAAAACTCGTTTTATAATTTTAATATAATAAAGTATTTTATGTGGTAAATTGCTCTTTTAGCCACAGAAAATGTCTCTATAGAATAGGCCCATGCTAGATTAGGTTGTTGGAAACATCAAGAAGCAATCAACATAGACCGAAGTTAAAAAGTTTCTGGTTTTATGAAATGTGCTTTGACATTTGTTTTGGAATGTAGGGAAAATACACTATCCAGGAAACACTAGGTACAGAGAAATCCCATTGGCAGCCATTTCTAAATTATACTGGATTGAGCCTTTGACTGCGAGTCTAAATAGGAAACATTGAGATAATGGGATCCAATTGCCCCCTGCTCAATACAGAATCTGCAGTGCAGGAGGCATCTACAGCATCCCTGACAGTTAGTCTGTCCAGTGTTCAACACTCAATCTGATTTTTAATGTCTTACAAGAAGGAAGGGGAGAAATGATTTTCCGAAGCTCTTTGCTGTATTGTATTTCTGTATTTTTGCATTTTGGTGTTTGCTGTTTTGTTTTGTGATGTTATGTTTGTATTGCATAGAATTGGTTATCTCATGGATGGCAGATGTGTCCAAGCAAGTAATGCTGGGAACACTTCCTCTCCTATTTAGGCTCAGTATGTTTTCTGTATCAGTTTGGAACACCTCATGCTAGTTACCTCTTTATCCTAACTCAGAATATTTTCCTGATTATTTGCTCTCTCTCTTTCTCTGTCCTCCTCCCCTGCTATATTCTCTTTCATTGTTTAACGGTTGTCAATCAAACAAACCATTTTTGTCCCCGTCCCCCGGTCTTTTCTCTCCCCACTCCTGACAGACAGAAATGGCTTTTTTTATGCATACAGCCCTCACAGTGAGTGACACCTTGCCAGCTTCACACTCCAAAGCACCACCTATTCAACTAAAGGCCTAGCAAGGGTGTGGGCCATACTCGGTAGCCACAGTCAGTTCCCAGTCACTGGAATCTTCTGCCTCTGTTGTAGCCGCCATTTTTATCCGCAAACAGCCCTGAGGAGGAAACTTCCCAAGGCACCTGTTTCTTGGTGAACAGCAGTAGCCCTATTGCTCACTACATGGCGGTGGCCCCTTGCTCCCTAGTTTGCCCCAACCCCTGCATAGTAGCCCAGCTCTATGAGAATATCTGCTTCCTGTGCAAGGGCCTTGCTTCAGGCACAGTAGCCACAGTCTCCGTCTGAAAACAGGAAGTCTTATTCTCAAATGAGGAACCTGTAGAAGGTCTTCTGTTGAATGTGGGTGTTTCCTGTCTCTGAGCTCCAAGCACTACCCGCTTGGAGACTCCTGGTAATCTTTGAGCAAGTACCGTTTACGGTAAGAACAACTGCTCCTTTTTATGTTTCCTTTAACACTTTTGCTGGAAAGTTGGACTATAAAACGCCTTAAATTAATTAAAGAAATAAAAATCCATTTCTGTGGAAAGCATGAATAAGAAGGTCTATCAGAAGGATTTGTACTGGTGGGTTCTAGCAAAGTGGTATAACTATAAATATTTAGAGTTTAAAACTTTCTTTTCCTTGTATTATTTTGCAGCCCCAAGCTTCCCAAACTAAGAAATCAAATAATTTAATAATAAATGTCTTGCTGTATTTTGTAGAATGTTCAACACAGAAAATATGCCAGGTGGAAGGCAGCATATATTCATAACTGTCTAAAGAATGGAGAAACACCACAATCTGGACCTACTGGAATGGAAGGGGAATGTGAGTAACTATTTTGTGATATCAAATATTGCTTATAGTTTTTATTTATCTTTAAACATCTTACATTTAAATGATGCAACAAGAAGCACAAGCAGTAATTCTGCATAATTATTCAATGTAAAGTCAGTCAGTCCCACTTTCAAGTGTTTAGGTCAGTAGATGCAAAGGTGCTAATATGACTGAGAAGTATTAATCTTCCACTTCATTTTCTTTTATTGCATATGCTGGGCAATGCAGAAGAGGAGGGTTGCCATCCTTTCCTCTCTTGTTAATGATTGCATCTGTTTAGACTCTAGTTGGCCCTAGCTACATTATCTTGGCTGGTTTCATTGATTTTCTTGGCTTGAGAGAAAACTGCTGAGTGTTTTGCACATTTAATTTTAATAGCATTAAAAATATTCCGTTAGAATTATTAGACGGTTGTCTTTGCTGTCTTGGAAAACGTTTTTGACCATAGACCTGTGTCTGAATGTTTACTCCTTTTTTAAAAAAGAAAACCATCTATATTTAAAATACTCTAGATTACCTGCTTTCTATTTTGCTGTTGTGTTTATGTGCTATTTTTACTTTATCTGTAGGATAACAACTGGTAAAATCATATTTAAAGGCTGTTCATATACAGTAGTTCCATTTTACATGTCACATAACCCAGAAGGTTTAGGGTCTTTTTAGTGCCAAAGTTCATATGGAAATGTATTTGTACTCCAAAATACCCAAAGAACGTCTCATAATTCTTGCTTTGTGCATTTGGGAAAGAAAAGCAGCATTGTTTAAGTGTACTGGAGGACTTCCCCCATTCCTTTCTGCTTGCTCACTTTCTTCTCCCTTCTGCAAGTGGAAAAAGTCAGTCTTGAAACAGAATGAAACTAACTTTCTGTATCTTGACAAAATTCCATGTTTTCTAAAAGAGTTATTCTCCCTGTAATTCTTGAAAACCATATTGTAAATATTTGCACTGTGACGTGGCATTCTATATCTGGTTTTGTTCTGGGGCTTATTGAAGCACTTTGCTATGCCCTAGCATAGCATCTTATTCCCTGGGGATATACATGTTCAATTAAAATAATCATAGTGATATTAGTCTTTCATGGTGCAGTGTTAGAGAGTATTTTTGGTGCAGATGATGAATGTTGATCCTCTGTACCTCAAGTCATCTGTTAGCCTAAACTTTGCCTTCCCACTCTTCTACATGTAATGGAGCATATAGTCTTCCAGGGTGGTTCTTTTGTTTATCCTCCCAGTGATCTTGTAAAGTAGGTTAGGCTAGAAGACATTGATTTGCAGACAGTGGTAGGAAATATGTATAAATTTGCAGGTAATTTCACTGCTGTTTAATGGGGTGGGGGAAATAAACATGCCTCTGTTCTTTACCTACAAGACGATGAAAATGAAGAAGTTGGGTCCCCTGCTCCTTCAAACCCAGGATCTGACTCACCTTCTGCGTTTGAATCAAGCGATGTGCCCACAAGCAACTTCACGGGCATACAAATCCCACCTGGTGCACATGCTCCAGCTAACACTCCCGCTGAAGTGCCTCATAGCACAGGTAATGTTGTACCTATGTTCAGTAGGGCATGATCCATTAGTCTCATTTGTTAGATTTTGTCAAATGTGTAATACAGTCGTACCTTGGAAGTCGAACAGCTTAGTTCCCAAATATTTTGGCTCCTGAATGTCGCAAACCAGGAAGTGACTCTTCTGGTTTGTGAACTTTGCCTTGGAAGCCAAACGTCTGACGGGGCTTCCGCGGCGTCTGGTTGGCTGCGTCTGGAAGGTCCTGCAGCCAATCAGAAGCCACGCTTTAGTTTTCGCTTTGGTTTTCGAACATTTTGGAAGTCGAACGGACTTCCGGAATGGATTCCGTTCAACTTCCAAGGCACGACTGTAATTTAAATAAAATTAGGTTATCAATTAAGCAAAGGTAACCACAAGAACAATTAGAGGCAAAAAGTATGTATTCATTTGGGGTGTGGTATACTGACACTTGAATTGCATGGTTCGGATCCAAAGACCTGTACAACTATTTCTGCACACATTGTATTTTTTGAACAGCAGCTGTTAATGCTACACAGAAAGCTGCAACTCAGTAGACTTTTAAGAAATGGTTTGTGATAGGACAAGAGGTTTTCCTGTTCATAGAGGAAAAACTCACAAATCCTACTGTCCACAACCAAGACCTTAGCCATGCTTAAAGAAAGTAACTCTTTGCATCTTGGCCTACAGGTCCTATTTTTTCTTTCTCTTTTATACATATGAAAGGAAAGGTTTGGCAACAGAGATGTGGATTTTCTTGGGGAAAATGTAATCGGAAGGTTTGTAGTAGCCAAAAGCAAGGTTAAATTAAACACTGGTATGTCTGAAAAAATAAAATAACATCATCTTGACTTAGTATGTTTAAACAAATTTAGAGATGGAAAATTTGAAATGCCCATATATAAACACTAAGGCTGTAATCTTACGCACGCTTACTTAGGAGTAAGCACAGCTGAGCAGTGGGATTTCTTCTGAGTAAATATGCTTAGGCTCACACTATCAGCATTGTGAGTTGGTAAGAAGGTTGTTGTGGCTTTTTAAAACATTCACTTAGGTTCTAACAAAGAGGATCTCTTAATTTCCTTCCAGTTTTCTTTCAACACAGTAAAGTGGTCTTAGACCAGGGATTTCTGACCCTTGTTAAGCCAAAGGAAGGCTGCTCAGATGGTCCCTTATACTTAGTTCTATAAACTTGTTCACCACAGAATGTTGTGTGCACCTACCATGTGTTATTTTAATGAATCCCAGAAGGCTGGTGTTAAGATATCTACATGGGGCTATTATTCCAAAATGGTCTGGAACACAATATCCTCCCAGTGAATCTGTGAAGTCAGATAGGAAGACAAAAGATTTGCAAATGTTGATATAAATATACAAATCTCTTATCTTTTTTGTTACTCACAGGTGTAACAAGCAGTACAATTCAACCCACACCGCAGAATATTCCCATAGTAGATCCTTCGCTTTATAATGTCCAACCTACAGGTAAGCCCCACCCCCATGATTTGTATAATTCAAAAAGGATTGGCTGTAGGCTGCATTAAAACAGAGCTTCATACCTAAAGCTAGAAGCACATCTATTTACTTGAAAGCAAGTCTTGCCGAGTCCAGTGAAATTACTCACAAGTAAGAGTATTTAAGATTATAACCATCATTATAATCTTGAATCGGGAATTCAAGTTACATTTGCAGTGTAGCAAAAGTCTTGCCGACGTAACCGAAAATACTCTTTGGACTAGACATTTCAGCTTGTGTCTGCGAGGTAATATGCTATGAAAGTGGCCTTGAAGGTATAATAATATGTGAAAGCAATTTTTTTTAGAAATATAACCACCCCCACCACTGTAGACCTTGGATATTTGGTAATTTTACAGCTAACTAAGGAGTATGTTTTCAAATACTTTCTCAGAGCAAGCCTCTGTGTCCTGTGGACTATAAAAATGAGGAGAGGATGAAGGGCGCCAGCGTTGAAAAATTGGCTGAGGCTAAAATTCTTGCTTTAACGACTGTTAAGTATAGGTTAAAGGCTGCCCTATTGTACAGGCATCAGAATTGGCCTATCAGCTTTGCATTGTCTGCCTGCTAGTTCATACTAAATGTTTAATTTGCCAAGTTATTAACCAGAATCAGAATGTTGATACTGTGTTGTCATTATTTTTGTTTGACTAGGAAACCAGGGCTGGTGAAATTATGTGCCGCAGAATTTCTCTACTAACCTTTCTCCAAGAACAGCCATTCTGTGGGTGTGGCATAAAGCTGCCCAGCAATAATGTCCTGACAAAATAATGCTTTGGCAGACATGTGATTTGGAGTCCTGGGGTTGTCTAGCTATACAAGAACTACTGCTGCTATCATTGTTGTAATTGGCATGCAATCCCTTGCACTTTAATTTCATATGCATATACTGTTACATGCCGAGTTCTACAATCTGAACCCACTCCATAATCTCCCATTCACCAATAGGAAGTAGTTTTTATTTCTCCTTGTGCAAATCACCTTCAGCAATATACCCGTGTGTGTTTTTATTCAATAAGTGATAATGCAGTAATTATTGCTATTGTACCATCCATGCTCACAGTCCATTAACACAGCACAAAAGGCATGTCCCTGCCCATAAAGTTTACAGCCTATAATTTGATACAAAGGAACAGAAAGGGAGGAAAGTAAAGACAAGGGTAAGCAGGAAAAGAATGCCTTATTTCAGTTCCATCTATTTAGGCTTGGTTACAGTAGAGTATTTAGGGGGTTGTGCTAAAAGCATCGCTGAACAGATGGGATTTGAAAGAACCAATAGAGGTAGCATCACTCAAAGTGTCCTGGGATGCAGTTCCAAGCAGAAGAGGCAGCAAAAGGAGGACGGGGTCATTTGAGGGTGATGGAGCTGGAGTGAAGGTCACAGGCATGGATGTATATAGAGTATACAAACATTTTGTGTACCTGGAAAATCAGGAACTGGATTTGTAAAAGGGTATTGGATAGCAGGTATTGATCTGGATTTGTGCATCTAGCACTTGAGATGATGCACACGCAGTTCTCTTAATGGATCAGATGACGTGGGTTGTAGCCTTCAAAAGCTTATGTCCCAGCAATTAATTTTTTTAAAAAAAATTAAGGTACCACATTACTCTGTTTGCAGCCACAGATAAATGTAACTACTGTTTTGGAATAAAAGTACGCTTTTCAAGAAAATTCTGTAATCTCAGAGGAGCAAGTGTGAAGCCAGTTTTTAAATAGATACAAGTTTTGTCAGACACCAGTTTTCATTTTAAAAAGCTTTCCTTCCTTGTTAGCCTAAGTTCTTTATCCCTGATCTAAATGCTTTTTCAGTTTCCATATCAGGTCCTTAACTGCCTAGCTGACAGATTCATATTTGGTGGAAGTTAACTCTGCACTGTCACATTTCAAGTAATGAATATAACTACTATACCAATATTATCCTTGGATTTGAAGAGAGTCTGGCTTCTTTCAGGCTGCATAAAGCACAGTTTCACCCATGTGTCAATATTTTTGGTATTTCAGAATTTAGTCCTTTTAAATGATGCAGATTTAAAAGCAGCTAGCATGTAAGCTAACTTTCTAAATGTTCATTTTTTTGAAATAACTCCAGTTTTCTCTCCCTTTCATTTACAAATATTATAAACCCTTTCCTGAAATGTTGCTATAATGGTATCTGAAGTGGGCCTCAATAATAATAAATAAGGCCTGTTGCCAACAGAACATGTAATAGAGAAGGTACTGTACAAATAAGATTAGATTGGTTAATTTAGGCTTTGTTCCAGAAAATCAGTTGAATACTGGACTGATGCCTTGGCTGTTTTCTAAAAGAATGATTTTCAAGTTGCTTTTGGCATCATAATACGAAAAAACAAAATGTCCTCAAGATGGTCTTTGGGGTAATTTGTTCTTGCTGTGTTTTTCAAAAGGAGGAGAGGTCACTATTGACTAAATGTTAAATGTGAACTTGAACAGTCATCAGTTTGTGCACGTCACAATTGGAACTGTGTTAATATTTTAAATTAGGAAAGTAATATAAGCCCTGTGTATGCAGCATTGGACTTGGTCTATTTGACAGTGATTGAGTATTTTACACAATAATTAGTGTGACATTTAATGCTCTGGTAGAATGGCTAGTTTATAGTCCATGCATTTGCCCTATGGCCTTAATGTGTGGATCCTGAGTTTGGCTAACACATCCTAGGATGATCTGGGAAAATCCTGTTCCACCCTGGATCCTGTCCCAAATTATTTCAAAGGTGGGGCTAATGTTTGTTTAGGGTTTTCAAAAACCCTAACTCAAACATGCATGTGTCAATTTAGTGGGGTGCTGTTTCTCAAAGCAGCACCCTTGACCAGGCAGGATTGATGCCTCTGTTGAACAGCTGCTCTAAAACTGAATCTTAGACAACACTCCAAACAAGTCTTTCTCAACCTTGGATCCCCAGATGTTCTTGAACTACAACTCCCATCATCCCTGACCACCGATCATGCTGGCTGGCAATGATGGGAGTTGTAGTCCAACAACATCTAGCGACCCAAGGTTGAGGAAGGCTGCTGTGAACAAACTTCACAAGCAAGTCTGCAATCCTAAACACACTTAACTAGAGCAATCCAACCCCCCAGTCAAGGGAGTGGTGAGTGAGTTTGAATTAAACAGATGTATATTTCCTCCCAGCCCTGCTAGCATCTACCAACCACCATCTACAGGGTGACACCAATGTTACTTCATTGTCACACACCTTTCCCTTCTGCCAGCAGAACGCTGGGGCGGAAAACAGTGCCACCTGTGGGAACCCTGCTGGCAGCAAAAAGCCCCGAAACAGAGTATACCAAGCATAGGGAGCTAGCCTGGGATCCATTGGATCCTGAGCCTTTCCTGCTGTCATCAAGTAACAGCATTGGGCCCAATCACTGCACCAACTCCAGGCTGGCATGCCTACCCTTCCCCACCTCAGCCATTTTGCACAGCCATTGTTCCACCACTCTGTTCAGTCCCACCAGGCTGTATTCAGGATTAGGAATGGCCCCTAAACCTCAAATGGACTCATTGGACTTGTATCTGAGTAAACATGCCTAGGATTGTGATGTTTAGCAAAATACAGCAATTATTGAAATAAGAAACACCAGTTTTTAAAGGCAGCTGGCCTAAGTAGACAACAGGCCAAGTCTTCAAGCACCATATGCATTGTGGATTTTTGAAATATTTACCAATATTTGTCTGTGGTCGAACAATAGATGGTGAATTGACATATATTTAACTGGTCAGTTTGTTGGCATGATTAGTTTGGTGGTGGGCTTAGCTTTAAATTGTAAACTGTCTGTATAAAATACTCTACCACATTTGAAGCAGTTTCCTGGGTGTAGTGTGTACACACAAAATACTATTATTATTTTTTATAAAACATTTTGACCTGCCTTTGAGCGCCACACAGATCCTCCAAGGTAAATAGCAATCATAAATTAAAAGCAATGCAATAAAAAACACATGTGTACATAATACTGGAGACTTGCAGCTAGAACATACTAGTCATAACTTCTTAAGATTGACTGGGATTGCTGCCTTAAATTTTCAAAATATGTGCCAGTTTTGAACTAAGGGCATACAGAGAGGTGCTGAGTCATCCTCTCAGGGGACGTTCTTCAATATGAGTAGAATATTCTTTCCCTTGGAGACTTATCAAAGCTCAGATATGAGGATCTTCCAAAAGCTGTGTGAGATACTCTTTCAGCTGGTGGCTAGGATTAGGACAATATAACTGCTGAAATTCAGGATTTGTAAAGATGTTTTAACATGCTATTACTCATCTTAAGCCTTTGGAATGGGGCAAGCTACAAATCAAATAAAACTCTAGTGGGTTAGTGTAAGGAATAAATCTTAAACTTCCAAGAGCAACAGCTGAAGGGGCTGCTGGAAGCTGTTTTCCAGTGGAGAGGGGGGGGGGTCCATTGATGGTGGCCTCCCCTTTAGAGGGAAGTGTTGTCTCTGTATCTGTGGTAGTGCTGCATAGACAAGAGAGCCCAAAATGGAGCATTCCTACCGGGCCTCATCTTGGAAGGCTTTGGTCCACCAGTCCAAAGCTTCCTTGTTCCCCAAAAGTACACCAGTCCTGGGACAGGCATAGTTATTCCCCCCCCCTTATCATCAAAGGGAGGAATTTTAAAAGGCTGAATGGGGAAACAAAACGACAGAAAATCCACACCCGCCTTTTGGCATGAGCTGGCCGAGCTTCAGAAGTGGCAATTTCTCTACCTTCAAATCTACCACCACCTTAAGATTGTTCTGTACATTAATATGCAGAATTTTCTTCACCATACCTTCTTGGTCTCCCTGACCTCAGAACATCATAAAAGATAAACAGGTATTTTTTCCCACCTACTCAAACTCCTTTGGTTTGTTTGCCTTTGTTCCTGTTAAAGCAGCCTCAGACATGGCAGCATTTGTGAACATTTTGTGTTGTTGTAATAGTTCAGCTAATACTTAAGTTAGGGGATTTGTGATCCAAAGTCAGGAATCTGCTGTTTCTTACTTTAGCCTATTTATGTAGGCTTGTTTCTTTGCCACTAACCACTTAATATGCCATCTTTATTCAGGCAAGCATCAGCCCAAGGTGACTTACTTAACGATGACACAAACAAAATGAAGCAAACTTTTTTCTTTCTTTTTTTTTAAAAAAAGGCTAAATACCACATGATTAAGTGGGGTCAAGACCTGGGGAAAGCTATCCCAGTGCAGATATGGGAAAACCTGTGGAAGAAAGATTCAAATTTTACACCAAATTACGACCTAAAGGAAAACATCTTAAAGATGCAGAATAGATGGTACTTGACCCCACTAAAAATGTCCAAAATGTACCCAGGGGTTAACAACCTGTGTTGGAGGTGTGGAAAGGAGGTTGGAACATTTATCCACATGTGGTGGAATTGTAGTGTAATTAAGGAATTTTGGGAAATGCTATATAAGGAATTAAAAAAAATGCTAAAATATTCCTTTAAGAAAAGTCCCGAAATGTTCCTCCTTGGAATGACGCCTGAGGACATACAAACAAATGATAGGTGTGTAATCAGCTATGCGACAGCAGCCGCCAGATTATTAGTCGCAAAAAATTGGAAAACCCCGGAAATCCCGAGCAAAGAAGATTGGCAAATAAAATTATTTAATTATTATAATTTAGCAAAACATTATGAAGAAACTAGAGGAAAGAATTCAGAAGATATTTAAAAAAAATTGGGCACCCTTTTTTAACTATATTAAGGAAAAATTGGAAAAACCAAATATAATCTTAGACGTCTAACAACTCTGTTATGAACAATTCACTAAAACGATATATAACTTTGTTAATACAGCATGTATATATTACTTACCTTTTTCAATTCAATGAATTTTGGTATGTTAAGATCTTATGGTATAAAAGGATAAGCTTGAAACAGGGGGAGAAATATGGGGGGAGGGATAAGGGCGGGGAGGGATAAGGGTGGAGAGGGAAAAAAGGGATAAAGAAGACTCAATAACGAAATGTGATATATGTTTTTATTGATTACTGGTTTGTATTGTTTTTCTTAACTTTTTCTTTTGACATTAATAAAGTTTTTTCTTTTTGAACTCGAAAAAAAAAGGCTAAATACCACTCTGACAAAACAGGGCAGAGGATTTATCCCACCTTTCCTCTTACCTTCTGCTTTTATCATACTCTGTTGAGACATTAACAATAACAAACTTTCACAAGTTTGCTCTAAGTCTGGAGAACTTGTATCGTTGCAAGTGAGCACCTCCCTAACATTTTCGTTTAATACAAATAGGCAGAAGTATATCATTCTATATTAAATTGCTGCTGCATTAATAACATATTTGACACTGTTTAGCCTGAGGACAGAAATGTCACGGTGTGCATATCTTGCATCAAGGAATGGGTGTATCTTGTAACGGGATGTTCCTGTATCTAGACAAATTACACAAAGGTGGCATGAATGGCCTTAGTTGTGTTCCAGTCTGGAGCGGGAGGGAAGGAAATGTAAGGTTAACGCATGAGACATTGTCCTTGTTTTTGTGAATATTGTAACATGATTACCCTTGACTGAGTGGCGTTTTTAAAAGCTTTCCTTAGTGGCTTCAGATAAAGGGCAAATCTCTCTCAAAGTATTGGCTTACTCATAAAGGGTATCAGACAACTTTAGCATTCACCATTGATATTTCCAAAGCATTTCAAGTGGTTAAGTAAATATGTGCATAATGTAATGGCCTTGATTCTTAATCCTCTCTCTTGATTTTCACAGGGGAAATTCATTTGAGTCCCGAAGACTTTGCCAAGGCCCAGAAATATTGCAAATATGCTGGCAGTGCTTTGCAATATGAAGATGTGAGCACTGCTGTGCAAAATCTACAGAAAGCCCTCAAGTTACTGACTACAGGCAGAGAATGACGCCTTTGTCTGCCGGATTCATGACTTGCGCTTCGAAAACCTGAACAGTCCATTACTCCTACCTTCAGCCTGTCGGGGAAACACGGTTGCACAAAAGCTTTTGATTTCTTTGACAAGAAAACAAAATCTGTGTCTCTGTTATCAGATCCTTCTGTAGTCTAGTCTGGAACTACAGCCTGTATTCATTTATTGGCAGAGAAACAAGAACCATCTGAGGACAGTGGTTTGAGCACGAGATGCCAAATTCTAGGCATTTCTTGTCCAGTGCTGCAGAATGCCCCAAGATTTGAGCTACTCATAAAAAATACATTTAATTTTTATTTATTTTAAAATGAAAAGGGGGAGTTAGTGCATTTGGAATATGCCGAAAGTATAAAATAAAATAATTTGGAAATGCAGAGGGATTTTAAAGTTCAGGTGATGATTTTGGAGCAGTACACCTTAAGATTGTGATATGCCAAAAAGAGGCAGAAGGAGGCTTTTTTGAGGACTAGAAAGGTGTAGGAAGCTTTAAAGATACTTGAGACAAAAGCATCTTAATGCTGTGTGATTCCAGCACTCATCAAAGTTCTATGGTGTACTTTGTTTCTGGTTTCTTTCCCCTTTGTACGGTTTATTTCATGTATGAAGATAAAAGGAATCAAAGGAAAGATGTGTCTGAAGTACAAAAGCCGGCTGCATCCTGAACTTTGAGACTATTTGTGTTTAGTTCTGAATCTTAGAAAGAGGCCATAGCTATAAAGAAGTATCTGGATTTGCTGTTATTTGGGTTTGGGGCTTTTTTTATTTGCATCTGTAGCCAGATGAGGAAATGGCTACATAAATTTAAGTTTTCAACTAATAGTAGATTGTAGACTCCATTAAAGCATCTTGCACCTTTTACATGTGGTGTTGAATTACTCATACAATGTTAACAGGTGTCTATGCTTGTTTAATAAGGAATAAAAGCCTTTTAGTATCAAATGCACTAAATCGCTAGTCTTAGTTTTAGTCCTGCGTATTTTCTACATAATGCGATAGGGAGTGCACCGGATTCAGCTGAAGCCCAAGTCAGATCAGGTGTACTCAGAGGGCCTTGGATGAGTCAGGTACACACAGCCACAGATCACTGTGAATTGGATTGGATGGCCCAGTGGTCAGGGAAGATGGGAATTGTAGTCCAAAACATCTGGAGGGCCGAAGTTTGGGGATGCCTGGCCCAGAGCTTTCTTTGGTTGCCAGGTGGGACATTGGGCAAGCAAGTTGGGAAATCACACAAAAGGGGACCTACCTGATCAGTGGTTGCATCTTCCCAAGAGACTGTAGGCCTGTCACCACTGTTCTCCTCCCTGCCTGATGCACCACCCCATAGGATCCACTCAGTGGCTGTTGAATGGAGGCATCAACCCTTGATCATTTTGGTTTAATCCAGGTTCAGATGAGCAGGTTCAGATTTAGAAGCTTAATAACTTTTTGAAAGGAATAATCAACTCAAGGCTAGAACTGCAGTCTTGCCTGGAAGCAGGGTATTGAGTTAAATCTATCAGTGTATATTATACATACTAGACCAGGGGTCAGCAACCTTTTTCAGCTGTGGGCCAGTCCACCGTCCCTCAGACCATGTGGTGGGCCGGACTATATTTTTTTTTGGGGGGGGGAATGAACTAATTTCTATGTCCCACAAATAACCCAGACATACATTTTAAATAAATGCACACATTCTGCTTATGTAGAAACACCAGGCAGGCCCCTCAAATAACCCAGAGATGCATTTTAAATACAGTGGTACCTCTACTTACGAATTTAATGCGTTCCGAACGCACATTCGTAAGTAGAAAAAAATTGTAAGTCGAATCCCATAGGAATGCATTGGGAGAAAAAAATTGTAAGTAGAAGCAATCCTATCTAAAAATTCTTAAGTAGAAAAAATCCTATCTAAACCGCATCCAAGATGGCGGACGGAGCTCCATTCGTAAGTAGAAACATTCGAAAGTAGAGTTATTCGTAAGTAGAGGTACTACTGTAAAAGGACACATTCATGTAAAAACATGCTGATTCCCGGACCGTCCATGGGCCGGATTTAGAAGGTGATTGGGCTGCATCCTGCCCATGGGCCTTAGGTTGCCTACCCCTGTACTAGACATTCCCAATATATTCAGACATTTATATTCCACAAGGTGTTTAGGCTCCATTAAACTAGAACCAATCCGTAATATGTTCAAACTCGGCAATCATTTGCACATGCAGGAAGAGCATCCATGTGCTGGGAGGGAATAGAATAGAATAGAATAATTTATTGGCCAAGTATCAACCATACTTGGAATTTTGCTTTGACTACATTGCAATGTAAAGAAAAAACACTATGCCTCTCACAATACAGCAGTGCTGCGAAAAGACCCCATACCACCAACTGGCCTCCCGCCCACAACTACAGATTCAACAATTTGATGGCACAAGGAAAAAAGCTATTCCTGTGCCTAGACATTTTTGTAGAGTCCTGTACCGAAGTGGCCAGGAATTATGGGAGTTATAGCCCCAAAACACTGAAAAAACACCATTTTGGCTGTTCCTGGCCTAATGCATAATTAAGGAATTATGTTTCCCATCAAGGAATGACGTTGATTTTGTTATATATATATATATACATTGCCGCAATGATAAAGGCCTATGTTTTAATTGTTGCTGCACACTCGCACATACACACGTATGCCCAGACAATCCGTTTCTTGGGTTCAGCTTTCCTGAACTGTAAGCATCTTTCAAAGAACTCACTTGGGAATCCTCTGTTCTCTTTGTGTGTGGAGGTTCAAGTTTTTACTCAGTTTAGCAAAGCCAGGAGAAACGTCTGTAGCATTTTTCATCCAAATAAAACCTGGAACACTTGGCAGATTCCAAAAATAGAGAAGACTACGTCCTCCAACTTTCTCTGGCGTTAGTTGAACATGGAAAACTCTCTGAAATGAAATGGTTTTGCCAGTGATATACAACTGCTTCTCGAGCACTTAAGTGCAGTAGCCAGTTGAAAGCTCTGTGGGAGTGCTGAAGGTTAGGGCTTGGCTCCTATCTCCTTTGCTCCGTTCACAGAAGCTTCCAGTCACAGAAACAGAGCTGTGCTTACCAAAAGGCTGCTTCTGCCCATGGAATCTTCCAGGGATTGTCATTTAAGACCTTGAACTCTGACCTTTTAAGTACAACAGGCTTCTTTTTTTATTTAGCACCCTTTCCTTGAAAGTGCAACACTCCCCCTGGCACTCACTTGGACCTTGGTTTAACCCGGACTGGTACCCCCTACGGATTCATCTAGCTGTCCTCCAGTTGTTACCTTTGTACTCATGACTAGAAGAAACTCATGGAAGTGGGCAGGCTGAAGTTAGGGGATGAAGTCACCAGGCAGAAGCCAGTGGACGTGCCTGGATGATGCTATCAGGTGGTAGCCACCTGCCTCCTTGACTGGCCCCATTAATGTCTTTAACATGGAATGGGCACCTGGTGGTTGAGTCATTTGATTTCCTACCAAGTGCACAGGTGCTGCTTTTTGCTGGGAGACTTGTCTAAAAGGGTGCCGTTTGTTGGATGACACAAAATGTGCACCTGTTTCAGGATGGAACAGAATACCTTGTGAACCAATTTCACTTGCCCATTACCTGTGAGCTGTTCTGTTTGCACACAACAAATAGGAGAAAGAATTTGGAGCAGTTTATTTTCACATCAGATGTCAAAACATTTTGGTTTTACTTCCTGATACTTAAACCCATAGCCTTGGCTTTCTGCATTCCAAAGAGCCACAGCAAAGTGGAGCTGTGAATTAAAGTCTGTGTTTGAAGTATAAAGAAAATCTCAATAGCAAGGAGGTTGAAGACATTTGCTCCAAATTTTTTTGCAGAGTTTTGAGGATTCCTGTTAGTGTTTTCACTCTCTCTGGTGCACGAAAACCCAGCACCAGATCTTGCAGTGCATTCTGCCCAGCTAGCTTGCTGTTCTGCTCCATTAAAATTAACAGGATACATGCTCCAATAATGTTAAAAGGCTTGCACCTGTGGACATTAATTCCCAAGCTGTACCAAATTATGTCTCTCTCGTGTGTCCCAGGTGGACAATGCTGCAAATTTGATGGATTACCATGTGCTGATATTCCTGCATTGTAGGGGGTTGGACTAGATGACCCTTGGAGTCCCTTCCATTTACAGTTCTATGATTTTAAGAAGCCCAAGCTCCATGACTTTCCCTTAGTCCACTAATTCTCCCCCCACCCTGATTAAGGGGCCTGCACATGAATGTATTTAATATTGTTGTTGTTTAGTCGTGTCCGACTCTTCGTGACCTCATGGACCATGGCACACCAGGCACTCCTGTCTTCCACTGCCTCCCGCAGTTTGGTCAAACTCATGTTGGTAACATATTTAATAATATTAGAGTGCAGCAATTAAAAAAGTGCATGTCAAAGCAATTTGCTGCAGCTTCTTACATACGGGTGCTCAATCCTGAGGAATGATCTTGGAATCTGCAAGAGAGTGCATGACATGAAACAGAAAGAAAAGGTTTTATTCTCACAATGCAGAGTGCTCTGGACAGATGAAAGCGACTGCCTCAGGCAACTGATTTTTAAGGTGTCACAAAAAAGGGCAGCAGGTTGCTGGCGATTTAATATATCATTATTGTACTTCAGGGAGGGAGGGAGGCACCTGCACAATTTATATTTTATTAATTAAATGCTTTATAAACCATGTTTCAAGGCACAATTCCCCTCCAATGGTGTTGTACAAAATTCTTTAAAAGAGTATGCAATGATCATATGCACTGTAAATTTTCTGCCTTAGGTGATCCCATAGAGTGCTGTGCATGTGTTGCTCTGCCTTAGGCAGCAAAATGCCTTGAGCCAGCCTGAAGAGTTTCCCAGTAGAAAACTTTCCCTTTGTACAATCACATTGTGCTAAAATATCAAACATGAAGCAGCCCTCCCTTAGGCAAGCCAGTTTGGATTTGGGTGATGGAGAGGTTCCTTCCTTATACTCCTTACATTGCATACAACCAATCTGAAATGATTCAGCAGAAAATTATGAAAAATGCACAAGTGGCTTTGCTGCCCTGGGTGTTGTGTCATTCTTCATGCTTGCCAGGACTTAGAATCCCAAATTCATTGGCCGGAAAAGGGAAGACTGGAATAAGTTAAACGATTAGATTTTATGTTTATTGCTGTGGATCTCAGCAAAGATAAAATGCTGAAGTTTTACCTTTTAAAAATCCATCTCGTCTACTAATAGCAAATTCACTCCTGAGTGTGGATCAGCACAGTCCATGCAAAAGAAGGAAAACAAGGAAGACCTTCATGGCTGAAATGGATCTATAATCGGGAAGCTGGAGAAATGAAGAGTGAAAACTGAAATACTGGAATTCAGCAATGGCAATTTCTTTCTTAATAACAGGCCCCCTAAGATCTGAGGAGCCTTAATTGTATGCGTACTTTGCAAGCCTATAACTCTGTCTCTCCTGGAAACTTTCAAAGGAAAGATGGTTGTAAAAAGGGGTGCCTAGCACTGCAATCAAAGTTCTCTCACTGCCTAGTGCTCATTTGTTTAATCAAGAAACCAGGATCCTCTTCCTTCCTGCTCACTGGTTGCTTTTTTTCTCCTTTGGTTTTTTTAATGAGATGCTCCACTTATTTTCTGCCATGTGGACTCTATAATAAGATGAAGATGTCCTGTAAATTGTTCAAAGTGTCAACTGAAATGCTGTTCTGTTCGGTATAGTGGCTATGTTTGTGTCTCGTCAGGAATAATAGAAAACAGACGCTATATCCTTTGAAACTTCAGCATGATAAATGACACATAAGGACGAAAGAAGCATGGCACACATCCCAGAGCCTCACTCGTCCATGGTGTAACTTTACTAAATCCTATAGAAAAATAAATCTGGCTTTTTGGGGATAGAGATGCGGAACACCATAGACATGTTGCATCCAAATAATTTCACGCAGACAGCTATCGGGAGAGTGGGCAGAAAGAAAGATGCAAATACTCCGAATCTTTCATTTAAACTTACAAGCAGTAAAATTGAGCTTAGCAAAAGGAGGCTTACAGGGCCTTCTCAGCAATGGCACCCCAGCATCCCCCACCCCATCTCTTATCAGATGTTGAGCTGGCACCAACATTGGCAGTATTTCAGTGCCAGCTGAAGACCTTCCTCTTCCATCAATCTTTGACTTCTGCTGAACAGTGGGGTTATTTTGCCAAAATATTTAGACAGATTGCTTCATTGCGATGTTGTGCTTTGATTTCTCTTTTCTTAAGCCTTGCTATTTCCCTGAGCACTTTAGATGAAGGGTGGGGTATAAATGGCTTAAATAAATTAATAGGATTGCCAATGTGTGCCCCTCACTGCCCTCTACAGCACATGCAGAAACCGCCTTATTTACTGTTGGACCCACTGTTGGTCTCGTCCACTCAATGCGCTGGACCCTGTCTTTGCATGCAGGCTACTCGCACCTGGCTTAGCTGGCCAACCAAAGCCATTTTCCAGGGTGTGGACACAGTCACACACTGACAGCTTCCAAGAGCCACAGGTGAGACCTGAGTGCACGTGGGAAGCAACAGTGGACAAACTACCCCAGAAGGAGCATGATGTAGTACCCCTCCCTTAACACCCCACAATCAGAGCAGACTGCAGCCCCCATCATGCCCTGCTCATCTGCTTCCCTGGGGCAGTGAATACTGTAGAATGTTCGACTAGATGGATCTTTCATCTGATACAACAAAGTAGCTCTTGTGTTTTGAAGTGTTAACATTTGACAGAAGTGAGTAACGGGGAAGAGAGGGAAGCCTTTTGGGTATCATAATTTGATTACACTTTGAGCAAGCTGCAAAGCATTCCTTCTCTGCTTCCAAGACTGGCCCGGAATATTAACAGCTTTCTCAATCTGGAAGTGGAACAGAGTTTATACCACATTCCACTCAGAGTCTGTTAATAATAATTTGAATAATTACATCCATAAATAATGCTTTAAGATCACTCTCCAAAAAAACCTGAACTATTGCAGGAAATGTTTTGGTACTTCTGACAGAACTGCCCGAGACTCCATGTTTTAAACATGGGCAATAGATTTGAGTATACAGGCTACTTATATATTGTCTCTATGTGGACTCTGTCAAATCACACTTTTGACACTTCTGTTTTTCAAACTTACTGTACCAGGTAAAAAGACCTAGGTCAGAAGGCCTTATATTTGGGGGCAGAGGGGTGGGATCTTATCATAGGGTGTTTTCCCCCTTATGACAGCTGTAAATTAGTTGTCATTTCAGCAACTCCTGTAAAATGTTTTCAAGACACAGGATTAACTGATTCCACTCATGGAAGTGTGCTTGGTGAATAACTCCTGAACACAATTTACTCCCTAAGTCATGGTTCTGCTTTTCACAGATTGCCTCCCTTCCAGGGCAATATATGTCATCACCTGCCATCAATGTCCTTCTGAGTATGTACAACAAACAGGACAGCGTCTACGCAGAATAGCATATAGACACAACACTGACATCAGAAATGGCAATATCCAGAAGCCAGTAGGAGATCATTTCAACTTACCAAGAAGACACCCTGCGGCTGACCTTACAGTGGTTCTCTTTCAACCAAAGAAATTCAAATGGAAACTCCAGCATGAAGCTACTGATTTACAATTTATCAGGGAATTCACCCCTGTCATGTATGGCTTGAATCAAGATTTTTATCAAGCTACATGGCTTATTTAACTTGGTGATCATGTCAGTGCCAATGATTGGTTGAGGGCCCCAGGGGCTTAGAAGGGCTTCTCATGTCATGGCCATGCCATGTCTTACGCCCCCCCCCCGCCCAGCAAGCACTTGGGCAACAGGTAGCAGTGCCTCTTCTGAATGGGAACAAAGATCAGCTCCCATCCATGTTGGATGCCCACCATCCTAATTTGCCAAACAGACCATGTCCCAGTCTATAGATGTATGAAATGCATAGGTGTTATCTGTATATTAATAGCACTCCTTTCAAAATCTCTGGGTGATCTCATTCAGCAGCTTCATGTAGATCAGGGGTGCAAAAATGGATCCAGCCAATATGACAGATCCTTATCTCTACCCCACCTACCCACACACCACGTTTGACAAATGAGTGGGGCCCACCAACTTGCCAATCGCCACATAGACGTTTTTATTACTACCAAGCCATTTGAAAGCACACCAATGCAAGTAGATAAATAGGTACCGCTGCAGCTGGAAGGTTTCCATCACGGTGTCCCATTGCACCAGAAGCGATTTAGTCATGCTGGCCACATGACCCGGAAAGCTGTCTGTGGCTTGAAAGTGAGATGAGCGCTGCAACCCCATAGTTGCCTTTGACTGGACTTAACTGTCTAGGGGTCCTTCACCTTTACCTTTTTACTTTATACTACCAAGCGGTATATGCATTTTGCTAAATAAAAAGAAAATAAGCAAGTTTATCAGCTATTTGTCAGGACTTCCTTTCACTGTGCATTGTAAGAACTGAAGATCAGCTGATAGGCATTGCCTAGAAACCCCCTTTCAGCCTTGCCACGTCCTTACCTGTTATTTTGTTTATATAGTGGGTAGGTGGGCATGGCTTCACCAAAACAGCCTTGAAGGCCAAATGGGGAGACTTGGTGGGCCAAATTATGTCCATGGGCCAAACGTTCCCACTGCTGATTTAGACAATAAAAAGCATGGAAAATAAAAGTATATCACCCTGGGACACCAAAGCATATCACCAAGGAGAATTAGACAAATCAGTGGAGGACAAGACTATCAACAGCTATAAGCCATGATAGCTATGTTCTGCCTCCACTTTTGGAGCCAGTATGCCACTGAATTCTAGTATCTGGGGACCACAAGTGGGGAGAGTTCTGTTGCACTTATGTCATGCTTGCAGGCTTCCTGCAGGCATTTGACTAGCTACTGTGAGAACAGGATGCTGGGCTGGATGGGCCATTGGTCTGATCCAGCTGGCTCAACTCATGTTCTTAGGAGATTAGATATGGTGCCACCTTCTAGAATCAGCCACCCAGAGAGCAGTAGAATCGCCCAGAAACTGTTACCCAACCTCTAGCTTAGACCTGTCTAGAAGGATACCATGGTAGGTGGTGTCAAAAGTTGCTGAGAGACCCAGCAGGATCAACAGGATCATACAACACCCGTTTCTCTCCTGGCAAAGGTCATCTGACAGGGTGACCAGTGCAGTTTCTGCACCAAAACCAGCTCTGATTGAAATGGATCCAGAAAATCAGTTTCATCTAAGAGTGCGTGGATTTGGTCAGAAATGACCCACTTAAAATACCTTGCCCAAGAAGATAATGTTAGTTGCTGAAACCTTCCAGGTCCAGGCTTTTGCAAACAAACAAACAATCTTCACATGAATTTGTCCTGGAATGGAATGGATTGGTTTGTGCTGTCCATCTTTTGTAAAAAAAAGTTTTCATGGAGAATCTGTTGGAAAGCTGAATGGAAAAAGCCACAAAATTTTGCACAATCCATTCATGTGGTAATTTGACTTGGCATAAAGTACCATAGTAGAAGCCAAAGGAGGTAGAGTTGACGACAACAACAACAAAAATATTTGGCTGATGTGGAAAATGGGGACTAAGGAATTGCACGTCAAGCAGATGTACAAATATCTGGGAAAGCAACGGCTGCTGATCTTGGAAAGTAACAGATAGCTAAGAAGAAAGGCTACTAACCCAGTAATGAAAACAGCACTGATTCTATGTATTGCACACCTGATCTCATGGTGCCTTGAATGAAAGAAAGTGTACAATGCAAATGGGCTTGTTAAAATGAGAAGATATGGCAGCATCAGCATGAAACAAGGCAACCTTGCTGCTGCTGCTGCTGCTGCCTCCTTCCCAAGATGTGACACAGCGGCATTGTGGCAAGCTGTGGCAAGGGAAGGGCCTGCTCAGACTGGAGGCCAAACTAGCAATGCCTAGTGACAGAAGAGAGACGACAGTAAATCACACAAGCAAGTTGGAGTTAACTATTTATTAGCATGAACAGGCTCTCCAACGAGGGCCATCCCTAATGAGCACAGCAAGTCATTTCCAGCAGGTCTTGCCCCCATGAAGCAGGTGCTGAGATTGAATGTCCCTGCCTCCCCACAGCTGCCCAAGTCCCCGCCTCCCTAGGGTTTATTCCAAGCAATTTGAGACTGCGCCTGTGTGGGGCTAGCTTCTCCTATGCCCTCTTCATGCCTCTCCTGGTTCTAGGAGACCAGAGGAGAGGAGTGCTTATTGCAGCAGGAGGGAGAGACCCCCCAACCAGACTCATCTCTGCCTCTTGGCCTCCCTCCTCTCCTGCTTCAGTTTCTGCCTCTGAATCTGGACTGCTCTCTCCACAGACTCCACCTACTCACTAAGTCCTGTTACCTCTTCAGCGTCCAATACCTCCTCCCAGTCTTCTCCCTCTGACCACTCATCATCATCCCACCACCAATCCCCTTGGCTCTGAGCCTTCTTCCCTTGGGGGTTCCCCAGTAATATTGGGAGGCAGAGAAGGAACTCTGTGTCCAGTTGAGCAAACTGGACTGCGATTTTGGTACTGACCCTAGGATTCAACTCTGAATCATCTTCAGAGATGGGAATCTGGCCTCATGACTTGACTTCAAACCTTTCTCATTGCATCAGACCTGAATCTGTATTTGACCATTGGACTGTCCGACTCCTCTCTAGTGTTGCCCTTGGGACTGCATGCACAGCTGGGACTTGCCTCAGAGTACATCAGGGTTCAGTTCAATCTGCCAGACAGCTAGAAACTTTGAGTTGCTAGCAGAAGTAACTCATTGAGGAAGCCCTGGTCTTAACATCTGCTGCTTCAACAGTCCATTCCAGGCCAAGGCATTCAGTTGCAGAGTGGCAGCTGGAATGTTAGAGAACCAAGGGGGAAGCACAGCTTTACCAGAAAGCATTGTACTACTATCTGTTTTATTATATATTGAATATATCACAAGTCTCCCTGAGAATATAAGAGAAACCTACTGGGTCAAGCCAGTGGCCCATCTAGTCTAGCATCCTGTTCTCACAGTGCCCAACCTACAGACCATGCTTATAGGAACCCCAAATGCAGAACACAAGAGCCATTTCCCCTCCTGTGGTTTACAGCAACTGGGATTCAGAAGCAAACTTTGGTGGGGGGGGGGGTACAAATCTTCCAATATAAATAAATCAATACATTGTTTTTAATGTTTTCTGGAAGCTTGAAAGTCTGCACGATGCTGATCATTGTCTCATATACATATAGCTTCAACCAAACTGTTTTCTCCACTGTTGAATTTATCTGGAGTAAAAATGTTGCCCGCTGTAACAGTAGTAGCTGGAACTAATTTATGTTTTATGAATTCAACATAAAAAAATCAAGCCCATATCCATATGCTGCTATAATTAAGTCTGTATTTTATGGTGGTGGGAAGGGGGAATCTATTTCTTTGAGTCCATGCAAGATCACAGCAGGGGGGGTGTTGCCCAAACCCGTCTTTTGCATTAGCCTCCCACAAGAATCCTACTTTCCATTTGGTCAAGCTGTAATCCTTATTTCATAGTGTTGCTCAATGCTGTTAGCTGCCTTGATACCATATGGGGGAAAGTAGGGCAGAAACGCTGAGGAACAATGGCTCTGAGAGACCTCCACTCTAGTGCCACCTTGAAGCAATTTTGTCTTGTTCCAAGGTGGAACATGACTAGAGGTCTCTTGGGACATTTGTTTTAGAACATTTCTGTCCCACTTTGCCCAAGGTAAGTCACAGAACCTTGTCTTAGAGTGCTCTATCTGCGTGCATCACCATGATTTTCATTGCTCGCATACAGGTTCCTTACTCTTGGACACACACACACAGAGAGAGAAAGAGAGAGAGAGGGAGGGAGGGAGGGAGGGAGGGAGACATGCCTCAGTTTACACACATTTGTCTGTACAGTCTAGTTAGCTGTTTAGCTTCCCTTCATTGTATTTCAGAGGCTATATTCTTTCTCCCAGTTGCCTTTATATAATAGACCCAAAGCCTCAATTACCAATTTCCTTTCACTCCTAAAGCTTTTTCATGCCCTTTCTGAGAAACCACTTGAGGAAAACAGTTTGTTTTACTTGCTTGCATATTTTGTTTTACCCGATAAGAGTTTTTATTTTACTCTTTCCTTGAGGGCTGAAAGATGGTTTAACTGTTGCACTCATGGTTTGTGGATTTGGGGGAGAGAGTTAGGACAGCAGTTGCCAGCATTACATATATGCCCACACAATCAAAAGATTCTTATAACCTTATAATCTAATAGTAGCCTTCTAGTGGAATTGTTTCCCCTTCTTAATAAATTGTGCTGCTTTTGGTGGGGCTGAACAAAAATCAATATGATGAATTGTCTCTGTGTTGCAAAAGTAGCTTTTCCTGCTTTTAAAGTCGGGGAACCAGAGGAAGTTGAAACTTCACATGGACAAATGTTGCTGTTGACAAAGTGCCACAATTGCCACCCCAGTGCAATTGTAGCATGGTGTGTTAATCTAGAGCAGGGGTAGGCAACCTAAGGCCCGTGGGCCAGATGTGGCCCAATCGCCTTCTCAATCCGGCCCGCAGACAGTCCAGGAATCAGCGTGGTTTTACATAAGTAGAATGTGTCCTGTTATTTAAAATGCATCTCTGGGTTATTTGTGGGGCATAGGAATTCGTTCAACCCCCCCCCCCCCAAAATATAGTCCAGCTCACCACATGGTCTGAGGGATGGTGGACCGGCCCACAGCTGAAAAAGGTTGCTGACCCCTGATCTAGAGCAGGGCTGAGAAACCTGTGGCCCTCCAAATGTAGGACTACAACTCTCATCATCCCTAGCTAGCAGAAGCAGTAGTTAGGGATTGTGGGAGTTGTAGTCCAACAACTACTGGAGACCCAAGTTTGAGAAACACCTTGTGGACAGAACTGAACTGGTTGGGGTGTTGCTGTTGCTGCTACATTGCCACAATACCTCTATGCCTTGTGGAAGTTGTGGCCCATCTGTTGCGCTCCAAAGATTTGGGCAGATTCAAGGTAAAACTGGGAGAATCTGACCTCCACAGCATTTTGGTGACACTCAGCTGTATATTGCCAATCTATGGTACCCAGTCTTTGGCCATAACCTTTTATGTCATTGATAGATAGATAGTTTATTATGGCCATAGGCCCATATTTTTTATGTCATTGCATATCAAAGTTTTTATCCCTTGCCCTCCACATTATGCAGTTATGGCTAGTGACATTTGGTACCTGCAATCCCAGAGTCGTTTGTGACAGGACTTAACTGTCAGGGGTCCTTTACCTTTACCTAGCTGATTTTTTAAAAAAAAAATGGGGGGGGGGAGGGGAGGAGGAAATCTGTCAATATTTCCAAATCTGAAAAATCCAGATTTTGAACCCAGAATAGGAGCGAACTCCCTTTGTCCCCTCCCCATAAAATATTTGAGGGGATTGCCCCCTCCAACATTGATGGGCATTGCCATTCAAATGGTGTGCATGTGCCATGTCTTGTGATTATGTGAGGCGGGACTTACCTGGGCCCTCCCAATATTTTGTTCAAATTGGCACCCCTGGAACCAACTTGACCATGTGCTCTATGGTTCTTATGCATATTTTATTCAAAGATAATACTCCACTGACTTAAGTGAGCCGTGCTGTTCCTTGCTTCAGCTTTAGATTTATAGGATAGCCTGTTAATTAGATGTCAAAAGCTGATCGTTCTGTCTATTTGGGATGTTCAGATTGTGAGTGCTATTGCTTATTCAGCCAAAAGCAGTGAACAAAAAGAGGGAGAAAGGAATAGGAGATGGAGTGTAGAACTACAAAAAAATATTGCCTGTGGGGCAGGGACTGAAGAGGAGGAACCGAAAATGACACTTCAGTGCCAATTATGAGGGATAGTGGTAGAAAGGATAACCAGGGAGAAAGAGGGTGAAATGGGAGAGACCAGCAACTTCTGACTTCACATCACAATGGACTGTTTTCTATTCCAGCTTCTCATTTATAAGAACCTTGTCACAAGCAACAATGCCTGAGTTCACTTTCTCCCTCCTTCATCCCAATATGTTTTCCTTTTGTGCTATACTCCTTTTTTAGATTGTGAATATGAAAGCAAGGTCCATCTTATGAAACTGCTCTGAGAGCCAATTTTGACTTAAAAGCAGGGTGAAAATGAATTTAAAAAAATACTGGGTAAATGTAAGTGTGCACAGCATTGTAGCCTTAAAGTGCAAGGTTATGCATGTCTTTTCAGAAATCAAATTCAGTTCAATAATTACTCCCAGAAAAGTGTGCACAGGATTGTGGTCTCAATAAATAAACATATCAATGGGACATTTTAGAGTTTGGTAGAGGAATGTGGAAACTAGAGAAAAGATGCATACATTCTGCACTTGCTTCCCTTAATTAAATCATCAAAGGGACGCATCCAGGCAAAGTTAAGCACTTTTAAGTACCCTTCACTTCTCCTGGAAATATTTATGCAGCTACTTAACCAACTGAAATCGCTAGGGCCTGCCACCTGATCTGAACCATGCTTATAGTTTGTCCCACTGATGTTAATAGTTCTCACCTTCCAAATTAGTATGCTGAGGGTTGCTGCAAGAACTTGATTGCTCCCCAAATAAATAAGTTGTTAAAAGATCCATCATGAAATGTCTTCTGCTCGGGCAAAACACCTGACATCTTAAAAAGAAAAAAGAAAAGATCATGAGGATGAAATAAACAGCAATAAACAGGCATTCTTGATTATTGAAGTGGAGTGGGTATACAGGTTTCTTGGGAATTGGCAAGGGCCAACCATGAACCACATGAATTCTAAGAATAGTGTGGCATGTACTATAGCAATGACCTGTAATAAACACTGTATTTCCAAAGGAAACTGCAGTTATTAAATGTTGTGCCAGAAGGGTCAGCTGGTATACATAAAGATGAACTGGAGGCGGGATGGGGGGGGGGGAGAGGAAGAATTACTGTGAACATTCTGCTTCCTTGTTTCTTTGACACACACACACACACACGAGAGAGAGAGAGAGAGAGAGAGAGAGAGAGAGAGAGAGAGAGAGAGAGAGAGAGAGAGAGAGAGAAACATGCACACGTAACCACTTATTCTCAGAAATGTGGACATCTTCACATTAGTTTTTTGTTTTGTTTTTTGGTTGAAAATATCACTTTCCCATGACCTTAAATAGCCTTCGCAGGTTTTAAACCAATTTAACAACAACATATTTTTCCACAGAATTGAAGATCCCCCTTTAGCATACTGAGAAAGAGAAACATGTGAGAAAATGGTGATATCCTCTCAGAGATGAAAATTAAATCTAGGATGTCTTGGGGGACAGCTGTGGGAATCTTGTTTTTTGGGGAAGTGGAGTGAGGAAAAGCACTCAAACTATAAATCTAGCAAGCAACATAATTTTGTCTAGTCCAGCCATAAAAGAATATGAATCCATGCTGCAGTTCAATTGTCTCAATATTTATTCTCTAACAGGTTGTTGGAGTACATGCACCACCTGAATCCCACCTTTTCTCAGGCTACAAAATAATCACCCTTCATTAATGCCATTACTAATAGCATCCAGCTGTGAAGGATTCAGATAACGGGAGAAATTAAATTCACAGGCTCCGCCCTCGATACTAAATTTTCTAAATTTTAGCAAAAGCATGTCTCTCCCCACACTCCACTCCCACAACCTTGTAGGCACAGCACTTGGGGGGGGGCATCACAAAGTGTCAGGATCAGGCTCCCTCTGCTGTCCCTGTAATTTGAGCATTAACTGTGAGTAGATCTGGATAGATAAACTGAGTAAACAAAATAAAAAAAATTCCTTCAGTAGCACCTTAAAGACCAACTAAGTTTTTATTTTGGTATGAGCTTTCGTGTGCATGCACACTTCTTCAGAGTAAACAAAGTAATGCAGAAGTGGAGTTGGGCCAGGAAAATGGTTATAGGGCAGAGGCAGAGGGCCAGCTACTCTTCCAGGCTACTTTTTGAGGGCCACATGCCAATGGTGGGTGGGGCCAGAGGGAAAGTGGGCAGGCCAATTGGTATAAATTTTACCTTGTACAATTGGCTACTTTCCACACCTGCCCCCTTGCCCCTCTCTATCCTTCATCCAAGTAAGCAAGAGGCTTTATCAGAGTGGAAGGACGCATTTCAGCCAGCTGAAAACACACGAGGAGGGTGTGAAGCAAGGCTGCTGAGTCAGGGGGCCTGGGGAGAGATCCAAGGGGCACAGAGTGATCCCTAGCCCTGAGATTACCTACCCCTGCAATAGACAGACATGGAGGAGAGATCCAAGCAGGAATGGCACACGTGGCGTTGAAGAGAGGAGAGGAGAGCCAAACCATCACTTCCCCAGAAGCTGCCTAAAACAGTAGCTGGAGGAACCATTCCTAAAGGTTGGGGACTAGCTCCTAACTGGCAGCAGTGACTTACAGCATTGCATGGTAAAAGAGGATTTGGTACCCACTTTATGTCTCTGGTTCAGGTTTGGTATTGGTATAGAAGCCTATAATTTTAACGATATGTTCAAGGAACAAAGAGGAAGTATTCAAACTCTCAGTCTTTGCCACACACACCCAAATATGTTTCACACCAGGATCTCGAGGTTCCCAGCCTGCTGATTTTTCAAGGTTCCAATTAAATGTAACACACAAAGGCTCACATTTGCCTCCTGTCCCACCATGGAATGTATGTCCCGCGGGTGGAAATAAGACATTGCCGACTCCTTGGGAAAGTACAAATTATATAAGAAGCTTTGTCTGACAGTGGCAAAATGACCGGACCTTTGAAGAACTATGTTTTTTGTTTGAAAAGAGAAGAGTCGGAGGAATAGAGAGACACACAGAGCATCTGTTGGAATAGGGTGGCATTGAGGCACGAGCAAAGCCTTCATTCAAACCAAAACAAAAGGGGAGGATAAGAAACATGGAAAAGATAATACTAGGATGGCTTGCTTTACAATCACTGTACTGTGTCTCCGATAGTTGCTGAAAAAGGCTAGCGAAGGAGGACTATATATTGTAAAATTCAAAAATATGCATTAATTTTGACTGCTACTATACAGTGCTATTCAAATAATAAAAAAATGATTCCCCACCCCCACAAGGTCATGATTCTTTGCTGTAAGATCATATGCATGATACATTTGGCAACTCAAAGCATTGGGTTTAAAACACACACACACACACACACACACACACACACAACATAGCATAACACACACTGTCAACTTACACTTGAATATATCCGAAGGCAGGCTTTTGACCTTTCCTGAGAATCTGAATGAACAAAACCATTTTATTTATCATGAAATTAGTTAAATCAACCCCTCATAATATCAACCATAGTAAAACAAAAGCAGGGGTAGTGGGTGTATGCTTTTCTTCGACAGTTTTCCATATTTCATACATTGTGCAGGTTTGGAAGGGGGGAAAATCATAAGGGTCACAAAGCCACCAGCTGGCAGCCCAATCATACAAACCACTACTGTGGTACCCCGGGTTACAGATGCTTCGGGTTACAAACTCCGCTAACCAGGAAGTGGTTGCTCCAGGTTAAGAACTTTGCCCCAGGATAAGAACGGAAATTGTGCACCAGCGGCGCAGCGGCAGCAGGAAGCCCCATTACCAGGGCAGTCTCGAGCAGGTCAGACGCCCTGGCACTGAGGGGCGGAGATCGCTCCAGCGCCCCTGCCCTCGCAGGGTGTAGCATGGTTTCTGCGCGGCTTTGCCGCGCAGCGCCCAGCCTACCGGCCCGGCGCACTTGCACACCACACCGCCAGGGCTCTACCTAGAGCCGGCCCTGCCCATTAGTGAAAGCGCGTCTCAGGTTAAGAACCATTTCAGGTTAAGAATGGACCTCTGGAACGAATTAAGTTCTTAACCCGAGCTGCCACTGTATTACTGAGGGAGGTTTTTGTTTTGTTTTGTATTTTTAAGGAATGGGCATTGTGAATTAGATCCAAAGATGGAAGAAGCTCCTGTCTGCCAAAGGAAGGAAAAGTTTAGATACAGTACCACTAATTGGAGGGAAACCCCAGAAATATAGCAGCAAAATTTTAAAGTCTTGTTGATTCCAATGTCCCCTTAAATCAATGGAGATTTTAAATGCTTAACTTTGTTAGGATTGTACCCCAGGATTCCAGCACCATTGCAAGGTGACAACTTATGTCTTTATGCCAAACATGTATTAAAGTCCTGCTAGACCTGATACAAATAAAGCTGATCCATTATACTACGTGGAAAGTTCCTAAGTTCTTTTTTTTAAAAATTTACTAATTATGTTTCCTTTCCTGTTTTCCTTTCCTGTTTTCCTTTCCCTAGCTGGGGTCAGTTTGCAACCCTAGGGCACTATCCAGTCAAAGTCAAGCAATATTTTATATCAGTGGGAGAGTTAAAAGAGTGATCCAGGCCCATTTACTTGGGAATACATCACATTAAGTTGCCTGGGGCTTACTTCCAAGTAACTGTACATAAGGTTGCAGTTTCAAACTCTCCTAAAATAAAAAAAATTCCTTCAGTAGAATTTTTTTATTTTACTTCGACCCAGACCAACACGGCTACCTACCTGTAACTCAAACTCTCCTATTTAAACAAAGTATTCAGACCCTCCAAGTGTCCCTATTTTCCAAGGATGTTCCTGATCTGGAGAAGCCATCCCGGTTTCTGATTAGATCCTGGAATGTCCCAATTTTCCTTAGGATGTCCCTATTTTCCTTGGAGAAATGTTGTAGGGTATGGAGTTATCCAGCCCCCGAGCCGTCTGAAAGCAATCCTGAATAGGGAAGTTTTTAAAAATGTTTAATGTTTTATTATGTTTTAATATATGTTGGAAGCTGCCCAGAGTGGCTGGGGCAACCCATTAAGATGTGTGGGGTATAAATAGTAAAATTATCATTATGGAATGGGACATCCTTATTTGGAGGGGTATATTTCCAGCTACTTAACTTTGATGAGGTTATGTCTCTATATTTTCTGTGTTATTGCGCTTGCTGCAAGATGAAAAATAAATAATTGTAAGAGAAAATATGTTAATGAGTTGGTAGAGCATTAGAATCTTAATCTTGGGTCATGGGTTCGAAAGGTGTGTATAGAGCTCCCTAAATACGGTAGCTTCAGAGTGTGCTACAGAGTGCTGGCTGCTAACTTGATAGCCTTTTGGCATGTCGACTTAGAGCAATGCCACATCAGGTAGTGTTTCACATCTTCTTCTGGTTCTCACCTGGCTCTGCAAAAAAAAAAAGGCTGGAAGGAAAAGACACCCATCCCACTGTCAGCAAATTCTGTGTGCCGCACAATCAGAAAGAATGCTTTTCGGAAGCAAAGTTTATCAGTCCTTCTCCATGCTGCAAGTTTTGGGAAGTCAACTCCCAAGCCTGACCTGACCCAGTCTGCAATGAAACTGTTTCCTGCCTGGCACATGCAAGAATTGAACCACCACCACCCAAGTGATCCAAATCAAACAGCTCCGAGAGAGGAGAGTCAATAACATTATTATTATTTGTCAATCACATCATTTCTTTATAGTCTAGAAGCCAAACATTAGTTGACTTTATTACTCATGCTGAATGTAGATGGAAATAAAAACACAACCATGGCTATAAAAACAATCAAATGAAATAATAATACTCAAGAAGGGTTTGTTTTGCAAATGACAGGAGTATCAAACACCGGGGAGGGGGGGCTAACCTGAGGACCTCCAGATGTTACTGGACTGCAACTCCCATCATTCCTGGCCATTGGCCATGCTAGGTAACACTGATGGGAGTTGGACTACTTGGAAATCCTAGACAGTCACCGCCAGTTAGACAGACAAAACTCAGGTGGACTAATAATTTGACTCAATATATACTAAGGGACCCAGGTGGCACTGTGGGTTAAACCACAGAGTCTAGGGCTTGCTGATCAGAAGGTCGGCGGTTCGAATCCCTGCAATGGGGTGAGCTCCTATTGCTCGGTCCCAGGTCCTGCCCACCTAGCAGTTCGAAAGCACGTCAAAGTGCAAGTAGATAAATAGGAACCGCTCCGGCGGGAAAGTAAACAGCGTTTCAGTGCAGAGCTCTGGTTCGCTAGAAGCAGCTTTGTCATGCTGGCCACATGACCTGGAAGCTGTCTGCGGACAAACACCGGCTCCCTCGGCCTATAGAGCGAGATGAGCGCCGCAACCCCAAAGTCAGACACGACTGGACCTGATGGTCAGGGGCCCCTTAACCTTCTATATACTAAGGCACCTTCCTATGTTCCTCATATCTGGAGGGTCACAGATTCTACCTCTGATTCTAACCTGATATGTTGTTTTACAGCATCTCCATAACAGCCTGGGCAAGGAGGGACTGTCAGGAGTATGGGCAGGAGTCAGGCTCTGGGGCCTGTAGTGCTTTGCAGGACTGGGGCCTGCCTCAGCTTGTGCTGGAGAAGCAAGGAGTGACCACTCAGGTGAGGCCACTTGATACTCACTGCACCTGGTGGCAGGAGCTAGGAGGGATAAAAGCTCAGCATTTCCCTTCAGCTCTTTGCCACAGCAACGCTATCCCTGCCTTGTTGCATCTGGCCTCTTGCTCCTTGCTCCCTTGCCTTGCCGACGCCTTGTTCCTTGGACCCTTGCCTTGCCGACGCCTTGCTCCTTGACTCCCAGACCTTCGCCTTGCTTCTTGTTCCTTGAGCCTTCGCCTTGCTCCTTGCTCCTTGGACCTTTGCCTTGTCGACGCCTTGCTCCTTGACTCCCAGACCTTCGCCTTGCTTCTTGTTCCTTGAGCCTTCGCCTTGCTCCTTGCTCCTTGGACCTTTGCCTTGCCGACGCCTTGCTCCTTGACTCCCAGACCTTCGCCTCCGCCTTGCTCCTTGACCCTGCGACTGCCTGCTGCTGGACCCTCAGCTCTGCACCTGTTCCTGCTTCTACACCACCATCTTGCCTCTGGTCCTGACGTCCTCAGCCAGGGCTTCAACCGCCCGCCAACCGGACCGTGACAGGGGCAAAGTAACACATGCATTTGTTTAGTGACCAAAACACCTATGGGCAAATGTGCCACAAGTCACAAATGTTAGAAAGTTCCACTCTTATCAGGGCCAACAAATTTATAGGCTTCAGATGGGTTTGGCCATAGGTATTGGGATAGACAACTGCACATATCACTCCTGCCCATTTGTTGGGAGTGTTTCTAAGGGTGAAACTGGGGTGGGGTGGGGGACGACACATGTCCTATGACCTATGTCAAATGTGGGCGTCCCCCAAGCAATTCCCATTGGAGAAGTGGTATGGCCCTATCCCCTGTCTGGGCATAAAGACATGGGTCACTCCTCCTGGATCCTTTTAACAGGCTACCCTTACTCATGGAGGGGCAGCCAGAGGCTACAACCTCCCCCTCCAACTAGGCTTACCCACTTTACAAAGTTGTCACGATTGCTGTGAGGCTGGCAAAAACCCAAATGGCAGTGCTTATGCTAACCTCATCAGGTGCAGGGCTCTTCTTGGCCCTAAGAATCGAATAATACTAATTAAAAAAAGAAATAATTGCTAACTTGTCATAGCCTTGACAATCTGTTGCCTGAGGCAGCTGCCTCATTCTGCCTAATGGCAGAGCTGGCCTTGATTCTAGTCCTCTGACTTGGTTTTTCCTGCTCATCTTGTTGATTGGGGGAGATGACAGCAACATTGGGTGAGGCAGCATAGCTAGGAGTGCAGGGCTGACTACTAGGCACACACAGTTTCCTGTTCCTGCCCAGAAGGGCAAGAGGTCATAGCAGAGGCCTGTGCATAGTAGCTGACATAAAATTTGCTATTACAAATGTGGATCAAACATACTTAATGCTAGTAATTTTGTTGTTCATTGGTCAGTCCAGGAAAGAGGCATAAATAGGCACCAAATATAATGGTGATAATTATAAATCATTAACCTTGTTAATCACTTCTATTAACAAGGGGACTTCTATTTCAGTGTATCTGAAGAAGTGTGCATGCACACGAAAGCTCATACCAAAATAAAAAACTTAGTTGGTCTTTAAGGTGCTGCTGGAAGGAATTTTTTTATTTTGTTTTGACTACGTCAGACCAACACGGCTACCTACCTGTAACTTGTTAATGCTTTTCACTGACATTTTTAAGTGGTTTCCTCACTATTTCTTTTCCAATCCTGGAATTGCACATCTGCAAAATCTCCCGTCATCCCAGCACAGAGGAAAGGCTGGCAGTTAACTGCTGGTCAAAATCTTGTGTTGTGGATTGTGACATTTTCTATAAGGATGTTTCACTCTTGAAGTCGTTTCCATGGAGAGGGGCTTTTGTGCTGACCACCCACCCTGTACTGTTCTTCTTCCTTGTGCAGGAAAAAGAAAAAAGAAAAGTCATGCTCTTTCCCCTGTTTTTGCCAGAAGAGTTCCTCTTCTGGAGGAAAGAAAGGAAACTAAGTGTTTTGCAGCAGCAGCAACAAAAATTATATTCTCACAAACAAACAAGTCACAGAATTTGGAGATCCAGGACAAGACTTGATGGTTACTGTGCCAGTTCTCAGCACCTAGAAAGGGATAGTCTTGTAAAACAGGGCAAATATTGTTCTTGGCTGCTCAGAGCAGCAAGCTGTCAAATTCGTTACCCTTATGAGATGCTCAATGTATTCTATCACTTTTTAAAACTTTAATAAGTTTAAATCAGACTGTGTTTACATAAATTAAGGAGTTTACGCATTCTTCTTTTCTGCAGTGTTTCTCCAGATGGTTTTATTTTTTCTTCCTTTCCCAAATTCAATCAAAAAAAAGTTGATAAGCTTGGATTGTTTTTTGAAACAAAATGAGCCTTTGGCCCATATTCCTGGGAATCATGGAAATCTCTGGACCTACATTTCTTTGGTCCCCTTCAGACAAGAAAATGAGCTGTGAGCTATGTGTTCATTGCAGATAGGTTTTAAAATTCACCAGTCAAGAGTTTTCAGCAATCCTCTTTGTAAATAGCCACTCTGTCTGCCACTGCTGCCCTGCTGCCCCTGCCCAAGCATCCCTTACCTAGGCTGAGTGATGGCAAGTTCTGGCCAGTGGCAGAAGCAGCAGGGCAAGTGGTAGAGGGAACAGGGCAGTGCTTCACCCCGCCTCATGGGCAGGCAGGCCCTGGCAGGAATAATTAACACGTTTCTTGTTAAACATGTGGGACCCTCTGTGATGAAAAAGTTGGGTTTTGCTGGACCGGTTAGATCAAAAAGTGTTTCTTTTCTTTCTTTCTTTCTTTCCCTCCCTGCCAGCAAATGGTTAATGAACGACAGCCTCTGATTGGCTGTGGTTCCAAGAGGGAGAGTTTAAAAGGAGGGGGTTTGAGAGACAGTTGTGAGTTGGTTGAAGTGGGTTGGAATAGAGGTTGAGAGAGAGGTAGGGAGACAGGTTAGGAGACAGGTTGAGGTAGAAAGAGTGAATGCGAGAAATTGTTGGTTCTGGAAAAATAAACAACTTCCACTCTGAGTGTGTTGTGAAGGACAGAGTGTGGTGTCCTGTAGGAGGAATAGGCCAGAATTTTACTGGGAGGCAGAGGTTGAGCTAGGAGAAGTAGGAGCTGGAAAGGAACAGCCTACTTGGGAATCAAATCTAGTCTGGAGGGGAGAGATTATTCTAAGGAAAAGAAGAAACTCCCAAACCCAGTGAAGGGAGGGGGTGTGGAGAGCCCTTTGGTCTATTGCTTAAGGTACCTCAGGAGCTGGATTGTTAAAGGGGGCGGATAACTGAAAGAAACTATCACCGTTTAAAGGAACCAAACCTATAACGCAAAACAACTGAGGACAAATTAAAGTGTAATTGTACTGCATGCCTGAAGTAACCTAAGTTTTATCCATTTGTGTTATATACTATCTTGCCTTAAATAAATCTTTATTGTTTATTTAAAGAAAACCTGTCTGCAACTCCAACTTACTAAGTATCCCATCACCAAGGTCCCCCGCAGGATACTCTGGGATAGACTTTCAAGAGGAAAGGAAAAGAAATCTTCGGGTAAATCGGGTCCTCCCTTAAAGAGGGCACACGTTGCGGTGAGACCTGGCAACCAAGCCCTTGTGTTGTGGGTGGGTATGATTGGATAGCCACAACACTCAATTGGTAGGTCCCTTGATGAAGTGTTCGATCAGGCCGATGGGACACAGGCTAAACGTATCAAGGGACCCATGCACATGACCCAGAGCTTCCTCCCACCTCTCCCTACTTTTAGGGCTTGTGTGCTTGACCTTGCTATGCCATCGTGTGTTGTCTGTCATTGGGACAGGGGCACGGCAGGAATTTTCCCCACTTGGCTGATTGGCTGGTGCCACTTGGGCTTCACCTGCCGCATAGCAGATCATCACAACTTGTAAGGTTGCGGATAGGCTCTGGTTCAGGTGATAGGGATGGGGGAATGCTCTCGCCATCCCTATGTGAAGGGTATTCCGTTAAAGGAATCCAGGGACTCAGTGGTTTGGACAATCCTGAGAGGGGTTCTGGGTGGGGGACATAGCATGTCCCGGCTTTCCGCCTATCCAGGTGTTCACCCTAGGCTGACCTATGGTGGTGCCCTGGGTCAGCTCTACCTGCAATTGTGCAGGGAGCTAGTTGAACAGAGCCTATGCAACCACTCACTTGCTCAATAAAGCTGTGGCCTAAATTCTGCCAAAAAAAACAAACCAAAATTTGAGTCTTGTCTGAATTTATTTAAGGGGAAGGTTTAAAGGTCTTCACACGCAAAGGGTTGTTCAGTGAGGTGGGGGCAATTTATCTAAGTGAGAGCGGGTCTAATGGCGTGAGAGGGGAAAGTGCCGCTGCATCCGTTGTCGCACCATCACATTTAAAGGAAGCACAGTGGGGCCTCTGCTGGAGAAAAAGCACATTCACTGAACTCTGCGCTTTTAGGTAAGTACCAGTATCTGTATCAACTGAGAATTAATTTCTCATTTCTGAGGACGGTGTTTGAGTCTGTGGTAGCAACTCAGCTCCAAGCTTTCTTGCCTGAAACTGATAGCTGGATCCTTTGGTCACGTTGGTGGGTGACTTTTGCCAGGAAGTGGACAGTGGACGTCCCTGTTGTTTCTCCTGGAGCTGTTAACAGCTTTCAACACAATCAACCCATATGATATATATATATATATGTCTGAAAGGATCATTTTCCAGTAACCCACTGACTTATATACCATGACTTGTTTTCACTTATGATGTGGTGAGACTTTTGCTGGAAACAAAAGCCTTTGATATTCATCTTCAGCTGTGGAAAACACCATGCATACAAACTACCGCAGATTTCTTTGTGGTGAAATTACATGCAAGACCACCCTAAGGCTACCTGACCTCATCCACTGGATAAAATGAATCCTGATCACCATGTTCTGTAAACAAAATCAGAGTAGTTTACATCTGTAAACATTTTTCTTCTCTGCAGTTTTCTTTTGAAGATATCGTAAAATATTTACTCCAGACTCAAAGAGATATTTAAATCATTCATAGAGTTTTGGGTTTTTTAAAAAAATCAGTAGTCTATCATTAGTGACATTATGCAAAACAAAAACTCAACAAGATCCGAAGGTCCTGATTATCATATGCATCTCTTTTATATTTAAAGAAAAAAGCACCAAAGCCAGACAAAGTTAAGCTTTTTAAGTGTGCCTTTCTGTTCCAGCACAAAAGCTGAGTTCAGGATGTTACAATTATTCAATCTCTGCCTTAATTTAATAAATGGAAACAACTGTCTGGGACACAACAGAATGAGCTCTGGGAAAACTGGGTAGGATCATAAATTGCACGCTTCCAAGAGAGTTCATCTAGTTGACATCACACAGTCATATTTTATTATTATTCTTGTCTATCTGTCTTCTCCAATTTTCTATATTAATATTTCAAGGATGGTTTTATAAGGTCTGTTTAAAGTTACCAGGGGTGGGGGGACATTGTAGACAGCACACTGGGGCGGGGAGGGTTAACCCTTCCTTCCCTAGCTGCAATCCCAGCTATTTGGGAGGGGGGCAGTGAGCCAGCAATTGAGGGGGATGGGCAGGGAGATCAAAAAGTTAGAGTTTAGGATGTTGCTGGGTTAATGTAAAAATAAAAAGTAAAATAACAGTGCAGACTACTGGGAACGTGTGTTTATTTTTAAAAAGTTTGTTTGTTTCATTGAATTTCTGAAGGTAGTAGTTACTATGTTCTTGTGGAAGCTTGTTCCAACACTGTTTGAGGTGTAGACATGGAAAGCACCCAAGAAACCACACAATGTAAGGAAATCTTCACCCTGAGATGGAGAAAATGTCTTTCAGGTCCCTCTGGCATCACTGTTTGCAATTCCTCCCACCTAAAAAAAACAAAACAGAGGGGAACCAGGATAGTTCTACACGCATCTGAAGTGGATTGTAGCACACATAACCTTGTGCCATTATAAATTTGATGAAATATTTAAGATGCCACAAGACTCTTTGTTTGTTTATTTGTTTTTTGTATTCTAAAACAGAGAAAGATTGTGTTTATGTGTGTGCATTTTATGGACCGGCTGCTATAATGTAAAATGCACTGAAGCTCCACAGAGTGTCTTCATTTTGATAAGAATTGGAGGAAAATATAATAACAGACCACAATTATGTGTGTTCATATATCTGTCTCCTTGTTTGCCCTCATAAGACAGAAATTTCTTTGGTAAGATGAAGTGGAGTAGAACTCAATTTATATCTGTGTTCTCAGAATCTAATGTCTTGCAAAGAAATCACACAAAATGTCAGCTTTCTGGGGACTGGAAAGCACCTAATGAACAATTGCTTTAACTATCCAGCAATATCCCTCTACGAATGCAAGGAAGAAGTGATATAACAGGATGATCTTTTATTTTAAAGAAAGCTCCCTGGGATTCCACACGTCTTGTGATTTAGAACCAATAAAAAAAGTATTCTTGTTACATTTCAATCAAACACACACACAAAAAAAACTTTTTACCGAAGAACAGAAGATTGAGAGGGATAGGTCAGTAATATCTGGCCTCTCAGCCAAGGACATGATATCAAAACAATTGTCATGTATATGGAAAACAAATAGTTCAGTCTGGCATTTATCCACATTGTACTCTAAACAAATGTATTAGGCTCTGTGGAAGTTTAGACTACAGCCAAGATGAAATACGCAATAATAGAAATCAGGCATATTTCTGTATCTAGCAGAGCAGTTATATTCATACCACACTGACAAAATATTAATTGGCAATAGTGCTATTGTGTGCATACTTGATGCATAGCAAATCTGAATTTGTTGCCATGTAATACGTGGAACCACCCTAAATCTTCCTACAAATGAAGTCCTAGATTGCAACCAAGAAAGGTGGGCTATATTTATTAAACAAATGCCTATCACTTAACCCTTTCACTTCCCATTTCAAAAATTGCTTATATTCTGCCCTCCTCTAATCAAAGAAGTATTTTAGTGCTGTCTTAGATTCTATATAGCAGAATATATACATCTTAGAACATATTTCTCTCCAGCAGTAAATATGAACAGTCAGTAGAAAGCCATTTGAGAGCAATTTTCTGCAAATGCTCCAAAGACCAACAGGATGAGGATAAAGGATGGTCTGTATGAAATCTGAAGTGTTGACTGACAAAATCACTGACAAAAATTAACGAAAAGCTCTAAAAAAAGGAATGCTAGAATTTATGCAGACCAGAACAACAAAATGCAATCAGAGTTTTGCTGTTAATTTAGATGTGATGTGGAGTGGATTCTCTCTCTGAAACAAATATGCAAGAGTATGAAACCATGACAAATTAGTGCCATGGTCTCTTTAGCTTCAACGGTCAGCTCTGAGCCCTGAGCCTGGCCTAGCTGTCCATCTGGTGCCCTTGCAGCCTCTGACACTAGGTCTGGATTTCTGCTAGATTCTGGGTTTGTAACAAACATAAGAGGCAACATGACAGGGAATGGCAAAAAAATAGCAAAAACGACCTCCCTCCTGATCAAAAACCCCATTCCTTAAGTAGGTGAGGCCTTTCTTTTTGGGGTGGGGGGCAAGTCTGTATTCAACCTCTTCTGTTCAAAAGACGACAAATATTTGAAAGTTAAGATTTAGTTTTCAGAAAGTGGCTTCCTTAAATCTTGGCACCAAAATGCAAACTTCCAAACACAGAAGTTTCCCTCCAAACCCGTAATCCTTAATAATAATAATAATAATAATAATAATAATATAAAACACTTTGAAATTCTGGAGAGAGACTCTATTACCCCATTTCTGTTTGCATGAGTACCAAGCCTCAGCAAAGGAGCCATCTTATGAATCAGAGATGGAACAGCACAATTGGTGTTGTGCCTAGCTGTCTGGGACCAGGAAAAAAGCTGAAACTAGCCTTGGTTTTGTGTTAATTCATATTTATGGCATTCATAGTAGATCCAGAATTGGCCCCCACTTACGGACTCACTTAAGACCATGTTCATGGAAGACAATCTTACTTGGCTATGAGCGATTGCCGAAAAAGAAGCATGAAGCAGGACTGAGGCTTTTCCTATGTCATCTTCTTGAGCTAGCTCGGCTCTCTTTTGTTGGTGCTTTGAGCATGGTCTGTGCACAAAGGAACACCTACATGAGCAGGTGCTTGTGCGTAGGGGTTTCGAGCAATTGGCACAGTTGCAGACCCTCCAAGTGTCCCTATTTTCCAGGGACAGCCCCGGATTTAAAGAAGCCATCCTGGTTTCTGATTTGATCCTGGAATGTCCTGCTTTTCCTTAGGATGTCTCTATTTTCATCAGAGGGTATGGTAGGAAATTCCTATTTTCATAGGAGAGATGTTGGAGAGTATGGAGTTGCTAATGTGTGGGTCCTGTCGGCGTTTCCTTGGAGAGGGAGGATCTGACGCATGTTTTGCTCACAGTGCTCACAGGCACTGCTGGGTCCTTGAGAAATAGCTTGGTGGACCAACATTCCTGGCAGAGGCAACAAGGCAGCCTGAATTTGTTGACCTTACGGGGTGGGATCTTGGCCTTCTGGAACCTGCTTGGAATCTACCAGCTTCTCATTACTCCTGCCATGACAGATGGAATCACAAGGCCCATTGCCTCTAGACCAGAAGGTCTGCTGTTCTTCCTCACAGGGCAGATGGAACCGATGTCCCTGTGAGGGGCAGGAGGGGTCCAGCCCATCTGGGGAGAGAGCAGCTGTGAGCAGAGTGGACAGTTCCTAGCTGTTTAGCTGCTGCGTCTATTAATAATAAGCAAAGTTTCATACATGGAGATATGATCAGTTTGCTTAAGTTTCCCACTATTATTTTATTATTTTTATGGTCTGTCTGTAAAAATAGAGAACAAGTTCGGTTGTTAAAGGGAAAAGGAGCTTTCATCCATTCACCACATTCAACTGCTCTTCGTGGAAAGCCAACACAAATATTATTATTCACAAGGCGTACCTCTGGACTATTTCTATGGTTTTCTTTCCCTTGCTGAGCTTTGTTTCCATACATCTTGTAAGTTTGCAAAATGTGGGAAATGGCTACATACTTATAATTTGATCCCATAGCCACAGGTGCTGAGATCAGCAGATCTTGGATCAATATATCACGGAGGTGTAGGTCTGGAGGGACCAGGAGCTGTCAACTGATCCACTCTCCTACACTGAAGCAGGGTTTTCCCAAGCCACAAAAATGCAAAAGTAATAAAGTGCATCCAGTGAAGAACTGGAGAGTATGAGCTGCAATCATAACTTTTCTGAAATCAATAGGGAAAACTACCATCAGTTTCAATGGATTGGAACTGCTTCATAAGAGTTATTCATTCCAGTGGCATACACTGCCAACAATGATTTACTCAGGAACCAAAACTATGGTACTTCTTTTGCCTTCAGGATGAAGCACTGTGAGTCAGAAGGCTTTGCTACATGTTGATTTTTCCCCCAATGTTAACATGTGGCATTTAGTTTCCATCTTTAATACAGAAATGTAGATTATTACTATTACTATCATCATCCCAAGTCTTTGAATCAATTGGCTGCAAATGACCTGTAATATGACTTCCTTTGTCACTTTGGGACTTGTAGGTTGTTACCAGTGTAAAAGCAAAACTAGTCACAGTGTAAAAGCAAAAAATATACACACAAAAATATAGCAATGAACTTCAAAGGTTTTAGAGTTTAGTTTTGGTTTGGATAGTCTTCCAAATTTGGAGATGCTCATTGAAAACTTATCCAGACTTTCCAAACTGCTCAATCCTGCTAAACTGGGCTGAGAACACAGAACTGAGAAGACTTTTCCTCGTGAGGTTTCCAGTGCTTCGGCTAATGTACCCCTGATGGAAATATTTTGAGGTCAGCCTTCCTTGCATATTTCTAGACTTCCACATCTGTTCAGAAAATGGAAAATAAGAAAAGTCAATGCAGAAAATGAACTGCATGAACCTCTCAGTAATTCATCTAATGCTTGGTTTTTAAAACGTGCAAAGATTGACTGGCTTTTTACCTCTTTTTCAGGCTATTTTGCACAGATTACTTGCAGAGCTTAGAAACAAAAACAATGCAAATATACTTTATTTCAGAATTCTTACAGAATCCAATGAACTTACAGGAACAACAGTGTCACACCTAAGTGCTAGTTCATATGTTCAGCTGGGGAGAGCAAAAACTTGGATGAGAGGCACAAGCCCCTGCCCTGGACTTTGCAGATAGCAGCATGTACTGTGCCTGCTCTGTGAGTGCTCAAAACATGTAGAGACCACGTTTACATGTTCACACTTCACACGATATTATTTATTTATAAATAATAATCATGTCCACGGGGCCTCTGCAAAGCAATTTGCTGAGTAACCAGGTGGTGGGCACAGTTCCCATTGCAGGCTATTGTGCATGATTTGAGAAAAGGAGCTTGTGCAAATTGTATTTGATGCTGTTAGTTGAATGCATATACAGTACTGGATTTTTGTTAAACCTGGTATAACCAATTGTTAAGAATCAAATTAATGTAGGGTGCAAGTGGGTCACATTTCTTAACTGCAAGTGCTGTACTAGTTTGTTCCTTAAATGGTACTTGAAGGCAGTGAGTGATATTTTCTTTACAGCAATATTGTCTATTATTCCATTGTCAAGGAACATTTTTCTACTGCAGAACTCTTGTATTGCAGAGGATTCTGAGGCATATTCTAGAGCACACACTCAGTTCATCTAGGATGAGATGCAGGATGAGGTCCAAGCCTCCGGTGTTTCACTTTTGGTTCATGTGAAAATAGAGGATGTGAAAAGCAGATGAGAAGACCAAAGGTGGCTGAGGAAAGAGCAGCAGGCTTTATGTGGGCAGCTATATGGGGAGAAATGCAATTCCACTAGTGCAATTAATCCATCCGAAGTAGACAGTGGAATGTCCTCCAGTAGAAGCTAGGTAGGGAACAAGCAAGGAGAGTCATGGTCCAACAGCAGCAGTCCCAGAAAGCACTCTAAGATTGGGTGGCAGTTATATATTTCACAAAGCATCCACACAACCCTATGATGACACCACCACATGAATTTAAGAATATGCTTGCATATGGGTAATTGTTATGTTATTAGACTGCATTTGTTTATTTGTGTGTAGAGGGCTCTAAACAATTAAGAGGAGGCAGGGCTTCAGGGTACCTTCAGTGTATGGTGTGAATTGTATAACTTTGGAGTCACCAACTCACAGGAGATCACAGAACTGTGAACTTCAAAAGTGTACATTGTGACACTTTGAGTTCCTGACAGATGAACACAATCTCATGTGAATTTGTTGCATGGGGACAAAGTATTTCTCTTTTTTTGAAAACTGTGGCAGCTAGTACAGTGGTACCTCTGGTTATGAACTTAATTCGTTTTGGAGGTCCGTTCTTAACCTGAAACTGTTCTTAACCTGAGGTACCACTTTAGCTAATGGGGCCTCCTGCTGCCACCGTGCGATTTCTGTTCTCATCCTGAAGCAAAGTTCTTAACCTGAGGTACTATTTCTGGGTTAACAGGGTCTGTAACCTGAAGTGTATGTAACCTGAAGCGTCTGTAACCTGAGGTACCACTGTACATTAGTAGTCTTCAGTCTTTTCAGGACCCACCCGAAGATCAAATGTACATTTGGCAAACCCACTCTTCAATTTTACACCATCAATGTCTATATTGCTAGTGTTGTTGCTACAACCCACTTTGGGTGAGGCTGTCACCCAACCACGGGTCTCCACTTTAAGACCAGTGCAGTACACACACAATGGTAAGGGGCGATAGGGTACTCATCTAGTGCTCTGAACTAGGACATCACCTCTGCAATAATCATGCAATAATTAATTATAATGATACTGGTGCTTGATTAGAGTATATAAACACCTATGTATTATTTTAAGCTGAAGGTAAAACCTCTGAAGCTGGGGTCATGTTTTTTGTTTTGTTTTTGAGATGTGCTAAACCAATCCAAAATGACAGCTAGTGAACTTGGAGCCAATGGTGGTACAGTGGCTTTAGAGTGTTGGACTAGGACCTGGGAGACCAGGGTTCTATTCCCCACTCGGCCATGAAGCTCACTGGACCTCAGGCCAGTCACTGCCTGTCAGCCTAACCTACCTCACAGGGTTGTTGTGGGGATTAAATGAGGAATGGGAGAACTATGTAAGTAAGCCACCTTGAGCTCCATGGAGAAGAAGGTGGCATATAAATGCAACAAACAAATAAAAAAGTCATACTACTGAAAATGCATGTGGTGTTCACTGAAATATGCACAGGACTGTATATTTATAGGCCTCCTTTTAGGGCTGGAACGTCTCAAGGCTGAGTCCAGCAAATAATTTACAAAGCAATAATATATCAAAAACCACAAACGCTATAATAAAATTCATAAATAACCATAATCAGCAATAACACTAATCACTAGCAATAGCCAGCCCAATATACACTGTAGATAGTTGTTTGCATGTAGATAGAGCAAACAGTTTTTGGATTTACAGTTAATTTGGAGGCAGGGGGCAGGCTGTACATTCTGTTAGTATGTTATGCATTTTCTTCTCATGTTTTTCAGTTTGGAACATTGGTCATGAAATTCTTCAGGCTCATTATCATATCCTATGCATTGCTTCTTGAATAGGGTGTCCCTCAGGAACAAGTTGATGAGTCAACCTGAAGTCAACCTTCTGTTCCCAGGAAGTGTGCATGCATGGGGGAAGGAAATGTATTTCCCTTTGATCCCAGCAGAATGTTGATAGATCCTGAGTTAGTGCAGCTGGCACATGGCCAGTGATTGTGAAACAAATTAATCATGCTGATTCACAAATGCATGTTCATTGCTTCAGAGTTCATCACTCAGTGACTTGCAGGGGTGTGTGCATGTATCTTAAATCATTTATTTTCTTCAACTACCTATCTACATACCACTTAACACTGTAATTTCTAAGCCAGTGTTTCTCAACCTTTTTGGGGCAAAGGCACACTTGTTTCATGAAAAAAATCACGAGGCACACCACCATTAGAAAATGTTAAAAAAATTAACTCTGTGCCTATATTGACTATACTGTATATAAAGTAATTCTCCCACGGCACACCAGGCAACATCTCGCAGCACACTAGTGTGCCGCGGAACAGTGGTTGAGAAACACTGTTCTAAGCAGTGCACAATAAGGTTAGATGCAATATAACTCAGTGATGTTCAATTTCTGATTATCGTGTCACACATGGCAATATTCACTTAACACAGCAGTTGCAAGGGGATGAACATGTATGTTTCAGTTAAACCTTCCAAGGGAGGTGTATGGCACGTACCATATGAATGGAATTGCCACTTCTTCTTCTGCCAGTAATGCTGTGCCTCCTTGAATACTTATGAGAAACAGAAGGTAAGAGGAAAAGCTGAATCTACACTGTCCTTTGAGAGATTTACATGGAAGCCATCAAATGAAAACTCATTTCCACGCTCATACAAAAAAAATCACAGACCCAGCATTCTGGGGTCCCACCATAGTCCATAAAGTGATCCTGAATAAAAATCTCAAGGATAGGTGGGTATTCTCCCCTTGGCTCTATGTTTTTGTGCTATGGAGCCATGGGAAAGTGTTAATGCTTTTCATGATGCAAACCATGAGCATGGCTCTGTCATTTGATGACGATTTGGGGGGGTCTATGTCAAGGGTGCAAACTTGCATAAAATAGGGAGGGGCTCAGGTAAGCCCCGCCCACACTATTGATCTCTTGACGTGGCGCGCCCACACTATTTGAATGGCAATACAGTACCTTTTAACTAGCGGGGGGGGGGGCGGATCCCTCAAATATATTGGGTGGGTTGCAAAGGGATCTCAGCCCCTAGGAGTTGACTCCTAAGGTCCCCCTCGAAACCATTCCAAGTCCGATTTTTACCCAGGCCAAATGCAAAATGTCAACAGGTGCAGCTTTCCTCGGAAGCGAAAAAGACGCCTTCGAGTGATTTTCCTAACGCACATGTTTCAGGGCCCTTTGGAAGTCAGGCCGGTGAACCTGGGCAGAAACTGCAGAACTCTTTCCCCCCGCCCTGTTTCCAGCACGTGCTTCTCATTGAAAAGGAGATTCCAGCGTGTCGGCTCGTGTGTGAAGCTGTGCGGCGGCGTCGGTACTTGAGAAACTTTTGGGTCCCTTCCCTCCGCCCGCCGCCCCCGCCGCTCTAGGGTGGGGCTGAGCGTCGTAGGCCGGCCTCCTGAGGCGAGAGGGGGGCCAGCCGGAGCCCGCCCGGGAGCCCCACAAGCGAATCTTGAGGCGCGGCAGCCACCTGAGCGGCCGGCCTCTAGGTCTTTGCCCTGCCGCCACTGGGCGGGAACGTGGCGCAAAGGAGCCCTTTCCCCCTTCCTCCTTCGCCTTCAGAAGAGACGCAGCTGCCGCCGCCGCCTCTCAAAGTTTTCCCTGCGGTGTTTTGTGCCGCTTTCTTGGTTGGTTTTCTTTTTTTTAAGCCTGCCCCTCAGGCGGGGAAGAGGCGCGAGCCTGTATACCGCCAACTTTGCGCGTAGAGGGAAGCCCTGAGGGGGATGGAGCAGCTTCGCTCGTGAACTTGTCCACGGAGAGGTAGAAAAGCCCGAAGTGGAGAAGGAGAAGGAAGAGTGCCAGCCAGCCCTGGGCAGGAGAGGATGGTTGCGCGCACCGAGTAATGTGAACATGTAAGTTTCGCCTTCCTTCTCGGCCCAGGGAAGGGAACGCGCTCGGCGTTTCTTCTTCTTACTGCAGCCTCGCGAATGGCTCTCTGATGCTTTGCCAGCCCTCGGGAACCAAATAAACCGGTTTAGCGTTCGTCTGCACTTTTCTTCCGCGGCATATTTAGGCCAGACACGACAAGATCATATCTCCCCAGCCTCCCCCGAGACTGAGATGGTGTCTCTTTTCGGGGCAGAAAGGTAGGCAGGGCCAGAAAGGAAGCACGGAGGGAGCCTCCCCCCCCCGAAGAGCAGGTAAAGGGCTTCGCACCAACCCCAAAGCTCGTGATTTACCAGGATATCTCCCCCCCGTCTTTGTTAAAAAAAAAAGAGGGAACAAATGATGGCATTATGAATAGCAGCGGTGAAAGAATTCGTTTTAAAGATACCGCAAACTTACATTTGACGCTTGTTAGTAACTTAATTTACTTCTGCTTTAGGGTTTCCTGTTCTCGTGGCTGAGAGGTAGGAGGGCAGTTGCGCACTTGAGAGTTTTTGTTAGAACTTCATAAAGTTATGGTGACATACCTCTGTATAGATTCTGTAGAGTTTTAAGCCCCAAACTTTCCCTGAGTCAAAGTGGGAGCGAGATCTTGGTTCATAAAGGAGCTATTTCTAGCTGAAGGTGCTCTGCCAAAAAACAAGGGGGGAGGTTCAGAGAACCAATGGTATTGAGCTCCTTTGGACTTCCAGCCTTTCCTCCTGTCTGCTAGGCTGTTAGACTTTTTCTTTTTCTTGGAGAGAGAATGTCATAGCGTTAGATTTGGGAGTTTATGCATTTGTTAAGTCTCCTAGTGGACTTGCCCATTTGGCTACTTACTTGTTACTGCACTCAAGCACAGTAACCAAAATCCTCTCACCTCCTTTGCTTGGCACTTGGGTAGTCTGCCTATATGATCAGAGGGAACGGGGATTTTTGCAGACTCAATTATTTTGTGAAAGAAGGTGGGTGAAGAATAAAAGCTGTCATTTTCAAAGTGCTCCTGAATGAATTGGTTGTGATGCTTGGGAGTCTTGGAAGTGGTAAACAGTAGATAATATTTTGCTACCAACTTCAGCATCTTTTCCTGTGATTAATTCACTACCTGCTATAAGTTAATTAAGAGAGAACACTTACGTACCAACTTTCCTCATACCAGATTTCAGATGCTGAAATGAATACATTTTTAAAAGGTATCCGATTTATATCAGAGCAACAATGCCATGCTTAATACAGCTATAATGACAATTTCAACATTATCTCTTTTGGTTCCAGTACAAAATAAACAAGGTCCAGTTCTTTTGAAAATCCCTGTCTGGGTTCTTCCCTCCCATAGTTGTTTGAAACTGGTAATTTTGGTCAATACTATAAATATAGTGTCCTGGGTCTTCCTCTGCCAACGATCAATTGTTGGAGCCTTAGTGCTTCTCAAAGTTTTTGCAGTCATAATCCGCACAGTGTTTACATGTGGGATGCCAATACAATCCTATATCTCTGAACCTGCTGTTTCACATGACTTGGGTACATTGAACAGGGTCCATATGGAGATTACATCCCATTTTCTCTTTAACAATACAGATTCTTTTACAAATAAAGACAATTCTATGGTGGTTGGTTGGTTTAAAAAAATCTCTTCTATCCTACTAGTTTTGGCAGTGTTCATTTCTCACTGTCGACAGGTGTAATGATGCAAACTAGGGCACCATAATAAGTAATATCACACTATTGCAAAATGAAGTGGAATAGAGGTGGCTGTAATATAACAGGATTGAGGACTCCCAAACAGAAGGGATTTACAAGAAAAGGGGGAAGTGGTGAAGCATTGGGAGGGAATGCCACCCTGGACTCCTTATGCAGGAAGGGTGGGATATAGATTGAATAATAAATAAAAGGTTAAACAAAAAGTTTCTATCATGTATTTTGGTCTTTTCCCCCCTTTGGGGGTTTATTTTGAAATTGTGAGCTTCCGTTGGTTTCAGCAAAAAGGTGAGATAAAAGCTGCAAGCCTATGTGCTGGGAAATATGCCTAATTGAACAGAGAAGAATTATTGTTGCAATGCGTTGTAATAGACACAGCCCCTGAAAAAAGTTTGGAAGCTTCCTGTGTTGCAGATATTTGCATTATAATTAACTACATTATCGAATGTTCCTGTTATAAAAAATACATGGGTTGGATTAAATTATTCTTTTTATAGTTTGTATATGCATTATTGTTTAGCAGTTAAAATCTCTTTTATAATCACATTATAGTCTTAATATTTGGTTTTGTTTGCATTCACTCCAAACTACCCTTTTAAAAAAGCACCTGAGACAGCACTTACTTCTAAATCTATTGCACAATGTCAGCAAAAGTTAGTATTCAAGAGGAAAGTTATATTTGCATGCTCTCTTCTGTAAGTGTACATGTAACTTCGTCTGAGGTCAGAACTTCACAAATTCTAGTTCTGGTAGCTAATCATGCAGGGTCACAGTTAGATGAATGAAACCAAGGAAACTCTGTGCTCACCCTATTCATTACTCTCACCAAAGTCAGGCTTTGTAACATTCAGCTTTAGAGGGTCGTACTGAGTTCTTTGTTCAATACATCATGTACATATCACAACAGTGCAATGCAGTCTTTGGCAATCCTCTTCTCTGTGAATGACTTTTCTTGTTATAATGTGCCTACTCAAGACCAACTACCTAATCCACAATTTTTTAAAAGTAGTTGGATTAAAGATGATTGATTCCTTTCAACTATCATCATTTTTCAATCCCAAGGCTACTTCATTTTAATTGGGCAGTGCATCAGACAACAGGGAGGTCAGCATTTTGAGTAAATACAAAATTATGCCACTTTCCTGAAAGGTATAATAGAAAATGTAAACCTAAATATGGTCCGGGAAGGAAACAGAATGAGGATATACAGTTATTTGTTTAAATATCTTCTATGGAAATGTACTGATTTTTTAAAAAATACTATCATCATCATTATCTCTACAGTAAAAATGAATACAAATAGAATATTTCTGTTGCATTTTCCAATCACTTATATTAAAGTAGAAAGGTCTCTCTGAAGCCCACTGGTTTGCCTCCACCATTGTGGAGCTATCAAAACTCTTAATGCTCATTATTCATCATTGCTTTGGGGTCCCTGAGGCCTCCATGCTTGTAATGTATTGGAAAGAATGTCAAAAATTACAATTAGACATATACTCTACATACCCTTCATAAAGGATGTGTTTTCTATTTCAGTGCTTTAAATGTGAGTCACTGAACTCAGGAAAGTTCTTAAAAAAGAAAAGAAAAGCTCCCACATATAGCTCCATCTTTCATTTTCTATTCTTGAAACTTAATAAGCCAAATGCAGCATGCTAGTCATATATTGCAATTCCCTAGGGTCTCACTGAAACGTCTGCTTTTGCTGTCTAGTATTTCAAAATGGGGGAAAGGTGTGAGGCCAGAATACACGTTTGGTGGACTGTGTTCAGCATGACTTCTTAACTGTGTATTGTGGCTGTACATTCACACAAACATTGATTTTCCATATCCAAGCAGGCAACAAGAACAGTTATTTGCAAATGAAGTAACTACAAATTGAGTGGCATGCAATTTAACTCAGCACAATTTTATTCTGGGTGATTTGATAGATGGGTTTGGCTTACAGTTAGGATCTGATTGTGGAAGTTTCCATAGCTTAGGTCAAATTGAATGGTGATTCTGGAAGAGGTTGCCTGCCCATTCAGATGTGGTTTGCATCTGAATCTGCATTAAGTTTTACTTGGCACCTTTGTCTAAGTTTTGTGACACATTTGGAACTTGAGTGCCTTAGCTGATCTGTGGAGAGTTGGTAGAAGAATGGTCTGCTTTGGGCAGAGTTTAGACTACATGTTGCATAGTCACTTTTAGTCTCTGACTATGCAAACTAAATTGGGAAATCAAATAATGATTCTCTTCTAGATGCCACTGTGTTTGTTGACCTTAGGTGAGTGTTTTAAAAAATGATATGAGTGTACATTTGAGGTAACCTTACAAAATAGTGCCCATTGTTGGAAGCCAAAGGAAGAGAATTATGTGCAGCAGTCAGTAGGAAGGAGCAAGGGAGGCTGTTAGGAATATCAGTAGGCTCTCACCTTCACAAAGTAAATTTGGCAGGTCTGTTTGAGCGATGTAATGTCTCAGGCCTGCTGTACTCAGTCTGTTCAAATTATAATGATTTTTTCAATCCATTTTTACAGCACATGTCATATGTTATTCCAACAGATATTTTTGCTCAGAGTGCATACTGGCCATCCTCACTCTCTGCCACTTATACTAACATAGAAGGTTATTATGTGGGTAGGTGAGAGGAAAGAAAAATAAGTGGGAAGGAAGTATTATTATTAGCTTTTGGTATGCCTCAGTGTTTGGAGTACACATGTTGAGATTTAAATATCTATATAAAAACAAAATAAAGTATATGTAACTTGGGACCCAGGTGGCGCTGTGGGTTAAACCACAGAGTCTAGGGCTTGCTGATCAGAAGGCCAGCGGTTCGAATCCCTGCAATGGGGTGAGCTCCCGTTGCTTGTCCCAGTTCCTGCCCACCTAGCAGTTCGAAAGCACATCAAAGTGCAAGTAGATAAATAGGGACCGCTCCGGCGGGAAGGTAAACGGTGTTTCCGTGTGCTGCTCTGGTTCGCCAGAAGCAGCTTTGTCATGCTGGCCACATCACCCAGAAGCTGTCTGCAGACAAACGCCAGCTCCCTCAGCCTATAGAGCGAGATGAGCGCCACAACCCCAGAGTTGGACACAACTGGACCTGATGGTCAGGGACCCCTTTACCTTTTTTAAACTTGAGACATAGACCCTGGATTGAGTAGAATAGTTAATTTAGGACGACCCAGTCTTATCTTCAGTGGGAGGAATTTGGTGTAGCGCAAGCATTTCAGCTTGTCAGACAGAACTATCCCCCATCTCCTCCTGTGCTGATAGGGTGGGGACAGTGTTAGGAACTCAGATATATAAGCTAGGCATCAAATGGCACCTTAAACCTAGGTTATGGTCCCTACAAGTTAAACATAATGTCTGTTTTCCAGGGAGTTGGACTAGATCACCCTTGGGATCCCTTCCAACACTAGAGTTCTGTGATTCTATGATCTCAATTACATTGCTTGACTGTAGCTTGCTCTTAAAACAATTCACATGTCCCAGTATGCAAGAAGGAGAAACCCACAAAGTGGAAATGGAATTAACTAGGAACTAAGGCAGAGGTTTTTAAACTGTGGCTGCCAACCTGGTGCCCAGAAATCACAATTGGACCTGCACCAACAGCAAAATGCACCTAGGGAATTTTGAACACAGGGAAGGGGGGAGGTTACATGGGGGAAGATGTGGGGAAGCCCCATTGTGCTACTGGAAGTCCTTATGTGGGATTCCAATACCAGGATGTATTAACTAACCCAATAGCTGTAACTAGAGTTTCATTATTTTATTTTGGACATGCATTGTTCCATATTTGGTAAGTCATGTGTTATAGACATATTAGGATACATAGGAATCTGAATAACTTGTAGTCTCTTTCTCATCCCCCCAAAAGGTGAAAGCACAATCTTTTTTAAGGCAAACTTGACTAAATATGGAAGCTTACATTTCACTTTGTGATATTCATGGTGCAGTCTGTATTTACCCAGTTCAGCTTAGTTCATAGTTCTATTTGTTGATACACTGGAGTACCGGTAGCTACTTGTGTTCATTTGAACAGATAAGATAGTTTTGTGTCAAAATTATGTTTGAAGCATTAATGCTCCTTAATTCTGCTCCTACAGAAATCATGTGGAGTATTTCACTATTATCACAGAGAGGCAACTAAGATAAGAGAATTGAAGGCAAACTTCTAGGTCTAATAAAGAACCCAGCATATTGGTACATTTATTAACTATTCATTACATATTTCTGGCATTCCATTTTCAGGGTTTTTATTAAGGATTTAGTTGCAGTTGCCCTGAGTTGCAGGACAATCATTTTGTTGTGTGCTAATCTAGTTTTAGAGTGTCTGGCTTCATCAAAGATCTTTTTATGTCTCAAAGTCCCAAGTAGTGTATGATCATCTTCAGTGCTATTAAGTTTAATTTTACTGCATGGCAGAAAACTGAGTTCTTTTAAGTTCATAATTTAGAACAACCTTCAATAAAGAAAAACCATGTTTCATAATCATTTGCTTATTTAAGGAAAATAAAAAGCAGTTAGAAAATTTAACAAGAATTCGGTTGCAATCCTGTATACACTTATCTAGGAATAAGTCCCATTTAATTCACTAAGTCTTACTTCTCAGTAGACATGAATAGGTTGCACTTTTAGCCTCCTACATGAAATGCAATTTTCATTTGAAATGCAAGCTGGTTCATCTTTAAAAGATATCTTGTAGTTGTGATCTAGAAAGAATGATGGAGCGATCCTATGTTCTCTATTTATGCTGGGGGTGGAGGAAGACATGTTGCCGCTGTGCTGGTGAAATGACCCCCATATTCAGTCCTGGTTCAGGCCTAGTTTTGGCACTGAATTGACTTTGGTTTCTGTGATGGATTATCTTCTCCACAGGAGAGATGCTGCTCTGTTGCTCCTGCTGAATTTCTCAGCAGTTTTTGTTACCACAGATCATGGTTTTATCCTGGACCATTTCTGTGTGTTGGGGGGTTGGAGGCCCTGTTCTTCAGTGGTTTCGCTCCTGCTTGTGTGGTCAGGCACAGAGGATAGCATTGGGGAACTATGTGTCTACACTCTGGCAGCTCAGATGGAGGGTGCCGCAAGGCACTATTTTATATCCAGTGCTATTTAACATCTCTATGATGCCATTGCAAGCGGTTTGCAGGAGTTTTCAGGTACAGTGTCACAAATAATCTGGTGGTACTCAGCTATATTTCTCTGTTAAGTCTGAGTCAGGAGAGGCTGTACACAAGCTGAACCAGTGCCTAGTGGGCTGGATGAAGGCCAATAAACTGAAGATGAATCCTGCTAAGATAGACAAACTGTGGGTGAGTCATTCCCTGGTCTATTAATTGGGCTTTTTGCCTGTTGTAGATGAGGGTGCACTTCCTCTGAAGGATTTTAGTGTTTAGGGATGCTCTTAGAACCACCTTTCTCCATGGATGCCCCGGTGGCCTCACTGGCAAAGAGTGTTTGCTATCAGTGGCAGATTGTGTGTCAGCTGTGCCCTTTCCTGCACAAGGATAGCTTGGCCACTGTGACTCACATACTGGTAATCTCACATTTAGACTGCTCTTTGTGGGGCTTCCTTTATGGCTGGCCTGGAGGTTGCAGCTGGTGCAGAATGCTATGGCCCGGGGGTGCCTCTTACGAGGTTCATCATGCCAAGTCCTGTAGCAGCCAGCCAGTGGAACTTGCACAATGAAGCTGCAGTCTTAACACTAATCTTGCGGTAACCTCATCAGAATAAATGGAATAATTCCTGAGATAAGCATTTCAAAGTGTGTAATATAATTTCCTTTAGAATTGCTGCATTAAAATGACATTCTGTTTGTTTTCTTACTTTCCAGATAATTGTTATTGTTTTTCATGTAAATAAAAGAACAACATATAACTACAGAAACTTATCTAGTGGTACATCCTTACTAAGTTTCATATGTAGTACACAGTACACAAGCAATCCGTTTATTTATGCATTATCAGTTCAAGTATTCTCTCCACAGAGGTTCTTGTGTTGTGGGTGGAATAAAAATATCCAAGTGTCGCCAATTGAAGTGCCTTTAATTACCCTTCTGTGACTGATTAAAGCCCAAGAAACCATGAAGCAAGCTTTGCACAACTAGCTATAGTTTTAGACTTCTCTTTCACGAACAGCAGCTTACCTCACTATGTGGCAAAATACTTTTGAAACTTGGTGCCCTTTCAAAACCATCTTGTGAAATGGCTTTGCAGAGTCTGTTGTTCCAAGAAAGTGGCAAAACATTAAAACGTTCTGGTGGGTATACAGTACATTGATAGATCTGGATAATACAGTTTTACCTGAACTTCATCATGGACTGAATCCATTGTGCTGACAGATCTGGCGCTTATCTCATGGTCATGTAGTTTGACATTGTAATGTTTGTTTTATTTGTGAAAAAATGAGAGTGAAATTTATATTTTGTGCAAGAAGAAGAAAAAGGGACGATTAGGGGAAGGAAGCCCTGTTGTGGAATGTGCAACAACATGTGGGAAGTCCAGAAGTAGCTTTCATGATCATGACCATTGTGCTTTTCAGAAAGAGGTTATAGAAGTGGTTTAGCAAACCGAAACGAGTTTCTTTTTTGGTGTTGTTTTTTTAAAAAACAATTAACACATTCTAGAATGTTCTGTCAGGCTTCAGAGCCATGCAGTGACTGAGCCTAGGAACAAAGCTAAACATGTTTTATTGGTCAGCATGCTTAAATTGAGCCTGATTGACTTAGATACAACTCAGCTCCACCGAAGTTCTAGTTCAGAGTTCATGTCTCTAGCTTTCCCTCTTGTTCAGTGAAGCAAAAATTCTATCAACTCTTTAAAGCAGGGGTGGAGAAGCTTTTCTAGGTGGTGAGCCAGATCCTTATTTCCCCTCCTCAGAGGGTTAAATTTGACAGGCGGCCAAGGCCACCCACTTTTCAGACACCTGATGTCAGGTGATACTGTGCCTTAAAGCTCCAACTATGGGGACTTCAGATTGCAGCATAGTGGTCATCCCTGACCACTGGTCTTCTTAGCTTGGGATCATGGGAGTTGTAGGCCAAAACATCTGGAGGGCCGCAGTTTGGGGATGCCTGCACTACACTTTGACTACATGCCTGATTGCCACAGGGGAATAGACATTTGCAACCAACCTGAGCCTGGTGGCACACTCTGCTCACCAGTTTATGAGTGGAGGGTTCAGCCCTGCTGACTGCAGTGGTGTACTTCACCAGAAGATTCCCCACAGGGAACATGATGGCAAAGCAGACTCCAGTAGGAGTGAACCCTGCCCTCCTGCCCACTAGCTGATGTTGCACAGTGAGGTTAGCTGATGGACAGGTGGGTATGGTTTTGGGAAATTGCTTTATGGGTCAACTTGAACCCCCTGGAGGTCCAAGATTTGCGCATATCTGGATGTTCTCCATCCCTGCTTAAAGGAATGTCGCATTTGTTAGTGATTACATTTGTATTAGTAATAGCAGATTGCTTGCATTTAAAAGGAAAAGCATATTTTAAAATTTCTTATTTATTTTCATAGGATGTCTTATGAGAGCCAAGTGTGGTGTTACCAGTGGAAATGGAAGCTCCATTTGCTGTTCCTATTTACTCTGTATCTTATATGTGTACAGTATTCAGGTAAGAAAGATTTTTTTCCCCTCCCAGTCTGCTAAAATGGGTTAGAGTTGTAGAAGAACATTATCATGCTTATTATACTTGGGTTGTGCAGAACATATTTGGAGTTGATACAGAATGTGACTGAGTTCATAATTTGTGCTCCCTGCATATTGTTGTGTACACCTTGTATTATATGCAGCTTAGAAGTTTTGGTGTTTCTATGGAATTCACAACTTTCTTTTCATTACTCAGTTCTTTAAGCTACTGCATTTCCAAAAGGTGAGTTCATGGAAGCAAGAAAAAGGAATTCATTACTCTATATCAGGCATCCCCAAACTGCGGCCCTCCTGATGTTTTGGCCTACAACTCCCATGATCCCTAGCTAACAGGACCAGTGGTCAGGGATGATGGGAATTGTAGTCCAAAACATCTGGAGGGCCGAAGTTTGGGGATGCCTGCTCTATATAGTCTCTACTTATACAATTTCTGCATGTCTGTGCTGGGGGCAGGATGCTGGATCAGTTAGACTGCTGGTTCAGTACAACAGTTAAGTTCTGCTGATTTACTACTGCATTAGGTCTATATTGAAACACTGTCTGTTAAATGCAAGAAAAAGGCAAGAAATAAAAAACTCTCTACTAGGACTGTGAGGCTTTAATTATTTTAAAATTTACTATCTCACTAACAACAAGATATTTATGCTTGACTTGCAGTACATTAAAAGCAATAAAAAACAGATCAGTAATAAGTTATAACTGATAACTATCTATAGATAGCATAAAAGTTAGTGTGTCAGGAGAGGCCTTCCCAGAGCTGGCATTGGAGGGAGGTGGACCTCTCTGTACAGGGAATCCCAAACCTTCCAGATAATTATTTAACACAGATTTCGAGGACTGCATGTTACTACAGTTAATTTACTTTTATCTTTATCAAGCTGTTGTGTGGCACACAAATCTCAACAGGTGTGTGCTTTCTGGCATTCTTAAATCATGTACCTTAAGTAAAAGCCAAAGATCCTATCTGTGAGTGGTGGCAAATAAGTAAGTGCTTGTTTTTCATCCTTGGGTTACAAAGGCAGAACAGAATAACTGCAATTCCAAAAATGGTGCCAAGAAGAACGGAATGTTTATATAGCATTGTTACTAATGCTTTGTGAGAATTATCTCATTGTATCACCAGGGTGTGTATGGGTATGGTGCTGATTCAGCAAGACTTGTTCCTCTATATGCTTGTTATTTCTATCTTTAATAATACTGGCTGCCAGTTTTCTTGAAATAGACACCAAGCTAACTGGCCTGTAAATTCCAGAATATCATCAGTATCTCTTTTTAAAAACTGATGTTAACATTGCCTGCTTTCCAGTCCTCAGGTACAGAGGCAGATTTTAGAGACAAGTTACATTTTTTTTTTAATAGAAGATTGGTAATTTCTTATTTGAGTACTTTACAAACTCTTGGGCTTATACCATTGGACCCAGTTTGCCAGTTTTTAATGAGTCAAAACGTTCTGGGAGAGTTTCGCATTTAGGGTCAAAATTATTCCAAAACCAGAATTAATAAGTACTGTTCAACATGCACTCTGCAAACAAGTATAGTGTCTAACTGGAAAACGTATTAAAATTTGGGTTTGTAACGTGGTTTTGTAAGTCTGTGGGGTATAATTGGTCCTAAATTTTAAGAAAAGTGAGTAATGTTTGAAGAAGAGTTTGGATTTGATATCCTGCTTTATCACTACCTGAAGGAGTCTCAAAGCGGCTAACATTCTCCTTTCCCTTCCTCCCCCACAACAAACACCCTATGAGGTGAGTGAGGCTGAGAGACTTCAGAGAAGTGTGACTAGCCCAAGGTCACCCAACAGCTGCATGTGCAGGAGCGGAGACTCAAACCTGGTTCACCAGATTACGAGTCTACCACTCCTAACCACTACACCATACTTTCTTAACACAAAATAGTTTGTTTTCACCCTGACTGTTCCTTTCTCATGAAATGGAAATAAATATTTATTTATTTCATAAAAATTATTTACTGCTTGATTGTAAAATAAACCTTCAAAGCAGTTTTGAAAAAAACCATGGTACATTGTATTAACATTTTATCTTAATTTCCATTACAGTGGTACCTTGGTTGTCGAACTTAATCCGTTCTGGGAGTCCGTTCGATTCCTGGAATGGTTTGAAAACCAAGGCACAGCTTCCGAATGGCTGCAGGAGCTTCCGAATGGCTGCAGGAGCTTCCTGCATTCATTCGGAAGCTGCAGAAGCCACATCGGACATTTGGCTTCCAAAAAACATTTGCAAGCCGGAACTCTACACATGGATATCACCAAATGGACAGCATCGAAATCAGATTGATTATATTCTCTGCAGCCAAAGATGGAGAAGCTCTATACAGTCAGCAAAAACAAGACCTGGAGCTGACTGTAACTCAGATCATCAGCTTCTTATAGCAAAATTCCAGCTTAAACTGAAGAAAGTAGGAAAAACCACTGGGCCAGTAAGATACAATCTGAATCAAATCCCTTATGAATACACAGTGGAAGTGAGGAACAGGTTTAAGGATTTAGATTTGGTGGACAGAGTGCCTGAAGAACTATGGATGGAGGCTCGTAACATTATACAGGAGGCAGCAATGAAAACCATCCCAAGGAAAAGGAAATGCAAGAAAGCAAAATGGCTGTCCAACGAGGCCTTACAAATAGCGGAGGAGAGGAGGCAAGCAAAATGCAAGGGAGATAGGGAAAGATACAGGAAACTGAATGCAGATTTCCAAAAAACAGCAAGGAGAGACAAGAGGGTCTTCTTAAATGAGCAATGCAAAGAAATAGAGGAAAACAATAGAATGGGGAAAACCAGAGATCTGTTCAAGAAAATTGGAGATATGAAAGGAACATTTCGTACAAAGATTACCATAATCAAGGACAAAAGTGGTAAGGACCTAACAGAAGCAGAAGACATCAAGAAGAGGTGGCAAGAATACACAGAGGAATTATACCAGAAAGATATGGAGGTCTCGTACACCTCAGGTAGTGTGGTTGCTGACCTTGAGCCAGACATCTTGCAGAGTGAAGTCAAATGGGCCTTAGAAAGCACTGCTAATAACAAGGCCAGTGGAAGTGATGATATTCCAGCTGAACTATTTAAAATTTTAAAAGATGATGCTGTTAAGGTGCTACACCCAATATGCCAGCAAGTTTGGAAAACTCAGCAATGGCCAGAGGATTGGAGAAGATCAGTCTACATCCCAATTCCAAAGAAGGGCAGTGCCAAAGAATGCTGCAACTACCGCACAATTGCGCTCATTTCACACGCTAGCAAGGTTATGCTTAAAATTCTACAAGGCAGGCTTAGGCAGTATGTGGACCGAGAACTCCCAGAAGTGCAAGCTGGATTTCGAAAGGGCAGAGGAACCAGAGACCAAATAGCAAACATGCGCTGGATTATGGAGAAAGCTAGAGAGTTCCAGAAAAACGTCTACTTCTGCTTCATTGACTATGCAAAAGCCTTTGACTGTGTCGACCACAGCAAACTATGGCAAGTTCTTAAAGAAATGGGAGTGCCTGATCACCTCATCTGTCTCCTGAGAAATCTCTATGTGGGACAAGAAGCTACAGTTAGAACTGGATATGGAACAACTGATTGGTTCAAAATTGGGAAAGGAGTACGACAAGGTTGTATATTGTCTCCCTGCTTATTTAACTTATATGCAGAATTCATCATGCGAAAGGCTGGACTAGATGAATCCCAAGCCGGAATTAAGATTGCTGGAAGAAATATCAACAACCTCAGATATGCAGATGACACAACCTTGATGGCAGAAAGCGAGGAGGAATTAAAGAACCTTTTAATGAGGGTGAAAGAGGAGAGCGCAAAATATGGTCTGAAGCTCAACATCAAAAAAACCAAGATCATGACCACTGGTCCCATCACCTCCTGGCAAATAGAAGGGGAAGAAATGGAGGCAGTGAGAGATTTTACTTTCTTGGGCTCCTTGATCACTGCAGATGGTGACAGCAGTCACGAAATTAAAAGACGCCTGCTTCTTGGGAGAAAAGCAATGACAAACCTAGACAGCATCTTAAAAAGCAGAGACATCACCTTGCCGACAAAGGTCCGTATAGTTAAAGCTATGGTTTTCCCAGTAGTGATGTATGGAAGTGAGAGTTGGACCATAAAGAAGGCTGATCGCCGAAGAATTGATGCTTTTGAATTATGGTGCTGGAGGAGACTCTTGAGAGTCCCATGGACTGCAAGAAGATCAAACCTATCCATTCTTAAGGAAATCAGCCCTGAGTGCTCCCTGGAAGGACAGATCGTGAAGCTGAGGCTCCAATACTTTGGCCACCTCATGAGAAGAGAAGAATCCTTGGAAAAGACCCTGATGTTGGGAAAGATTGAGGGCACTAGGAGAAGGGGACGACAGAGGACAAGATGGTTGGACAGTGTTCTCGAAGCTACGAACATGAGTTTGACCAAACTGCGGGAGGCAGTGCAAGACAGGAGTGCCTGGCGTGCTCTGGTCCATGGGGTCACGAAGAGTCGGACACGACTAAACGACTAAACAACAACAACAACAACAACAACAACAAGCCGGAACACTCACTTCCAGGTTTGCGGTGTTTGGGAGCCAAAACGTCTGAGTACCAAGGCTTTCAACAACCAAGGCACGACTATATTGTGTTTAAAACCCTGCACACAGGGATGCTTTAGTTGTGATTCACGCATTACAGGGTGTTGGACTAGATGGCACTTTGATTTCCTTCCAGCTCTACAATTCTTTGATTCTATATATTTATGACATCAATGTTGGCTTATTTGAGAAAGGGTGGGGGGGGTTGTATGTTTATAGGTCAGATCCAACAGGACAGTTGTTTTTTAAAATTAATAAATATGCATAAACACAAAGTGGGAGCAGAGTTTAACTTGAGCCTTAGCCCATCAAGGCTTAGTTCTTGAAAGATCTACATTGGCTCCCAGTACGTTTCCGAGCACAATTCAAAGTGTTGGTGCTGACCTTTAAAGCCCTCAATGGCCTCGGTCCAGTATACCTGAAGGAGCGTCTCCACCTCCATCATTCTGCCCGGAAACTGAGGTCCAACACCGAGGGCCTTCTGGCGGTTCCCTCATTGTGAGAAGCCAAGTTGCAGGGAACTAGGCAGAGGGCCTTCTCGGTGTTGGCGCCTGCCCTGTGGAACGCCCTCCCAACAGATGTCAAAGAGGAAAACAACTACCAGACTTTTAGAAGACATCTGAAGGCAGCCCTGTTCAGGGATGCTTTTAATGTTTAATAGATTACTGTGTTTTATTTCTCTGTTGGAAGCCGCCCAGAGTGGCTTGGGAAACCCAGCCAGATGGGTGGGGTATAAATAATAAATTATTATTATTATTATTATTATTATTATTATTATTATTATTATTATTTAGTTGTGGTCTGCAGCCTGCTTTCAATAACATTCCACAGCTTTGGAACAGGCAAAGCGGTTATAAAGAAAACGTCTAGGATTGGGTGAATTGAGTTGCCCTCATTTTCATGTTCTGATCATGACAAAGAGATAAAAATTTCTAGATATCAGAAGTAGCTGTGCTCCAGTTTATCATGGAACTGATGAGGGGTTGGCATTCCTCGACTTAAAATTAAGTGGGACACATGGTGAAAGATGTACTTCTTTAAAAAAAGAAGAATGTCAAATAGGAGAGGGTTGGTAAAAATGAAGTTGAAAGGGAAAGTCAAGGAAGTCAAATCTCTTCCTGAATGGTTGGGGGTTATTCAAATTCACAATAATTGAGGCTCAGCAAGAAGGGACCCAGGTGACGCTATGGGTTAAACCATGAGCCTAGGGCTTGCTGATCAGAAGGTCAGAATCCCTGTGACGGGGTGAGCTCCCGTTGCTTGGTCCCAGCTCCTGCCAACCTAGCAGTTCGAAAGCACGTCAAAGTGCAAGTAGATAAATAGGAACCGCTACAGCAGGAAGGTAAATGGCGTTTCCATGTGCTGCTCTGGTTTGCCAGAAGCAGCTTTGTCATGCTGGCCACATGACCTGGAAGCTATACGCCGGCTCCCTCGGCCAATAATGTGAGATGAGCAAGCAACCCCAGAGTCGGTCATGACTGGACCTAATGGTCAGGGGTCCCTTTAGCCTTTACCTTTAAGAATGTATAGTACAGATCAGCAAATATGCCAGCAAGGCCACATGCTTTCACTCTTTCATTGAAGGCATGCATGCTGAAATTTAGGTGAATGGAGGACTAATAGGATATTCCATGCATATGTCAGCAAACCTCTTGGACTGTAATAGCCAGATTATGCTTGGATTATAATACCTAGTGTGACGTGGGGTTTGTGATTTCAGCTCTCTTGACATAATATGCTGGAGACAGTTCTCTAGTAACACTTCTTTATTAAAGTAAACAAGACTGAGGTCTGAGGAGAGCAAAGCTATATTTATAGGGACAGGGGACTAGCTAGAAAGCGATACATTTTGGAGGGAACAATATCAGCAATCACAGTGCTGCCTTTTGGAGGAAACCAATAAGACAGAGGATCCAAATACAGCAGCTTAAATGAACCAATAGTAGCTGTACCCTCTGGAACCAAAAGGCAGTTACTCTATCCTAATGTAAATACAGACAATAATAATACAGATATAAAATCCTTTGACTCAATACACAACACCTAGACTACACTTCCATTAGATCCTTCCTTTTTGGCTAGTTCACCATCTTGCTCACTGTAACGTATGAATAGATTTTTAAACAACAATCCATTAAAAGTGCAGATTTTTTAGGTGTAGGTTTACTTGCTACTGTTCCCCCCCCCAATGGTTTTTGAATGACAAAGGTAGGGTTTTTCAGAGAATCAGATTTTTTAAAAGCACTGCTCCTATGATGAGAAGGCAGTGGCGGAGCTTCATGCTCCGGCACCGGAGGGGGGGGTGGAGAGTTAGCGGGGTTGGTGCATGTCCTGGGGGTGTGGCGTCCAGTGCGGGAGGGAGAACAGCCACAATGGCACCCTACTGGGATCACACTGTCGGGGGTGGTGCGCTCTCCCCGCACTCCTCTTCCTCCGCCAGTGTGAGAAGGAAATGGAACCCGCATTTCAATTGCTTTCTTTCCTCTCCCCATATTTGACATATAAAGTGCTCTGACAAATAATTTTTACAGACTGGAAACTACAGGACTATAGAAAGATAGGAATTCAGTTAATTTAGTAAGGAATAATGGAATATGATCATAGTGTTCCTGGGGTGTTTTCTTTCCTTGTTTATTAACTCAGCTTGAGATGAGTGTTCAGGCTAGCTGCTGCAGTATTCCTTGAACAGAGTTGGTTTTGTTCAAATGCTAGCCCTGACCGTTCAGTGTTCTTATTCCCCTAATTAATGGTGCAGTGACAGGCTCATACTATCAGACTGAAGTCATCTTTTATCATAAAGTGATTATTAGGTGCAGAAAAAGAGCTCATGGCTTAAGTTATCACAAAGGAATGTGTGGCAAATGACAAGATCCTTAGTGCTTCCTTTGTATAAGGTTATAGAAAACGGAAAGGGAGCCTGTTCCAGATGTGGGAAAGTTAGTTGTGGCATTTATTTATTTATTTATAGGTTCAGATATAAAATTTCATCTGTAAAATGCAAGTTGATGTGTTTGTAAAGATATCCTGGTTATCATCATAAAGGCTGTGGATTCCTAATCAAGGTTCGCTCTCTCCAGTGTATACCCCCTCCCCCTATGCATGATCTTGCCACATCACTGCCTCTTATTCAAAAGGCAAAGAACAGAAACAGCTTTGTGTTAGAATGAATTTAGGTAACCATTTCCCCCCACTGTATAGCAATTATGATAGAAATATCTCAGTACTGTATTGAAAGTGGTTTTAACATGAGTTTGGCTGCCTCAGCACACACATCCTTCAAGACTCCAAACGAGATTTCCAGGAACATAGTGGGAAGCGCACTGAGATATACATACCTGAAACTGCTAAACTGCTATTCACAAACATGGTATGTATCTCCACCAAGAAGATGCTGGGGGGGGGGGGGAGACCTTATTACAAAGTATCTGAATAAGGTCAGTAGACATGAAATAAGAGGTGTCTTCTTATGGATTGAGAACTGGTTAAGAAAATAGGAGTTCTCCCTATGGAGGGGTGTAAAAAGTGGAGTCCTCCAATGACCAGTATTGAGATGTGTGCTTTTTTTAAAAAAATATTTTTATTAAAGATTTCTTGAATTACAAAGGTGTGTGCAGTGTCTCTCATATTTTACCATGTATCATTTTTGCAAATCAGTTTCATTTGTTAAGACACTAAGAAGAAAGAGGGAAAACGAGGTAGATAGGGGATGGGAGGGTGAGAGGTGTGTGCTTTTTACCTTGTTCATAAACTAGATTTAGGGGTGAGCAGCAAGGTGCCAAGTTTGCTGATGAAACCAAATTGCTTAGGGTCATTAAAACAAAAAGGGATTTGTGGGGAGATATCTCCAAATAGGATGACTTGGCAGTAAAATGGCAAATGATATTCAACGTAAGCTGTAAAGTGACACAAATGGGGCAAAAACAAAACAAAACCCACAACCTAATTTCAGGTGTAAACTAATGGAGTCTTGGCTGACAGTGACTGACCAGGAACAAGACCATAGGGTCATAGTGGATAGTTCAATGAAGACATGAACTATGTGTGGGGGGCAGCTGTGAAAAAGATGAGTTCCATGTTGGGGATCATCAGGAAAATAAAACTGTCAATATCTTAATGCCTGTATACAATTCTGTGGTGGAACAGTGTATTGTTTGCATCACCTTTACTCAGAAATGAAAGTGCTGAGGTGGAAATGGTTCTGTCAACCAAACCATAGTTTGAGTTAGTACAGCTATGCTTTGATTGACATTCCCAATTTACAGTTCAGAAAAGGGCAACCAAAATGGTCAAACTCCCCTATGAGGAAAGATTACAACATTTGGGACATTGTAGATTAAATAAAAGGTTGAGTAAGGGGGGGGAGGAGGTATGTCCAATAATTCATAGTGTAGAGAAAGTACCGGTAGATGGAGAAACATTTTCTCATAACTCCAGAAGTTGTGGACATCCAATGGAGCTGAATGTTGGAAGGTTCAGCACAGACAAAATAAAGTACTTCTTCACAGAGCATATAACTATAGAATTCAGTTCCACAAGAGAAAGTGATGGCCACTAACTTGGGTGGCTTTCAAAAGATGGTTGGACAAATTCATGGGGGGGGGGAATCAATGACTAGTTGCCATAATGGCTGTGTTCTACTGTTGGAGGCAGTATGCCTCTGAATGCCAGTTCCTTGGAATCATAAGCAGAAAGCGCACTGCTACACTCAGATCCTTCCTATAGGCTTCCTTTAGGTATCTGGTTGGTCACTGTGAGAAAAGGATGCTGGATTACATGGGTCTTTTGTTTGATCCAGCAATGCGGTTCTGGTGTACATGGAGGGAAGATTTCTAGGAACCCTCATGGAGCTAAATAGTTTGAGGCAGATTTTAGAATTGATGTTCCAGAAATGGCTCCAGAACTTGCAGACTGTTGCTTCATTGCCACAAATGCTGCAATGCAGTTAAAGCCACAAATAACTTGGGCAACAGGAAGTCAGTTTTATGCAATAATACTTGAATAGACAAATATGTAATAATGTCTGTTTCTGAATTCGCCTGTATTAGTGTTGATGTTTGTATCCATGAGACTTGTTCTTGTTGAACTGAGCTCACTTAGTGATCAGGACTGGTCTCTCTTAAGCTCACAGGGTTGTGAAAATAAAAATCAGTAGTTCAATTTTATAACAATGGGTGTGATTTTTTTAAAATAAAAAATACCTGGCTATTAGGTAATTGGACATAGGATTTTAGTCTATGTAGATGTTTACTTTGTATAAAAGTATATAGTTAGAGACTTATATGTTGTATATAAAAGCAACAACACCTGGAAGTACAGTACAGATTCATATCAGGCAGCTGGGGTTGGGGCTCTAGTATAATTTATTCACAGAATCCTTGGAATAACACTGCATTGGGCATATGCAACACAGTTTTGTTTCTCCATGAAGATAAACAACAGTGCAATCCTAAACGTGCATTTTCAGAAGCAAGTCCTGTTAAATTCATTGGGGGTTTACACATAGCTAAATGGGATTAGGATTGGAGCCTGAGCAAGAAAAATAAGGTATGATGCAATCCTTATAGTATCTATATTATTACAATATATATATATTGCTGCTGTGCTTTTTTATGCTGCCTGACACAAACACTATAAACATTGGGGATGAAAGAAAATGTAGTATGCACTGAATTTGTAATCTTGATTATTATTATTTTCCCCAGTTCCCAATATTTTTGAACAGGACATGGTTAGGGCATAGTATAAACAAATAAATAATGTTGGGCCAAAGCCAGGTTATATTGCAAAATAAAGTTAGTGAATACAAGTTAGTTTTTTCTTTTCATTCTGGCACCTCCAGTGCAGCTGTTTCGCAGAAACTGATTGCTTAACTGCAGCTAGCCGATGAACCAACTATTTTGTACTTAGAAAAGTGGTGAAATCCTTCATACCTTCCCTCTAAATCTCTGCTCTTCCTCTCTTAGTCTGCAGTCCTTACTCCATTTACTTGGGAGTAAGCGCCACTGAATTCAGTAGGATTTCTGAGTAGGCTTGCTATGTGAGGCTTTTTCACTGCCTTTCTTCAGTATTGCCTGCTTGGCATCTTCTCCTGCTTTCACCCAGCCAGTTCGAGCCCTCCATTTTTGCTTTACTGGTCAGTCCAGCACAAGGAGGCTTCTGTATTGGGTCCTATGGTGTGCATGCATGACAGCTATTGCATCTGTTAGTTTGAAAGCATTTATATACTGCTTAATATCTTTCAACTCTCTAAGCAGCGTGCAGTCTAAAACAAACCATTTATCCTTAAAACAAAATCACAGCCTGTCATGAAGTGCTGAAACCTTGGTTCTTTCGCAGTGCAAGCTGGGAAGCGTTGCAGAGAACTCTGTGATTTTGTGCTGGGAATTTGCCTTTTTTACCTTGGAGAAACCGGCCTGAGAACGGAATTCACACTCCCTTCTGCTCCCCTTTGATGTAGCTTTTATTGTGGAGTACCACAGGTGGTCTGTGGTATGGTCTGAAGCTCAATATCAAAAAAAACCAAGATCATGGCCACTGGTCCCATCACCTCCTGGCAAATAGAAGGGGAAGAAATGGAGGCGGTGAGAGATTTTACTTTCTTGGGCTCCTTGATCACTGCAGATGGTGACAGCAGTCACGAAATTAAAAGACGCCTGCTTCTTGGGAGAAAAGCAATGACAAACCTAGACAGCATCTTAAAAAGCAGAGACATCACCTTGCCGACAAAGGTCCGTATAGTTAAAGCTATGGTTTTCCCAGTAGTGATGTATGGAAGTGAGAGCTGGACCATCAAGAAGGCTGATCGCCGAAGAATTGATGCTTTTGAATTATGGTGCTGGAGGAGACTCTTGAGAGTCCCATGGACTGCAAGAAGATCAAACCTATCCATTCTTAAGGAAATCAGCCCTGAGTGCTCCCTGGAAGGACAGATCGTGAAGCTGAGGCTCCAATACTTTGGCCACCTCATGAGAAGAGAAGAATCCTTGGAAAAGACCCTGATGTTGGGAAAGATGGAGGGCACTAGGAGAAGGGGACGACAGAGGACGAGATGGTTGGACAGTGTTCTCGAAGCTACAAACATGAGTTTGACCAAACTGCGGGAGGCAGTGCAAGACAGGAGTGCCTGGCCTGCTCTGGCCCATGGGGTCACGAAGAGTCGGACAAGACTAAACAACAACAACAACCACAGGTGGGAAATAGTTTGTTTAGAGTGAGAGTGTCCTGATAAGAAGACCATTGCTTTCACATTTGGAAGGGAAAGGCTGAAGGTTGTTTGAAATGTAAATCACCTGGAGATTGTCTCTTTTGAGTGACAACTCTAATGGTCAGCCTAAACATGATGGGTCAATTTGAACAAGAATCAACTGTTGATTGGCTGCGCGCTTTTGATCCCTCTTGGGCTCACTTTCATGCTCTCAGGGGGGATTAAAGGATAAAAGTAGGAAAACTCTTTTGTTCGAGGCTGGCTCTGGCAGGTTCTTTTCTTGCCTAGCTTTTGCCATGGACTTCTTCTGACTGTCTTGGAGGTGAGAGGCTCGCTCAATGATGTGAATCCTTGCCTTTGGCTGCGTCCTGTCCTGCCTATGGAGACCTCGCAGCCAAGTTACCTACTAATTTCTATGTGTCCAGCTGTTAGTAAGTTTTGTTGTTTTATTTTGTAACCTTTCCTTTCACTGAGAACTGTTTACGCTTGGTTGTTTAACCTTTTTACTTTAATAAATAGCTAAATGCGTTTTGTTGTTGGTTTTCCTTACTTCTGGCGCCAGAGCTAAATTCAGGCCTAACCACTAGACCATTCTACTGGGTCAGAGAATTGGCGGGTTACCTCGGAGGAGGAACCTTGGTGGCAGCAAGGTTACCCACAGGTTGGAGCGGTTCCACCTGTGTAAATCCCTAGCCGCACCGGTCTGTTCTTACCGGAGCCCAGTTTGCCCTCTGGAGAAGGGACTGGGCGGGTAAGTCCGTGACTGGTTGGTGGCTTAGGGGACGGAACTTCATGACACAGCCTTAAACCAGTAAAACACCAATATAAAACCTCATAAAAGCAGCTAAACAGAATTCAGAAGTTTCAAACATGTAAAGGGACCAGGGAAAACTTCTGCAAAAAGAAATATTCACAAGATGTCTAAAGCAACTGGTGGTTGCTGCTTCACATATGGCAGTAGGAAGAGCATTCCACAGTACAAAGACAACAGAAAGTGTCCATTTTTTGGGTCACCCAGTGTTTTTTCCCTAGAAAAATAGGTGCTGGTACTCGCCATGAAGTTGTTACAGTAAGTGCCACACTTTTTAACAGCAACAAAAAGAAGAGTCGGTACTGTGTACCCTTGAGTACCCCCTGAAAAAAAGCACTGGGATCACCCCCTATGATATTCTGTAAGGTGTGGTGCCACAAGAATTTTCCCATAGGCTGTTTTTCAGGTAACCTGATCCAGGTGTGTCCATATTTTTTTCATAGCTGAAGACCCATGGCTCACCCCCAGGCAGCAGTAGTCATCCAATTGACTGTAGCTGTCCGCACCAGGCCCTGGGGCCAGACAGTGAGGTTGGGCTAAGGCCAGTGAGAGACCCCTCTGAGTTCCTGAGCTCTTTTAAATGGTAGGTCACTGCTGCGGTGATATTGATAGGGTCTGCTGCTCATTACCTGTTCTTTTTCTTGATAGTTTTATTGGTTTTACTAGTTGTTTGTTCATTTTGTATTTTATTTTTGGTTGTTTGAATATTGTTGTTACCCACGGTGGGATTGATATGAAGGGCAAGGTATAAATAAATGATGATCCAGCCAAAGGACATTTGTAGTTTATGTTGAAGTAACACGACACTACTGGGTCAGAAACGTTGGGGGACTCGCTTTCAAACCTTTAGAGGGCTTGGTTTTGGGTTTTTTTTAATTATTGTTGTTGTGTTGCTATTCAGTTTTCATACTGTGAAGGGCTTAGAGGATTTGAGAAGAAAAACTTGTGCATACTTGGCAGTGAAATGTGCTGCCTTTTCTTAAGACACCAATTGGAGGAAGCCAAGATTTGGGAGCAGGGGCAGGACCAGGAGCTTTCGATCCAGATCTGTTTGCAAGAGCAGGATCGGGGACAGGCGCAGGGCCAGGGGAAGACGAGCCAACTACAGAGTAAGACAAGATGGCGTTAAGAGTACTTTCGTGGAACGTGAATGGACTAAATTCATGCTTTAAGAGAAGGAAGATATATCATGTGGTTAAAAAACAGAATTTGGATATTATTTGTCTACAAGAGACTCATGTAATTAGGACTCATAGGAAAATTCTACAAAACAAGTCATTGGGTCAAGAATTTATATCTTCCGACAAAGTTAAGAAAAGAAGAATAGTCATTTATGTAAAGGAAAAATATAATCCTAAATTGCTGTTCAAGGATGAAGCAGGGAGATATATTGCAGTGGAAATATCTATGCAAGGCGAAAAGTGTTTGATACTTGGAATATATGCACCAAATGAAGCTGAATCAGACTTCTTTAAAAATATACATACTGCGTTGTTGGACTATTTGGATTATAAGATTATAATGATGGGAGATTTTAATGGAGCGGTGTCAATTATGATGGATAGATCTCAAAGACAAAAGTTATCTAATGATGGAAGGCTCCCAAAGACATTCTTTGATTTAGTGGAGAACCTTGATTTAGTAGATGTATGGAGGCTGAGAAATCCGTTGGAAAAAGAGTTCACTTTTTTCTCGGACTCGCAAAAGTCAGGAAGTAGACTGGACTACATTTGGATTACAAAGGACTTGTGTCCAAAAGTCACAAAAAGCGAGATATGCCCCAGAACTTATTCAGACCACAACGCAGTATTAATGGAGTTAAAACAATATCTGCAGGGTTCGTTTAGATGGAGAATGAACGATTCCTTATTGAGAAATGAGCAGATAAACAATAAGGCCCAGAAGATATTGAAGGACTATTTTGAACTAAATTTGAATAAAGGATCGAATATTAGAGTGGTTTGGGATGCTAGCAAAGCAGTAATGAGAGGATTTTTGATCCAGCAGAATGCAATTTGGAAGAAGGCGAGAAATGAAAAGAAGGAAAATATTTTGGGCAAGTTGAAAGAAAAAGAAAAAAAGTTGAGAGACAATCCAAAAAGTCAGGAAGTCCAAAAAGAGATAAAAGCCTTGCAAGTACAGTATTCCCAAATAATAAATGAAGAAATCGAATGGAAAATTAGAAGAATGAAGCAAAGATCATTTGAATCAGCTAATAAATGTGGGAAATTGTTGGCCTGGCAATTGAAGAAAAGGCAAAAGGAAAATAAAGATAATGATTATGGATGAAGGAAAATCCATTGAGAACCCTGCAGAGATAAGGAAAGGAACCCTGCAGAGATAAGGAAATGCTTTACAAGATATTATAAACAATTATACAAAAGGGAGAAAGAAGATTTAGATGGAATAGAGAAGTTTATAAAGGAAAATTGACTACAGAAAATTCCAGTACAGCAAAAGAACCTACTGAATGGGTTGATTACAAGACAAGAGGTTGAAATAGCAATCCAAGAGTTGAAAAACGACAAGGCCCCAGGACCTGATGGACTGACCTCCAAGTATTACAAAACATTAAAAAACTGGTTGATTCAACCATTAATGGAGGTGGCAAATGAGATTTTAGGGGGGGGGCAAGGCACCAGAGACTTGGAAAGACGCTTTTATCTCTCTGATACCAAAACCAGACGTAGATAAGACGCAGGTCAAAAATTATAGGCCAATTTCCTTACTAAACGTGGATTATAAGATATATGCTAGCATTTTGGCATCGAGATTGAAAAGGGTGTTGAAGGATTTGATACATAAGGACCAGACAGGATTTCTGCCTGGAAGGCATATGAAGGACAATGTAAGAATTATAATAGACATTTTGGAGAGATTGGAAATGAAAATAAACACCAAAGCAATGTTAATTTTTGTGGATGCCGAAAAAGCTTTTGATAATATTTCTTGGACTTTTATGAAACGAAACTTTGCAAAAATGGAGGTTGGCCAAAATTTTGCTAATGGGATTAATGGTATCTATTCTGAGCAAAGAGCGAAAATTATTGTAAATAATGTGGTCTCAGAAGAGATAAGAATTGAGAAAGGAACAAGACAAGGGTGCCCACTCTCCCCCCTGCTATTTATTTCTGTCCTGGAGGTTTTGCTGAATATGATAAGGAGTGATGAAGGTGTTAAAGGAATTACAGTGGGTACAAAACAATATAAGTTAAAATCCTTTGCAGATGATTTAGTATTGACTTTGCAGAACCCTGAACATAGTGCTGTAAGAGTATTGCAGATAATTCAAGAGTTTGGTAGAGTGGCAGGTTTTAAGTTAAATAAAGGGAAAACTAAAGTATTAGAAAAGAATTTGACGATGCAAGAGAAACAAAGAGTAGAGGAGTGCACAGGACTGAAATGTGTGAAAAAGGTGAAATACCTAGGAGTAAATATGACATCAAAAAATCTGAATCTTTATAAGGATAATTATGAGAAGTTATGGAATGAAATTAAAAGAGACCTGGAAATATGGTCAAGGTTGAAATTGTCCTTAATGGGTAGAATAGCAACTGTTAAAATGAATGTATTGCCGAGAATGTTATTTTTATTTCAGGCTCTTCCGATAGTAGATAAGATGAAATGCTTTCAAGAATGGCAGAAGACATTGTCTAAATTTGTCTGGCAAGGGAAGAAACCTAGGATTAAATATAAACTTTTGACAGATGTAAAAGAAAGAGGAGGATTCTCTTTGCCAGACTTAAAGATTTATTTTGAAGCTGCAGCTTTCTGTTGGCTGAAGGAATGGTTTTTGCTAGACAATGATGATTTGTTGGATTTGGAGGGCCATGATAATGCATTTGGGTGGCATGCATATTTATGGTATGATAAGGTAAAGTTGCATAAAGGTTTTAAAAATCATATAATTAGGAAATCATTGTTTAATGTATGGATTAGATATAAAGATTTGTTGGAAAGAAAAACTCCTACCGGTAGGTGGATTTCGCCACTTGAGGCAAAGAAACCTAAAAGGACAAACATGGATGAGAATAGGCTGAAATACAAAGACATTTTGATGGAGGAGGGAAACCAATTTAAGTTAAGGCCATATGAACAATTGAAAGATAGGTTGAGCGATTGGTTTCAGTATGTGCAGATAAATGAAGCATTCAAGTTAGATAAAAAAATAGGATTCCAATCAGAAAAGTCGAAATTAGAAATAGAATTATTACAGACAGATAGCAAGAATTTGTCCAGAATGTATAATTTGCTGTTAGAATGGCATTTGAAAGATGAACAAACAAAATCGGTTATGATTGAATGGGCCAAGGATTTGGGTCATAATGTGATGATGTCGGATTGGGAAAAATTGTGGAAAAAGGGTATGAAGTTTACGGCATGTACTGTGTTGAAGGAGAATTTGATGAAAATGATGTACAGATGGTATTTGACGCCGGTTAAGTTAGCGAAAATGTACCACAAAAGTGACAATAAATGTTGGAAATGTAAAGAGGATGTTGGCTCATTCTACCATATGTGGTGGACATGCCCTAAGATAAAAGGCTTCTGGGAAATGATTTATAATGAAATGAAAAAGATTTATAAAAATACATTTTTGAAGAAACCGGAAGCCTTTCTACTTGGAATAGTAGGGGAAGAAATTCCCAAAGACGATGTTACTTTGTTCATGTACGCCACCACAGCTGCTAGGATTTTAATAGCAAAATATTGGAAAAAAGAGGAATTGCCCTCGTTACAGGAATGGCAAATGAAAATGCTGGACTATATGGAACTGGCAGAATTGACAGGAAGACTCCGGGACCAAACAAGTGACAAAGTTGAAAAAGAATGGAGGAGGTTTAAAATATATATAGGGAAGGTATTTGATAATTAGGACTCTGAATATCCAGGGAAATAAAGAAGTTAAGGCAATAGGGAGAAAATATGAGGTTAAAAGTAGTAAATTTTGGTGGATGGTAGAAAGATGAAAATAAGAGGAGTTAAAGGGATTATGCGATGGGTAAGAAAGACGAAATAGAAACTGCTACAGATGTATATAAAAAAGGAAATCAGATAGTGGGGAATTGGGGAAGCCAAAAGACAATGAATATAAAAATGGATTGAAGATGATATGTTTTTGTTTTGTTCTGTTTGATGTTGATGTATTTTTGTATTTTTGTATTTTTGTATTTCTATGTTTTTGTATTTTTAAAATCTGTGTTATATAAAACAATTAATAAAAATATATTTGAAAAAAAAGAAATGTGCTGCCTTTTCTGTTCTGCAGGTTATTGTGATCTTTTTAGTCGCATTGCTTGAAAAGAGAAGGGATTTTCAAAGTCTGCTTTTCATCTGTGTAATCATGTCATAGGATGACTGTGAAGTTGGGTTTAGGCAATGATTTTAACTCCCTTTTTGTGAAACCTAAAAGGACAAGTCCCATTGGGGACTTTGGTATCAAATGTTTTTATTCAGTTCTGTTAAGGCTAAATAAGAGCCATCCTAAATAAATTCCAATATTGCATTGGCCATGTTTTCTGCTGAGATCTGCATCATCCAGTGGTTTCAGTGGGGCTGATATTGGCTTAGAAGCTCTGTTAATGAGGCCAAAAATAAGAATGGGGATTTGTTTTCTTTCCGTATTTGGTTGACAAGTGTGTTTCTCCAGCTGAATCTGGGGATGTGCAAATTAACTTTCTAGTTCCTCTAATCTTTACTTCCTTCAAAGTAAACTTTAAAAGATTCTACTGTCCCCCATTCAGTAATTCCCATAGCCAGTAAAGCAAGAAATTGAGTCTGTTACTTACCCATCCATGTATAATCCAAGCTCAATGAGAGAGGAAGAGAGAAATGTTTTCTTGGACATCAATTATTTTTGTTCACATTGTGGCAAAAGATTTATTGTCGCTTTACAATCAATTTACTGTGGTGTGCTGGCTCCTAGTGATACCGTAGTAGTTCTGCTGTCTCTAGGCCAAATTCTAATCTTGGATACATAGCATGGAATGCTTCTTATCTTAAATAATCAGCTACTGCTTTTGTTTGCTCCAGATGCATGAAATGCTCCATGGACATCTTGTACCCAGCAGGAAGCAAACCACATTACCAAATAAAATAAAAGTCTTAATGATTCATCAATTTAACTTGTTTTTTCATTAGCCTTGTTTATGGTCTTGGTTGCAAGGAATTTGCTTTAAAGGATAGTATGAGACTGATTGTGTTTATCACTAATTCTGTCAAAAGAATCTTCTATAATCATGGAAAGCATTTGCAACCCTTTTATATACCCTACACAGGGTATATAAAGAAACTTTGTAGGGATGTCTTTGACAAATTCTTTATTATTATTATTATTAAATTTTTATTCACTTTTCTTTTTCTATCACTACATACAGCTCATATCAATAACATTTATATTTCATCACCTCTTCCCTTCCCTCCCGGGCTTCCCCCAGCTTCCACTTCTGGTTTGTTTTCCCCTTATTACATACTGCTTAAAAGTCCACTATATCATTTCTTTGTTAATTTAAATGTTCTTTGTGAGTGTGAGTGTTTATTTAAATCCTGCCATCAAGTCAACAGTCTTCCTTTGTTTCTGCAAATATATTATAAGTGTTTCCCACTCTTTTTCAAAGTCACTGTTGTCTGACCATAAATTTTTGCCAGTTCTGCATAGTTCATCCATTTCTCTTGCCAATGTTCTTTAGTTGGAATTTCTCCAGTCTTCCATTTTTGTGCTATCAGAATTCTTGCCGCCGTAGTAGCTTACATAAATAATGTCCTCTTCTCTTTCAGCAGATGTCTTTGGCAGATTCTGAACTGGTGGCTCCCTCACATCTTTTCTAATCTCCCAGTGGTAGAAGCAGGGCGCATGACAAGAGTCAAGGGGGAGGTAAAAGAGGTAGAGGACTCTGGGGAGCCACTGGGGGAAACAGCAGCCCTGCTGTGAAGGCAGGGAGCAGTTGGCTTCTCCTGTCAGCCAGATATCTCCTCATGAATAATAGTATGTGTGTGAATAAGGACCTGCTCCTGTGTAGAAGTCTACTTACAAGTAAGGCAAGGGAGGAGGCAAGCAGCCTTGGCTAGAGAGCACAAAAATGGTGGAAACCAATGCTGAGCTCTGTGGTTCTTCCTGGTTAGAGACAGGATTCCAAATGAACCAAAGGCCTACCCACTTTCCTCACAGTGATTATTTATTGGCAAAAATGCAGTCTGAATCACTAGAAATATATATAGATATACTCTGATGATTTATTCTCAGGTTTAGAAATAGTACTCACATTAAGAACAGGCTCTTCTGTGAATTATGCAACTCCATAATACAAGTAAGAGCAGGCTGAAACCCAGCGTAAATTCCAATTGGGGTGCAATAACAAAACATGGCATATGAAATGAAGAAGGTGTGAAAAAGTAGTGAAGAGCAGGAAAGGGCCAAGACAGGTAAGAAACAAAACTCTTAATGGTCATATAAATAATTTCCATCACAATTTGACTCTTGCTACCATTTCAGTTCTTAATACTTGCTGAATTATAGCCTCCTAAGTCATACTCATAGTAGTTATTTAAGTTCATTGAATTCAGTGGGTCTGCTCTAGGTATGACTAACCTTGGTCACCTAGGGGGTATATAAATTTCAAGTCACTTGTTTTTAAGGTAAGACATTTTTGCATTTACTGTAGTTTTTTCTAATAAGGCAAAAAAGTCTGTTGCTCTGTTGCAAGTAACAATGTTTCTTCTATGGATCAAAGAACCTGGGCTTAATTTGAAAAATAGAAGGTTCGGTGGGTCCAACCTGCTTGGGAGCCAAGCCCTCTGTCCTTTTTTATATTCTGTGGATGGACAACTGGAAACAGATGGCTGTGCTGACTGGTGATACCTAGTTTCAATTAAACTTGGCAAAAGGGACAAAATGGTTTAATTTGATTTGTGTGTTAGTTATCCTGAAAATTGTTATGAGTAACTCTGAAACAAAACTTCCCAACTAGATCTGATTAAAAACTAAAGCTGTGTACACACTGTATCTTTAGAGCACATTGTTTCCCAACAAATAATTGTGGGAACTGTAGTTTACCTCTCACAGAGTTACAGTTCCCAGCAGCACTTAACAGACTACAGTGTCCAGAATTCTTTCTGAGTAAAATAATATGCTTCAGACGTGCTTTAAAGTTATAATGTGTACACACAGCATTAGTATTCTTTGTAAATGTCACATATAAGTATGTGCATATCCACTTTGAGAGCCACACCTTCTGCTGGAGAGCCTGAAAGTGTAGCTTTATGCATTTACACTGTGTCAAGTTTTGGTCTGCTAAGCACAGTTTCTTCCTAGTATTATTGGGGGGGGAAACTGTTGATTTTAAATAGAAGCAGAACTGTGTCCCATTTTTGTCTCAAGTTACTTTCATGTAAAATTTAATCTATGTATTCATTTCTCACTTCTAAGTCTTTAAAAATGACATGGTATTGGGACAATCAAGCTCTGTTTTTTGCTGAAAATTGAGCCTGGAGATTTTAGCTGACAATTCTTTTAACACTGTAATTTGGTTTCTTCCCCCAGTCATAATTGCATTGCTAACAATAGTAGAATTTTTCTTTGTCAGAAAAGCATTTATTTTGGGTTAGCACTATACAAATCAAATTTAAGATTCATTGTGGCATCTACAATGATACTAAACACAAGAGAACGTAACTATCAATCTCTCAGCAGGTCTTTTGACTGATTCACTCACTCTTATGTGTACCAAACAGTTCAACCATAGGACGAATTCTCTCTAAGAGACAGAGTATCAAGAAATGAAGACTTAAAGCAAGCTGGTAGGGCTGTAGATATAATGCTCTCTTTGTTATCTGGCATTAGTGGCCAAAACCCAATGGTTGCGTAATTTGTATGAGAGCACAATCCTGTCTTTCATCAAATTATAAAAGATTTCGGTATGCTTGTGCACTATTTCTGGTCTAGGATAGGAAGGCTTCATATGCTCCCTGGTTATGGGAGTATTATTTTGCAGATAAAGTGAAGGGTAGCAACTCATAATGCAACTGAAGCTTAAACTAAGGTTTAAAGGCTTATAAAAGTGCATCCAGGGGGCTGTGTGTCCAATTGGTGCTCATGTACAAGCGGAAGGCCTTTTGATTCAGCGCGCGGCAACTGCTAAAGCAAGGGGAGGAGGGGCTGCAAGGTGGGCAAGGAAATTCAGCAAAAATTGCCTCCCCTTCTCATCAGTTAGTGGGTGGCTCAACTAGAACAACAGCGCTGGTAGGACAAATTGAATTTTGCCCAAGATAAATAAATAGAAAGGTGGCAGCATTTGGAGTTGGAATTGTACAGAGAGGTAGAAAAATTATTTTCTTACCGCTCATGGCATCAGTGGAATCTTGTTTGGAACTTGTGCTTATGCATTCATGTATTGGTAGGTTTGTGAGAAATATGGTTTTAATGGTATGGAATGATTTCATTCTTACATTGTGACTGGATTACTTAAGCATGGCAGAATTAAAGGAAAGGTTACCCTATTTTAAGAAAAAAATTGTGCAGAATTTGAGGAGGGGTTGCAGAAAAGAGAAACTCCATGTGCCTTGATAACATAGTATTGTCTTTAAGTGCTCTGTGGAATCTCTATCTTCCAGCTGTTTTCAGAAAAGCAGAGCCTTAGGGGCTGTTTTGTGGAAGTAACCAACATACATATTCTTACCAAAATAAGGACTGTTTTTGCCTATTGATTGTGCATGTCTCAGGTGTTGTGCATGTTCGCTGAGATCACAGTTCAGTTGAGTGGATATCTTAGAATAATAGAATTGCAGAGTTGGAAGGGACCCCGAGGGTCATTTAGTCCAACCCCCTGCAATGCAGGAATCTCAGTCTTATTTCCCTTGTACTGAAGTGATATTTGTGTCCCTGACAAAATGGGTTATATGTTATGATTGTTCTGTGAATACCATGGGCCTCAACTGAATATTTTCTTTCATGCCGTTTGTGACTTCTTTGCAGTTTTCTGAATTATAAAATTTGAATGTACCCCTGACTATTAAGTCCAATCACGGACAACTCTGGGGTTGCGGCGCTCATCTCGCTTTACTGGCTGAGGGAACCGGCGTACAGCTTCTGGGTCATGTGGCCAGCATGACTACGCCGCTTCTGGCAAACCAGAGCAGAGCATGGAAACACCGTTTACCTTCCCGCTGGAGCAGTACCTATTTATCTACTTGCACTTTTATGTGCTTTCGAACTGCTAAGTTTGCAGGAGCAGGGACCAAGCAACGGGAGCTCACCCCGCCGCGTCACAGGGATTCGAATCGCCGACCTTCTGATCAGCAAGCCCTAGGCTCTGTGGTTTAATCCACAGCGCCACCCACGTCCCCTGCTTGGTTGTAGGCACACTTAAAAACAAACTCCTCTGTTTAGTTTCCTGAACAGCAAAGGTTTCCACTAATGTCCTAACCTCTTCACACTTTGTTCTTAGGTAAATTTGTAGAAGAAGTAGCAACATGTACTTACTGCTTACTGCTTCACAAATCTTTTTATTTATTTAAGTAATATTCTCAGTGGCTATTCACTTCTCCCCTGTGAATGTAGCTCTAAAGCACACATTTAGCCTAATTTAAACCTTCTTCTCCCCAAAAATGTTAGGAAGAGTTTTGTTTTGTTTTTTCATGAGCTTCCCCCTGCCCAACTCACCTTATTCGTTGGCCTTCATATTTGCTCAAATGGCTATTCACCTGCCTAACAAAAGGTGGTCTTTGGTGAGGTTGCCTTTGTCTAGGAAGGCAGTCCATGTGGAGACATGGCATTGCACCATAATTACTGACTGGCACACATAGGATTACTGCCCTAATAATAAAATTGGGATACATCTTTTTTTAATTAGGCCAAATAGCCATAGCATTTTCTGAAATCAGGAGGAGATTAACACATTGCAGTCTTGCATTTTCTCTCCCACCCACAGTTCTAAAAATGAGGCAGTGATGAGGTTTGCCCTGGACTATGTGTCTGACACACCGTAACTTCTTTTTGTGATCTCTATTTGTGTCTTATATAGAAAAAGAAGTGTTGTGTTTGTCCTGTAGTCAGTCCAGGCCACATACATCATAGTGGTTTGGCTCCTTCTCTTGTTTGTCTGCAGGTGTGCCTTCCGCTGCCCTTATTCATCCACTTGTTGGGAGTCCTAAATTTAGAAATGCATCTGACCTGTGGTTTCAGCATTTACACGGCAGAGCATATATCACCACTTAAATCTAAAAAGTTAAAGTGACATGAAATTTACTTTTAATAGCTCAACCTAGAACTTTGTCTCTTGGCATCAGAATTTGCCTTAGTTTCTCATACTGAATCCTTATGCTGGAAAGACAGATGCAAGCAATTCCTTCAATTTCTCTACAATCTGTTTTCCATCTTCAGCACACTTTTGACTCATTTGTTGTCCAAAGGTATAACCACCTCCCTAGTTGGTTTCCTGCTTCTAATGTATTTAATTTTTTTTGTTCTTTATGTTTTTAGTGATGTGACTTTAGATTATTTTTTCATGATTCATATTTTGTGCTTGCATCAATAAAACTGCTAGCACATTTGCAAAGATACGCAGGGTCCAGTATGGTTTCAAATTCGTGTGTTGAGATTCCTGCATTGCAGGGGGCATTGCAACCTACATTATACATTGTAGCTGAGCTCCTGTTATTGTGGTTTTGAACAATTCCCAGCATTATGGAAAGAATTTACCCTCTTCATTTTCCTTTCAACTTTTTCTTTTAACCAGCCTCTCATTTTTTGGAAGTTTCTTCTATTGAAGTCAAATGTGACAGTGTCCATAAGACATATGTTGCATTTTGTAGCTCAATGTTTACTGTTGTTAATCAGTTCAACAACACTTAACATCTTGCACCAGGTCTGGGGTGCCACTCTGGTTGGTTCCATGAGCAGCTGTTCAAAGGAACCATTATTTAGGGTGTTGTATACACATGCATGGGACCCAGGTGGCGCTGTGGTTAAACCACTGAGCCTAGGGCTTGCTGATCAGAAGGTTGGCGGTTCGAATCCCTGTGATGGGGTGAGCTCCCGTTGCTCGGTCGCAGCTCCTGCCAACCTAGCAGTTCGAAAGCACGTCAAAATGCAAGTAGATAAATAGGAACCGCTACAGCGGGAAGGTAAACGGCGTTTCCATGTGCTGCTCTGGTTTGCCAGGAGTGGCTTTGTCATGCTGGCCACATGACCTGGAAGCTATATGCCGGCTCCCTCGGCCAATAATGCGAGATGAGCGCGCAACCCCAGAGTCGGTCACGACTGGACCTAATGGTCAGGGGTCCCTTTACCTTTATACACATGCACCTAGTCTGTATGATGGTAATTGAAACCACTCGTTATTATAGCACTTCCTCCTTAAGGTGACCCTTTGATTTCTTCCTCCATCTCAAGATTGATTGGGCATTTTTGGTCAGAGGGATGATAGTACGCCCTGAGTACTAAATTACTCTTATCGCTACCCACAGTGACACTGGAGGAGTCTGCCCTTTGTAGGATTTCTAACTTCCTGAACTCTGTATTCATTCCTTTTAAGGAGGACAACAGCAAAAGCAGAGCAAGGAGATACTGAAATTTTACCTGCCATGCACTTGTCCCAGCTCCTCCTCCTCTCCTGCCTCTGTTTAGGGTCCAGTGTTTGTGATCCCGAAGCAGAAGCAGATTCCCACCCCCACCCCCCTAGACTGAAGCATCATTTTCCCTGTTGACTTTGGAAAAGGGTCTTAAGAAAGTGAGAAATCATATTGTTGTAATTGGCTTGTTAAACCAACTTTAAGGCAAATGTAAAATCTTTCAGAAGCAGGACAACATGTTACCCTTCTGCAAGCATTCAGTTTAGTAGACATGTATACTTAGAACAATACAGTCATGCACAATTCCACCAAAATCAGTAGAATGCTGTGTGTTTGTGTGTGTGTGTGTGTGTGTGTGTAATTAGGGCCTAACTTTTAAGGTTTTTCCATCTCTGGAAAATCTGGCTTAATACTAACCAGTAGTGATGGAAAAAAGCGGGGGGGGGGAGTTGAAAGTCACACTCTGAAGTCTGTTCTCATATGGTTTTTGACCATGAATGTAATGAATTTGTTCAGAATGTGTTTCCATCTCAGAAACCCTTTGCTTGTTTCTTCAGCATCACAGCTCCAAGCTTGCTTGATCAAATAAGATTACAATCTATTTCTCTGCTGTGTTGTTAAAACACACACATTTTCATATTTATTCTTCACTGTGGTCAAATGTTTGAAAACAGAATGTTTGCTACTTAAGGTGGAGACTATGCCAAAAAGTTAGCATGTAAAAAATGGCAAGTTCCTTGGCAAAAAATTGAGCTAAACACTTATTCCATGAGATTGGTGCATGGGTGGGTGTGTATATTGAAACTATTTAACATTAGACTGCAGCATATTCTGTCCCTCTGGCGTCTGGAATATATATATATGTGTGTGTGTATATATATATATATAGAGAGAGAGAGAGAGTGTGTTAAACATTTCCAAAAAATCAAACAGTTTCACTCAACTTTATCTATTGGGAAATACTATGTTGTTTAGTTGCTTGGCACTCTACTTTAAATGCATTTCCTTGGAAATACCTCACAGAGGCTAATCATGGTTTCTTTGCTACATGCTATGCAGAACATAAAATTAGACACGTGCAGTTTTCCAATACTATTGGAAAAGACATTAAGAACATAAGAGACAACGTGCTAGATCAGGCCAAGGCCCATTTAGTCCAGAATGCTCATAGTGGCCAGCCAGATGATTGTGGGAAGCAGGACCTGAGCAGAAGTTCACTTGTGATCTCCAGGAAATGGTCTTCAGAGGCATACTGCTTCTAATAGTGGAGGTACAACATGGTCATCTTGGTTAGCAGCCATTACAAAGCCCCTTTCTCCACGAATTTGTCTAAATCCATTTTAAAGCCACCCAAAGCCATTACTACTACTTGTGGTAATGATTGCCATTATTTAAATATCTGCGTCCAACTTGCTGGACGTTCTTCCAACAAGGAGATTTGGCTCAGCTGCTGAGCTGCACCAAAGTTTTAATGAATGAGCTCCTTTATTTTCTGTCCTGTTAATGTCAGCTTTAACTCTGGAAAGGTTTAAGCGCTTAAGATCTCAAGGGTTGCTTTGGTTCACAGAAGGGACTCCTTTAGAGCAATGTCATTTTTTCATTTTGTCTTTGAACAGTTAATCAACATGCCACAAGTCAAACCACTTTTGGAATGCCCCTTGCTTTCAAAACCAGCAGGGCCGGCTCTAGGGGTAGGCTGGGTGGCGCAGGGCGCCAGGGCGCCGGGCTGGCAGGGGGGCACCAGGGTGCCCGACATGGTTGAGATGGCCCTGAAAACCAGCTTGCTATGGGGCAATTGGTGAGGGTCTTCTCTTGGAGAAGGAAAAAACACACAAGTCTCCTGGGCTTATGAAACTAGTTCCATTGTCTGCTTGAGGAACTTGCATGTGTCCAGAGACCCAAACAGAATTGATTAATTTCACAATTACCCTCTTGTCTCTAAACAGATATAATTATGAGGCCAAAAGATATGTGGCTTGCATGACTAAAGGCTTTGGATTACGATGACTCTATTTAGTTACAATACTATGATGTACCCTGTTACAGTACTATAACACACTCTGTGTGGAGCTGACTTAGAAACCATTTGAAAACTACACTTGGTTTGAAATTCAATTGCCAGGTTATTAGCTTGCACCTGCAAGTTAGAGCATATAAACACATACAATATCTTGCCAATCTTTGAAATCTCAGTTTAAAGTGCTGTGTTTCCCTGCCCCACCTCCCTTTAAAGCTCTAAATAGCCTAGAACTAGAATACCTCAACAGTAACCTTCTTCTCAAACCAGCCTGAATGTTAAGATCAACATTCTGTCCTGGGCTTCTTTGGAGGAAGGATGGGATATACGTTTCATAAACAAATCAAACGTCAGATTCCCTGCTCTGTTCATTCTGGTGTTGGATATTTGCATATGGTGGACACCAAGACTGTGCAAAGCCCTCCTCAGGGCAGTTAGTTTGGTTCACTTTGCTAATGCATTTGTTTCAACAAGCCTTCAAGGTGAGTTGTTTTGAGATTATTGTGAGGTTGAATATATTACATGGTGGCTGTTACCTGCATTTTTAATTTATATTGGTTTTGTTACTGCCAACATTTTGAAACAAGCTTTCCTTTAACATGATGCTCTTTTTTTGTGTAGTTGGCACTTTGATGGGGCTTTTGAAATACAAAAACAGGGTATAAGAAAATAAATGGGAACTGGTTATAAAAATGGAAATAAACCAGTTAACAAGCATGCTTCTTCTTAAAATGATTGAGGTACAAAAAAAGAATATTTTATTTCAAGTGATTTAAATCAAGTTTTCTATTGATGATTCAAATCACCTTACTTTAAAAATTATCTACTCTGGTTTGTGCCATTCATGTACTGCATACATCCAAGAAGCAGCTTCTATGTATGAAGGTTTTTATGTAAAGGGGACCAACTTAGGTTAGCGAAATGTAGTGGGAAATGCTGCCTAGCAGTCATTCATAGGTACACACCTTAAATTCTCCTGTCCTTAAATTGTATCTTACACCTTAAATCTTTCTCTTTTGTTTCTTCCATAGCTCTCGGGTGTTCTGAGTGTCGTATGGTGCTATCCAGCCCTACAGGAATTTTTACGTCCCCCTGCTTCCCTAGTGTCTACCCTAACAGTCAAGCATGCAAGTGGACCATCAGGGCACCTTCTGGATTCATCATTCAGATAACATTCGTTGATTTTGAGATTGAAGAAGCTCCCAACTGCATTTATGACTTTTTGACGATAGGAGAGAAAAAAGTTTGTGGTGTCACTGCCAAAGGTTTATCCTTTAACTCAACTGGAAATGAAATGATTGTAACTTTTACAAGTGACTTCAGTATCCAAAAAAAAGGTTTCAATGCCAGCTATACCCGAGGTAGGTGTATGTAAGACATTTTAAAATTTCTTTCATGTTTCTACCTGCAAACCTTCAGAATTTATGTTGGAAGTGTGCCTTTGAGGTTTGGACTTGAAGATGCACATCTGTGCTGAAACCTAGAAGTACAATTTCGACACATTGCAGAGCAGAGAGCCGTCTGCACCTTATCCTAACCCCCTCCTCCTATGGAGTTTGCTGCCATATGAGTGTGCATAGCGTTGCAGTGTTAGTGATTTTGCAAGCATTCTTTAATAAAATGATTGTCCTGTTTTCATGTTAAAAGTAGCTGTGGGAAGTTAATGTATTTGTCTTTTTCAGAATCCCCCCCCCAGTCTTGACCTAATGCAAAACAGTAAAAAATGAAATGTTTTCTTTAAATCCCATAGGAAGGCATAATGAACTCTGGGCATTACCACAATGCTTCATTATGCAAGTTACACCTTGGTACATCTAGGTCAGTATTGGCTATGCTAGTTAGGTTTCAGGCATGGTTCCCCAGCCCTACCTGGAGATGGCAGGGATTAAACCTGAGGCCATTTCCATGCAGAACCTGTTTTCTAGCACTAAGCCCATTACAGAGTTCCCCATTACATAGTATGTTAGAAATAGTGGGAAGTTAGCATTTGGGAACAGGAGGATTGCAAACTGTTGAGAGCTAAGGGTGAAAGGCAATTGTGAGACTGTTAAAGTAATTGCATTCCTTACTTGGAAGCAAGCCCATTGAGCTCAGTGGAACTTGCTTCTGTTTAGACATGCATGTTTACACTGTAAACTTCCTAATTTTGTACCTGTTAGCTTCCATTTCATTGTCCTTTGCAGTTGTTCAAGGTAAATTGGAATACGGCCCTTTCTCAGAACATTTGAAATGAAAATACGATATTGAAATATGGAGAGAAATGCTAGTGAATAAATTAACTACAGTCATACCTCGGGTTAAGTACACTTCAGGTTGAGTACTTTCAATTTAAGTACTCCGTGGACCCGCCTGGAACGGGTTATCCACTTTCCATTACTTTCAAGGGGAAAGTTCGCTTCAGGTTAAGTACGCTTCAGGTTAAGTACGGACTTCCAGAACCAATTACAGTCATACCTCGGGTTATGTATGTTTCAGGTTGAGTACTTTCAATTTAAGTACTCCACGGACCCGCCTGGAACGGATTAATCCACTTTCCATTACTTTCATTGGGAAAGTTCACTTCAGGTTAAGTATGCTTCAGGTTAAGTACGGCCTTCCAGAACCAATTACAGTCATACCTCAGGTTAAGTACATTTCAGGTTGAGTACTTTCAATTTAAGTACTCCACAGACCCACCTGGAACGGATTAATCCACCTTCCATTACTTTCAATGGGAAAGTTCGCTTCAGGTTAATTATGCTTCAGGTTAAGCTTCCGGAACCAATTAAGTACTTAACTTGAGGTACCACTGTACTTTTAAATATATATTTTAATATCTGTATAGCAATTTATATATTCTGTCTGTGCATGGTAGCCAATAGAAGAAGTACCAACAGATTAAGATACTGACATATTAAGCGAACAAGAGGAAACCCTGCTCTTAATACTGGCACTGGTATGCTTGCCTTTTCCTGCTTGGTGATGCAATTTTTGCCCTTTCTCTTGATGAGCTATTGTTGCAACTCACTGTTAGCACCAGGGTGCCACTGTTATAGAACAGAGTTGTTCAGATTTGTTACAAATCTACTAAGTGCAGTGTTCTTTTTCCTGGAATCCTGAAACAGACATACAGACCTTGAGTGTTGAAGCCAGTGGGCAACTATACTAACAAAATGCCCTTCAACATGGTAGATGAGTGAGAGGAGATTCCTTCACCATTTGTGCATGCACACGAAAGCTCATACGAAAATAAAAAACTTAGTTGGTCTTTAAGGAATTTTTTTATTTTGTTTCGACTACGCCAGACCAACACGGCTACCTACCTGTAACTAGCTCATAATTTAAACTGCCATCCTTGTTCACAGGGCTGAGTTCATTGTTCTGTGCTGGAAAGACATCATACAGCTATAGGCAGTAGAGCTCAAACCAGTCTTGGAGAACTGGACTTTCCCTTGCCCTCATTCTGCCCAGAGTAGCACCCTACAGACCACATGGTGAGGGACTGAATGGGTTTTGCCACCCCTCTAAGTAAAGATGCAAATACCTGTGGATGTAGAATGCATGGCATGTTTGTTTTTAAGGAAATGTGAACAGATTTATTCAACTTAAATTCTAAAGTTTGGAAACAAAGGCCTTTTATTTGCAAAATAACATGCTAAAAGCTCTCTGCACACCCTGAAAAAGACTTATGACATTCATTTATTTAGTGTAAAGCAGTTACGCAAAACAAACCTTCAGGAATAGTACTCAGGGAAAACAAAAACTTGTTTCATGTTACTGGTCTACTTCATTGTCTAATATAGTGGTTCCCAACCTTTTTTTGGCCATGCCCTCCATGACATATAATTCTTATTATTCAAAAAGTGAACTTCTATTCATGTGGAGGAAGCCTAAAAGGCCATTAACTTGGTCTAAACATTCTCAAATTGCCCCCTTAAAAATCAAATTGCCCCTCCGTGAGAACCACGGGTCTAATATAAACAGGTAAAAATACTGTTTTGCAAATGATTGGTTTGCAATTTGGTAGGAGCCTATTGCCATGTTATATTCACAATTTAAGATATCCTAGTAGCTGATTATAGTAGCTGCTGAAATTACTTTGAATATGCTTCTAATCTGATGCATTTGCTGGTTATTTATAATAAGAGAAAGGATGTCAACATGACATGAACTTCGATAATATTAAATGAAGCAAATTTTCTTTTTATTTTCTAGTTGCTGTGTCTTTGAGGAATCAAAAAGTTATCATCCCACAATCCCTAGATGTTGATTCTGTGTCTGTGGCAAATTCCATCCAAGTACCAGAACTGAATCAGTTCACACTGTGCTTTGAAGCAAAAGAGAACAGCAGCGAAAGCAGTGAATGGAAAGTTTTCTCCTATGGTGATTCTTCTACAGAATTCATTGGTTTTGGAAGGACAAAAAATGGACACTTCATATCTATCTCAGGCATCGAATGTATTTTAGATGATGCACTTGACACCAATCCTAATGGAGACTTCTTCACAGAAACATTTGAGCAGCTTTGCATTATATGGGATAGCCTCTCAGGCACTGTAGGTATCAGTGTCAAACACGTGTACAGAACAGTATCCTGTTCAAATACTTATGGGAAGGTCATTCCTGGCAATGGGAAGTTGGTTCTGGGCTCTAATAGAAATGATATAAATCCTCTCAATGGGGATATTTACAACTTCCGGCTTTGGAATTTTACAATGAGCTCCCAGATACTCTTTAACCTCAGCTGTGACGTCAAGGGCAACATTGTAGACTGGGAAAATGACTTTTGGAGCATCCCAACATCATCATTAAAAGCAGAGAACAACCTGAGTTGTGGTAAGCATCTTTTATTTCATTTTTCCTCTGGCATAGCTGTGAAGGTGTCACATGTCAGAAAGAAGTTTTGTTTGTAATGAAAGTGAGCTTGGTTTCCCAGAGGGAAACCTCACATTTCCTGGGCTTGTCAACTCATCTCATAAAATATGTATTTTGCTTCTGGGTATGTATGTTCTTTTGGTGCATTCAGAGTCACATTGTGATGTCTAGATCGAGCTCAGGCATTTTAAAAGATGGCTAGCAAGATTTGCTAAATGATAGTGTTCATTTGACTGTATTATACAAGCCAGACTGAAGAAATGTATTACATTTGCTGTGGGACATGTCATATTACTTCTGGGGTAGTTCGTCCACCTTTGGTTCCTATCCTGTACCCAGTTCTCACTTGTGGCTCCTAGAAGCTTTCAGCATATGACAGCGGCCGCACCACAGGAACAGCTTCAATTGGCTGGCTAAATCAGGTGAGGGTAGCCAATGGGTCTCAAACCCTTGGTGAGTTAGGGATGCATGCAAAGGTAGGGTCCAGTGGATTGAGCAGACAAGGAGGCAGTTTCTGCACGTGCTGTAGGCGGAAGTGAGGGGCAGATGGGTTTCATTAACCTAGGAAGGTAGCCTATCCAAGAGAAGGAAAAGTCTCATCCTAAACCTCCACTGCCTTATGAGATATCTTTAGGAAAAGAAATGTGGCAGTCTTGTCATCTGGGCAGTCCCGGATGTCCATACAAATTGCCCAGACTTGCACCCCAGGGAGGTCACAGCAGTTTGACTTCACCCTCAGAGGCACACTCCAGTGTCTCTTGAGACAGAAGGATGCCAACCAGTCTCTAATCTCTCTCCCTAGATGCATGTCCTTAAACTAAACAAGATATAATAAAGAACAATGTTAGTGATTATTTGAAATTAACTGAAATAAAGGTCTGAAAGTGAGGTGTAGTGGCTAGAGTGTCAGACTAAGACCTGGGAGACCAGGATTCAAATTCCTACTTAGCTATAAACTCACTAGATGATATTGGGCCAGTCACCACCTCTCAGCCTAATTGATCTCACAAGGTTGTTCTGAGGATAACATGGGAAGAGGGAGTACCATGTATACCACACTGAACTTCTTGGAGGAAAGTTGGGATCTTACTATAATAACAAAAATCTCATAACTAAAGCATCATGACTTTAGTCACAGAGCAGTTGTGTGCATCTTTATAATAAAAAGCATGGGGGTGTCTATTTTTTACACAGAAATGAATGCATAGAAGAGGGGAGCAAAAGTTGCTCCTCTGCTGTCTTCGCTTGCTGTAGCTTTTAATTGGTTTTTCTCAAACTGACTTTGATATTGGGAAGGGGAAAAATGGACTGCAGTCATATGGACTGCAGAAAAGGAAATGTATATTCCTTTTTGTGTGATACTGCTATGTGAATGGGCATGTTAAAGGTACATACAGTTGCACCACATGTTTTGTTCGACCATAAGGTGCAGTTTAGGGGATGCGGGTGGCGCTGTGGGTTAAACCACAGAGCCTAGGGCTTGCCGATCAGAAGATCGGCGGTGCGAATCCCCGCGACGGGTGAGCTCCCATTGTTTGGTCCCAGCTCCTGCCCACCTAGCAGTTCGAAAGCACGTCAAAGTGCAAGTAGATAAATAGGTACTGCTCCGGTGGGAAGGTAAACGGTGTTTCTGTGCGCTGCTCTGGTTCGCCAGAAGCGGCCTAGTCATGCTGGCCACATGACCTGGAAGCTGTACAACGGCCAATAACGTGAGATGAGCACCGCAACCCCAGAGTCAGTCACAACTGGACCTAATGGTCAGGGGTCCCTTTACCTTTAAGGTGCAGTTTTTATTTCAAAACAAAAAATAAAAAAAATTGCTTCCAGTAGCACCTTAGAGACCAACTAAGTTTGTCATAGGTATGAGCTTTCATGTGCATGCACACTTCTTCAGATTATTTTTTGTTTCGACTATGTCAGACCATCAGGGCTACCTACCTGTAACTAGTTTTATTTCAGTTTTAGTTACAACTGAGGAAACTTTCTTTTCCACAATTGCACCATCAAACACAGAAGGGCCATGAAGCTTGTTCGCTCCCACCCCTGCCCAGCCCAGTCGCAAATCTTTTCTCTGTCAGTCAGATGATGAATTTCACTGCCACCTTTATTTACAATAAAATAGCAGTATGCTTCTGCTGATACACTTGTGTACCCTATAAACACTGCCAACTGTGTTGGAATCTGCAGGAAAAGGGCTTCCTTTTTGATATTTAGCTGTGAGATTACAAGATAGATGTGTATACAAAGGGAAGGGGTTAAAAAGATATCTAGCTGTAGACTGATGAATGTGGGGTAAAGTATAGTATCTGTGTGAGAACCTAACATTAGTGCTAAAATGCTGGAGAGTTGATCAGAACAGGGCATGGAATTATATAGAATAATAGAATAGTAGAGTTGGAAGATACTCCAAGGGTAATCTAGTCCAACTTCCGTACTATGCAGGAATAGTACAATTTTAATAATAATAATCCCATACTTGAAGATAATCATTAATTTCAGTGGATTTATTCTGCATAGGACTAGTATTGGCTAGAACCCTTAATTCAAATATTTCTAATGTTATATTTCTAATGTTTAATTGCAACCCTATTTCTAGCTCATAACAGAGTCTTGTTTATTCATTTAAAGCTAACATTTGCCATTAAATGACTTAGTGTTGGGTTTTAATAGAAGGTGGGTGATGGTAGCATATTAAAATAGTTTTCATAATAAAGAAGAATGAGTGACAAAGCACCCATGTAAGAATCTGAACTGATGACACATTATTTTAGTACCTTTACTAAGGAGTAGAAAGATGATTATGAAGAATGGAGAGATGAAGATAGCAGCCAATATAAAATTATTAAAGATGTCTAAAATTGACTTAATAGAAGTTGTAGAAGGATATCATAGGAATAGAAAAGCCAGCAACCCAATTGTATGTGAAATACATTTCTCACATAACAGTTTTGGTGAATATACATTTCAGATATGCTTTGTATCCACACTGGGTTTGTATAGATTATCAAATTGTGACATGATAAGCTGAGCTATGAATCGGCTCCATATACCTGCACACAGTTCTTTTGCAAATGATTTAGAATTGATTGCATCAGTTAGGCGTCTTCTACTCTCTATCTAACAGATTGTCATCAGAGTGAGCCATGGGAAGCTGGTAGTGATGGGACATCCCATTCCATTTCAACCTGACACAATTTCTGTAAGAAAATACCCTCATTAATACAGGGATGGCCATAATTCCATTATTGCATTTCAAAATGAATATCCTGTCACAACTACTAATAAAAGGCTGAGCCTTAACTAGAGAAGATGCACAAGGGGTGCCCCCTTTATCTTGTTGGGGAAATTTAATAATGTATTTTAAAAGTGCCTTTTGGAACAAAAGTGATAACCATGGCTATTTTTCTAGAAAAAGAGGTGCTGGAACTCACCATGAACACCTCCCTTGTTCTCTTAGAATGGCAATGGCGCCTACCTGAGAAATGCTGGAACTGAGTTCCATTGAGTTTTGGCTTAAAAAAAGACCTGGTGATAACATATGTAATAGATCAGAAATTAAATATTAACAGTGTTACAGTGATTATCTGTGTTGAATATTCGTTTTCTTGAGAAGGTTATAGAAAAACAGCCATCCTGTGCCATTCATTGCAATGATATGACAAACAATAAAGGGACCTTCCTATTTGCATATAAATGTCACTGCTATTATCTCACTCATCAGCAAACAGATTTTGTTTCCTCATACAGTTGCTGATTTTCCTGGTTAATGGACTTAATGCGCATAAGCGTATTAACATATTGACAAATATAATCTCCTGAGAGAACAATGTCTCCTTCTGGTTTAGCATGCTGTTTGAAATTGATTCCTAGTCATTTATGCAGCTTTAGTTTAGCTTTTGTGGACTTATTCACTGACCTAAAAATAACTTGTTAGTATCCTACAAGTGAGAAAACTAGACATGAATTTTCCAAGATTATGTTCTATAGGCAGGCATTGCCCAATACGTTTTTCTGCTTAAGGCAAAGGGCAAAACGGGGATCCATGAGATAGTGCAGGGAGAGCTTTGCTAATTGTATTATTGAGCTAAATCTGATCATATGGTTTGCATTGCCTGCATTGTATGATTCTGACTGTATGGCTTAGCCCCCCCCCCCCAATATTCCTGGGTGCTTTCCATTGCCTCTGTACATTTCAGTGCCACTGTGTCAAAGTGTAATGAAAACATTCGACATTTAGACAGGATGGCCTTGCCAGAGAGCACAAGGTCTGCAGTCTGCATCAGGAGATGCTCAAGGTCTACACCAGGAGATGACGCAAATATCAGGCACAAGACCAGGCAAGATAGACAGGAACTCAAGCCCTCACACTCAAGCCCTCACCTAGCAGTTCGAAAGCACATCAAAGTGCAAGTAGAGAAATAGGTACCGTTCCGGCAAGAAGGTAAACGGCGTTTCCGTGAACTGCTCTGGTTCACCAGAAGTGGCTTAGTCATGCTGGCCACATGATCCGGAGGCTGTCTGTGGACAAACGCCAGCTCCCTTGGACAGTAAAGCGAGATGAGCGTGCAACCCCAGAATCATCCGCGACTGGACCTAACGGTCCAGGGTTTACCTTTACCTTATTAGTGATGACATCAAGGCTCAGAGTAGGGGATTCAGAAATATGAATAGGGGACTTAAAAAGGGCTCACTTCCTAAATCTATTCTAAAATGAGCCCAAATATCACTGAAATTCAGGACCTCTCACAAACTCACTCTAGTACCATTCGATTTCCTGTGCTATACAGACTTACTTGATAGCAGTAGTAACAATCATTGGGAGGTGTGGCGTTGGGACCTCCTCTAGCCTGAGATGCTGCTGATGCAGCAGCAGTGTTGTAGCATTAAGAACCATGAGAAGAATAGTGCTCATGGTTCCCAACTTTTTTTTAATAAGAAGCAGATTTGGGAGACACATTGGAATGGGTTTTGGTGGGTTGGGATTGGAAAATTACATATTCCCCCCCCCCCCAACCGCATTCTGAACTGAGCAGAGAGAATGGTTTTCCATCCTGTAGGCGTAGCATTAGGTGTGGAGTGTTGTGTGTGCCATGACGTAAAATAACTTATGGAGAAATGGGGATGCCCTTTCCCACTATCCAGAAACAACTACTTCTGCTATTTCTTCTGCTATTTCTCAATGAAGCACTTAAATTAAAGGCAGTCATCCACATGCCCGGGCCCTTTTGTGCTATATAGCACTGAGGAGGGGGGTGTTCTAGAAGGGTGAGGCTATGAAAAAATGATTTTCTATTTTTCTTTTCTTTGTTAGGATCACCCTCTCCAAGCTCTGATGGGTGACTGTATGTGACTATTGCCTCCCCCATTATATATTCACAACAACACTGTTGAGTAAATTTGTGCCTGCTCCAAGGTCACCTACCGAGCTTCATGTCTGAGTTATGATGAACCTAGGCTAACCACTAGGACGTTTTAAGCTACACTGATTTTCCAGAAATACTGTTTCCTTTTGTGTGATCTAAAACTTCTGGCAATCATTTTCATTAGTCTATTATGGAAGAGGAAGAGAAATATTTCAGTCCAGCATTTCCCGTATTCTTCATAATTTACATTGTGGTTTAATTTCTGGTTTTATATTCTGATTTTATTCTGTGAACTGCCCTGAGACATGTGGGTATAGGGTGGTATATAAATTCATTAAATAATATTAATCTACCTACCTACTTTTTTTCTTAATTAAATGTGCAAACACCCTCTACCTTTCTTCTTAGGGAAAGTGCCACAATGACCGCTCCCCACATTAAACGAGGGGCGATTTTTGCGTGGTTGTGCGCAGCCCCCTGGACCACAGAGCGGCTACCTGGTAGTTCGGATCTGGTCACTACCTCTCCAGGCTGGATACCTGGGGTCTCCGCCTACCCCAGCCAAGTGTCTAATCCTGCCTGGGGAGGTGTTGCCAGGGGACAGGCCAGGTAAGGGGGAGGGACTGTCCAGCTCACACAATAGGATTTAAATAGGATTTAAATCTTACCTGCAAGCAGCAGTTGGCTCCAGATCTTCTCCCACCCTCCACACCCTAACTGAAGTTTTATTTTGCAGCTTAACCTTTTTCCCCATGGGTGCATGGGCGCTGCTAGGTCAGGGTCGCTGTTGAAGGGCTGGAAAGGAATTTTCCTGCATTGGCAGGTTTTGCCTTTCCCGTAGCAATACGTCACAACTTTGGCAGTTTCAGGCCTTGGGCAGTTTCCTTTTGGCTATCTTCCTAAAGGAGACGGGTGTGAGGCAGTGACCTCACCCCCTTTGTGACGTCAAGATCAGGGTTCCCCCCATTAAAGGGGTCTTGGGGGAGGCATTGGCCATACACCGGTTGTCATTGCTTCCCCGCCTCCAGTGGTGGCGAACGGGGGCGGGCTCTCTCTGCTTGAACATATTTTCTCCAGAGCCAGCCCTACCCCCATACATTCTGGATAACCCTGAAGTCCCCCAGATCCACGGCTGGGGACTAGGGAAGGATAACGCCCAATGCCTGAGCCCAAGGTCTTCCTACATTTGAATCTTAATAAAGTTGTGGCCAATTTTAATCCCATAACATGTTGTCTTGAGTTATTACCGGTATTCCGCTCAGGGGTCACCTGGGGTTTGGGGGGACTCCGCCTGTCCACGCAATAACAGACAAGTATTGCTTATAGTGCCTCTTTTCCTTTTCCTTTTGAAAAAGGTTCATATCTCATTCCCCTACCTACAATTGAACCTACTAGCTGTGCAAACCTGGGAAGCCTGTGCCAAGGTAAGAACCCAACAGTATTTTGTATACTTGGAATATATATCCATATTTTGTTTGTTTGTTTTTAATTAAATGTTTATAGATTAACAGGCTAAGGCCAAAAAGGAATGCAGCCAGAGAGAAGAAACAGTCTTAACAGAAAAATGACTATAAGGGAGAAAGGTTATGTGAAAGGAATGTAACAACTCACTTGATAGCACCACTTCTGTAAAATATTTTTATTCTAAAACCTAACAGACAGATTCTATAGAAAGGAGGGCTAGCTTCATTTCTTCCTTTATCTTAGCCCCATCTCCACCTTCTTCATTTGAAGTTACTGTGTTTGAATCACTTTCAGGTACTGGATTGAGTCGATTTTTAAGAATATCCCACCCCACCCCACCCCAAAAAATTCTTTTAAGTAGTACTGTCTTTAGTTGCTTTGATGAAAATATTTCTATGTTCCAGTGTTTCAAAATGACAGGCTATTATGAATATTCTTCTTTCTGTTGGCTCAAAAATGCAGCACTTTTTGAATGTTTCCTTTGTGGTAACCTTTGAATCTTTATGTGTGGTGCTTTTCTGAATGCCATTGGGAATTAGACAGCTGAAATCCCAAGCAACACTTTGAAAATGTATCTTTTTCAAATATATCCATTTACGATTTTAATTCTGTTCTTTATCCAGACCTTAGAAGATTTAATTAGATCCTTACATGGATGCCCTGTAGAGGCTATTTTTATGCTGTTTGTAAACAAGTGTTCTTGTTTAAAGGCCTTAAGAGAGGATGATTCAGAATTTGTGTACCCACAGAAGGGCTGATATTGCAGCTGTTATTTCAGCAAATGACATTTTGCAAAAGACAGATCTGGTGTTCACTTGGTTATTGTGTCTGCTTACATCCTGAGCCTTAACACACACACTTCTAATGTAAATATGTTTAAGACTGGGGTGTGGAATTTATAGCCACCTTCTTACCTTAATGGCTTCATCTCGTTCATCATTACAAAACGCTTTGGGGTAGATCTATGTTACTTTCATTTTACAGGTGAGCAAATGAAAGTTGTTCAAGATTACCTGGAAAATACATGGTTGCGTTGGTATATAAAACCAAGACTGGCACATTAGTCAGGACTCATTAATTCACTTATACTTTAAACAAAGTGTGTGTGTGTGTGTGTGTGAGTGTGTGTGTATGTATGAGAGAGAGAGAATTGTGTAACTTATTCAGTAGTTAAAGATGCAATTCCCTCCATTCCCTGTATGTGTTTTCATGCATTATTCCATGACCTCATTAACATTCATGTTCCATACAAGTTCACTTCTTTCTCATCTTTCTTACCAGCTACTGTAAATTCCACCACTCCATCACCCACTGTTACCACTAACATGCCTGATACTAATAGAACTGATAACCAAAACTATGGTAAGAAATTCAATGTTATGTTTCATTTGTTATGTGACTGAAGCTGCAATCCTATACCCACTTGTATGGAGTGAACTCCACTGAACTCAGTGGGACTTTTGTATACGATTCCACTGTAAGCCATTTTATTGCCTTTTAAGTATACTTGTATATGTCAGATCTTATATAAAGGATCCTGATTGATTCTGCCATATCAAGCACTGCTGAAGTTGCTTTGTGTCAAATTAGTGAAAATGTGGGAAAAGAAAAATTGAACAAATTTCCTGTATATGTATTTCCAATTTCAGACATTTATAACATGACTGGAGTTGTTGTTTCATTAATTTTCAAATGCTACGTGTCAAGATCAGTGACTTGCCTCTAGTGCTGTCAGTGCAAGAGTGGAATGGACTTGTGCTCAAACAAGAGGACTTCACATTCTTCTCTTCTCCCCTGCAGCTCTCTGTGCACCCTCAAAGTCTGCTTTGGGTGGTTAGGGAATCCTCCAGACCAGATTCTGAGGGGCACATAAAAAGCTCCAGCAGAGTGAAGAGGGAGGTGAAGTCCCATGGTGTGAGTTGGAGTCCTCTCCTACAACCTTAGATTCTGCCACTTTCATACTCTGCTCATAGGGGCTTCATTTATGGTTACTGAAGGCTCGGAACAGTTCAGATCTGCTTGTGAGGTTCATTAACTCAAGCAGAGTCACTAGGAGCAAAGTAAATCCCCTCGAAACCAATTCTTGTTTTTCTTTTGAATCATTTCATTTGTACAACAGGCGTGGAAAATGTCACGTATCTTAGGATTCTAAATGTAGACTGTGGCTAAGAGTCAAGTGGCATTGGTGAACTAGGTCCTAAATCCAGAGTGTGCAGCATTCTAAGATAAAGAGCAACTAATACTTTTATATCATTTCATACTGCTTTGTAAGTAAAAAAAAAATTATCAGCAGCTAACAAAATGCAAAACAAATTTAAGAATAAATATGTAAAAACAATATAAATCAGCATAAAAGCAAAGGCCATTGTTATATGCTAAAAGAGATTTCTGAGCTCTCAGAAAAGGTGGGATAGAAATCTAAATTTAGAGAAAGACAAGGGGTTAGAATAAGTGGAAGGCTGAGACCTAGAAGAACCAGGATAGAACATGAGCTGGAGACCGCCAGTGGGCTTTACATCCGAAATATGCAATAAGGACCAAAACATAGCATAGAAAACTATGGGTGAGACAGTAAAAAAGGTTGCATGACAAAAAAACATGCCAACTTATTAATGCAACGCAATACTAGATAAAAATCAACTAAAATTGGTGCTCAAACTTAATAAAGGTCAATGATACCAAATCAGCCATGGTCATTTCATGATGAAAGACTACTAAGGGCTGCCTTTAAAATGCTACTTCTTGAACAGTTCTGAGGAGACAAAAATTATCAGGAGATAGCAGATTAACGTGGGTTCTCTTGATAATAAATGCTTGTTGTTTTTTAATTCTAACATTTCAATCAAGTAGACTGTGATAATAAACTGTCCTGTACCTCCCCCCTCATGAAACCTCAAAAACCTATGCAAAAAAATCTGTTTTAATTTGATTTTATGTTTTTAACAAATGTATATTTGTTAGAATACAGCTATTCTCGTGCAGGTGATGGTTGTTTATAACTTATCCTTAAAAAACCATAGGGCAAAGTTATGAATGTTATTGAATGATTTAGGTCGATGAGAATTGCTGATGTGCACAGTGAGCAGAGTAACTGCTCAATACCCCTTTTATGTTTTTGATGTCTCTGAATATCAGAGGAGACTCAAAGTTGGTATACATCAGTGCAGTTCCCACTAAATTAAGAGAGAATTCCTTTGTTTATTCAGTCTCTAAGCCTGATCTGAAGGAGAGGTAATTCATTTTCGTAAGTAACCCTTTCGATCTTTTAACCTTATGGCTTACTATATGCAGACCTGCAGGCAATGAAAGCTCCTGCTACAGTGGTCTTCAGAGTCAAGAGAAGTTCAGCTGATTCCTCTAACCCAATACTACAAGGGCAGGAAGATTCTAAGATCAGAGGCGTCAAAAACATAGGAATAATTTCAACTCCAATAGTATGGCCTGTGAAGCAGAGGCCTCTTCATGCCAGTAAATCTGCATCAATTGAACAAAATCCAGAGAGAAAAAATGCACCCAATTATTTTATCCCAACAACACCAGAGGTCACATCATCTGCTCCTGAGGAGCAGTTGATATCTCAAATGAATATCTTGAGTCCTTTTACAGAACAAGTAAACATAGACGATAATTCTTCCATGAAGTACTCCATCTTTAACAATGTTTCAGGGCATTCTGAAAGTTTGCTAATTGAGAGTAGTAACCAAAGAGAAATACCAACTATCCCTCTTGATCATATCAGGAACATGGTACTTCCTCTTCAACAGAGTGAAAGTGTTAACAGAGAACCGCTATCGACTTGGGCACCTCAGTTAGAAGATCCTAAATCAGATTCTTTATTTCCTTCTCTGATGAGCAAGAGTATCTTTCATCAATCCACAGAAGATACTCAGTGGTTGTTATCATCAAGTAGTTACACATTCTCTTCTGCTTATAAATATGCTTACAATTTCTTGCAGTCTTTGAATGAAGTTTCAACATACAATCAAGCTGTTTCTGATATTTCAGAAGAAATGCTTCCATCTCTTTCTGTACAGTCTTCTTATACACACCATATGCAATTATTTCAAGAAACAAAGGTAGACTTACTAGAAAAAAGGTCACTTGGAAATGTCTACCTGGAGCCCACAAAGAGAATTCTACAAGAGGATTCTATTAGAAATGGGTTTTATATTTTTGGTGAACTACAGCCTACAAAATTTAATTACATCAAAGACTATAATTCAGTACATTTTAAAAAACAAGTTTTTAAACAGAGTGCAAATCCCTCTGGCTCCTTACAAAACATGAAAGCCTGGTTTCCAGATGTTGTGCCCATAATTCAGCCAACAGAAGTTTTCCTGCCAGCAGAATACAGTGCAGAATTGCAAAGTTTATCAACTGTTTTACCAAAAAGAGACACACACTCAGAAATTCAACAGACTGCTTTTGTTTCATTGTTGTATCATGGAACTTTCAACACTGCTTCTTTAAAAGGTGGCTTATTTACATTTAGACCTCTAACTGAAGAGGAGGTGGTAGAGGCCTCTTCTCCAGAAGATGAATTTGAACTCCCAGATACATTTCTTGCTTATACCAACTCTGTGTCTCTTTCCTTAATTTCCTTGGAAAATAAGCTTCCAGGATCCGGACATGTAGAAAACAGTGAACCTGATAAACCACATATTGACATGACTCTTCCCACAATTGATTCTAAACGGATGGATAAAATCAGTAAGTCCTGGAAGCCTGGTGACTTAAGTCTTCCAACACAATATGTAGATAATTGGATTTTGGGAAAAGATCCTCTAGTGCCTTCTGAGGACTCTACAGAAAGGTGGCAGCTCTTCTTCAGCCAGTCAGTTTCTTCCCTAACAGAAGGAGTGTTAATGCCTGCCACAGAAACAGATGACATCACCATGCAAACTACCCCTAATAATAGCACAGTGGACCATGGAACTGAACAAATAAACACTTCTACTTCTGTGTCAGAAAAGAATAGAGAGAAGCATAGTTCAGTTGTTCCAATACTCTCATCAAGGATTTCAGAAAGTATGGAAAGAACATTTCCACTGGAAACAAAAAGAGACCTTCCTCTTAACATAAGTGTGTCCATGAATGATGAATCTCCACTTTATTTTCCTTTGACTTCATTAGAAATACCTGTGATTCAGCCTTCCATGCATTTGCAAATAAGTACTTCTGATATGCTATATGTAAAGTTGAAAAGTACTGCCAGGTTAGCCACACAGCAAATTTTGGATAAAGCACAAGCTGGCTATATAATAAATGCATTCTCTTATCATACTGATCTGTTAACACTATCTTTTAAGCCTCCATGTACAGAAAGTGCCTGTACAGTTTCAGCACTGAGTCTAATAAATGTGCAATTTGGTAGCCACTCAGCAGCACTGATGGTGTCAACACCTTTAATCTCTCAAAGTCTTCTAAGTGACCTTGGTCAAAATTCTCCTGATTTGGGCTATTCATGGAATGAAGACCAAAACATACAAACAAGCCCACTGAACGAAAGCCATATAACTGTCAATGAAAAACAACCTTTGGAAGATTCAGAAAACAAACATACTCCTTCTCTTCAGCTAGAAAATGTTGATATAGTTGTTGGTGATATGGACCACGAGAGTATTAAACCTAATATAGAAGCTACCATTTCAGAAGAGGAATCAGTTTGGAAGGTGCATCGCTTTAGCAAGCATACCTATAGTTCTGCAAACAAAGTATTGCCCTCCTTCATTCCTAGTAACAATTATGCTACTGATTTGTACATTTGGACAATTTCCCCATCTTTTGAAGACTTCCTGGATTATGGTAAAACAACAACCTACCATTCCTTTTTGGAACCAACAATTTCACTGGTAACAGATGTCATAGCAGAGTCACCTCCATTTCTTGAATCCATTATTCATTTTAATGAAAGTACCTTAAACAGTGCAAATGCAACAATTGGAATGACACTCCTTCATAATTTGCAAACGCAAGGCTCAGTGGAAAAGGTGACTCATGATTTTTTTTTGTCCAATGTGACATCTAAAGCAAACCAAAGTATTGTAGCCCACACAACACTGAGTCCTGGCACCAGCTCTCCCAAATCTTTGTTGTCTTGTTTTTTATGCAACATCTTCATTGACCGGGACTGCCCGTGTGGACCTGAGGTCAAGCACAGTATGTCAAAGTGTGAAAGTAGACGTAGAAAACAATCACCCATCTGTTAGATCTTGTAGAAATTGATTTAGAATAACTAGGACTAGACTAGACTCCACACATAGTATTGTAAGCCTTTAACAGTGTGATCCTATACATGTCTACTCAGAAGTATGTCCCATTGAGTTCGGTGGGGAATACTTCCAGGTAAATGTGTATAGGAATGGAGGCTAAGTGAACTTGATTAGGAGTGCATTTACACCATTTTAGAAAAAGATTAGTAATGATAATATAGATCTTTAGTATGTAACTCTAATCACTATCATCCCATCTACTAACTACAAAAACTTTGAGGAGACTATTATGACAATCATATATATTTGATCCACCTATTCTGCCCATGCACATTTTGGTTTGAGCTCTCTGTGTATACAGACATACATTTTATAAAGAAAATACAGTTTGATCAAGCATGTGAGGCTTTTAAGTTCTACCTACGAAGACTTTCTTCATTAGGATTGACACATCCAGGGATCCACAGAGCTAATATTTGTATATTTCTCCCTCTCTCCTGGATTGGGGGAGAGGAGAGAGTGAGTGGAGAATCTATGGATGCTGCTACACAAACACAGCTCTGGTCTGAGCTCCTGAAAATATTTCTGGTTTTATTTTTGTTTACCACCAGAACATTGTTGAATGTATTCAGCAAGATAAATCAAACCCTAGCAATTACTGTATGCATGAATACAGTTATGTTAAATTGATTAGATTGCCCCTTGATACTTTACAACAGTTAGAATTCTAAAAAAGAAAAACATAAATTTCAAATAATAAAATTGTATCTTAAGAATCCTTTTGATTTTGTCATTTTATAGTCTCCTGAGAGATGCTAGAGTCTTCTATACTAATCTTAATTAAACATGCTTTCACTCACCATGTGATATATCTTAAATAATTTAGCTCTACTTTATAGATGGTTTATTATAGCTTTTCTATTAAGTATGATATAACCTAATGGCAAAAGTGTTTTTCACTGAAACAGAAGTGTGATTTTCATAGAATTTGGTCCATACATCACTGAGGGCTCATATAAGTGTCCAAATATATTATGTGACAGCAAATGCTATTAATCCAGTCCAGTGTGATAGTGATCCATACATTGGGGTTGGGAGGTGGGATCACAAGCACTGCCATATTCATTGTGGGGAACCTGTACATCCCATGGGTTTGCCTTCAATTGTAGCTTCACTCACAGGTTCTAGGCTGTTCAATCACTATTACTGAACATTATACACTCACATTCTAATATGTTTAGGTTTTTTCAGTTGGTTATTAGACCCTTTCATATTATTGCTTTAGCAGGAATGTGGACCTTGTAGTCCGCCGCATGTTTTAGGCCTCCATTGCACAATAGTCAGGCTTGATGGTAATTGTGGGCCACAGATTTCCCATCTCAATTTAGCTTAGGCAGAGAGATAATGATTGGCCCAAAATTGCCTAATGAGCTTCATGGCTTAGTCAGGATTTGAACCCTAGTCTCCCAGGTCCTGGGCCGACACTAACCACAGTTCCACATTGGTTGTTGTCACTTTTGCCATGAAGCTACATACAAGGATCAAATGTATCTCTTTCTTGAAAGTAAACAGACTGCCACAGCTGCACTGTGTCTTTTATGTTATTAGATTGGTATCTTCAACTATATCATGTTTTGAATCAGTGGCTCACCTTATCTGGCATAGAGCAATAGGCCCTATTATGCAAAACAAGATAAATTTTTGCTTCAGTGATGTGAATATTTGTAATAGATCATAAAAACAGCCAAAGGAGGAGTTTGCAATTTGAGTGATCATCATTTAAATTCTGATTTATTTATTCTTTACTATTGATGCAATGGCCCAATGTTTGTAAAACATTGTCTTTATTAGTATAATGAAAAGATAATTCAATCACAAACATATTTAATACTTAAGGTAATTGCTAAATGCTAGTTCACTGTTACCACAAAACATAAAAATAGTAGTTAATAAAACTGTTAAGTATAGCAATGTTATATAAGCTTTCTGTTAACCTGAATGATGCAAAGTTTTTCTCCTTGGCCTTCATTATGAAAAGCCAGAGTAAATCTATAGTTCCAAATTCATTAAAGAAAATGAAATGAAAGGGAAATTTGACCTATTAAAAAACAAAATTTAGGTTTAAAAGTTGGTTGGGCTATGTGGCAGCAGTCAACTATTTCAAGCATTACGAGCATCAAGATTTAATGGCATAGTTAACAATGTGATTTGATTGGCTATTTTATCATTGTTCCAATTCTGTCTGGTGATACTGGGTTGCAGTCTTTCCACACCTAAGCTTCATCTGCTCACGATGAAAATAATTGAAACTTGGGTATAGTCTGACTAAGCTATGGGTTGCATCCAGTGAAGATGTCTTGTTCATGCAAGGGCTTCCATTTGCGTGATAGAATTTCCCCCACCTCTCTCTGTCCTCACTTTCCATCTCCCCAATATGGCCCAGAGGATATGGGAAAAACCCTTAGAACAGATCAGGGGTGGGGAGAATTCTGTTGTATAAGTGGAAATCCTTTGACAAACTGGACAAGTTCACTGGATACCACCCTATATATTTCAATACACTTTCAAACAGGTTTTTGCAGACTGCTATAAAACATGTATCGTGGTTCTAACTTTTACAATGTTTTTGTAATATATAGGGGGACTGTTCTACAGAATTGCCATTACTGTCTATACTTCCAACCTTGAATCAGAGTCAAGTGTTCAGAATGCAGTTGCAGAATGGGTAAGTTAGGCTTTTCTATAAACCTCTTCCTCTATTCATTGTTATTCAAATTCAATTTAACAAATACACAATTCAAAACAATGCACATGTTAGGACTTGGAAACTTATTCTGCAAAGCATGCTGTAATGTAGGGATGTTTCTAGAATCCAGTCCCCGTAAGCCCCAGCCAAAAGTGGTCAGTGCTCTGAGATAATGGGAGTTTCAGTCTGGCAGCATTTAGAGGGCAACAGGTTAGCCCAGTCATTCCCAAACTGTGGCCCTCCAGATGTTTTGGCCCACAACTCCCATGATCCCTAGCTTACAGGACCAGTGGTCAGGGATGATGGGAATTGTAGTCCAAAACATCTGGAGGGCCGAAGTTTGGGGGTGCCTGGGTTAGCCTCCCACTGTAATGGCTGGGGTGCAAACACTTCTCTGCTGCAAAGCAAGCCCTAACAGCTGCGATATAAACAGTTGTTTTCGTATTTTGTATCTGCTTATTTTGTATTGTTGGATTGAGAACAAATATAGAACCTACTTGACTGCTTCACATTGAAGCAGAATGGAAGGATTAAAACCATCAAATGCAAGTTCCATTAAAGAATCATATGTCGAGAATCACTACAATGCCTTCCCAGTTGCTCTGTTCATGGGCACTCTGTATGCACCCTTGGTTAACTTGACCAAAGCAACTGCATTTGTAAGATAACAGGTTCCATAAAGTTTGTCCAAAAGTGAGGATGAAAACATACTTCTGTGACTATGACTATGCTGTGAAATCTGAGACATCTCCTTTTCTCTAAACTAGATTCAGTATTTTATCGCTATAGTGAGGGTACAGACAGGAAAACGTTTTGTACACTTGTCTCTACATGCTATTGCAGAGTCCTTTATATGCCTGTGATTTCCTCATTGTTGTCTTGCTCTACTTGTCAAGCATGGATCTCTGCCTTATTTTTCCAGCATTTTAAAAGATGGTATTTTTGCTTATATTGACCCATTGCTCAGGACAAAAATGTGGTCTTCACTCTGAATGTTCACACTAGGTCACACATACAAAATCGGCACAAAATTGCTTTTATCATACATCACTGTAATGTTAAAGTGAAGGCAAAGCAAGATGTAAATTTCTGCCATATAGTACATGTCTTTCAACCTCTATGATGTTGTCCTTTTGTTTTCCAGCTAAATCACACCTTTCAGAATTGGAATTACACTGTATATGTGGTCAATATAAGGTAAATGCTTGATACGAGTGAAACAAAAGACAAGTTACCATTCTCTTGGGTAAGGTTATTTCCTCTCAAACTTTAACATTTGTGTCTCTTGTTTTTGTAGCGTTCAGCTGAGTACTGTGAAAGAAGGAGTAAGGGAAAAGAGAAGCACAAATCATCAAAGGTAAAATTATGTTGATGGGCTCCAAAATAATTCAGATAATCTTGTTAATTTCATCAGGTGCTGAAATAATTGTTTAGAATGTGATGGACAATTTACACTTACCTGGTAGCAGTGTGAGAGATATTTACCATGCTGCCCATGATCAGAGGTAGTATGCTTCTGTGTACAAGTTGCTGGAAACTACAGAAGGGGCGAGTGTTGCCCCCCCCTCCCACCCCAGGTCCTGGTTGCAAATTTCCTATGGGCATCTGATTGGCCATTCTGAGGACAGGATGTTGGGCTAGAGGGGCCACTGGCCTGGTTCAGCAAAGCTGTTCTTTTTTTTCAAGCTGCTCTGTGTTTGATAGAAGGAAATCCAGTGAGTGGGGCCAATTGCATGGTTCCTGTTTGAGAAGGTTAGAAAGCAGCATTCAGGTGGTATAGAAGCATAAATTTGGTCCCATCATTGTGGTTCCTGTATTCAGTGGCCTACATACACCCACCCACCCACAAAGCAGCAGTAGCAGCAGCATGGAAATTTACTCTATGGTCCCACACCACTGGAGAATGTGTGTAATCAAAATGGATGGGACAAATTATGTGGAACCATATTGATTTCAATTGACACTCTGCAGGAAGGGTGGCAGTTGGATAGGAAAGACCCATGTGCGCCACAGAGTTGTGATATCATCCCAGCATCATGGGATTACACAATGAGAGAAGTTCAGTGGGTGGCATTTCATCTGAAGGGGCAAGTTGGTCCTAGACCAAGGTGAGAAGAGGCCATTTGTGAAGCAGTTCCCACACTGCTGACAGAATAATGCAAACTGAGTCTATATCTTTGCTTTATTTGTAAAATTAAAGTGCCTTCAACCTTTCTACTTTTTGTTGTTGCTGCTCTGTTCTCTTGCACTTCACAGCTACCTTAAAAAAAAAAACCCCAGTCATTCATCCTCTCAGTAAGAAAACCTATATAATTAGAAACTGAACTCTTCAAACACAGGGATAGTGAAAGAAGTGACATGAAAAATTACATCCTCAGGAAGAGTAAAGGAAAATGCAATATAGAAATACTTGGTCATCTTACATCACTTAGTAATCTGCATCAAAATGATCCAAACTACATACTGCTCACTATGTATGAGCCAATGACAGATGCATGTTTGCCCAGTCCCAAAGTGCATGTCTAGATCAGCACCTGGTGCAGCCTAAAAATATATCTGGACAGCAGGAGTGTGACAACACAAATTTTAGTTAATTATTAACTGAACAAGATGGTGAAATTTAGCTGGTTTTTTATTGTAATGTGTAATGTTTAATTTTCCTATTTCAGTATTTCTCTGTTTCCCAATTCAAGCTAGAAAGCAGATTCATATGATGAATCTGCATTTGTTTCTGGTACAGTGGTACCTCTGGTTACGAACTTAATTCGTTCTAGAGGTCCGTTCTTAACCTGAAACCATTCTTAACCTGAGGTACCACTTCAGCTAATGGGGCCTCCTGCTGCTGCCACCCCACCGGCGCACGATTTCTGTTCTCATCCTGAGGTAAAGTTCTTAACCCGAGGTACGACCTCTGGGTTAGCGGAGTCTGTAACCCGAAGTGTTTGTAACCCGAGGTACCACTGTAGTTTCTTTGACTCCACACTTTCAAACACAAGTATCATTTGCATGTGTATTGGTTTAATTCATTGATGCCATGCCCTTTTTGACATCGCAGTAATGCCACACATTTCTGTTCCTGCTGCTGCTGCTTTTCCCTGAAAGAACCTACAGATCCTAGGTGTAGCCATATGACCAAGATTGGGTCACATGGGTAAGAAATACATCTTCCTAAGGGTTCCTCTGTTTCCCTGTGACTCCACGTTTTATTTTGCAAACAGCTTTGCAGTCTTTTGACTTCGTTGCTACTTATCAGTTCAATAAACGTGCTTGCTTCAATTACCCTACTTGATTATAATATTTTAGGCCCGTGGTCTATGTTTAATCTTACTACAGTGAACAGATGTTCTTACTACTGATTAACCAGCAACCCACTCATATAAAAGCACCAGTCATATTTAACAAACTGTTGAAGAACAATTTCCTAAAACTGGATATTTTACAAGAAAATACTTTTTAGAATTGTTTTAACTGTGAGCTGCTCTGAAAGTCTGGATTAATAGAGTGGGGTATAAATATATGTAATAAAGAAATACATTCATTCATTCATTCATTCATTCATAAATAAATAAATAAATAAACTTCCTGCCTAGGAGTAGGCATCTTTGAATCATAGATACGATGTTGATAACTACAATGAATGTCAAAGTATTCAACAAAGAGTATTGGAAGAGATTAGGAATCTGTGAACCTCCTGTGAACCTCCTGATAAGATCTGCCAGTGGAAGCCCACACAAGGGATTCTGCTAGTGCAAGTAGGCTTTCCCTACTCCTCTACCACCCCCTCAGATTGACTCAGGTGGGGGGGCACTTGGGAGAACACATGAAACAGAGGTGATAGCCTTCAATCAAGCAAGCAGAAATGCTTGTGCTAACAGAGCAATATATTTAGTGCTACATTGAAGTCCTTCCTTAGTTTCACTAATAACTCATCCCGGCTTCCTTTTGTGCTGTGTTTCAAGGCACAGGTCCAGGCTTTAAAGCTCCATGTCCAAGCGGGTTTTCTGCGGATTGCCATTTGCTCCAATTCAGAGGGGAAACACAACTTTTATTGGGAAAAGGACAAAACAAAACCCTCTCAGACACGGCTCAAAAAAAGTATGGATGAGCCCCTCACTCTCACTGAAATCAGTGCTACTTCTATTAAGTCATGACTAATTTATCACATTGATTTCAATGGAAGCACAATGAAACTAAATAGAAAAATTGCCCCTCTACTCTTCTCTCATCAGGAACAAATGATGAGCAGATATCTGTTTACAGAAATGTAGGATTCAAGCCTTGGTATTTTGTGTGACTTGCAGCTGAGCATTTTTTTGAAAGTGAGAAAGTATCAGTCTGAGTGCCAGACATCTTTGCTTCAATTAAAAAAGAACTCAGTACAATGCAAAACATATAAAACTGAGGTGTGAAGTTGACTTGTTTATGCTAACCATAGTTAAGTTTCATCAGTTTGTCCACTTCGAATGACATGGTAAGCTGTGGTTAAACCTAAAACAGAAGTAAATGCTTACAAACTCTTCCTTGCAACAACACGAGGGGGAATGTGCTGTCCCAATTCTTGCCTAGGATCATTCTCCAAATGCTAAACTGTGCTTTAGTATTATGTCTGAGCAGCTCAACTGAACAAAATTCCCAAGGAAGTTTGCTGGTTCCACTGCTGTTTTCTTTTGGCACACAATGGAAATTTGCTGCTTTCAGCAGTCTGTTTAAGGTGTTTTTTTTTTAATGCTGTTATTTGGATGTTGACTATTATGTTTGTTGTGAATCTTACTGTGTTTTTAGTTTGATTGTATACAGTTAATTCGGGATACGCTGGTTTTTAAAGTTTGTGTTATTTTGATTGCCACCTTATGTATACTTTTTAAGAAATGTTGTCTAGAAATTTGACTCCTACCGTTTACCCCCTTCCTACAAATAATCCTATATAACTTTTTGGCATTTCATTTTCTTCCCTGAGGTAAGTTTTTTAGCAAGACTTTTAATTCCTATTTTCCAGGAGAGTAGGTGAAATCCTAGGAATGAAGGTAGGAATTGCAAAAAACGGCAGCATTTCTAACATGACAAACTGTAATGTTGTTGAGTCCATGGATGAGTTTATTCATTATTTTTGGTGAATGATTGAATGCAGATACTATGATTAAGCTCCTTTTCCCATATTTAAGATGACCTGTTGCCAGTTTTATTCTGATTCAGCAATTGGACAATTTTCTTTGCAGTTTTGATGTCCGGGCTCTTCTGGTTTATAATTCTTCCAGCAATGTAAGTTTAGAAAAGCATATGATAGAGAAGAAACTTAAAAGCAGCAATGAGACTATGGGAAATGGCTTGAAACTTGATAAAGTGGATGTTAATCCAATTGGTAAGTACAAAAGCTTCACCTTTGCGGTTCTCTGTGTTTTGATTGCCTAATAAAAAATTATTATTCTTCCAACATGTTTCTATTCACTGTGTAAGAAAAGTTTGCTTTTTAAAACAGGAAAAAACATTTTGAAAGTGCTGCTTCAGATTATGCTTTTATAAAAAAAATGTGTTTAAAGTAGTGAACTTTTGATCAAACAAATTAGGTCATAGTATTAATAGCATTATTGAATCAAAACTGCTGAGTCGTTAAAAAACTCTTCTTTAGTCTGAGGAAAGACAAAAATATTTTTTTGCATTGCTAAGATGTTTTTAACCATATCTACTTAAGAGAGAGAAAATGAACAAATACTTCATACTTTAACATGTGTTTTATTGTATTACAGTTGGCATTCCATATAATTCAGATTGTAATACAATATTAGAAATAAATGCAGCAATAAAAATAAAAGTAAAAATCAATGTGAATATTAAAATGTGGGCATGCCACAGGCTACCTGAATGAAGCTCATGGACCGTTGAAAGCCTACCAACCACAATTTGTGTAGCTTCGATGTAGATATTTATGAATTTTAGATTAAGGGTGAATCCAGTTCCAAAGTTGGTCACATATGCATGTCTAGGCATTTCTCCCTTGATTTTGAAGGTTTTTAGACTTATCTGTATACTGTATAGTCATAATCATAATCATAATAACAACCTTTATTTGTATCCCGCCCTCCCCAGCCAAAACTGGGCTCAGGGCAGCTAACATCTAATACATAACATTGGTATAAAATCAAACACTACATTAAATTACCTCCTAAAAACAAGTCAGATAAGCATGTGCATATGCACATCATGGGCATACATCATGGAATGGTAACAGTGAACTTGAGAAGGATTGGAATGAGCAATCTCAGGACTTCACTGTATATTCAGTTGATACAGTTTGCCATCCTTCTGAATAGGCCCTTTGTTAATTCATGAATAGCTGTGCACAACTGAGTTATACAGTCTGTCAGTCACCAGCTATTTACCTCTAAATTCATGCAGTCCAAGCATTACATTTTGAATATTGCAAAGTACCAATTCAGGAATAAGGAAACTGAAAATTGTTTGAAGAATTTCAATATTGATTTAGAAAATCCAGATGAATGATTTATCAGATTATAAATTAGCTTTAAATGCGATAATTTTGTTGTACAGCTATTTATTTTTTCAAGCTCTTTGTTTTATATCAATCACCAATGGGAAAAGTGTGGAGCTTATATTCTGCAATATCTGCAAACACAGGTGTCTGTCACAATTGCTGATTCAGGTAGCTTTTTATAGGTAAAAAAAATGGCAGTATAAAAGAATCAGAATGTTTCAAATGAGCCTAATTTAAGACAGAGAGTGAGTGATTTTGTTGTTCTGCATCATTGTTTTTGTTCTGTTTTGTAGAAAAATGTGAGAGGGAAGAATACCCGCTAAATTACTTTTGGACAGAAACCAGACCAACAGTGACTGACTTCACACCATGCCAAGGCAGCTCTACTCAGAATGCATCAAGAACATGGTAAGAGCTCAAAAATTGCACAGTGAGTGGTGGTGAAAGAAAGATGTAGTGATTTAGAATACAGCTGTACAAGCTATAAATGATGGACTGCATAAACATTACCATGGAAGAAAGCAGGGATAAAACATTGGTAGTACTTTTAAGGTCTGTCATAGATATATATTTTACCTGCATCCTGTATATATGATCCAGTACTGTACATTTCTGCACCATTGATTTTATGTAATGCCTATGAACAGAGTTTCTAAAATACATGACTTACAGTTTATTATATTGTACACCGGTCGAGAATTGCTGTTCCCTGGGCTGGATGCAGCCTGTAGGCATCCCAATCTGCCCCACAGTCTCACCTCCTCCATAATTAGGCTTTTCAAGGCTAAGCAGCACAGGGAGGCGCTATAACCTGCCACCCGCAATGGAAATCCCCCATGCATGTTTGAGGTTTGAAAGCACATACTTTGAAGTCAATAATAGACTATTTTCAAGCTTAATCCATACTCATGTAGACTACAGCTGGAGAGAGAAGAGTTAAATTTCTCCTTTCCATGTGCTATGACTGACACTCTCCTTCCCTCCCTCCCTCCCTCCCTCCCTCTCTCTCTTTGATAATCTCCCTGCATGGCAATTGGACTTTAAAACAGCCTCCTGTTGGGTCTAATCTAAGACTGTTGGGGGGAGGGAGGGAAAGAGGGGTTGGTCTTTGTGAAGAGTGTGACTAGGGGTAGGGAGGGTTGCATGTTCCCTTCCCAACTGGAGTCTACATGAATATTCCCACCCCCAGCATTTAGGCTTAAAGAAGATATAAACAATTCGGTTATATCAAGCCCAATTGTGAGGAGGCGACTATATATGAGCATGTATGGATCGATTTAAATATGTATGTACTGTCCATGTGTGAACTTTGTGTGTGCTTTATGCATGTACATAGTTCTGCAAATATGTTTGGACTGCGCTTGTATGCATACCAGCTCTGACCCACCCATTTTGCCGCCACACCCCTTGGCATGCAGCCCCTGAAAGTCTTGCCACCAGGGAGTACGTCCTTCATCTTGAAAACCGTTCCCTGCCCTATGGTAGAATAAATAAAGCTATTCTGTTGGAGTTAAAATTAATGCATAACAAACCCATTTCATTAGAGCTTATATTCTTGGCTAATATAACAATTCCCAGCTCCAGAAACATGCATTTAATTTTCATAAGCTGAGTTCATACCAATGTAATGTTTTAGAGTAATTCTTAATAATAATAATATCATCAGCATCAGGTTTATTCCCCATACTGGGCCCAGCATTTTTAACATCAACATATTGAACATCATTTACTTGAAGTTTTACTAAGGTGCTGAAAAGAATCACAGAAGATAAAGGATTGAGCTAATGTTCCTTGATTACTATTTCCTTGACGCACAAAGTAGTATGTGAAGTGGTACGAAACAGGAGCAATGAAGTGAGGGTACATAGGATCTGGGCACATCCAGTTTTTAAATAGCAGAACTATAAGATGCTAGAATAGAGCTTTCCAAACTGTGTGTCATGACACGTTAGCGTGCCGGCTGCAGTGTGTAGGTGTGTCACGCAAATGCTCCCAGGGCTGGAAAGGGTTTAGTTTAACCTCCAGTTTGCTAGTAAAACTGAATTACTATGTCACGAAATGATGCAAGTCTAAAAAGTGTGTCACCAACATGAAAAGTTTGGAAAGCTCTGTGCTAGATGTTTAAGAAATACAACCTCTGTACTCTATTGTTCCAAACAATGTTGTTACTATGATCATGCTTGTTTTATTTTTAGCTTTCTAAATCTAGGTAACTACACATCATATTGGGGTGCTCCTGACCTTAGAAACTGCACAGGCAAGTGTTTTGGTTTTCGTTATATAATAAATTTAATTTTGAAGCATTATTATAGACCTTGGGTACTAGACTATCAACCTCTGGGAGGTGCTTGCCAGTGGGGGGTGGGGGCACTGTCTCACTGTCTCATACACATACAGCATAAACAAACTCTCACACACACTTAGACATGTACAGCACTGACATATGTACACATACACGCATTTAGCACATATACAGATATTCCCCTGTGCCAGGAAATAGGCTTGAAAAAAGCATTTTAGTTTTTGGTGGGACTTTTTTTTCCATAAATGCTTTCAAGATCCGTTATGTGTGTGAGGGGGAGGTGTTTTCAGTGGGTGATCACAGTTCGTGCAGAAGGTGCTCTAATTCCCCCTCCCCCCCCAAAAAAATACCACCCCCATGTTGCAATTAAGCTTGGGAAAAATTTCCCAAGCCCTAAAACCTGCATGGAGGTGAGATGAGGATGGGATACTGCAGGCCTAAATCAGTCCATGAGCCACCAATCCCCCACCTTTGGTCTAAGTCAGACATGGGCAAACTTGGCCCTCCAGCTGTTTTGGGACTACAACTCCCATCATCCGTAGGTTACAGGACCAGTGATCAGGGATGATGGGAATTGTAGTCCCAAACAGCTGGAGGGCCAAGTTTGCCCATGCCTGGCCTAGGTTCATAATTCAGCACAGAGTTATGTGGCTTAAGTTAAATGTTTTCCGTGGTTTTAGTCATACTTAATTTCAACTTAATCACCTACAGCTCCAGATTCACAACCTAGATCTGGATCAATACGCAATGCATATTGCTTTCTTTATGTCATATTCTCTTGTAGTCAGGTACAGAATGCTTTATATTTCAATTGAGGGGTTTTTTTCCCCCTGGGACTGTTTTTTATTAAGATTTTGTTTTGTGTGTGCAACTTTTCAGATAATGCAGCTGATATAGCCAATCAGCTTCTGAATCTGACAGGAGAAGGGCAGCAGTTGACTTCAGACAAAGTAAATGATGTTATCCAGAAGCTAAAAAAAATTGTGAATGATGAAGAAATCAATGAATCCCTGGGTTCTACTGTGGTCACAATATTTTCTAATATCCTGACCAGTTCTGATAGTGTTTTGGCAGCATCGTCTTCTGAGTAAGTGTTCCTTGAAAGACAACAGAAAAAGAGTGGCTTATAAGAACATTTATTTGCAATATATTTCCCACCCACCCCCCAAGGATATTTGTCTTTAATAAATTCATAGTGCACAAGGGACACATACTGTGTTCAATGTACTCATTTATTTCGATTTTTTAAAATGACTTTTAAGTGAAGTGAATAAAGAACTAAAACCAAATTTCAGACATACTAGCATTGGGATTCATGGGCTTGACAGTAAATCCATTATTTCGATGTTAAAATAGAATTTTCTGGAAATGTAGCAGTTAAAAGAAACAGAAGTAATAACAAAGTCAATGTGATGTGACATTGTCCTAATATTGATAAACATATTCTCAGGTCATAGTTACAAACACAAAGGTGCTCCGTTTAAACTGATTTAAATTGCTATAACTCATTAGCTAAAGCTATATCCCTGTTTAGGGAAGTTTTTAAGTACTTATGTTTTAAGTCATTTTTATCTCCTGTTGGAAGCCGCCCAGAGTGGCTGGGGTATAAGATAATAATAATAATAATAATAATAATAATAATAATAATAATAATAATAATAATAATAATATAATAAATAATAATAATAATAAATAATAAAAAATAATAAAAAATAATCAACTATATCCACTAAATAGAAACATAGGCAAAATGAACAGCTGTGACCAGGAGCCCAATGGGCATCATAATGCAGGTAGAGAGGTGATTGCTTTCAAGAGCAGTCATGATCAGGTTACTTGGGCAACAGTAGTACATAGGGGGCCAAATGTCTCACAGGAGTTGATAAGTCTTTATTGTGTAACTAGTTAGATTATTAATAAATTCCAGCATCATTACAAATGGTTAAAAATTGTACTCAAATTAAAGACAAGAAACTAAAGAATGCACATAAACCTTTTACCCCAGGTTTTTAATAAGGAGGGAAGTTGTTAAAAAGGAGGCAGAACTGCTTCTTCGCCTGACATTGAAGGAACAGTGCAAATCTGGAGCTGTGTAGCTTTGAACCCCCTTCACTCCACATCTGAAATGCAGGTGTTGAGAGACTGGCCCAAGGTGACTTGCCTAGGGTGAACCTGGGTTGTGGCTATTGGGATAGCCTATGTTTCAGCGTTTTATTGGCATTTTGAAAAATGAATGGCAGGACAATGTTTACTTCCTACTGGATGCCTGCTTGAACTGCAAAGACAAAAATCTTTCCTTGAGGCAGTCATGGTGTTTTTATTCTAATTGTTGTAATGGTTAAAAAATGATGGTGCTGTTCTGCTTGATCTTAGAGCCATAAAGACAATTGATGCCTTAGCACTGAAGATTCAGTTTGCAGGGCCTTCCATGAGCATCTCAACACGGAACTTGGCACTTGGTGTTTCATCTTTGAATTCAACTTTGTTCAATGGCTCCTCTTTCAGTGTTGGTCCCCAAAACAATGCTTCAGACTTTCAGGTACAGGACGCATATTCAAGCATATCCTATATAATAAAGTCCCTGTGTCTCTGCGTCCTGTCCCTGTGTCCGCGCTAATGCGCATGTGCCCCACGAACACAGGGACTGGACGAAGAGGCACACGCGCGCGTTCTCTCCCCCCGCCCCCTCAACCCTCTGCCTCCCGTCCCCCTGCAGCGGCGGACCAAGATGGCGGCATTGGTCTCTGGGGCCGCGGGAGCCCGGTCCGGCTCCCGCCGCCAGCCGCAGCCCCAGAGCCCAATGCTGCCATCTTGGTCCGCCGGCGCCGCCTCCTGACAACCCTACCTGGCCCGTGGGAGGAGCGGCGGGGCCGCGGCCTTCCCTCCCTCTCTGCGCTCGGCCGTGGGACACAATGGGAGAGCGCTTTGTTTAATTGCGTTCCCGGCGCGCCCTGCGGCCGAGCGCAGAAAGGGAGGGAAGGCCGTGGCCCCGTCGCACCTCTAGCACCCGTTTTCTTAACGGGCTGAATGAGACTAGTATATATATAACTTATCTTTAATGAATTTGCATTGGCAAAAATTCCATTGACTACACTGAATGCCTTATATTGAGATTGTGAATGTAAAGCTTTTAGGCGGTGCCCTGCCTGCCAGATTTTTCCTCCTAACTCATATAGCCCTGTACTGCTGCTGTGAGTTTTCAACAGCACTTTAATTCAACGTGCTGAAGTTCAAAGGCCATAACTTTATTGAAGAAAGTGAATATAGAAAGCATTCAATTCAACTTAATCCACCACAATTTAACTTCCCAGTCTAGGCGATCTTAAGTGGGGTCTGTTATGGATAAGTCTCCTGGTCAAGCTTGGCCTTGTTCAATGTTGAAAAAATGCTCTAATTTTGTTTTCCAGATTGATTTTGACAAAATTCAAGATAATTCCCTGGCTTCGGTTGCTTTACCTCCAAGCTTACTATCCCAGTTAAGTCCAGAAGAACTTGAAGCTATATCCAGAGCTCAGTTTACTTTTTTCAATAAAAATGGACTCTTCCAGGTAATCATGAACATTAATGACTTCATTTACATAAAATCAAAAGAGCCATTTAAGAATACCATGAAACACGTTGCCATTTATCTTGTGTGATGCCAGTGAGATGTTAATTGATGATACCAGGCATTATATGAACACATGGAAAGTGGGATGGCTTTCATTTGACATTCATGGGAACTCTGAGACTGGGAACTTTGAAAAACACAAAACAGGGACCACAGTTGTGTTAACAGAGCCCCCCAAGCCTACAGTTGTTAAGCACAAAGATTCTTTCAGGGGCAAACTGAATGTCGTCTTAATTGTGCGACTGCATTTATATGTAAGTTCTCAATAATGTAAATCGTATCTGCAGGTGGTCCTGGGCAACTGCTGGAGGTCCCCCCCCCTTCTCTCTCCCTCCTCCCTCCTCTCTCTTTTTGTTTTTGTCCAAACAAAAAACGCCCTGCAGCCTCTGTTTAGTAACTTAAATCCCATTGATTTATATAGGTCTACTGAAAGTTAGGGTTGCCATACGTCTGAAATTTCCCAGACATAGTCAGAATACTGTGGTGTCTGGGAGGAAATGGCTGAAATGTCCGGGAATATCCAGACATATGGTAACCAATTTCGGAAGCTTAGATTTTGGCAAATTTCCTTTAAAAAAGCTCAAAAAGCTTAGATTTTGGCAAATTTGCTTTTAAAAAGTTCAAAAACTTGAAGGGTTTTTTGTGTGGTTTTTTTATTTGGTTTTTTGGAAGTTTTGCCAAAAACACTCAACAACCTTAAAGATACAGCAACCCTACTGTAAGCATGACTTCTAAAAATGCAATGCTTTTTTAAAAAAAATACCTATATGTAAATTGCAATTATCTATGTGATTAGGATCACATGTAGTTTGTGCCTGAGACCATATAATGAATGTGAAGTTGAGCATGCATGATCTGCTTTATGCCATATAATGTCTGAATAGAGCTTATGGGTTGCATCCAACATAGACCCACTGAAATCAATGGAGTTAAGCTGGCCATGCCTATTGATTCTAGTGAGTCTATTCAGAGTATGATATGGTTGCATTCAGCCCTACGTATCCACTGGGAAGAATAATAATAATAAGTGGTCCTGGATAATAATGATATGGTTTTCAATAGACCTCTGATGTCACTAAATTCAATTTAACCATGGCAATTTGAGGGACAGAGTGTTAAAATAAGTGATTTGGAAGATTCTCTTGTCTTCGAAATGCAAATAAGAATTGCTGGGTTTTAGTAAAGTCTCAGCAAAAAAGTCCTTTACATTGCAATGAAGCTCTGCTCAAGAATGAAGCTTTGTTTTTCAATGAGCAGCTTGTTTCCTATAAATCATTTCAAATGACCTTTGCCTCCAGTGCATCCGCAGCAGAACTCTGCAGCATTGTGCTGGAATATATTATTGTGCTTTTTATTGGCACTGTGGCTAGATATTAAGCATAATCTAGCCTGGCAAATCACTATGACCCACCACTGCCTTCCTAAATATTCCCAACAGATCTATAGAGTCTTTAGTCTCAGCATTTTAAAAACTTCCTTTGTAATGGCAGCAAAGAAACTTATGGTGAACAGTAAAATCAGGGTCCTATAACTGTTGGGGGAAATGTTGTTATGTCATGGTAACATATAATTAATTTCGGCTGCAATCTTCCCTCCTCCCTTTTACATTCTTTTTTATTTTACAATAGGGAAATAAACTATGACAGCTTCAGGGATAGCATATTTTTTCATCTTTGATTTGGGGGCATGTCGGGAGACTGAGAAAGCTATGTATCCTTCATTTCTATGCTTTCTGCCAGCACACTCTCAGGGTTGGGGGGGGGAGGGGACATTTGACATCAAATATCTGTCTTCTCTCCTCACCCTCAGAGAGTGATATCTGATGCTTTCTATGGCCCCTTGGATCCCCTCCTAGGGACCATAGTAACTCTATACCTAGGGTCTTTGCGCGCCGTGCTACTCTCAGACACAGCCCTTTGAGCATGTTATAGTTCCTTGCCCTCCTAATTTCCCCATTTTTTAAATATTGTGGTGGGTTAGGAGTGTTTTGTGTGGTAGCCTGCTTTCTTTGTGTTTTATGAAGGGTTTGTGTGTTGCGGGGTGGCGGTTCTGAGCATTGCCAGTTTTTCTGGAGGTTTCCCCCCCTGGTGCTCACAACAGTTTCTTTGATTTTCAAATGTGTCCCTAAGACCAAAAAACGGTTGGGTATTCGTTCTCTACCTATAGTTTAGCTGCACTACAGGTGAAACTTGAAAAATAATTCATTTCCCTTAACATACATGAATGGAGCAAAAGCTGGTACTGAAGAGGTATCCCCTCAAAGTACCATTCTTAGAATTTATGAGTTTTCCTCAGAGTGACCTGTACATTCCCTAATATGTGACTGTACAAAGGACAGTTCAAACATCAACAGATTAGGTAACTTACTTACAGACACTGAACCTAGGAAAGTCTTGTGACTTTGCTTCCTTTTATATTTAGGTTTTTTGATATTTGAGTTTAAAAAGTCTTCTTGTGTGTGGCAGGGAATCTTTTGAAATGGTGCAACTTTTCTCTTTATTATGATAGACATCATCTCTCCTCTGTGTAGATGAGATATATTGGATTTATCCCACCAGTACAAGTGTGTAAAAAATATCTATTGAAGTCTGCATTCAGTTGATGGAGTTTTCTACTTGTTGTTGACTAATAGAATTCTGGGTTTTCAGTTTACTGCTGCTTCTGTTGTAAATGTTGGTTTTGTATTATATTATTGTTTGTGCTGTTACTGTGATTTTAATATGTCAATCACCTCAAACTATGGAGGGGATTAAATTGGATAGATAGGTAGATGCACACGGACCCTCAATGGGAAGTTCTGGGAAATCTTATCTCTGTTATCTAGGACATTCATGCATGGTAGCATGTACTAATAGAAGGAATAAATGCTTTATGTTACAAGCATCTTTACTGCCAAAAATAAAGATTACCTTTTCCCCCTGGAGACTGTTTTGTTAATAAGATAAGAAAACGATTGCGTTCTTGGTTTGGGAAGTGATCTCACTATGTCAGAATTGGATATAATCAGCATTGTTTGAGGATTAACTCTGCTTAGCCTCAGAACAAAGTGACTGACAGAGAATTCTTTATGGAAATTATGGTACAAGCTGTCCTAATAACACTATATGTTGCAATAATAAGGGAAATAGCAACGGTTCTGTTAGGAAAAGCAAATTTTTAATGTTGCAAACAGGATGTTCTTATAATGAGCTACATTAAGTGTTAACATGCTGGCAACTTAAGTATTTTAGCAAAGGAAAGAAAACTCAATTACCAAGCTAATAATTTTTATTTTTGCTATAAACATTTAAATTAATTTTCCAAAGGATGCAGAAGCTCACACCAACTTAACCAGTTATGTGGTGGCATGCAGTATTGGCAATAGTACCATCCGTGATCTTCAAGATGCTGTGAAGATTACAATTAAGCATACAGTTAAGCAGGATAAAATCCAGGTGAGAGAATTGTATCATTTGTCTGCTTTTAAAAAACAGTAATGTCACCCTCACCCATAGCCAAATGAATTTAGAGGAAAGTAGAAATGTGGATTTCACAAACACAAGTTCTTCTGGCAAAGCTGTAGTAGCCATATTAAATCTGTTAACATTCTCTTAACTTTTTTAAGAGCAACTCTGTACAGTTATTGTGTTTGCTGTGGGAACACTAGCATTTATCTCAGGAAACTTGTAAAGTTTGAGCAAATGAGTGCATGTTCTTAAGTAACTGTGTTATGGATGCACAAGCACCCCTAAGTTTGCCTGTAAAGGGGGCAGAGCTTTGCATATGTTGCACAAATATTTCAAAAACTCTCAAAGAGAACCTGTGGTTCTCATCTGTTTGTTAATGCTATTTTTATTTTTATTTTACATGTGTAAATAACTAGAAGGCTCCTAAACCCACCTGTGTCTTTTGGGATATGAACAGAAACAGTAAGTTATTTTTTATTTTAGAAAAATATTCATTTATTATATTGGAAGAATAATGCAATTAATTTTTTTCTGCTGTTTGCAATTTCTCTAATACAATTAGCTATGTTCCAGAAATATTCTTTTCTTCAAAAGACAGCATAATAATACCTAGAGGAAACTTTCAAAACCTGAAACTCAGGTGCTCACTGTATACTGTTGTTATCTGTGTCCTTATACAACCCTTTAAAAATCAATAACTAAAACATGATAAGCTTTGTGTTGAAAAATAGAAAATGAAAACTATGCTTTAACAGAGTTAATAGACACATAATTGTGCCATTTGTAGAAGAGAGGATAAGCCAAACTATACTTATCATGCCCTTCTTTTGGGACCAGTCATAAACAGATCCCATTGATTTACAGTATCAGTATTGGCATCACGATTATGAAGTATCCTTTCTCCAGAAATCCACTGAGCCCACCTCTCTTTTAGTCAAGCAGTTGCTAAACCCCTTTTTATTTTAGTAGGTTTTATGTAGTAAATTAATGATTAATTTTGTATTCAAGTTGAGTCTCCTGATTGCTCTTCTACACTTATAATCTGGCTGTTGTTGTTTTTTTTAAAAAAATCTGCTTTTATTGTCGATTTTATATTATTTGCCTTTTTAAAAATCCTTGTAAGATGCTGTGCACGTTGTGATTGAAACTGGAATTATTCTGGTAATAACAAATAATATAATTGTTTGTATTTCCTGATTTATCTAGAGGGCCAAGGTGGGTGGAATTCTGCAGGCTGCCTTGTGCAAGAGGAATCAAATGAAAACGAGACTGTCTGCTTATGCAATCATCTCACACACTTCGGGGTGCTGATGGTAAGTGATTGTTTACCACGCCTGCTTGTTCACTGCTGCAGGGGGAAGCACTTGCTGCCAGCCTGAACATGATCTTGCCCCACCCCTGACTTTTAAGGTCAGCACCAGAGACTGGGCTCACGGTCTTGAGAGACAGACAGGCACTTGAGGCAAAGTACCCCCCCCCCACCGTAGTGGCACCACAATTATGAAGTATTCTTCCCCAGGATATCCACTGGAGATTAAGAAAGTGAGGAAAAATAATGGTCCTGAAAGGGGACTGAGCTGCTTTTTGGAAAAAAACCTGAATCCTGTGAGCATTTTCATGTAATATTTCCCACATACAGTACCCAAAATATGGACTGCAGCACTCGAAATTCTGAATGCCTTATTGGTCATAGACTGTAATAAAGGGATTGGTTGGTTGATTCTGAATACCTGGGGAAAGGAGTATCTCATGTTCCACTGCCGCCGCCGCCTCTGACCTGGAGATAGCAGGAAATTCTCAAAGCTATGAGTGATTAATATTAGTTATGGAGATGAGAGAGCATCCAGCACATTACCCCCCCCCCCCTCCACAAAGCAGGGAAGCTTGTTTTTCTCAAATTCTCCCTAGACTCAAATGAGTCGAAAGGATCTTGGCCACTGTGAGAACAGGATGCGGGACTAGATGGGCCATTGGCTTGATCCAACAGACTCATCTTGCATTCTTTCTTACCTGGGCACAACGGGGAAAGCAACAGTGTCTCATGAGCAGACACATGAAACCTCCAGCAGCCAATTTTCAGACAGGTTATTAAGAACAAGGTTTAAGAGAAATAAAAGGGAAAAGGCAAAGCCATGTGTTGAAAAAACAAAGCAACATTTCAAGTTCTTCAGACCCACCCAGAGATAGCCCATTGTTTTCTTAGGGTGCTTAAACCCTAAGAACTCAATCATTATTTCACTTTAGCTGAAACAGTATTAATATTCTATGCTTTCCACAGTATTCTTCTACCCAGGAAGAAAATTAGGAATGTACATCTGATTTGATTTAGCTGATTTAAATAGGTTTTTTAAAAAGAGCCATAAATATTTGAAACACCAAGAGACAAAGTGTAAGAATTGTCTTTTTCTTCCCTGCATAGGATTTATGGCGCATTAGAGCCACAAGGTTCAATATCTGGCTTCCGCAGGCCTAGTAATATATTAGCTCTTTTCACATCTTGCATGAATTTAAATATGAAAAATATTACAAGCCTTTCTGTTCCCTTTTCAGGCTTCTTCTGTTCTACTTTTGCATATTTGTGGGGAAAGGGGCATTCTTAAATTCAATGTGTCCTTTTGTGGGAGATTTCAAAGTGAGGAGAAAGTCGTCATAATCCTGGCAGTATTCCAGCTGGAGAATTATAATATTTTTCTGGCATTTTAAATTGCCAGTTCTTTTTCTCCCAGATATCTCGTTTGGATTTACATATAATGGCACCAACCTAGCAAGGATCATTGTGTGCAGAAGCATATGCAGCTTCTTAGTCTACACCCACATATGATTAAGTTATGGAAGTTATGATGCAGTGATATACAGTGAGGGGGGGGAGTATTTGATCCCCTGCTAAATTTGCCCGTTTGCCCTCTGACAAAGAAATGACCAGTCCATAATTTTAATGGTAGGTTTATTGTAGCTGTGAGAGACAGAATAACAACAGGAAAAACCCCAGAAACTCAGAAGACAAAAGTCAGAGATTGATGTGCATTATAATGAGTGAAATAAGTATTTGATCCCCTATCAACCAGCCAGATGTCAGGCTACCTGGTATCTTCACTGTATGTAACGAGCTGAGATTAGAAGCACCTGCTGTAAGGGAGAGGTCTTACCTGTAATCCCAGCTCATTACAGTACCTGTACAAAAGACACCTGTCGACAGCAGCAATCAATCCAGCAAAGTAGCCACCATGACCAAGACCAAAGAGCTGTCCAAGGATGTCAGGAACAAGATGGTAGACCTGCACAAGGCTGGACTGGGCTACAAGTCTATTTCCAAGCAGCTGGGTGAGAAGGTGACAACAGTTGGTACAATAATTCACAAATGGATGAAACACAAAATAACTGTCAACCTCCCTCGGTCTGGGACTCCATGCAAGATTTCATCTCGTGGAGTTGCAATGATCAGGAGAACGGTGCTGAATCTTCATGTAGGAAATTGTCATGTGTGAAGGGGCCATTTGACAGATTTTCTGAACATTGAAACAAACGTGATCCTGCTCACAGTATTCACAAGGGAGGAAATCCTGGCTCCTAAATGTAAGGAGTTCTAAGGAAATGGGATATTGCATGTGTAAGGATTTCCCACAATATAGTTCTCGAGATCTGCATAATGACATAATATGAACAATAGAGGTTTGTATATCGATGCTGTTTCCAGCTGTTACACTACTTACCCTCTGATTTTTTTCTTCTTCTCAGGAGTTGTAGGAAGGAAGCAGAGGTGTGACAGTTATGCACTAAATATATTAAGTGCAGTGTAGCCAACATTCTCTGGAATTTACCTACATTGTTGTCGCAAGAGAAAAATAGTTGTGCTTCTCAAAAAAATCTTATTTCCAACAGTTTATATCTCTTTTTGCCTTATGTGTAGGACCTGCCAGGAACTGCTCTACAAATAGATACTGAAAACACCAAAGTCCTCACGTTTATAACGTACATTGGTTGTGGAATTTCTGCCATATTTTCAGCCGCAACTCTTCTGACGTACATTGCTTTTGAGTAAGTATTTTGTCATAACAGGTCAAATAATTGTTTTTAATTCAATTGGTAGTCTCAGTGTCAGGAGCAGATTTAAAATTCAGATTGTGGTCAGTGAACATGATAAATTGGAGCCGCTTTATGCACCATAAATTTAAAAGCTGTCCAGCCTTATCTTAAAATCTGCTGCGCTAGCAATTAGAAGTTACGACAGGACACAGACATATATGTGGCATTATGCCAGTGTAGGCAAACAAAGCAGAATAGATTCCTAGAAGCAGGATGACTAAATGTCTTTAAATCAGTTAGGAATTTAGGAACACTTAAATGTATGTATACACCATATGAAAACATGGGTTTCTGTAACACAATAGGCACTTTTGGCACTCAGACATAAATCTTGATTCCCCCCCCCCTGGATAAATAAGATCCAAGTCAAACAACAAAAGAAAAAGCTAGCCACTAAGAAACCAAAGTGGTTAATTACAAATAAATAATTTAAACAGCAGAATAAATGGTAGATGTACTGAACACCTTCAGCAGGGGTGGCTAGTCCACAGACCACATACGACCCTTGGGGGAAAAAAATTGTCCCACCATTTGTCACTTAAATTTGTTTAATTCTGTTTTTAACGGGATGCTATGGGCACCCTGCTGTGCTGTCATAAGGTTTTTTGCAGCTCCCCAAGGCCCAAATAAGTCAATATTAAATAAAAATTTTTAAAAAAATATTACTGACCTAAACACAAACCCCATGAGACAATACCACACCCAGTCCAACACTGACTTAAGCCTATTCAGTGAGCAGGTGAGCAGCTACCTGCGTGTTCATTCATGACCTTAGCAGTTCAGAAGTCCAAAGAAGTCCAAGAGTAACCTTAATAAATTGGAACCTACACTTCTTTCTATTACTATATGCTGTCTATTTATCACCAGAAAATTGCGAAGAGATTATCCCTCCAAAATCTTAATGAATTTAAGCACAGCCTTGCTTTGTCTCAACCTGGTCTTCCTCCTCGATGGCTGGATTGCATCATTTGATGTAGAAGCCCTTTGCATCGCTATTGCTGCCCTGTTGCATTATTTCCTTCTGGCGACCTTTACGTGGATGGGCTTGGAAGCTGTTCATATGTATATAGCTCTAGTAAAAGTATTCAATACCTACATTCGCCGATACATACTCAAATTTTGCATCATTGGGTGGGGTAAGTAATACTTCCTTTAAAAAAAATAGTAATCTGGTTTGATTACATTTCTTTATTGCCTGCAGCTCCTATTCAAGTCAAGACTGGAACTACTAGGAGACTACAGAAAAACTAATCTTATGTTTTGTTTAATTATTCTAGCCATTTCTCCTTTTCTTTCCACCCTTCCCCTCTCTCACACACATGCACACTTTTCTTATTCTTCTCTTTCTTTTTGCTGCAACATGAACCTTACAATGTTATGGCATTTAAAAGATTCTTAATTCCCCTCTCTCCCCTTTTGTGTAACTGTCACTCTGTACATTATTCCCTCAATCCCCAAATCCCAAGCAGAAGCTTTTCTTGTGAAAGGATGGCATATAATTGCTTCTAGGTGTCCTCTGGATCTGCTTCCATTAATCCACTATTGGTGAAAAGCACCAAAATATCATTGACTTAGTACATGTAGTGGCAGCTCTGGTGGAAATATGGCTTGCTTATGCTGAGCAGTGACGGAAGCAATGGGGTAACCATTCCTTTGCTGGAGGTGTTGCTTGGTGGGAGAAGCAGTGAAAATGCAGCTGTTTGATACCTTCAGTATCCAGTGTGGATACAAGCTATACTAGCAGCAGCAGCAGCAATGGTTAAGGCCTGGAAGGCGACCATGTTCCATCTTCCTCCCAGACCTTTGATCGGGATTCCCTCCAGCTGCCTGTGTGAGGAAATGATGCGTTCTTTAGGGGCTAGCATGCCTAAGGTCTGGGGGGAACATTTTCCTTCATTTCCACTGCAGATCTTTAAGTCACCATACCTCCTTTTTAAAAGAGATTTATTTATTTATTTATTTATTTTGCATTCACTTTTCATTTATTGTCAGATGCCTTGGAGTCCTGTAGTCACATAGAAAGATAAGTTATAAATGAATGAATGAACTCATCTAAAATAGTGCAGGCAACTCCTGCACAGTACTGCTCCATTCAACCATCGTCTCCACTGCCGCCAAGTGACACCTTTGGGTAAAAGTAAAAGCATAAGCACAAGGCCTCTCTCCTCTTATCTTCATTTAGCAGGAGCAACCATATATTTCATTCATGCCACATAGTGACTGGTGGCAGATTCACACAAGTTCTTGTGTTTTGCAGTGAAACTGCTGGTTTTCAGTCCAGGCTTAAAACCTGGTGAATTAATCATGTGCAGTTTGTCACCCATTACCATTTTAATTTGCACAATGTCAAGAACCTACCTAAATTGTATGAATGGTGATGTGTCAAATCATAGGGGGATACACATCAAAACTGACTAGTTCACCTGACACATTTTGAGCCTAGAGTGAAAATTAGTAGGATTTCCAGGATTTCAATAAGAGTTTTATGAATTGTCGCTGCACTAGGAATTGTACATGACCATTTGGCACATCAAGAATTATACATTTTTGACACATCAAAAATTTATATAGTTCCTGATTTTTTCAGTTTATTGGAATCTTATTCCAAGCTTCTTAGATGAATTCTGTGGGACATTTTTGCATTGATAAAAGTGGGAATCTCTATTTATCCTTTTCATGGCAAATTACATTTGATATACAATTGAGATTAAACCAACAAAAAAAATTAAAGATCATATTGGATTCCTGTTTGTTCAGCTAGAATAAATATGATTGCATAAAATACATATTGGTCCTGTCATTCTCCAGAGAATGCAGTTATTCATAACTTTTGGGATTGTTCCAATTCCTTTTGCCAGGACAGATAAACACAACAGTTTGACTTTAGGTGAAGTTTGTTCTTTTACATTTATTCATGTAATTCTGATTTGTTTCCCCAATACATGGAATTCGACTAAGGGCCAGCAGGGGTGGTTGCACAGAAGTTTTCTGATTTGCTCAACATATAATTCTAAGGCATTGGAAGTTTCACTTAGTTCCAGATATTTAATGCTTGTTGGAATAGCTTGTTCTTTCAAGCTTAAAGAGAAAGTAATGTACTCACAAATAGATATAAGCAATTCTTGGGGGAAAGCTTATAAGCCCAGATCCGAGTATCTTGCTACATAGGTAGAAGCCACTTCCAGCCATGGAGAGGAGGTCACCGATTTCACATTCATTCATTCCTTCATACATAGACATCTACAGTTCCCCACAAAGAGTCCACAGGTCTCGGAGTCAGAAGCCTGACATAGAAGGTTCCAAATGGAGGATACCAAGCTCCCACCTCCCACAGCAGGATTTTTGGATTCATGTCATAGGGTTTTGTTTTAATATGTATTTAATGTTGTGTGTATGTAAAACACCATTTGCTTGTATTGTTTAACAAATTAATTAAAACAAAACATTTTAAAAATTCACTTTAATGGAGAGCAGAGAAAGGAATTATCTAAAGCTGATATTGTAACTCCGTGACCCCATGAACCAGAGCATGCCTTGGAAACTCTCACTTTCTTCTCAAAGCTTCTCCTTTTTATGTCCATGGAGTTTTCTTGACAAAATACTGGAGTGGCTTGCCAGTTCCTTCTCCAGGTGGATCACATTTAGTCTAAACTCTCGGCTATGACCTGTCTGTCTTGGGTGGCCCTGCATATCATAGCTCATAGCTTCTTGGAGTTATTCAGGCCCCTTCACCACGACAAGGCAATGAGCCATGAAGAGGTATTAAACCATATAGCAAAGGACAATTCTATAACTTACTCTAGAGTTCATAACACAACACAAGGCCATAAACCAAATGAGTACAGCAGTAATTTGAAAGCAAATTTCACATAATTGAAATTGGCCCCGTCATTGGCCCCCATTACTAAGATGCTTTCCAAAAAGATCCAGCAATCATCTGGAACAGTAGGCAACATTTTGCAATCAGTTCATTGACTCTGCATACTTGAGACTCAAGGTTCACTTGAATATAATTTTCTATAACATGTAGTAGTTAAACAAGCCCTGAAGTCTTATAATTCCTTCTAATATTGAACCTGGGTGGTCTGGTATCTGTCAGTGTAACATAGAAATGGGTCCAGGGCCACCCACAGACAAAGTAGTGGTTTCTGCATATTCAGTATTCCTTTGATAATAATATTCTGACTATTTTACATACAGCTGCCAACTTTCCCCACTTTACAACAGTTACCTTTTGGTAAACACTTGTCTTTCTTTGTTGATTGCTCATGGCCGAGTAAGATTGTCTTCCATAAACACGGTCTTAATGGTGTGTCTGTAAGTGACTGTGGAGGCCAATTCTGGATCCACACGTCCTTCCACAGTGGGGACATAGGTTTCCGGGCGGGAGTTGATTATGGTGAGGATTTGTCAAATGTTCCTTCCTCTTAGCTTGTTTCCTGAGTTCATGCTTCTTCAAAGTTGATGACATCTTTGGGTGAAGGCTATTTCCCTATATACTGCATTTTTAAAGATTTGCTTACTTTACTTGTCTTTCTCTAGTGAATTGCATACAATAGTTATCGTATCTCATGTAGAGTAACACACTAAAGCTACCTATTGGAACAGCATGGCATACAAAATTAGATCCTTAGTATTATTTCATTTAGCTCATTCTCTCATATTCAATTGTACTAAGTTGGACAGAAACAATTAACTTAAGATTGATTTGTACTACACTACAATGATCGCTAAGTGATGCATTACCTTTTGGTAGACTTTTGCTTACCGCTAGTGAATTAGAGTTCATATTAAGCTGTTATAGTAAAACATTGTTGTTATGATAAATGTATGAAATTGGATGAGTGCCTGAAAATTTTGAGATACATCATTGAATGCTGACAATGCTCTAAATGGGCATAAACAGAGATATAAAACAGCACCACAAATAGAATTTTATTGGTACTATGACCTAGTATGGCAGTTATTGTATTCTTTAAAGTTAAGACTGTTATGTTTCCTTTTGTTACAGGCTTACCTGCGGTGGTTATAATAATTGTTCTAGCAGTCACAAACACAAATGCAAATAGTATTTATAACAAAGATCTTTATGGCAAAAATACTAAGGGGCAAGGTGGAGATGACTTGTAAGTATTTTGGATATGACTTGTAAGTATTTTACATAAAGTAGATACAATGTAGGACTCCAATACATGCTTAGACCTCCATGTATGTACTACCCTGCTGTCTTCTATGAGTATGAAAGAACAGTACAGCAGCAGCAGCATTTAATCAGATTTCCTACCTGCCCTTTACCATGAGGTCCCAGGGCGTGTTACAGTTTAAGAATACAATATTAATATCAGTCAAAACAAATAACTGTCAAGAGAGTAGTGTGGATCGTTATATCTATATATCAGGTGAGAAGGGACGCGGGTGGCGCTGTGGTCACTGGAAACTGGGAAGAGCCTTGACTACCATGCACATATGAGGCCATTGTCAAGATTCAGAAGTCCATAGCCATACACAAGGGATGCAGGTGGTGCTGTGGTCTAAACCACAGAGCCTAGGGCTTGCCAATCAGAAGGTCGGCGGTTCGAATCCCTGCAACGGGGTGTACTCCTGTTGCTCGGTCCCAGCTCCTGCCAACCTAGCAGTTCGAAAGCACGTCAAAAGTGCAAGTAGATAAATAGGAACCACTCCAGCAGGAAGGTAAATAGCCTTTCTGTGCGTTGCTCTGGTTTTGCCAGAAGCGGCTTAGTCATGCTAGCCACATGACCCAGAAGCTGTACGCCTGCTCCCTTGGCCAATAAAGCGAGATCAGCGCCGCAACCCCAGAATCGTCCATGACTGGATCTAACGGTCAGGAGTCCCTTTACCTTTACCTAGCAGGCGATGAAGGCCAGGATAAAGAATTATGCCTTCAGCAGAAAACAAAAATGAAGGTGCCAGACATACCTTTGTGGGGAGGGAACGCTGCAGCTTAGTGGCTACCACAAAGGATTTCTTCTCAGGCCACTACCTGCCCCCAACCTGAATTCTGAGGACAATGGAACTGCCAGTAGGGCCTCCTCTGCCAATTTTAACACCCAAGAGATAATGTTTGGGGCCTAAGTCATTTAGGGCTTTAGACACTAATATGACCACCTTGAATTTAGCCTGGAAATGAACTAGCAAGCTCCCACCGCCAACACACACACACCAAAAAACAAACTCCCGCAGATCAACAGATGCTTAGAAGTTCCCTTCAGGCTTCTGTACTACACCAGTAAAGGTCAGAAGTGGAGGGGATGAGAATGTTGACACACTCTCCCCCCCCCCATGCACCTTTTTGGTTTCATGTGCACAGGCTGAACACATGAGAAGCACTTACATTTCACACGGATGTTGTGATGAAGCTGGGGGTGATTTCAGCTGTAGTGCTGAATTTCACTGGACTAATTTCAAGCCATCAGAAAGTGTGTGATCCTTTATTTACAATTTGACTGACCATTCCAGTGTAACTGTCCAGAACAAGCTGTTTTTCATCTCATGTCCAGTTCATGTTGCCACTGCAGTGTGCTCACTGCTTCTAGGTGGTTGGGTCTCATGCTTTAGCAGGCATATCTGCATACAGAAACCACGTGGAATAGGTGGATAAATAGTTTACTTCTGAAAGCACCATCAACCTGATGACCCAGCCATGAGGAAGCAGTGACCACACCACACGAGTAATGTATGGCTCAGCCCATAGTGACAAAAGTAAAATAGACAACCAATTTTGTAACAGCAGTATCATAACAACAGTTTATTTCTTTACAGCTGCTGGATAAAGAACACTAGTGTGTTTTATGTGACCTGCGTTGGCTACTTTGGAATCATGTTTCTCATGAACATTGCCATGTTTGTTGTGGTGATGATGCAAATCTGCGGGAGAAATGGAAAGCGAAGCAATCGGACTATGCGGGAAGAGATTCTGAGGAACCTCCGTAGTGTGATTAGCTTGACCTTCCTACTAGGCATGACCTGGGGCTTCGCTTTCTTTGCCTGGGGGCCATTATATCTGCCCTTCGTGTACCTCTTCTGTATTTTCAACTCCTTGCAAGGTAAGTGGAGCTCTACTTGGCAAAAACAAAACAAATTAATAACAACCTAGAGATGGTGAATATAAAAAGTCCTCTCTGTTTGACCACTTAGGCCACACACCACCTGACCATGACCCCCACTGACCTTGCTGCATGCCCTTATTGAATGCCTTTGCCCAATTGGAATGTGTATATATGATAATTCCTCTTGCTTGCCTGATGGAATGGGAGAGATTGAGGGGGTACCACAATCTTTAGCCTACTCATGAAACCAATAATAAGCTTCCTGAGAAGGTTATTTGTCATGCAGAAACAATTCTGATACCTGAGACAAGAGCTTACATACATCATGCATCATTTATTGAGTCATCAGGCATTTTTTCCTCCTAAAAAGACTGATCTGCAAAACATATTGCATTCAAAGGAAGCCACAGGCCAAAAATTATTCATCAGAGCTACCCAGAGGCTTGACTTTAATGGAGTTGCTCATGGAGTGTTTATGGAGAAGGGTGACGGAATCTGGGTTCCAATCCAAAGCTCAACAGAATTATTAGAGGATATACACTGGAAATCCAATGGTAGCTCCAAAACAAATTCAACATTTACAGCTTTCCCAAATAATCCAATGCTCTTAGGGAGAAATATGTTTCCAGTTTAACAGATCATCCTAGCAGTGTGTATTAGTTATTCAGCTGGTTATAATGACTTAAAGTAAACTAGAACTGTAATTATTCATTCTCAATATTTTTTTAGTAGTGACATTTATACAGTGATATTGTTAGAAGATGCCACTATACCATAGGTATGCAATTCTTAAACAATTATGCTGCCATGCATATCTAGAAGGCTAGCACACCACCGGATGTTTTTAACATTGTACTAATATACTTGCTGAGGGACCCAGGTGGCGCTGTGGGTTAAACCACTGAACCTAGGGCTTGCTGATCAGAAGGTCGGCGGTTCGAATCCCTGTGACGGGGTGAGCTCCCGTTGCTCGGTCCCAGCTCCTGCCAACCTAGCAGTTCGAAAGCATGTCAAAATGCAAGTAGATAAATAGGAACCGCTACAGCGGGAAGGTAAACGGCGTTTCTGTGTGCTGCTCTGGTTCGCCAGAAGTGGCTTTGTCATGCTGGCCACATGACCTGGAAGCTATACACCGGCTCCTTTGGCCAATAATGCGCGCAACCCCAGAGTCGGTCACGACTGGACCTAATGGTCAGGGATCCCTTTACCTTTAATGTACTTGCTAGTTATGTCCAAACCTAACTAGGTACTAGCTCAGCAGAGTTATCTTGGCTGTTTCTCTCATAAATGCACAGGTAATATACCTGTTAGAAAACACTAATTAATATGTTTGCATAACAATCTGAATACTGTACAAATTTTACTCTACGGTTTTGTAAGGTTGGGGCATGGCAGCCTCAAATTAAGTAAGCTATATGATCCTTTTTTCATTTCCTATTTTTATTATGCAGTTTTTTTCTTCCCATATTCTGTTTTCAGTGCTTGCATGCAAAGATAAATCAAATTATATTAATCTCCCCTTTATAAAACATATATTCCGATAATTTCACTACCCCATAGAGAAATTACAAGCCTTTTGGCCACTAAATTGCAGTTTTCCTTTTGAGCAGAACAAAGCTGGTTAAGCCATGCCTGGGATTTGCCATGGCAGAAGAGACAGAAACAGGCTGATAATTTACAGCAAAGCAGCTTCTACTTAATCTGTGAAGCTCAAGATACTGCTGCTCCCTAGCCAGAGGACTCAGTGGGTTACAGCCTGGCAATTAATAAGGGTGAAGGGATTTCTTTACAAAATGTGTCTCTTGCAGAGGCTTTTCATTGGAGTATACAGATTATCTCGCCTCTGGTGGCATTTGTGAGCCAAGTGAGCATCCAGAGCTTTAAAAAGTCACTTCATGCAACAGGTTAAAAGCTTTAGTCCTTGTGAGAGCCACTGGATCCATTGCTCTCAATTAAGATCTGTAGTGGTATCAAAGATGTCTGCAACGCTTCCAAGTTCTGCTGCTTCTCCATATGAGGACTTGTGCATGCAAACACTCTACATTGTACCTTTGTTGTTGCCCACCTATGCCTATGCAGCAGTACGTGGTAGATTTTTTAAAATCAACAATTTATTGAAATTTTCCACTATCTCGAGCAATAATGTTCAAATAACAGAAATAATAGGCAAGTGTTTAAAACTTGAAATTCAGATAAGAAACTACATTATCTCTGTTGGTATGCTGAATAAAGTTATCCGGAACAAAATAAGATGCTAATTTTTTTAATTATGTGAGGTTGTGAAATGTACCCATCATTTGACCTGATAGCCAATCTGCTCACTGTGAAACCCCAGCCCATGTGTTGGAGGAACCTAAAGGAAGCAAACATCCATGTATAAGAACTAGAGGCTTCATGCTGCCATATTTCTTAGAAATATAGTAAAGCATTGGGAAATTATTTGTAGTGTCCTACAACAGAAAAAACACACACACAAAAACAGAAAATCATTCTCTGTAAAGTGTTTTCTCTATCTGACAATTGTGCTGAGCATTTAATTATTTCATTCTTTTCACTCTGATTTCAGGGTTATTTATATTTGTATTCCATTGTGCCATGAAAGAAAATGTCCAGAAACAGTGGAGACGGCATCTCTGTTGCGGTAGATTCAGGCTTGCAGACAACTCAGGTAAATAAGCTGCTTACAATGGTTTTTCATGAGGTCTCCCATCCTGGCAATGACCAGTCACAGATATACTCAACTATAGCAAGGCATTGTATTACCCTCAGTCCACACCCCGGGACCTTAGAAGCATGAGTGGAGGCAATTGATTAATTATCCAGTATATATGGCGGGTTGTTTGTTTATTTATTACTAGCCTTTCACCATAACATCCCAGGGCAGGTTTCAGCCATAAAACACAACGCTGAAAACAGTTTAAAACATGTTATAGTCTGATCCCTCCCCCCCCCCCCGGATTTTTGGTGTTTTTTATTGTAATCTTTGTGGGTATTGTTAGAGAGTGAAAGCTGAAAGGGTCAAACACTTTGCTGATGTCTTCATTGTCGCTGGGTTAAATCTGAGAATATCTTTTAAGCCTGTAACAATATTCTCATTGGGGATTGTGTGGAAAATGCAGAAATTCCTCCTTTTGTCCAGTAGTCATCCTTTCACTGCTTGCTATTTAATTAAGCCCAGTTCTACTAGAACTACGTTGTAAATAATTCCTGGAATAGATTTTTTTTTTTTAGAAATAAGAAAAGTTAAAGTGATCCACTGTAATAGTAGTACCAGGAGGCTCTTCATGAATCTGTGCCACTTCTGCTATATGGCCTGGACTCCCTAAAAACTGACCACATGGCTTAGAATATGCTGTTTGTGTCCACATACAGTTCAGGGAAGTCAATGGCTATGTTCCCAAGGCTGGAAATGTTTAAATACTCTTAGCCTGCCCACTGTGCCCAAAATGAGAAACATTCATGCTTTCTATCCTGATTGAATCTTGGGGCAGATGGAGATTTTTCTCGGACTTGCTTTTGTGTACTGTAGTTAAATAGCTTCTTTTGCATGTTTGAATGCTGGCAAAAGAAAGTGTGTGGCTTATGAATCAGACACACATAAAGGATCTTGGAATAGTTCTTCGGGGATTTTTTTTTTAAATACAAAACCCCCATATCCTTTAGTGTGGCCTTGTGTAACAAGAGTTGAAAATGTGATTTGGCTACAAAGTGTCCTTATAAAGTGAATGCACAGATCTGGTTGAAGTCTACAAATATTCACCATAAACAGTAAAATATGCCCAACTATTAAGTTCACCATGAGACTTTGTGTTTGCCTTTGGCTTCTTTTTCATAAAAGTGAGAATAGACGAGGCAGAAAGATGTTGTACTGAGAACAGCGTTTTCCCAATTAGGATTTTCCTATCAAATAAAACTTCTTGGACATTTTTCTCCCATTAAAATTATTACTGTTCACAGAGATGGATCCTTCAGCACCTTTTTGAGGCTTTGCCACATTTATTTCTTTACTTGTTCACTTACTTAGCTGCCCAATAACATATACTTTCTGGGCAGCTCACAAAAATTAAAAGAATAAAGCACTATATTAAAAATGCAATATAAAACAGTAAAAGCAGCATTTAAATTGGTTTCTCTGGCAGGCATACAATAAACTATGAATCATAAGTTTGAGAGTCTCAGATTAAAGCACCGTTTTTTTAAAGGCCTGGGTAAATAACAAGGCCTTGACCTGACCTGATGCTGAAAAAGACCATAGCGATAGTGCCAGGGGAGATATCCTGGACAGGTTGTTCCATAACTATTCTACGCTCCCTTTGATTTTTTTTGGCATTGCTCCCTTTCCCCCCCCCCCAATATTTTTCATAAAGCTCTGATTTTATTATCCTGCAGTAGAGTAAACTTTGCCAGTGTATTATATTAGTAATGTTACGAGTTTATGGAAGTCAGGCATCCTAAATTTCTGGACCCAGTAAGTGTTAGTTTCTTGGTGCCAGGCCCATGTTTATTAAGCTGTGTGCTAGACATTTCAAATCCCCTGGAATCAGTGAGTTTGAAAGCTAATTAAGATAGGTCAAGATTCTGTGTTGAGGTGATAGCCTGGTTGACGGGTCATTAAGACAACAAAGGATCAAAAGGGACTCAGTGTGAGAAGACAAATAGGTGAGGCCTGTCTCCCTGAACAGTAAAAGCCAGAGCTTAGAGAGGTTAGAGGTAGGAGTAATGTGACCAGAGGAGGAAAACAGCAGGCAGGGCACAATGTTGAATGCCTGTTGGAATCTAAGGCTGCACCTATGGGAGAAGTAAAACCCTCTTCGGATGCCGTGAACTCCTCCATCATAGACTGAAGTTGTATATATGTTATTTACACATATACCATATACACATAAACCAAATATGTAAACCAAACCCACAGTCTGTGCTGTGCCTTATTCCCAAAAGGAAGCACAAACCCTGGGTAAGAGCTTGGAACCCCTGGAATCTTGCACCACTCTGAGGTTGGGTTGATGTGCAACAGTATGTAAGTTTGGCAGGGTGTTGTATTACAGTTTGTTGTATTAGTGGCATTATACAAGTGATGATAGGGTAAGTACAGGTCCAGTGCAATGTGCAAGGTCAGGTCTTGGCCATATGCCTACATAGGTGGAAGTTCTACATCTCACCCCATGGGAGATGCATGAGTTCCTGTTTTGCATGCTAAAAATAAGCACACAAGGAAGAAGTGAAAGTTACTGGTGCTTTCTTTATCTGTAGGGCCTGAATTATTTTAAGTTGAAATACTGTTACAGACAGCTTACGTTTTTTTCATTTCATTTCAGACTGGAGTAAAACAGCAACTAATATAATTAAGAAGAGCTCTGACAATCTGGGCAAGTCCTTATCCTCCAGTTCCATTGGTTCTAACTCAACTTACCTGACTTCTAAATCAAAATCTACATCCAATACGTATCTTCAAAGGAGCAGCCATTCTGGTGAGTCATGTAAAAGAAAAAGTAAGAGTCTTTAAACTGCAGTAATTCATTCTGAGATCCTATGATCATTTGATTTAATTTGGAATGGAGCCCTAGATAAGAAAGCTTATCCCATTCCCTTCTCTTCCCTCTGCAGCCCCTGAAAAGCCGGGGGGGGCAGGAGCCCTCTTGAACAATGTGGGCTGGGGCTGCAAAGAAAAGAAAAAATTGCCTCACATTAGGACAATTCCCACCCCAGCGGTAGCCTTTCTGCCAGCCCACATTGTTCATTTACTCACATGTGTCAGAAATTGCAGGCATCCACCTAAATTTTTCTGAGAACTACCTGTATAAGCAGTCCATGGACCATATCTTTCAAGGACTCTGGAGCCAGAGATGCTGCACAGGCCTCTTTTTATTCATCATTTTTAATTATTATTCTTCCTTCATCCAAGGATTGCAGGCCAGTTTACAACATAAAAAACACAACACGGTAACAGACAAAAGCAGTTACGCCTCCTACAGTTTAAAGGGCCATAGATTTTTAAAATTAGCCCAAAGGCCTATAAGAAGGGGAATGTTTTTGCCTGGTGCCTAAAGATGCGTAACGAAGGCACCAGGTGAGCCTCCCTGGGAAGAGCATTCCACAAGCGGGGAGCCATAGCAGAAAAGGCCCGTTTTTGTACAGGGAGCGTGAAATTGATTTCACGCTCCCTATACAAAAAGTTGGTTTAAAAAATCATAATGTGCCAGTATGTCAAGGCTTTAAACATAAAGGTCTTTCCACCTATTTTCGCATCAGGGTAGTGGCATAAAGGCAGTCTGGCATTTTGTATATGCATCAGCTCTGACTCCAGTACAGTGGAACCTCGGTTTACGAACACCCCGGTTTACGAACGATTGTAAACCGGAAATAAGTAAACTGAGGTTTCCAATGCCTCCCAGAGGCCGGGCCTTCGCGGAGCCATGGGAGCGCTTCCGCAACTGGGCCGCCGCCACGGAAGTGCTCCCATGGCTCCGGGAAGAGAGATGATTGACAAGGTGTGGGTGAAGGCGCTGCGTCTCTCGGGCACGGCGGCGAGCCCTTTCCCGGAGCAGTCCACCCTGCCATCCCCATCGCAGCTGCAGGAAAGCGGGCAGGGAAGAGGGGAAGCTCCTCGGCTGGGCCCAGGCAAGCTCGCGAAGCCCCAGGCGAAGAAGCCGAGCAGCGGCAGGCATCGCATCGCGAGAGCTGCCCTCGGCACCAAGACCTGCCCGCGGGGTCACTCAGGCAATCCAGGGAGCCGCCGAGATGGGGTCTCCCCATCAAGGGGGAAAGGGCCAAGTCCAGTTAGTCGCTCGCTCCCTCCCTTCTCCGCGGGCCCTTCTTCGCCTGAGCGGAGTCCTTGCTCTTGCGGCCGGCTGGCTGCCTGGCTGCCCACCTCAGCTCTTCGTGTCAGCAGCAGCTGAGTCCTCTTTCCTTTCCCCTTCCTCCTGCCCTCAGCAAAATCCCCCCTACGCTTCAGCGGCTCCCCTTCCTTCCCGCTCCATGGAGAGGCGGCAGCTCGTCATCAATCATCTCTCAAGAATCAATCATCTCTCTTCCTGGAGCCATGGGAGCGCTTCTGTGGCTGCGGCCCAGTCACGGAAGCGCTCCCATGATGGCTCCGCGAGTTCAAGTAAGAAAAAAATAATAATTTTTATATATTTTTACAATACTGTATTATCTTATTTATTTTATATTACAATACATTGATTATTGCCTTCATTTTATGGATCAATGGTCTTGTTAGACAGTAAAATTCGTGTTAAATTGCTGCTTTAGGGGGTGTTTTTCATCATCTGGAATGGATTAATCCACTTTCCATTACTTTCAATGGGAACGTTCGCTTCGGTTTATGAACGCTTCGGTTTATGAACAGACTTCCGGAACCAATTGTGTTCATAAACTGAGGTACCACTGTAATAAGCACCTTCCTGGCAAGTTGAACGGCATGAATAGTAAGCCGCATAGAAGTAGAAAGACTAGACAGTATTTACAGGGCACTTGGATACACTATGTTAAATATTCTAGGTATTATTTATAAAATAGCATATTGCAATACAGTATAGTTTTTTGCAGCTAAATTCTGCCTAAAGCAGAAAATTAAGTGCCAGGGCAGGGAGTGACATTCCGCTGAAGAGGAATTGATTTCTGAAAGTGATGTGGGAAACCTACGAGTATCCTCTTGCCTTACATAAAATTTTAGCCAGTGTTCTTCACACTGCTGTCTTACTTTATAACTATAGTACCTCTGATGCAGTCTAGCCTCAATTGAAGTGTGCAAAGATGAGACCTTTAGTCTCAGGCCTTTTTGGTACTAATTATGTTATTTACCTTTAAGGTTCCGAAGAACTGAGGCTTAACTAAAACAAAACAAGACGTGATGTCAATGGCTTCTTCAGTGGAGCATTACTAATTGCTCCTTTTACTTTCTTGCTTATCACTTTGTGTCTAATATACGAGATGTCATTTTGTTACAGAGCTCATTAGAGCTTTCTCTGCCAGAGTGCAAAAGCCAGAATCATTGACATATTACCACATAGTGGTACAGTGGTACCTCGACATCCGAATGCCTCGACTTCCGAAGGTTTCGACTTCCGAAGTCGGCAAACCTGGAAGTCTTGTCGCCACGCGTGCGTTCTGCGCAGAAGCGGCGCAAGCGGTCCACGCATGTGCAGAAGCGCAAAATCGCGCTTCACGCATGCGTAAAACAGGCGCTTCAACAACCGAAGACTTTGACTTACAAAGAGCGCCGCGGAACGGATCGTCTTCGTAAGTCGAGGTACCACTGTAGTTTGTTTAAAACCATGTTTATCATTTAAGTATCACCATATCTGTGTTATCTCTGGATTATCACAAATCAGAGTTCCTAGGCACAATATTCTAAATCATGTGTTAGATCAGGCATCCCCAAACTTCGGCCCTCCAGATGTTTTGGACTACAATTCCCATCTTCCCCAACCACTGGTCCTGTTAGTAGGGATCATGGGAGTTGCATGCCAAAACATCTGGAGTGCCGCAGTTTGGGGGTGCCTGTGTTAGATGTGATAGGACTTGCCGATCAGAAGGTCGGCGGTTTGAATCCCCGTTGCTCGGTCCCTGCTCCTGCCAACGTAGCAGTTCGAAAGCACATCAAAGTGCAAGTAGATAAATGGGTACTGCTCCAGCGGGAAGGTAAACTCCGTGCACTGCTCTTGTTTGCCAGAAGCGGCTTAGTAGTCATGCTGGCCACATGCCCCGGAAAAACTGTCTGTGGACAAACGTTGGCTCCCTCAGCCAATAAAGCGAGATGAGCACTGTAACAACAGAGTCGTCCGCGACTGGACTTAACGGTCAGGGGTCCCTTTACCTTTATAGCCCAGACAGCATTAACGCTTAATGCATTACGTTTCATTTTTTGTGCTGCTTTTGTAATTTGCTGTTTGTTCTTATATTTATTCATCCCATCTGAACCTAGTTAATTACCTCTTTGTGCAGCAGTCCTGTTTAGCGCTTTAAGCTCATCTTTGATTTCTGATGAATGTTATAGTAGATGTATATTTCCACAGCAGTTATTTATACTGGTTATTGTTCCCTGGAATTGACTCCGAAACTCATATGTTTATGGTATAGATAATGTCTTCTAAGAACATTTCTCCATCAGAGGTGGAACATTCAAGGTACAGTGTGCATCACTTTGGCTGAATGCATGATTTTCAAAAGCTGGTGTGAGGGCACTTGCATGAAGTTCCAACTCATGGCACAAAAGACTTGCTAATCATACATACTGCTTCATTTTAAACTATGCAGCTTCTTCTGTCATTAATTCTGATTGCCAGTGATTCAAGACACAAGAACGCTTCACAAATTTGCTTGCAAATATAAATATAGCGTATTTTTCGCTCCATAAGACACACTATTTCCCTCCTTAAAAGGAAGGGGAAATCCCTGTGCGTCTTATGGAGCGAAGTCACTGCCTCCTCCGCTCACAAGAGCAGGCAATGTGGTGCTGCGCTTCTCCCAATGCCTGCTTTTGCAAGAGGTGGGCAGCGGCAGAGAGACGAGGATGAGGGGTGAGAAAGCCCTTTTTCCCCGCTCGCCCTTCTGCCATCGCTGCCCCGTGAAGCATTCCCCCCCCCCGTCACTGCTGCTTTCAAAAGCCTGCTTTTACGAGCAGCAGGGGGAGGAAGAGAAGTTTGATGGGGAGCAGGGAAGCAGGAGCAGCCGGCTGCTACCCGCCCCTCCTTCCCGGCTCCATGAAGCATCGCTACGGGGCTGCCCCTTCCTCCCCCACCCCCTTCGCCCGACTGGTCCCTCCACCGCCGCTGCCTCCTCCGCTCCCCCTCCAGCGCCCCCCACCTTTTAGAGGAGGAAAACCAGAAAAATATTCTTTTCTTCTTTTCCTCTAAAAAACTAGGTGCACCTTATGGTCAGGTGCGCCTTATGGAGCGAAAAATACACTGCCTACCAGGTGGCTGAAATCAGGTCCAGTACTGTTTTATATTCCATATATTTTCTGTAAGCAACTAAAACTCAAAATACATATTTTAGTAGGTTATGGAAGCCAAGAGAAAAAGGTACTATTAAACAGATACACTTAATTGAAAAAGAAATTACTCTATTGTATTATCTAGTACTGAGGTTTTTTTCCCTATCCATTTTCAAGTTTTCAGTTAACTGAACCAATTTTTGTTTATAATTGGCTAAATTGTTGTGTTTAAGTAAGTTCAACAGGTATTGATTAGAATACATAATAATAAAATGATTTTAAAAGTTCCATATAGATCATGTGGCGCAGTTCAGCAGTTAAATATTAAGAGATGCTCTAGGTACAAATAGAGTGTCTTTCTTAAATGTCCCATTTTCTGTATTAAAGATCATGACCAGTTTTACATTTTTTTTAAAAATGCTCACATAGTTAAACATGTTTGTTTATTAAACAAACACAAATAATGAGAAATGAAATGTCATCCTCAATCCTTTTCAAAAGCAATAGAGAGAAACTCAGATCAAATCATAAGCTTGGAGACCTAGCACTATTTGAATGTTTGCAGAGGGGAAAGGTTTGTCTGCTATGCATCACTGAACATACTTGCCTGCTTTTTTTAAAAAAAATCACTCTGATAGGCTGTTGCCTGCTTGTTCTTCTTTCTATGGGAATTTAAAAAATCTTTGCAACCTATTTTTCTTCACTTCAAGATCAAAGTAATTCCTCTCTTAAACTCCATTATAATTTGGGATCATCATACATTCTTTTGAGAACTGCTTTTACCTTTTGTTTTATATCTAGTGACTGGTTTGCCCCATCTAGAGTACTGCTTGTCATAGCAAGCAGAACAGAAAGTGTTTTCTTGTCAATATACAGTTTGATAACAACATTTTTCATGAAGAAATTATTTCAAAAGCTGTTAATAGTAAAAAAAAAAACCTGTTTCAAAAGCCTTATGCTAGGTAATTACAGTTTGGTCTTATTTGCTAATTGTTCATAAATATAATATGCTCCAGACTATGGAAATGATTGCTCATTACTTGAGCTCCACCTAATGGTCAAAATCAGCCCAGCAAAGCTTTACCAGCATAATTTCTACCCTGCTGTTAATGTCTGAATCATAAAAAACATTGTTCTAGAGTGTGTACAAGCAGTCGGATTGAATTTTCAGTGGTTGGAAGTGATTTATTAAGATTTATTCAGTAATCTCTAGCTTTCAAAACAAACTCAGGATGGTACTGATTATGATGGCATAACAAGGTTAACAACTAATGATTTATTTATTTATTTAAAAACCGTTTAGTTTATTTGCAGCATTTATATACTGCTTGGTTGTATTAAAACCTCAAAGCAGTTTGCCTATTAAAGCCATAGAAAGGGAGACACTGTGCTGCCTAAAATGGCATCCAATATTCTCCCTCCCTCTCAATAACACACAATATCATTTGTCATAATTGTCATGACTTAGGATGGATGAATCAGTCTGTTCCTGGTCTGAATCAGTTCTGCCTCTGTTCACCTATAATTTTATTCTGTCGCTTTAATCTTCAATTTAAATGAAGTAGATGTAAAAATGTGCATTTAAATTCCCTCAAACATGTTAAAAGCATTTTGGTGCATTTTTTTTAAATTGACGACTGTGTCAGAACATTCAGGAAGCACAGAAGCCAGTGAAAAACTAAGTTCTGACCCACTCTTTATTCTGGATGGTGCGGGATCAGTTCGATTCGTGTTAGAATCTGCAAGTATCAGATTCCGTAAGAATCTCTAGTCATCATGTTTTGACATAGGCACCTCTTTTTTAGATGTTGGTGTCTCCGAGTCATGATGTGTGCATTTCACTGACACCTACTAATGCACAGATTACAATAACACACATCATCACAGTGTAACAATGCAAGATGTACGATGCTGCAAATTGCAGCGGTGAACCTTCACACTGGGCTACAACTTTCAGTGGCAGATGCAAATCTACTTTAGCATGTAGTTTCATCCTCACCTGTATACCTGCAGGCAATACATGTCCACAGAGCAGCTGAAGAGTCTGGAATTCATTTCAGTGGAGAGGCACAGTCTGCATTCACAAAGGAACAGAAAACAAGGGTTATCCCTCCATTCCAGTTTAATGAGGCCCTTATACTAGACTGCAGAACCTGTGACCCACCTGCAGTTGCTGGACTACGGCTCCACCCATCCCTGATTAGCCATGTTGACCAGAGCTAATGGGAGTTGGAGTCCAGCAAAGTCTGAATGCCTACATATTCCCCATCCATAAGAGTACAATCTAGAGAAAGTTAGGTTGGACTAAAAATAATAGCATTTTCCTCTTTCTGAACTGTGTAGCCATATCTAATTACGTGGCATCATTGCATTTACAACGTGAGCCCCAGCTGTCTGGGATCACAATTACAGGAGCAAGAAGAGGGGGCGGGAATTGGGCTGAAGTAGCAGCTGAGAGGGTAGCTGCGTCCATGTGAGTCACTCCTAGCACTACCCAATCACTTCTGTAGTAAGCTACACTTGGAATTGCAATTGACTTGCCACACTCCCTAGAGTGTTGCACTTCTTCTATGTGAACATCCCACTGTTCTGTCCACACCAGTGAGCATAACGTGGCTGCTGTGAGTGGAGAAACAGGAGGTGCAGATTACCTCAGATGCCATTTGAAGTTCAGTATACATTGTAGCAGGTACCCTCTTAGGTCTTACTTTGCTTAATCTAGTTGCTAAAATGTTGCTAAAATGTTTTCCTGGGTATAATTTTGAAAACATTACTTCGAGTGTTAAAATATTCAAAACAACAACAAAACTTTCCAGTCGCCACCATGTCAGCAACATGATTAGTATGCATGATAGTGTTACAGCAAACAGAGTGATAAAATGCTGCACACTGCAAAGGTTATAGTAAATACGAGTTGGATTGTGTTAGGTTCATCTATCTGACACATCACTGTGCATGTCAAAAAAGAGTAGCACCAAGTGCATCTGCTCCTATGGAGATGGAGCTACTTTGCGGTTATCATGAAAAATGTTGAGGCTTTCTGAGGTCTGAGAAAAGACAAAAGAATCACAGGATGATAATGACTGGATGGCTGCTTTGTGTAGATGCTGTGTAAAAAGTGAGTGATTGAAGCATGGTAATTCCACACTAAATGTCTAGTGTGGAAGCACCCAGAAGTGAATGCTAGTGAGCAGGTGTGAAAAAGAAGGAAAAGCATATTGGTCCCTGAATTCTCCCCTTACCCTCATTTTTGTACCATAAAAGTTCACTGGAGGGTATTTAGTGCAACACTCGTATTAAAGCTGAGATCATGTATAAATCAGCACAGAAATAATAAAGAGCTAGGTTCAACCAAGGACTGAAAATTCAAGCTAGTTTTCCAGCTGTGGAAAATGAACAACAGAAGTGAATTCATACTACAATATAAATTACACAAAGGCATATTATTCAGAACATTTCTTAAGAAATAAAAAAATAGAAGTTTAATGTATCTATGAATGTGCATACTAGGGGATTGCCTGAGGGTGGATAACTATGCAGTTAGAAAATAATGTTACTGACTAACGGATTCTCTTCCTTTTTGTTAGACAATGTTTTTCTTGACAAGCATTCGCCAAAATATGTCCAAGTGGACACAGAGCAGACATCAATCATCCCGGTTCATCAGGTTATTGACAAAGTGAAGGGATACTACAGTACTCACTCAGACAACTTCTACAAAAACATCATCATGTCAGACTCCTTGAGCCACAGCACAAAGTTCTGAATTTCTGGAACAATAAAATTCAACAAACAGCATGAAGATTAAGAATGAATAAGGACTTGATTACAGAACGAGGAAAAAATACCAAAGTCTTGTGCTTTATCCAGTTATTGTTTGTCTAGCAACTTCAGCGGAAAAAAACAGTTGTCCTCGTTTAGGAAATATAACATCTGATTAATGTCTTCACTTACACAATAGTCACGCTGACACTTCTGCATCAGGACACTTGTCAAACTTCTGTCTTTCCCCAGTGGCGTATTAGTTATATGTTGACCCCATCTGTATCATTGCAAAAATTAAGAAGACCCTAAAAACCCCAAATTTCTGACTTTTTATATTTGCTTTTATTTGAAAATATAGATATTATATATTTTTAATTCCTTCTTGGATGTTTAGTGCAATTTTTTTAGATATCCCCCCCCCCTTGGAGAAAGCCTATTATTGGCGAATTAATGAATGCTTGTGCCTAAAGTCACAAAGCCAAACTATTCAGATAAGATACCCTGAATCTTGCTTGCAAAGTCTGGGCCATATTTATAGCTTTGCGGATGGCAAAAGTGGGGAAGAGCTTCTTTGCCTTTAGAGGTGCTTAATGAATAATTTTGCTAACTTGAAAGTTTGCATAGTCCTGGACCCAAAGGAATTTGGTCCAACAATAGATCACCTTCCTAATCTATTATCAAATGAGAAGGTTTGCATGCCAAGCACTAAATGTAAATCTTTATTGTTACTACAATGGATGAAATTTCACATAGTTTGCCTTAATCTCAGAGCTCCTTACATACATGAGAACTCCTGGTTGGAATATGAATGGACACTTTCCCAAATGATTCCAACATTAAGAGAAACTCAGTGCTATCCCATGGCCTACTGAAGTAATAGAGCTATTAGATGGGGAAACTCTTTGTGCACAGCAGAGTATTGGAACGTATGGTTGTTAATCTGTTCACATTTACACACACTGCTCATATGCACATGGAAATGTAAAAGATGGATTGCACATAAGCGTACTTCGTGTGTACTAAGGTGTTTCAATCCACCAACACAGTTGAAGTGCTCTCATTCACGTTTTCTGTTTCATTATTTCCTTCCACTAAAGCAGTCAAACCCATAGCTGCCAAGTTATCCCTTTTTTACAGGGATTTTCCCTTATGCTGAATAGGCTTCCTCGCGAGAAAAGGGAAAACTTGGCAGCTATGCTCAAACCATCCTCCTGATCAACACTACCATTCACATTTTTACTTCCCTACATTTTTATAAAGTGCTTTGAATTACAACTCATGGCTGTAACAATCATGCCTAGATCCACTGGAATCAGTATGCTTAATTCTTGGAAATTATCTAGTAATATTAACTGTAAATATATACATTCCATTTTTCATTTAGATAAAATTTGGGGTTAAGAAAGGAACTCGCCAAATGCAATAAAAATTAGAGGCAAAACCCCAATGTTATCACTGTTCAGCACCAGTACAGTTTGACTCACTTCAGGTAAGTTTGTATAGGATCGCTGTTCCTACAAGTGACCAATCATAGATTTCCCCTCATATTATATGGTGCTGCTATTCGTAGGTATGCAGTACAACAGCAATTTGAGTGCTTACTCTTAATATCAATAGCTGTCAAGTTCTCCCTTTTTTTTAAAGGGAAATTCCCTTATGCTGAATAGGCTTCCTCGTGAGAAAAGGGAAAACTTGGCAGCTATGTTAATATCATTTCAAATATTTTACGGTTAATTACAACACTGTTCTACTGCATCACATATATTTAAGAATTAGGATTTTGTTACACGGAGGTCACTTGAATTAGAAACTGCTTAGGTCCTATTTACAATTAAACAGCTAAGCCAAGTGTTTCTCCTCAAAATGTGAATGAATTAATTCCCAATGACAATAATCTAATGGGGTTGAATGGCTTCTCCATGGAGAAGAACAATTTGTATCTGAGCATTGACCAAATTTGTATAAGACTTTCTTAATGGCTTCCAGAAAGTAGCTTTAGTGTGAGATTTCTTTTATATAATTGTTTTTAAAGGGAAAATAAGAGAATAGAAATGCTTGTGAATTAAAATTAATAAAATACCATAGTTCAGTAAGATGAAAAAGTAGAATTTTCCTGAGTCCTAGGTATTGTCTGACCAACAGATTAATGTATGGTTTGCCTATATTTTCACTAAATTAAGCATATCCTTTGCTTTTACTACCATGTAGTAATCTTAAACTGTCTTATTTCACTTATACATTTTCAAATACTGTTTTCCCCCCCATTGTAAATCTTTGGTTGTCTTGTTGACAAAGCATCACCTCTCTTGTATATAATTATTTATTTTTTGAGGTTTTAAAATATGTCAGCATAGTGTTAGCTGCATACTGGCTTTGTCTGTGATTATATGCAACTGTTAAATGCATCTTTCCACAAGAGAGGGAGAGAAAAAAATCATCTCAAATATGCATATATATGTTTTGTATTTTCTACATGAAAAGTATATTGTGTATGATATTGCTAGCAGTTTGAGGGAAGCAGTGGTGTAACTTCAAATACTAGTCATTAAGCACTAGTGAGGTGGACTTAAAGTCTGGCCAAAAGCAGAAATACTTTTTAAAGCATTCAATTTGTTAGTACTCCAAATAATTAAAAAAAAATTAAAGCTGTGAGTGGCTTTGTTTCTTTGCAACTGAGCAGAGAAATTGTTCCATAAAACTCTGGGGAATAACCTATTAATCCTGAGTACTGGAAGTTTATTTCTTCATTAGCAACATTCATGTAACAGTGAGATGGAGAAAGGCACAATACATAATGACATTAAGATCTATGAGAAACAAGCATTTGTTACATTTTCCAGCCCAGCCCTGGTTTTTGAAAAAAGAAATACTCTGAGCATGCACAGTTTCATATTTAGCATTGAGATCTGAAGATGCAACTACAGATTTCCCCCTGCAAGCTCTGGGATTCTGACATCACTACAGTGGTAGATCTTAGCACTGAAAGAAATATCAATACAGTACTGAACTTTGTTTCATTAGAGTATATAACTTTCAGAATGGGCTCATACCATCTTTACGTTAGATAGAAGCAGGACACAGCTTGTCCCACTATGAGTGAGACATGTTTGGGTAGATGAATTTCATTTTTCTCCCCAAACTCATACATCCATCATTTTATCATACAGCCATCATTTTATTTGTATGCTGCCTTTCCATAGTTAAAGCCCTGCTCAAGGTGGCTTACAACATGGGGGGAAATACATAATTATAAATAAAACAAAGAGTGTCTCAAGTTGAAAATAAAACGCATCAAAAAGTGCACACCCAAATTGAACAATTTCCACATTGTATCTTAATAAGTTCCAAAAATGAAGATACCAACAAAAAAATCTATAGGAATGTGTTGATTATTGCATTCTACCTCACTGCAAAAAGATAAGGACAGAGAGTGATGAATGGATGTCAGATCCAAGAAGGAAATCATGTATTGCACCATGGGCAAAATTGAGATGTGGGACAGGTACACAGATATAGGAAGTGATGAAATGATGAAGCAAAAAGGCAATGAGAATCGGATTTGGGGAAGAGCTTCCTATACAGTAGGTCAGTATAGAACAGAGCCTTGGAGCTACAGGGTTTGAGACTAGTGTTGAAGCAAAGTGCCAGAGGCACACTTGGGGAATTTTGACCTTTTGGTGATCCCCCCCCCATTTGAAGGAGGAATTGAAATGGGAACTGAAATGGATGATGAAGAAGAAAAGGGCATGCCCTCAGTGGTAAGGAAGACAAGTAGGACTGATCACTTGCTCTATACCTAGTTGGCTAGAATGGGGATGCACATTGGGATAGATGTTCAAGTGTGAATCCAATGTGCAAATGGACAACATATTCAAGTGGACACCCTAGTACAATGTTATGCATACATGCTGAATTATTTCCAGTATCCATAGGCATAGACCCATCCATGTTCAAGTCCACTTAGTACATCTGGACTCAAACAACTTGGTGCACATGGAATTGCCAGTGCAGTGTGGGAATGCAGAATTATCATTCTGGTTCATACCAGAATCTGAAGAGCAACCAGGGAATGGTCATAACCTTAACACCTATTGTGAGCCTTTCAGATGCCCCTGGATGGCCACTATTGGAGCCCAGGTGAGCCCAACCACTTCTATAAGCGTAATGGGGGGGGCAATGCACCCAAATTGTCATGGGGAAGGGTCAGAAGATGTCCTGGAGCAGCACACTGGGGAAGAAGACAGACAATTCCATCAGGCAAGCAGAAATGCTCACAGAGCAATCTGCTTAGCACTGTTGAATTCCTCTCCAGGTGCTGGAATAGGTGGGACTTCGATGCACCGAGGCAATTATTACGTTGCTATTGGTTCTTAAGAACCAATAATATGGATACACCTCCACTTCATCCATGACTTGTCTGAAGAGCCCTTCATAATAAATTTCCTTATGTTTCTACTTTCTTCAAAAGAATTTAAGCATTTATTTCTTCCCAAATGGAACTAAAATTTGGGGGTAGGGTGTTGCCTATTCAGGAAATTTTGTTGGTATTTAGAAATTTATTCCTTCCTACTCCTGGTTCAGAATCACAGTATGATTAACTATTTTTAACCATTGGCTGTGTGACTATTCCTGCATTGCAGTAGGTCCCAACATGCTCCTTTCAGGGTAGAGTGAAGGAATTCTATTGAAGCCCAGTTGGCTGTCTTGCCTGAAACTATCCATCAGAGGGCAGCATGGCACTGTTGTTTGTAAAGCATCAAAACATTCATCAAGATGTGTTTATTTTCTTTATGTAACTGTAAGTTACATTGTTAGGAAGATTCACATACGAACTGTAAATTTGGTTATTAAATAAATGTCCACCACAACATACAGCAAATTTTAACTCAATGCATATTTGGGGATTTGTAGCTATTTGTGTGAGTTTGGATATTTGAGGGTACCAGTAGAACACTTTAAATTACTGCTTTCATGGGTACAGGTGTTAAGATAAAAATGGAAACTCCATGGGGGTTTTACTCATGGGGTAAGCCCAGCTTCACAGCTGACATGACAGATAAGTATACCAGCAACTGAATACATGCTCAGCTGTTGGGTAGCATCTCTCTCCACCCCCTAATGAAGGCTTTGTTATTTTTTAAAGTGCTGCATGAGTGCACATATCCATCACCTTAGTTGTTTATTTAGAGGGAACTCTATTTAGAACAGGGACGCGGGTGGTGCTGTGGTCTAAACCACTGAGCCTAGGGCTTGCTGATCAGAAGGTCGGCGGTTTGAATCCCCGCGACGGGGTGAGCGCCCGTTGTTTGGTCCCAGCTCCTGCCAACCTAGCAGTTTGAAAGCATGTCAAAGTGCAAGTAGATAAATAGGTACCGCTCCGGCAGGAAGGTAAACAGCGTTTCCGTGCACTGCTCTGGTTCACCAGAATCAGGTTAGTCATGCTGGCCACATGACCTGGAAGCTGTACGCCAGTTCCCTCGGCCAGTAAAGCGAGATGAGCACCGCAACTCCAGAGTCGTTCACGACTGGACCTAATAGTCATGGGTCCCTTTAGAACGCAAAAACTGCTCAAGGGATGGAGAGGGAGATTTATTGGTGACATCACAGGGACCAACCAATCAGCAGCACTGTGCATAGCTACTAGGGCTGGGCAATATAACAATATGTCGTCCAAAACTGGTTTGAAGTTCACATTGTGATAATTGTTTCATATTTGAGCTGGCAATATATCGCGAATCACAATGTGTGCAAGGGCTAAGCGATATCTGGTTTTCAACATTGCGATAACTCACCTCACTCATTTCATGCCATATAGAACACACACCATTCAGATGATCATAGTGTGTTTATTCCTTTCTACAACAGAGCCACTTCATTATCTTCCTAGTCTCCACCACATGCCAAAGCCCAAGCGAAAAACTAAAATGTGGCAATCTGGGAGACTCCAAAGAGGTAAAAAGCTGGGCTGGAATTATTCCCTCCTGGGCTAGAAACTGAGTTTATTGGGAACTTGATGGAAACATAGAAGAAAAGGGTATAAACATCTAAGCATTGCTGAGAGATGTGACTGCTGAAATAGACCAGCTGAGAAAGCAATTCTGGGATATTACAAAAATGTGCCCAAAATTCTCATGTTGAAACTGCAAGTATTGATACTGAAATTTTACTTCCAATTTGAAAATTTGATCAACTTTGTGTTAAGATGTCATTAGATGTCATGTGATGGAGTTGAGGGCATTCTCCATGGCTGGCTGGTTGTGAAGGGGCACGCTCATAGGTGAGCAAAAGGATGGGGAGATTAATCTGGCTCCTGAGTGGAATTGCTAAGGAGCTGTGTGCATGTTAAGATTGTTAAGTGCATATCACAAATGTGTAATTCAGTGTGACTGGAAGCAGACTGAATTTTTATACTGTTTTGATTGATTCCTTGTTCATTCATTCATTATACTGTTTTGATTGATTCCTTGTTCATTCATCTCATCTTTCTATGCTATCGATATGCTATTCTCCTCTTTCAGCCAAAAAGTGGTATATAAATCTTAACAACATGTGGGGGTTTGTATTAGAGATGCACCAGGGTTTTTTCCCCCCCTCTTAGTAGCACCTAAACTTTCAGAGTGTGAAGAGTCTTGCTCCCTTTTCTAGTCTGTGCTATGCTTTTGCTTCCCTGACTCTTTTACCACCTTAGGCAGCATTTTTTATGACTCCTGCTGCTGCTTCCTTCTTGAATTACATGTGGGGTCTTCCCATATATATATATATATATATATATATATATATATATATATATATATATATATATAAATTGTAGACCGCCCTTCATCCAAAGATCATGGGGCAATTTACAACCTTAGAACACTTTGGGGGAATTTGAAAGAGAAAGAAATCCTCAAGGCTCATTTCCCTAAAGTATAAAGACACATATTTCCACAACAAAATATTCACAACATTCTTAAAAAATCCTGAAAGACGGAACTTCACTAAATGCTTTCAAAACATAAAAAACCCCAACCTGATAGCAGTTCCTGCTCATTTTTAGAACATTGTTCTGATCCAGCACAGCTGTTCCTAAGGACTATCTACTGGCCAGCCAGGTGTCCCAGAAAAGCCCACAGGACAAGAGTGCAAATGTTATAACCCAAAAACTGGTATGCAGAGGCGTGTTGCCTCTTATCTTCTTATAAACATCATGATTAATAGCCACTGACAGCTTTATCCTCCATTTAAAATTTGCATTGAAAATGAAAGTCTATGCCTGGTGCCAAATATTTAAAAAACCACAGAGATGTATTTTCTTGTTTGGCTGATTCTTTAAAGGCTGAATTAATCATTACTCTCACAATCAGATTTTTAGTTAAGCTCCATCAAACTGTAGGAGACCCAACATCTGGACCACATCTTCATGGGCACAAACAAAAGCCAAGGCTTCATCTATTCTACATTTAGACAGTTGTCTGTGTCACTATAGAGCCATTCCACTCAGATTACACTGTCTCCACTGTGTTTGATAGAGAGGCTGCTGGGGCTGACATCATCCCACAGCACAGAGATACAACTTTGCTCAGAATACGCCATCAAAACATGGCAGTTTCTCAATCTGCCAGTTTAAAAGGAAACCTGCCTGCCAGAAACCAAGGAGCACATCAGCATGCTCGTGAGAGAAAGAGCACTGGCAAAAGAGACGGGAATGAGAACGTGGCAGGTGCTTCCCATGTAGACAACTCTCTTGGAAACCGGCCATTTTGAGTGAAGGGATAATAATAAAACTTGAGCATTGCATCCAGTCTGAAAGTGAGCTTCAATTTTCAAAGCGACAATGCCTTCCTTTATGCATACAAGACATACCTAAACATATAATGCAAAGCATTTACCTCAGAGATGTTAGGCTTGCCCTCTTTCCTTTGAGGCTGTAGGCCACAGCTGGATAGCTTGAACCAACATGTGGGAAGGCTTGGCAGACTCCTCTTCTTCTTCATTCACATCTGGAGTTGGAAAGGGATTTTCCCTGAAGTAAAAAGAAAAAAAAAGCATGAGGTAATTTGTTCAGAGTCTTTGGTTATGTTTTTTTCTTTCTTTCAGGGTTTTGTATTTGTAAATCTAGTAAAGCCAGCTTGCTTTCAGCAAGCATAGTTGCAGTCCTGGCTGCCACTGGAAACATGCCCTCTCTCAGACCAAGGATTTTTGTCTTTAATGTGTGAAAGAGAACTCCAGTAGCATTCAGTTCTGCCACATGCACTAGTGGCACGGAGCCACCTTCCTGACACCAGTATTGCTGCAGCTTACCTAGGCAGAGTGGTGCTGAGTCGGGGCTGTGCAGACACACACTGGCAGAGCTAATTCAGTCTGCATAGCCTGTCCCTCACCTCCACCCTGTCCATCCAGGTAATCGCTGGTAATCATGAGAGTGGCTCTGAAGTGGCTTGAACCAAACTTCTATCTAGCTTGCCTCACTTCTGCAAGCAGCAAAAAGTTCCAGGTGCAGCAACACCAGCATTATTTTCCACCAACTGAGAAAGCATTAGGGACTTCCATGATGCCTTTGTAATATTTGCTTGAATTATAAAGATTAGAAGAGCACAGTAGAGGCAAATCTACTTATTCTACACACACAGAGAGACCTGTCCAAGAGGTCACCCCAGTTTAGCTGACCTCCAGTTAAATTCTCCACTCCTCTCCAAATTTGAAAGCTGGCTGTTTCTCACAAAATATATGCATTTGCTGAAGATTGCCCCAGGTCTGCAGGTAAACTGACTGTTCAGAAAAGCATTACCAGTCATTGATAAGCATGAAATAATTTGGGGAAGTTCCTGACTCCCACAAGGCAGCCTATTAGGAAAAGACCATAGTAATAGAGGCAAATTCAAAGTAATCAAGACAGCCCAGACTCAAAATGCTCTGTTATTCCTAAACAGCCACCCCAAACGGAGGTTGATTCACATTTACAGGTGGGAACACACACACACACACACACACACACACACACCCTGCTGCACTTTAGCTTCTAGTAGTATTTTGCTATGTTAGAACTGCATCCCATATGTGGAAATAATAAGGCGAATTGATAGCTCAGATGGTATGAGACTCGGGTGTACCATCTCGGCATACCATCTCAGGACTGTGGGTTTGAGCCCCAGGTTGGGCAAAATATTCCTACATTGCAGGGAGTTGGACTATGATGCTAAGCACAAGACTGGTGTTAATCCTGAATCGAATATTAGCTATAGTTTTTCCTCAAGGACTATGTGGAGGGAGGGCAGGGTGTAAAAAGTGGTGGTTTCAACCCACCTTTTAAAACTTACTGGAAAAATCAGGAATGGGTAGAAGTTTATTGTTCTGAAGGAAGTGATAATATTTGGACATTGGTTTCTATTTTAGATCTCCTCTGAAACAGGTGAGGCTAACAGTGCAATAATAAAGCACCTGGCAAGTGTTGAATGCATTGGGCATACAGCAAACCTTGAAGCAAGCCTCAATATTACAGGGTAGTATTCATCCTAGGACCAAGGAGATGGGCAAGCAGAAATGCTTGTGCTGCTGGACCAAACAGTACAATCATCCCCCATCAGCTGTACTGGGGGCTCGCCCAACCCTCCAGAGCAGTTCTGAAGGTGGGGCATGGAGTGAAGTCCATGTACTCACTTCCACAACTACTTAGATGAATATGCCCCTTAATTCCCATGTTGCATGTGGAGGGGGAAATCTTTGCTTAAGGCCTTTCAATTAGCTTTTAGGAAGTAGCCAGAGCAGAGTTCTTTCTGGGCTGCCTCTGAATTGCACTACTCAGTTCCTCCTTGTGTGCCTACTGCTCTGATCAATTTAGATCAGTGAAAGGCACTGGAAACATTTGAATTATAAAAAGTGCACTCAAGGCTGAAATGAGATGTGAACAAGGAATTTCTAGCTCATTCTCTTAGCTACTGCACTAAACTATAATACAGTCTATTGTCTAAAGATGAGGTTATTTTGATGGTTATGGCTGTTGGTGTTGTGTAAATCTAATTTACATTTAATTGCAACTACAGTTGTCATGATTCTTCAAAAAATGTGGGTCCCAGGTCTGCTGTATTTTCTGCAGAGACAAGATCAGGCCCTTGCTAACTTTTTAAAAGAGAGCTTGGATCTGTGGCTTGGGTCTGTGGCTGCTGTTGCTGAATATCAGGTCCACTCTGAGTGAGACCTTCCTCATCCAATATCTGATTATGGATCAGGAGGCTGATCTGTTCTGCATCACTGAGATCTGGGTGGATGAGCAGGGTACAGTTGGTCTCACCCAGCTGTGCCCAACTGGCTACTCAGTGCAGAATCAGAGCAGACTTGATCAGGGAGGGGGAGTTGCTGTGGTCTATAGAGATTCCATCTCTCTCTCCAGGCTCTCTGCCTAGTTGAGGGGGAATCTAGAGTGTGTGTTCCTGGTGTTGGGCAATCAGGCAGGTTAGGGATTTTGCTAGTTTATTTCCTGCCTTGCTGCCCAGCAGTCTCCCTGTCTGGGCTGACAGAGCTGGTTTCGGAGGTGGTGTTGAGGACTCCCAGACTGCTGGTTCTGGAGGACTTCAACATCCATGCCAAGGCTCAGGACATCATGGCTGCCATAACAACCACAGGGCTGTCCCAACATGTCACTAGCCCAACCCATGTGACAGGCCACACTCTGGACAACTGGGCAGGAAGAGGCACTTCTTCCTGTGCCTCCCCTGTCAGAGGTCTGGAGAGTGGCAACACAAAAACTGGCCTTTTCTGCAGTGGCTCTGCATTTGTGGAATGCTCTCCCCAGGGAGGTTCAGCTGGTGCCTTCATTATACACCAATAGCCACCAGGCAAAAATGTTCCTCTTCTCCCAGGCCTTTGGCTAACTAAGCAATCTATGGCCTTTTACACTCTGTGTGGGGTGGGGTATTGTTTTTGTTTCTTATTATGGTATAATCCAGAAACACCAAATGGCAATCCCCCCAGAATTGTATATACAATAGTAAATTCCTTGGATATAGTAAGCTAGAATGTCTGGGAGACAATGAATCCCGTTCCCTTGCCCCTGTCAACTAGCTTTCTATAGGCAGAGATTTCATGATGTTATGGGGTATTTCATCAAGTATTCTGAATGGCTGCCATATTGTAGTCTCAGAGATGCTGTACTTCATGTTACCTTATGAGCATGTGGCTTTTTAGATAATTGGAAATGAACACACTTTAAATTCACCAACCATTCATTTTTGTGCACTAGTTCTAGAATCTTAGCTGAATGAAGTTGAGTCCCAGCTGGCCAATTACTGAAATGTACCATTCCTGTATAGCACTGAATCAAAATGAACATTTCCAGTGACTGGTGGAGCAAATACCAATTCGCAAAAGTACTCATAAAACAGAAATTGCCTTCTCCCTATCCCGCACCCCCTCCTAGCCTTATTTGGGAGCACAGATGAGCTCTCAGTTCCAAGAAAATATATTAGCAATGTTAAAAATAGAATTTCCACCAGACAGCAAAGAAATTAAGAGGCACAGCTATATGGCATGCTCAAAATCTTCATGCAAGTTACTTGTACCCTGAGTACATATATAAAAGCTGAGAAGTAAAGAACATAGCATTGCCTTATTTTGCAAAGTATTAGCAAATTCGATTGATGTTTAGTACTATTAAGGCAGTAGATCCTATAAACCTATTGTGCAATAAGATTAAACTTTCAAATCTGAAAGTAAATGTGCATTCTTTAATGACTGGTAAGAGAGTGGCTTATTTCAGAGCTGGGGATGGGGGAGAACATATGACCCAATGCTGCTGGGCTCTAATTCTCATCAGCCCCAGTCAGCATGGCCAAAGGTGATGTTGGGAGGGTTGATGGGAGTTGTAGTCTAGCAACATCTGGAGAGCCACATCTTCCATATCCCTATTTTAGAGGTACAAACGCGCCATGTTCTTGTCTACTTGCAGGCAAGTTGTCATGACAATAGACATAGTTGTCTCAGCTGGCTTTAACCATTTCACTCACTTTTCCGTGGAGCCTCTTCCTGCTATACCAGCACATCTTTCAATCATTTGAAGGCATCCCTTGATGCTGCTGCCTCACCATCCAGCAATTCTGCAGCTGGCCATAAACTCACTTCCTAACAGTGCCTCATGGATAACATGACCATGGGGGTGGGCTGAGTCTACACGTCTCAGTCCAGGCCCATTAATATCCAGAATGGATGGGCTTGTTGGCACCCATCATGGTGTGTGGGTGTGGGTAGGTGTGGGTGGGTGGGTGTAGTATCCACCCAACAAAAACACAGCCCCATTTTCACAGAACTAGAATTCCCAAAGATGTTTCCAGCCACAGAAAGAGGCACTCAAAAGATAGTGTGTATATCTGTACTGAAGGAAACTAGGCCTCTTCTGCAATACTATGTTCCTGCTGATTTGTGTGCTCAGCTGTGGTAAAAGAGCTCCCTTCATTTCAAAATGAAAAAATAATGTTTTTGGCTGGTCAGAGGTATAATTTAAAATTTGTGTTTCCCCACCTTAAATAATGTGGTTGTTCCCTGGTTTCTGGTACATTGCTAGTAATTAAGGCAGCAAGGCAATATGAAATAAAAGGTAGATTTCATGGCAAGATGAATGTTTTTGAAAAGAATGGTTTAAGTTTAAACAATTCTTTAAACTCTTTTGTGGTTTTAATTTTGCTGATATGTTTAATGGTTTCATCATTTAGTTTATTGAAGGATACTAAGTTCTCTTTCCATGCATGATACTGTGAACCCAATTCTAACTCTGATATTGTGATTTTTCAGCAGAAAGGAAATCTCTAAGTATATTATTTATCATTTCAGCTAATACAAATACAATGTATAACTTATGGTGGCAAATTCTTACCACCAGAACTTACCACTTAAATATTAGTATCTCATTCAAGTAATCTGCTGTAGGTGTAACAGTTTTAATGCCTGCTACAATAGAATCCCTTTCATTTCAAGGCAATTAATCAATCCACATGCCCATTTCCATCACATGTGCAGATGGGTTCCTTCCATTGAAATGAATGGGCACTATTCTCCATTTAGGAGTGACATTGGAACATATGTAGCATTCTGGATTGAAAGGCAAGAGATGTTTCAGAAATAGAGAGATTCTAACTTGATTCACAAATTCAATCTTGGGAAGTTAAAAGCTTTCTCCTAGTTTTTAGGTGAAGCCATTAATCATATCAGTAAAAAGGACTTCAATAAACGTTCCAAAAGTAAGTTTTTAATTTAGAGAAGAAATCACCCTTCCTGAAGAAATGTCCTTCACATGGCCTGAAACTAATCTGGATAAAGCACTATAGCAACACAGTGGAATGGATTCAGGTGCTATTTCTGTGGTTCTGACCTCCGTTTTCAGTTGCATTCCTGGCAGTCCCTTGGAAATATTAAGAGACATGCCAACACATTACTGGGCTGTGTGAGCTGTGGAATTGAAACCCCCCCTCCCTTTTTTCTTCATTGATCATTTATTAAAATCCAGTAAGGAGGGAAAGCCAACTTTTAAGTGCCTGCCTGGTGTCCTCATTCAAGTTTGTGAATCCTTCCTGTCTTACTTAATGAATGGTCTGTAATTTTCTTACATTTCAAGGGCAGGTCTGCATAAATCCACACTGCGCTGGAAACCTCATTTTGGATTCTTCTAAGGAAAGTTATTTTTACAAAATATTTTTCTTCCTCCCTTCTCTTTCAACAGGATTATCTGGCTTTTTTCATATCTTATGTTTTCCTCCAGTCACTTTTGCTTCGGGAAAATAAATCGCTCCCAGATGGTATCCTCCTTAATGAGTCTGCCAACCCAAATAAATGGCATGCCATTTACTGGCAAGGTGGCGGTACTGATTCAGACCCCTTGGATTTTCCATCAGATCTCTCTTGGCTTGTACAGAAAAATTCACACTAGGACAGGGGGAAAGATTCAGTTCGTTATATATTTATTTGATGGCTAGGCAGATATGTGGCATGGGAGTGTTATTCATCTAACAAGCAGGTTTCACCCAAGTAAGTAGGCAGTGGCTGTGCTGCCTTTATTTCAGTCCCTCATTGAGAAGGGACTTGGTCTGATGACAGATGCTAGCCATTTATTACAACCGCTTTCTGAACTGAGCCAAATTTAAAGCTGGCTCATGCATGGATGTTCATGACGAGTACTCCACACTTCTTGACCTGAAACTGAGTGTGTGTGAGATAGAGTGTGCAGATATAGATTCTATTTGGACATAATGTCAAACTATGGCTTGGTGATATGAGAATATCACCTATGGCGTGTGCACTCTAATTTCCCCTTGAGATTAGGTTGCACAATCCAGGATTCCCCATCCTTGTGCCCTCCTGATGTTTTGGATTACAAATCTCTGATCATGGTCATGTTGACCGAGGCTGATGGGAGTTGTAGTCCAAAACATCTGGACTGCATCAGGGTGGGGAAGGCTGGTGCAAACCAAAGTTGTCGGTGTGGGCTCTGAAAGAATTTTTGCAATGAGCCACAAACTGGAATCTTGGCACACAAGATTGCAATTCCCTCACTCCAAATGGATAAAGGTTTTCCCCCCTTCATTGTGTATCCCACACAATGATGGTTTACAAGCCATAAGGAACACCATTTCAGATAAAACCACAGCGGACTTTGCTACCAAACTCTGCCACTTTGTCCTTACCCACAACCACTTCAAATTTGGTGATGACCTGTTCCTCCAGATCAGCGGCACAGCCATGGGCACCCGCATGGCCCCACAGTATGCCAACATCTTCATGGCAGATTTAGAACATCGTTTCCTAGACACCTACCCACTCAAACCTCTCTTGTACCTACGATACATTGACGATATTTTTATTATCTGGACACATGGACAACAGACCCTGGAAACCTTCCACCAGACGTTCAATGACTTTCACCCCACCATCAACCTAACAATGAACCAATCTATGCAAGAAATACATTTTTTGGACACTACTATAAAAATACAGGATGGACGTATAGACACCACCTTATACAGAAAACCAACTGACCGACAAACATATCTACATGCTTCTAGCTACCATCCCAAACATACCAAACAATCCATCGTATACAGCCAGGCCCTACGTTACAACCGTATCTGTTCCAACTCTACAGACAGAGAATCTCACCTAAGAGATCTACAGCAAACCTTTTTAGAACTAAAATATCCACCTGATGAAGTTAAACAACAGATCAACAGAGCCAGACTGATACCTAGGGAGAACCTGCTGCAAGACAGACCCAAAAAAGAAAATAACAGAACACCACTAGTCATCACATACAGCTCCCAAGTTAAAACAGTACAACGCATCATCAGAGATCTACAGCCTCTCCTGGACAATGACAGCTCCCTTTCTCAAGCTCTGGGAGGAAGACCTTTCATTGCCTACAGACAGCCACCCAATCTTAAACAACTCCTCACCCACAATAATACAACCACCAGACTTAACATGGACACTGGTACCAGAGCCTGCAATAAACCCAGATGCCAACTTTGCTGCCACATACACCCGGACAACATCATTACTGGCCCCAACAACATCCAACATACCATCTCAGGACTATTTAATTGCTCATCTTCTAACATTGTGTATGCCATCAAATGCCAACGGTGCCCTTCAGCTCTCTATATTGGACAAACAGGCCAAACCCTACGCCAAAGGATAAATGGACATAAATCTGACATCAGGAACCATAAGACTGAAAAACCAGTAGGAGAACACTTCAATCTCCCAGGACATTCTATACAAGATCTCAAAGCAGCAGTTTTATTACAGAGAAATTTCAGGAACAGACTGGAAAGGGAAGTTGCTGAATTGGAAATCATTACCAAGCTTAAAACCATGGAAGCACCTGGGATGAATAGAGATATCGGATTCTTATCTCATTATGCATGATCAAGCTTTCTTTAGCACCTCAGCCCAGGACTAATTGCAGCCATCAGCAGCCATTAACACCCATCTACAGGTTTACCACTCCCATCAGCCCATCTCCCATTCCCACCCACCCCCACCACCCTCTGTATATATATAGGGTCTGACACTTCTGTTTCTAGTGTATCTGAAGAAGTGTGCATGCACACGAAAGCTCATACCAAAATATAAACTTAGTTGGTCTTTAAGGTGCTACTGAAGGAATTTTTTTTGGTTTTCCCCCCTGTTCAACATTGGCCCTGTGAAATAGTCCAAGGGGAGTAAAGCTTCTGAAGGGGTTCATGGAAAGTGCCCCCCATGATTAGCTGTTCCCTCCCTCCTCTGCCAAACAGCTTATTGGCATGATTACCAATTGTCTGGAAACATTTACATGTGGGCACCATTTGATCAGAGCTTTCACTGTCAGGCTAGTATCATTCTGACCTAATCCTTCCTAATTATGCCTTCCAATTATTATTATTATTATTTATATATTTTAAATCCATATGTCAGCAGAAGAGAAAAGCAATTAGAAAAATAGATTCTTTTTGGCAAGAATTATTTGTGAGCAGACCAAAAACTACGTGAGTCCAATAAGCTTTAAAGATCTCCATAGTCTTCTCATCACTGACAGCATAAAAGTAACTAAAAATTGGAAACATTCCTGGCCTCCCTGAAGTCCATATAAATCACATATCTTTGTTAGCCTTGACTTTGTTTCTTCTGAGGGAAGGATGTTGGCAAAACCGAACAGCGCTGGAGGAAATCTAGTCATCTTACAAAAAAAACCCTAACCCACATACCATGTATCCAGCACAAGAGCTTAATAATGAGTTTTGAAAATCTCGTTCAGGGAACACTTAATATTTTTCAACTGGAGTAATGAATTCCATAAACTTCTATGATTTATATGTACATTTTGTAAGTTTGGCAATTTTGAAAGGAGAAGGTTATTGAGGCCAGGAGGACTGCTTAAAGTGGGGTGGGGGTGCATTTCTGACAAGGCTGCCATCCAAATGTAGGCTCAATGCAAAGTGGGCAATGCCAAACACTCACATAATCTCTCTCTCTCAACACACACACACACACACACACACACACACACACACACACACAGTCATTTAAACCTCAAAAGCTGCCTCATACTGAGGCAAACCATCGAGCTCAGTATTGTCTACTCCGAGTGGCTGTCCAGAATCTCAGTCAGGAGATGCTGGAGATTGAACCAGGGACCCTCTGCATGCAAGGCAGTTGTCCTACCACTAAGCTATTAGCTGTTCATCACCGTATCCACATCCTCAGCTCTGTGTAAGGATTCCTGAACAGGATGGCTAGTTACAAATTGCCAAAAAGGGGAAGTGTGTCAGCTCCATAGCTGCCAAGTTATCCATTTTTTAAGGGATTTTCCCTTATGCTGAATAGGCTTCCTCGCGAGAAAAGGGAAAACTTGGCAGCTATGGTCAGCTCCACAAGAGGACACAGATTTCATAGACTTTGCCTCGGCTAATTTATATGTAGCAGGTGCACATTTAGAAAGAATTAAACAAAGGGTCTGCCGGTTTCTCTTTAAGGTTTCCAGACTCAAAAGAGAGCAGGGCAATTAAAGGCACAGAAGTCCTGTCCTCTATTGAGTCTGGCAACCCTAGCCCTGCCTCCTCCAACATCCCTGTGTGTGAAGGCCCCACCCCTCTGTTCCCAACTTTAATATACAATGTGGATGTCTGAAGACTGCCGGGAAGTCATACCACATCCAGCTTATTGCAATGGGTTCCCTGATTGCAAGAGAAAAAACTAGCTATGGTTCAATGGAAAGAGGTGGAATCCTCCTTTAAGACCTTCACACTTAATCTGCAATGGTTTGGAGAGGAACCAAACAGATGTTGGGATGTTGGGGTGGGGTCTAGCTCTACTCCATCTTCACTTTAAGCACACCTGTGTTATTTTGGATGCCTGAAGAGGGCTATAGTCTTTCCTTTATTGTGTCAAGTAGGCTTGCATACAAAAAAATCCTAGTGAGTCTTATGAGAGAGTTGATAATAGCTGTGGCATGCAGAGGTTTTAACAAAGCCACATGGGGTAATTCTAAGCAAATCTGTTTCCATTTTTTATCCTCTTTTTGATGGTGTATGAATAGCCACCCTTTTCAAAAACGTGGGTCTCAAGTACAGGACATGTAAATGGGACTGGTGAGGAATGCCCATGTATTCACAAATGGCATTTCTTAATGGATGTAAACTCAAGAGTAATTATTGAATTTGCAAAAAGAAAAAAAGTAATGTCTGAATTAGAACTGAGCTTTGTTTTCATGTACATGTTTATCGCTTGATCTCTTGCAATATCAAAAGATTACTTACATGTGTGAAAGGAAAAATAAGTAAAAACAGATAGAACTATCGTATAGCCCAATGCTTTTCACAGGAGGCAGTTTTTATATTAAACTATTAGCCATCGACAGAGGACGAGATGGTTGGACAGTGTTCTCGAAGCTACGAACATGAGTTTGACCAAACTGCGGGAGGCAGTGGAAGACAGGAGTGCCTGGCGTGCTCTGGTCCATGGGGTCACGAAGAGTCGGACACGACTAAACGACTGTTGTTGTTGTTGTTGTTTAGTCGTTTAGTCGTGTCCGACTCTTCGTGACCCCATGGACCATAGCACGCCAGGCACTCCTGTCTTGCACTGCCTCCCGCAGTTTGGTCAAACTCATGTTCGTAGCTTCGAGAACACTGTCCAACCATCTTGTCCTCTAACGTCCCCTTCTCCTAGTGCCCTCAATCTTTCCCAACATCAGGGTCTTTTCCAAGGATTCTTCTCTTCTCATGAGGTGGCCAAAGTATTGGAGCCTCAGCTTCACGATCTGTCCTATTGTTTAGACTAAACGACTAAACAATAACAAATTAGCCATCAAGTGTACACTGCCATAATTAAGCATAATGACTCCAAGTGATATTTGTGTGTGTGTGTGTGTGTGTGTGTGTGTGTGTGTGTGTGTGTGAGAGAGAGAGAGAGAGAGAGAGAGAGAGAGAGAGAGAGAGAGAAACAGTCCCAAGAATGAATATGACAGATTAGTCAGTTTTACACTGAGTATATTTCTGTTGAACAGACACACAAGAAATAGAGCAATGTTTTGCTCAATATATCTACTGCAGAAATCTGAAATGTCATTATTTCTCTTCTATTATTTCCCACTAATCTTATTCAAAACCAGCACTTGGTTTTTTGTTATTAAAAAAAAAACCACAATCCTTAAGTGTACACAGTTTTACTCGTAAGGGGAGGTTAAAAGATTTACAATGAATAATCCTGTTTCTGCACCAAATCCAGTTTTGCTTAAGGGCCAGATTTCCATAACATCTGCTTTTATAATACAACTCTCTCTTCTTCTTTTTTCATCATAAAGTAAATGAACCAGCTGAAAAAAGTTCCTTTGTTGTCCTTCTGCTAGGAATCTGAGAACAGCCTAGACAGCGCCTGCTGACATGTTCCATGTGCTAAAGCTTATAAGGGAAAGAGAATGCAGAGCAGCACCTATCCCGGCACTTGCATTTCACTGCTAATATTTCACTCTTCAAAGAGTTCATTGAGGAAACAGCTCCCACTTTATACATATATGTACAATTCCAGGTCTTATCAGTTTGGTCTGCTCTATAACATAAAAATAGTAGGTTGCATTTGCGGTAGCCTTGCCTTCACACATGTTTGGCCCTGAGGTCTTGTGAGGCACCCCAGTTTGGCCCATGAGACTGTTATTCCAGGATTTGGAAGGGGAATGCAGGAATAATAGAAGAATGCCTGTGTTAGGGACCAAGAAAGGGTTGAACTGAGGAAACTTAGTGACATGTGCAGGTGCCAACTCTATGGGACTGAGGACAGCTCAGCGCCCACCCACCCCCCACAAGTATATGGGGATGGGGCTGAGCCCCTCCCCCATTCTTCAGGTGAAGGGCCCCACCGGGCCTCCCCCCAGTGGAGGAGGGCCTCCCCAGTCTTCATGGCCTCCTCCTGTCACATATGTGTGTTGCACTTGTGACATCACACACACACAACAAGCTCCCCCCCCCCCGGCAATGTCGTGTGGAATTTGGCACCTCTGGTTACATGTGAATTGCACTAGTCAAATGAGAGGGAAAGTGTTGCTGAAACCAACGAGTTGCCTGGCTGTGAATTTGTGGCCCCAGGCAAAAATGTGGTAGTGTGGCCTGTCACAAGCACCAAAGTTTTTGACTTTCTAGTCCTTTTTACAAATCTATTTTAAACCTCATGTAACTTGCATGTACCTACAAAGCCAGTTCAGCTATTTCCCATTCCCCAAACAGGTCTTCCTTGGCTAAGGTTAAATCACAGTTTCTATTAAAAGGAGTGGGCTGAATCGGAGAGCCTTGCTCTGCCACTGTCCATGCTACACCTGTTTTGTGGATAAATGGGAGGTTTGTTTCCAGTGTTGTCCCTTTGGCATTTCTCCCCACCAATAAACATGCCTTCTAATAAAATTTAAAAAGTCACTTCGTTGCAGGATTTCATCATTAATCTTGTTCCGCTAGACCATTAGGATGCCAAGATTAACACCAATCTTAGAAAAAGCAATTGAACTGTAAAGGTATGTTGGCATCCTGTCTGGCACACAACAGGCATTCATTCTGGCCAGCCCAGTGCTCCCCGAGCTTCTCATAAAGGGGGGCTTTAAGAAGGCTATGTACAAGATCCAGATATAGAAATGTGAGACCAGATGGCGAGGTAGTGCTTGCTGCATTGACATCAATGAAGCAGCGCCAGTTTGCACTAGCTCAAGCCAGAGCTAGCATGGCTTGCTAAGAGCAATTTGTTGTATAGAAGCGACATGAGCTGAATGATCACATTATGCTCCCTTCCAGTTGACATAGGCAGCCATTGCCGTGTGATTGTTTACATGATCCAACTCCAGATGGCCTCATGGGCCGCAGTACGATCTTAAAAAGACCATAAATGTGCCTGAGATGTATATTTTTAGGACCAACCCTATTTTGTGTGTGACTACATACTTTGTAATTGCAAGGTTTTTTTAAAAAAAATCGTTGCTAATGTTGCATCTTAAATTGTTGTGATCTGTCTGGGGGGATCTTAAGTGAAGATCAGGAAATAAATTAAAATATAGCAACAACAGTAACAGTAATACAGTCGTACCTTGGATCTCAAACGCCTTGGCTCCAGAACAAATCGGCTCCTGAACGACTGAAACCCAGAAGTGAGTGTTCCGGTTTTTGAACAAAGCTGTGCTTTGGTTTCCGGATGTTTTGGAAGTCGAACGGACTTCCGGAACAGATTCAATTCAACTTCCAAGGTATGACTGTAGAAGAAAATACCATCATTATGTACCAAAAAGCAACTATGAATCAAGTGTTCCAATAGTTTTCCGCTGTAGGACTGCTAAAAGTGACTAAATGTCAGTGAGAGTCATGTGGCTAAGCTTAACTAGGTCAAACCTCTTCACATGTTGAGCTTCTCAGGTAGACTGGGGGCTTGACTACCTTGTTCCTGACAAAGTGAGGGGAAATGGACATAGCTAAACTGGGCATGACAGCTTACTCTATGGTATTAACCCCTACATGTGTTAATTAGACTTGCTTATATGAGGCTGGTTATCCCACAGCCTTGCCTTAGGATAACAGGGTGCTTTTGTGCTCCGCTTTCTCCACAATTCCATGCACAGCCACTAGGATCTACCTCTCCTCCCTGACTCAGAGGACTCTAGTCCCAAGATCCACATTCATGCTGCAGTGTTTAGCAGCCCTGTCAGGTCCAGCTTTCCTGGCACCTAGGATCAGATTTGACCTAGAAGTTGCTTCCACTGGGAATTCAGACCGTCTCCTTTCCCAAATAGATGTTCCTTTGTGCTACATCTCGATGGGACTATAATAGATCCCAATCATTTTCACATTGAGAGTTAGTTCAGTGTTTTGACCCACTTTGGGGTACACCTCTAAGGCTGTGTAAATAATGGCATGGGGTAAGGATACTCTTAAAATAAATTGAAACATTATGATAGTTGAACACTTAATCCTTTTTTTAAAAAAAATGCCAAAAAAAGTCCTCTGTTGTTTCTTGGGATGCTGCTTAATGAGTTGACCAGAGTCCAAGGAGACTGAAGTGCAGCAGATGTTTAGCACTTCCTTTTGTTGGATGCGAACGCAGTCCCCATTATTTCCCGATCATGAGGAGCCTCGCCTCTTTCTGGGAAAGGAACCCTTTGCTTTTGCTGTCTAGCAAGTTTCTTTGTTTATCAGTGACATACTCAGGCTTTGGCAACCAGCAATGTAATAGAGACATGTCAATGGAAACTGAACAACAAAATGGGAATTCCGAGAGGAGCCCTGGCTCCATCATTTTGTCTCTAATTTGGGTGATTTACAGCTTTACTGGAAACAGTAGACATCTGGGATTATCACATTTCATTCCATGGATACACAGAAGGCTGATAATGCACCTAATAACAGGCCTGGGAAAACTTTGGGCTTGGTCTGATACGTACAGAAAAATGTTCAGTTATGACAGCAACTGACATCATTTGGTTGTGACTCTGAGCAGAATATGCTGGGAGAATCTTGAGGTGGTGCAATTGTCTATGCCAGTTTGGACTACAAGTCTACGATGCTGCTTTTGAATCTACTAAGCACCTCCCTGCACCTAAAAACCCTAACCCTAACCCACCTATCCCCTATCTGCAGTGTGTAAGAATAGTAAACTCATGTTTTTACCACATCAGAGCTCAACACCACATTCTACTGCATGTGTAGAACCAGGACTGAATCTACACTGACCTTTTTAACGTTATTAGAACGATAATGCCAGTTGTCTTTGTCCATGGAGTTTTCTTGGCAGGGATACCGGAGTGGCTTGCCAGTTCCTTCTCCAGGTGGATCACGTTTAGTCAAAACTCTCCACTATGACCTGTCCATCTTGGGTGGCCCTGCATGGCATAGCTCATAGCTTCTCTGATCCATGCTTCTTGGGAGAAAATCAATGACAAACCTAGACAGCATCTTAAAAAGCAGAGACATCACCTTGCCTACAAAGGTCCGTATAGTTAAAGCTATGGTTTTCCCAGTAGTGATGTATGGAAGTGAGAGCTGGACCATAAAGAAGGCTGATCGCCAAAGAATTGATGCTTTGGATTATGGTGCTGGAGGAGACTCTTGAGAGTCCCATGGACTGCATGAAGATCAAACCTATCCATTCTGAAGGAAATCAGCCCTGAGTGCTCACTGGAAGGACAGATCGTGAAGCTGAGGCTCCAATACTTTGGCCACCTCATGAGAAGAGAAGAATCCTTGGAAATGTTGGGAAAGATTGAGGGCACTAAGAGAAGGGGACAACAGAGGACGAGATGGTTGGACAGTGTTCTCGAAGCTACGAACATGAGTTTGACCAAGCTGCGTGAGGCAGTGCAAGACAGGAGTGCCTGGCGTGCTATGGTCCATGGGGTCACGAAGAGTCGGACATGACTAAACGACTAAACAACAACAACAACAAGAACAATAATAAGCTATATTGTTTTAAAACATCACGGGGTATACTGCTTTAAAAAGTTCATTACCTTAACGTTGGTTCCTCCATAACAGCAGTTTCCCTTACTGCCTGGTTTCTGGTCACTCTGCAGCATCATTGTCACATTTTAATAACACATTATTAATGTTCTAAGCTAAACGTAATGTGTCACTTACGTTTTGAAAATCTTTCCTTAACCCTTTCTTAGCATTATAAACCATGAATGTAGATCTGCCCCAGGTCCACTTTCTCTGCTGAATCACACACATTGGCCCATCTTGCAATTATATGCAAGAACAATAATGAACCTTGGGCTCACATGCTCTCCCACGCAGTCTCCACTCCAACACAGCTGTGAGGAGACTGGAAACATCAGTTTCCACTTTTAAGCTAACTAGAGTTTCCCATTAGATCCAAACTTAGGTTAAACTATGGGTTTGCTAACAAGCAAGGAACATGACTGTGGTTGATCCTGGCTCGTTCAAAGAAAGTGGAGTTTTAACAACAACAACAACAACAACAATATCTTTATTATTATTATTATTATTATTATTATTATTATTATTATTATTTCTATCACACCCATCTGGCTGATTAAAAAGACATTAAATCAGTCATTAAAAACTTCCCTCATTCTGCCCGGACACTGAGGTCCAGCACCGAGGGCCTTCTGGCAGTTCCCTCATTGCGAGAAGCCAAGTTGCAGGTGATTAGGACAACGCATGAGGAATTTGTTATAGACAAATGTGGGTGGCAGGAGGGAGGGTAAACCTGCACATCTTCTTCAGCCTTGGGCTCCTAACTACAAATGGAATTCATTATCTGACGACGTGGAATAGCTCTGTGTAGAATATTATCTGCAGTTGCTACTGGACAGCCAACAGTAGCAACAGAACTTCCCTATGATTGGTGGCAGACGGGCAAAGCTAAAGTGTTGTCCAACAAAACGCAACCACTAACATCAGTAGAGTTGTTCAGATGATTAATATTTATTCCTGAGAACTTTATTTAGTTATTTTTATTTGCATGGAAAGTTCTGTAGCCACAATCTGTTGGTTAATCTTTGTTCTGAAGCCAGAACATTTTCCCATAGCATCTACACAATGTTGTTGGCATCAAAATGGAAGCTCAGGATACTACCGGTAAATCTAGAGGTCTAATTTCAAAACAATATGAATTTCTCCCAGAAGATGAATTTAGCAATTTAAATGGTGCTAAGCTGATGTGGAAGAAAGACCTAAATTGTTCCATCAATGAAGATGACTGGAATAGTCTGTGAAGACAGCCACCATACAAAATCCATCTCCATGAGAAAAAGAGAATTAACTCTGGAATTAATCCATAGGTGGTATTTAATGCCTTGCAGACTGGCATATATAGCTCCTACGTCCTTGCCAAGATGTTGACAAGAAATATATACATATGTGATGGTCCTGTGCCAACATACAACCCTCCTGGAACTCAGTTTTTCAAGAAATAAGTTAAATTATTAACCGTATGATTGCTGTTTCCCACCAGATGACACTTATAAACTGATTTGAAACTGGACAGTTACTTACACGCTGCAGAAAGGTGGTATCCCATTTATTATTGGCCACCAGGGCTATTATTGTCGGACACTGGAAAGATTTAAATGAGGCTAACCACACGGTACAATAAAGTGTGGGAGATAGTCCTATTGGGGAAAAAAATCTACTTTCAAATTAGAAGAAGAAGAAGAAGAAGAAGAAGAAGAAGAAGAAGAAGAAGAAGAAGAAGAAGAAGAAGAAGAAGAAGAAGAAGAAGTGGGGAGGAGGAGGAGTTTGGATTTTATATCCCGCTTTATCACTACCCTAAGGAGTCTCTTTTCCCTTCCTCCCCCACAACAAACACTCTGTGAGGGGAGTGGGGCTGAGAGACTTCAGAGAAGTGTGACTAGCCCAAGGTCACCCAGCAGCTGCATGTGGAGGAGCAGAGAAATGAACCCGGTTCCCCAGATTACGAATCTACCGCTCCTAACCATTACATCACACTGGCTCTCTTCTTTGAGTCAAAGGATGACTCACACAATTTGAACCCATATCCAACATTCAGAAGTCTATGGTCACTTTAAGAAAATACAGGTGACAATCTGCCCTCTCTACATGCACCAATGTATAAGTGCAAAACAGACTCTATTTTTTGTTTACTGTTAAGAAATGTATAAATAAGCTTCTGATTGGTATCCTTCCCCGGCACCCTGACCTTTTAATTGTTTATTGCATAATTCTTCATTATTATTTTTAGCTGCCATAAATTTTTGGAAACTTTATCCCACAATTATTTTGAATTTCTGTATCTTTTTAAAATAAATAAAGATTACTTTAAAAAAAAAACCAACCACCCCAAAATGGATGCTCATATTTTTTCCCCATTTAATCTGGAAATATCCTTTCTGGGAGAAATCTGCTAAATTAAAAAAAGAGAACTTGGTGCCAACAACTCATTTGCAATGTTTCAACAACCCTTTTAAAACATGCCTCTTGAATTTTGCAGTCAAACTCTCTATTCCTAAACTATTCCTCCTCACGTGTACATTCTCCAGGAAAACACCACAAACGTCCTGCCCTCAATAGTCTCTCCTCTTTGTCTAGGCAAATGTGCCAGTTTCAAGAACTGCAACTGAACCCTGAGAGGAATAAGGGCAGAAAGTTATAAGCTGCCTTCAGAGGTGAGAAGAGGCCAGGAGGTCTGTCAGTATTACTTTTGAAAGAGGTTTACTAAACTAGAAGCTGTGAATGGCCACCCAAAATTTAGACTGTGTACCACTGGGACTCTCCCTCCAAACACTCTCCCACAAGCAAAGTCCTCCGCCTTGCTGTAGCTACAACTAGAACCTTCTTTCTGAGAAAAGAACACAAACATCTCATACACAGAGAGATCTCTGGTACTATTCTTTGGGCCAACACTTCAGATTTCTAGGAGCACCAGGACTCCTGCCAGCAAGACTGGAAGAAAGCTGCTTCTGTTCACCAGCACACACAGCATCTGTCTGCTTGAGGTTTGCCGGCAAGTGGAAAGTGCAGGGATGTCTTCAGTCATTTTTGAAGAGAAGGCATGGAAGGAGGAGATACCCAGACTTAAAATGGTGGCTACTCTACTTTGTTTTGGGTTTTCAGCGCTGCACAAGATTACAATTGCACGAAGGGGAGTGCACTTGTTGGTCACACCCCAGACAGACCACCCCTGCCACCATCTCTTCATTGGGACTATTTTGTGTACATAGGTTTCCCTCACAAACGAGAACCCTGACTAGGCAGGGGGTAAAATCGTTTGGGGAGTCTAGATATGTAGGGTGGGCTCCTTCTTTTATACCTTCAGCCCCAACTCATGGCCATGGATGGAACCAAAGGATAATGACTCAAGGCAAGGCCAGAAAGCATGACCCCACTCTCCTCCTTTACATTATGGTAATCACACAGCCCATAATGCCTGAATAAGTCTTCTAGCTCTGAGCCATGCCTTCATATACTTGGCACTCAAAGTCTCTCAGAGAAAAGGGAAGTAAGGGCAAGTAAGGCAGGATTTTTTTGTTGCTGTTCCTTTGACAAACCTTTGGGGTTTCTATAAGATTCCCCAGGGACCCAGGAAAATACAGAGAAATGCTGTAAGCAGGGTACAGTTTTGTTACCACAGTTTTCATATCAAATATGTTCTTACATTAACATCTACCAAGATTATTCATAGGTGTCTGCCTGATCAAGGTAGAGAGAGAGAGAATGAGAATTTGAGTCCTAAATAAAACCTGGGTCATAACTACTCCAGATTCTTGTATGCTCAGACATACCGTCCAACTTTTTCAGACCCAAAACTGGGATGTGCTCCCAGGCTAGTCACATGACCTGTGCCTTGCTCTTGCCTGGAAAAAGTGCTTTTTTGGGTTGAGAGTACAGTGTGAGAGTGAGAGATAGGCAGCCGAAATGGCCAGTGCAATCTTGCGCATAGAAATGGCACGCCTCTTTTTTCGGGGCACTTGGCAGGTATGCTTGGACTGCGAAGGTAACCTCCAGACTGTCAGTATTTTGAGGGGAAAGATTAAAGTGCATACTGGAAATTTAGGTTTGCACAACTAACATGGGTAACACTCTGTTTGTACAACTAATGTGGGTAACCCTAGTGCAATAAATCCACTTTTTAAAAGTCAGATTATTTATTTACTTATTGTATTTAGGAAAGTGACTGGAAAATCTGTGTACTGAAAAGTGTGAGATGAATGATTAATGAGAAGATGTATAATCACCGCAGAGTAATGCTCATTGCTGTCTAACGAGCCAGAACAAATGCTCAATAAAAACAGGGCATAGTCTGACTTCTGCATAAGCATTGTGCAAACAAATAAACAGATCATGGGGAGGAACTCAAGAACACTTCTAACCATTCCTATATCAGCCATACTCCCCTCATGAACACTGGAATAAAGTTACTATTATGAGCTGCACCCAGAGCCTCACTCAGCAGGATACACTGGCAAGAGGAAAGGAGTAGTCTACTGGTCCTCTTGGCTTGCTTCACCTGGAACTGCCCGAGTCAGTTCTCACATGCTATGCTTTTAGTTTTAGTTCTGCATTACAAGCCACAGTCTGCCTGTAGGTGTGCTGGCTGGGGCAAAATATCTGGAGGGCTACAGGTTCACAAAAGCTGCTTGGATTAATGGTCCAGTTTTCTAAGACTTTAAGAACTCTGGATCAAAACAGCGGGAAGAAACTAATTTTTGAAGCTCCATCAAGAGTCCCTCTGCCCAAGATACAAAAGCAGATTTTACTTTATTTTGCTCTAGGGATCTGGGAACCAATCCACATGCCCTCTCTCTCTGTCCAAGATGTGCTCACAAGAGGAACAGAGAGCGCTGTCTTTGCTGGTTTTGCAAGAGGTTTACTAAAGAGAAGGCACTTGAGAACTTGTGGCTGCTTGCTCTAATACATTCCTTTGAATTGAGATATCTTTGCTTTTCAGCTGTTGTTGAGAAACTGCAGAAACCCCATGTACCCAAGAGGCCACCAATTGCACTCATTTGTAGAAAAACATTTTAAACAAAAAAAGTCTTATGGTCACATTTCTAGTTTTCGTTCCACACTTTTCTGAGAAATAGTCTCAAAAAACTTATTTTCTAAGGATTTATGCACACAGTACTGTCTCATTGCAGCAGAGCAAGACCCAAAGTCACAGCAGGATCATTCATAGCTGACTAGCAGCCTTGAAAATGTTCCATGAATTAAGCTAAGTGTTGTAAGAAAATGAAGACTCCCTCATTTCTGCTATGGAAGGTTCCATATATTACAGAATATGGCTGTCACTTCCCTGTTCTAATCCAACTCATGTCACCTTTGGGACATTCATATTATTTCATTCTCTCTCTCTCTCTCTCTCTCTCTCTCTCTCTCTCTCATTTGTAAGAGCCAAATTTAATCCAGAGTTTTTCCACACTTATTTGCTAGGCAGGTATAACTAGCCCAACATCTTCTTCTAAGGGCCTATTCAAGTGGCTTGTCATTGTGGTTGTGGCAAGGTCTCACGGGATTACATATAAAGGTGATTTGTTGCTGTGGCCGCTGTTCCTGCCTGCCTGAGTACTTGTACAAAGTGCTGAATAGTCCATTCATAAAGGAGGCCTCCCTGCCACCAACACAGCAGCCGTTCGTACTCCTGACAATCTGCAAGAGTCAGAAAGCTCTGCAGTATGGCCGAGCGGGAGCTTGGTTCCTTCCCCTGTCCTTACATCTGGTTTCAATATTTCTTGCCTTAATCTTCAACACTGACTCTTCTTGTTTGGCCCTGGCCCTGGGCTAGTCATTGGAAATCATCATGAAGACATTTGGAAGAAGTGCTAGGGAAAATGCTTACTTTTTATGAAGGATGTGTCCCAAACTAGTTACATAATATTTAATTTCAGCTTCAATACAGTGGGTTTTTCTTTTAATCTCATTATCCTACTGCATTCAAATCCTTTGCTTCTGTCTGATAAATGAACGAAACTCTGCACCCCAAATCCTCATCCCCAACTCAAACCCTCAAACTCAAGGATAATGGTAAAATTTGAAAAACACAATACTGTACAATTAAGTTGTTTGAGGGTCCCTTCAGACTGGTTTTTATTGTGGGTGTATTCTGCATCGTGTTCTTAATGCAGTAACAATCCATTAGTAGTGGATTGATTCTGCTTTAGTTTGTTTTGCAATGTTTCCTGTGTTTTTGCTGTCTGGAGAGGCTGTAGCAGGACAAAAGTAGGACACAGTAACTTTTGTGGTATAAGAAGTTGTGGAATTGCAGTAGGATGTTATGGAGCAAGCACTGGCTAGAAGTGAAGCAGTGTGACCACCCCAAAACTTTTGCAGTGACAAAGTGGAATTATAGGGTTGCCATATTTTGAAGAGCAAAAAAGTGGACATATTTGCTGACTTCTACTTTTAACTATGGATCACTATGATGACTCATTTTACATGCCCATGAAACAGAGGATGTGTCCTGGCAACCCTGCACAACCCCCTCAATAGCATCAGAAATACAAAGCGACCTGAATGTGCAAGAACAAAAAGATGTCAGCGGGTTCCTTGATCTTTCACACTGGAAATTAAAATAACTAACAGAGCACTGGTTTTGCATGGTTTGTTCTTCAAGTTTAGTCAACTGGTTTTGTTTTGCTTGACCTCCCTGGTTATATTTATTCTTAATTTCTTGAATAATTCTCTTAGCAACCCTTCTATTATATATATGATTTATTTAGAATATTTTGTTTCTACTAGAAATGTGGCCTTTGACCAAAAATTTAGGACATGGCTCAGTCAAAAATTAAGCACTAATAAGTTCATTGTTTTCAACTGGAAAGAATTAACAGTGCAATCCTGTGCACATCTACCCAGAGGTAAGTCACATTGACTTCAATGGGGCTTACCCCCAAGTAAATGGTTATAGGACTGCAGCTTTAAGAACATCCAAATGCTTCCACATAAATTAATGGGATGAAAAAGTAATTCTCTTTGGTTGGATTGCGGTTTTGCTTGTGCACACTGCAGGCTTCTTGTTGTTTAATTATTTTTCGCAAGATTTGTACATTCTGTAGCTTATAGAATGGGGCATATGGGGATTTCCAGTTCTATTCCACATTGCTACAAATGAGCCCTTTGGGGCCTAGAAACTATTTCTTGTGAGACAAGAGTCAGACCATTGGCCAACCTACCTCAGTCTTGTCTACACTGACTGGCAGTGGTTTCAAGCAGGGGGCATTCCCAGGCCTACCTAGAGATATTAGGGATTGAACCTGAGGCCTTCTGTATCAAAGCAGATCTCACTTATACACCCTTGATACATCACTGAGCTACAGCCTACCCATGTTGTTTTGTATGAATAGTATGAATATATAGTAGTAGAAATATCATAGTTCAATAGTATAAATATGCTGATTTTCAAACACAACCTTAAACCTGTGCAATACATAAATCCCGCTGGCATCTCTTACCATAACTTCTCACAGTACAGTAATGCATTCTTAAGGTACATTTTAAAATTATTATTAAATGAAGAAAGAACAAAAGAATGAATCAATGAATGAATTGTTGGACATTTAATAAGGCACAATGGTTTTTTAAAAACATATTTTTATTAAAGATTTCTTGATTTACAAAAGTATGTGCAATGTCTCTTTTTTCAAGTTACATTTTCTACATATCAGTTTCATTTGTTGAGACATTAGTGTTACATTAGAAAGAAAGGGGGAGAAGAGGTGGATTGGGGCATGGTGAGTGGGAAATTGTTTAAGTCACAATGGGCTTCCATTTTCCTGCCAAAGTAATGGATAAGCAAAGAATAATTGAAAAGTCAATATAGTCTGTAGATTTTAGACTGGAACCAAGACAGACCTGGGTTCAAAGCCATAAGGCTCACTGCATTGTTGGATGAGTCACTCTTTTTCCTTCTTACCTCCTTTCTCAAGGTTATTATGGAGATGAAAGAGGATAAAATACTCAGTCCTGAGTGGGAGATGAGAATTCAAACGTGATGTGTCAACTTTCCTGAAACATGTGGGCTCCAGCCCAAGATATTTTGTTTCCTCTTCAGCTGCTGGGGAACCATGGAGCAAAATTCACTTAATAGAAACCTGGTTATCCTTCCTGAAGTGAACTCTGTTATGCATCTGAAACTGATTTGCAATTCAAAGTCAAGATGCTTTATAGCATTCCTACTTCCTTGTGCATATAATGGGAGTGAGTGCTTCTACTGGCTTCAATTCCAATAATTCTGGCAAGTCTGGCTTGGGAACAACTGTATTCATGATGATATTCTAGTTAGGTGATAATGTCTTCTCCATTTGGATTATCACGTCTAAAAGTATCTGACAAAGATGGAGATAAAGATTCTTCTATTGTTGTGGAACAAGCTCCCCACATTTTTGTCCACACTTTTCACTTCTGGGTCTCTCTCTATTTAGTCACCGAAAATAGGCAAAAATAATAAGATCTCTGCCCTGATCTAAATTTCCATAGGGAGGGAGAAAACAAAAGATGAATATAAGGAAATGCATTCATATCTGCTTTAGGTTCATCTCAGTGGAGTGAGGAACAAGTATAATGGCCATTATTATGGGAGCACATGTTGCTTTGTTAAAACCTCTGCATGCCACTGCTATTATCATAGAACAGGTACTTCATGTACCACATCTATTTTCCATACCAATGCAAGCAAAGGTTTTGCAGAGTTGCATGAAGGCAACTTCCACACCCTCTTAGTGGCAACTGAAGTAGCTATGCAGCGTTTGTTGAGCCATTAATCCTGGGCTGAACTTAACATCTGATAGTGTCAAAAGGCTGTAACTGTTTAGGAGACACAGGGAAGGGTAAATTCTGTAACTGGACAAGGCAAGCACAGAGGATAAGAGGTGCTTCCTTTCCCCAAGACAGTAGAGCCAAAAATGTCTTGCACTACCTCTAAACCCCAAAAATGGTTTGTATAGGTGGATGTAGGGCCAGTGTGGCACAGAAAATCTGAAGGTAAATCTCTGCTTTATCTGAGCAGCCTGTTGGACTCACCTCTGTAAGATGGAACATGCAAAAGTGAAGAAGCTTGGGCTGGGTAGCAGAATGAGTCAAGGAAAAGATGGTGTTCCTTCTCTAGAGGGAAAACTTGGTATAGTCAGAATATATATTTTGGGGGCCCAAGAAGAACTCATATGCCTGTATGTCATACCCTGAGACAGCATAGGATAAAGAATCTGCTGATTTGGCAGCAAGGCAACACTGGTAACCCTGGTCTTCATACAGCATGGAAAGCCATGCAGATGTCAATGATATTATTCTTCAAGTGAATTTACAGAAACTTTCTTTCCCAGATGTCATGCCTGTGCTCCAGTGTTCGCTTATGTATCCCCTATCCATTGCAGGCAGAAATGAAATATCCTTTGGTGAGTGAATTTCAGTGGGGAATGCAACAATGAGGATTCTCTGAAGACAAAAGTGAAGGATGGCTTGTTTTGAAGTGGTTTTTAGTTCCAGGACTTTGGTTTCTTCTGTTCATTATGGATTCATTTAGGCTTCTTTGTGTCTCAAGGCTTATTTAATTTTTTGATTTTTTAACATGTAGGATATATATATATATATATATATATATATATATATATATATATATATTCCCTACTTTTAATGAAATTTCCAAGAGTTTGGATGTAATCCTTGATGCCTCCCTTTCCATGGAGACACAGGTTGCAGCAACAGTCAAAGTGATAGTTTTCTATCTTCGCCGTATCAAGCAGTTGGTCCCTTACCTTTCCCGCCCCAATCTGGCCACAGTGATCCATGTGACAGTCACCTCCAGGCTTGACTACTGTAACTTGCTCTACGTGAGACTCCCCTTGAAACTGTCCCAGAAACTCCAGCAGGTGCAGAATGCTGCAGCGAGGCTCCTCACGGGGTCCTTACCATGGGAGCATATTCACCCAGTGCTCTACCAGCTGCACTGGGTCCCGGTGGAGTATCAGGTCAGGTTTAAGGTGCTGGTTTTGACCTTTAAAGCCCTATGCGGCCTAGGACCCTCATACTTACGGGACCGCCTATCCTGGTATGTCCCACAGAAGACCCTAAGGTCCATGAATAATAATAGCTTAATAGCTTAAGGCCCTAAGGAAGCCAGATTATCCTCCACCAGGGCCAGGGCTTTTCAGTGATGGCTCCGACCTGGTGGAATGCCCTGTCCCACGAGACTACCGGTAGGACCCTGTAGGACTTGATCTCCTTCCGCAGGGCCTGTAGACAGAGCTATTCTGCCTGGCCTTCAATTGGAATTAGCCTGACCCTCCATTCCCTTTTCCCTTTCCTTTTTCTATGAAGAAACCCTTCTGGGACCCCACATTTAAACTCTTCCCTGGTCTCCTTGCTGGCTCTAGCAGGACCAACTTGGCCAGTTAGCCCTGGTGATCACTTGACATTTACTGAACTGGGTAAACGACCCTGAATTTTTTGAAATTTATTGACATGGATGCTACATTTATGTTGTATTTTATGCTGTTTTTAAGAGGTTTTTAAGTTGCTTTTAATTAATGTTTCATATTTGCTGTTAGCTGCCCTGAGCCCAGTTTTCAAATCGAGCAGGGCGGGGTATAAATAAAAAAATATTATTATTATAAAACTGTAGGTTCCAACCTGGGGTCTTCTTCCATGGGAACTTTAAATTGCTTTCTCTCCCCCCCCCTTAAAAAAATCCATGAATTTTAAATTGCTTCCTACCAGTAGTTACTATTTTTTTGTAGATATTAATTTTGTATCTAGATTCCCCCCCCCTTAAATATTCCCAAAAAGGGCTAGGGAGAAAGTTTCAATATTCGAAAGAAGTTTCAATATTTCAAACAGAACCTTTGTGAGCTGCCTATTTATGGGATCCCCATGCTATCGATAACAACAAAGGCTTGGGAAGCCATTCCCCCACCCCACCCCACTTCACCTAAAAGGGGCAACAAGTACTGCTTTCTGATTAAATGAGATCATTTTGACAGTGAGAACTATTCAAAATAATGGTGTTAAAGTCTACTACAGCCCACCGAAATGAAGCAGTAAGTGCCTTAACCAGCCACACAATGTCGGGAGAATATTACTGCCCAATGGCAAAGATTGCTTTGGAAAATGATCATCATTCTAAATAAATGAATCCAGCCTGCCACTTGCTACCAAATTGATTCCTGTTCTAGGGTCAGGGCAACCCTTCCGTTTTTCTCAGTTTGACTTTTGGTACTTTTGGTCGAAGCATGTAAATATTATGTTTCCTACAGTAGGTGGCAGAGAAGTGCTGATTCACCCCCCTCCAATTTCTGAGTGACAGAAAGCTAGAGCATTCCACTCAGCCTGTCTTACAGGCAGAATTCCCACTTGTTCAACTCATGTCCATCAGGAGAAAATCTGAAACCCTGCAGGGATTCCCCCATTGCTTTAACATTTTGTGCATTCTGCTCTCAGCTTTCCACTCTGGCTCCACGCCTGATTTGGGTCTCTTCAGTTGCCACCCAGGCATTTCCATTATTGAAATGGATCCGGTAGCAGCACCACAACCCCCCACTCATTTCTTTTAGGTTTGTGGGGACCCATGCAGAAAACAAAGGGCATCCAGGGTCCGTGCCTCACCAGATTTAGTATTGATGTGTTGCTAATGCTGCTCAATTATGGCGCTTCTCAAGTTGCCTACTTAAATTATTTACACTATAAAATAATTACCTGCTATAAAATAATCATGAAAGGGAAATGAACTCCTAAAACCTGACAAGACAATTTGCACACTGGGTGTGGTGTCGCATTATTGTAACATTTGATGTTATTGTAGCATCCTGTGATGGCCTGTTTGAAGAAGGAAGTGCTATTTGTCTCCCATCCTTCCTCCAAGGAGCTCAGGCTGGCGTCTACGGTCTATCTCAGGGGTTCCCAAACTGTAGTCCATAGACAACTAATGCTCCATGTCTCTTCTACAGTGTTTCATATGGCATTCTATGTAATTCAAATTGTAATACAATATATGGAATAAAAGGAGCAATGCAAATAAAGTTTTAAGATATACAACATCTAGCACAGCAGAGTCCAATGCTGGAACAGGCAGAAAAACCATTAAGTGGCCTGCCAAAACTCTCTGCAATTTTCAAGTGGTCCAGGTTGGGGGCAGGGGCATTGGGGAATGACTGGTCTAATTCAAAGGCTTATTCAAAAGTTTATCTTAGCCACATGAATGAAAACTCCCATCATGCCTGGCTAGTGGCATTTTCTTCTGGGGACAAGCAGGGTTGCAGCTCAATTCTCATGATCCCAAGTGGGCTTTTATTCAAGCACATAATGCCTTCTTTTCGTTTTATCAACTCACTGACCCTTGTTTCCCTCTTTTAGCATACATCACAATATTTTCATCTCTGGAAGAGCTATACAGTTCCCGTTGCCTTAAAAAAGCAAATAATATTTTGCAGGATTCAACTCATCCTGGATATAGTCTTTTTGCACTGTTGCCTTTGGGCAAGAGATACAGAACAATTAAATCAAGAACAAATAGATTAAAAAACAGTTTTTAATCCAAGAGCTATAACCATCTTAAGTGCTGTAACTAAATAATATCATCTGGGGGGGCTGCGATGTGTGTGTTTTATGTATATGGTATGTGTGGTTGTAACTCCTGTAACTGTGTTTTTGTTTTTATGGGATGGCATTCAATTTCGTTGTACTATGTACAATGACAATAAAGTAGCTATCTATCTATCTATCTATCAGATCCAATGAGCTCTAAAGCAGTAGAGTGCTTTTTGTCCATAGCTGTTATTTAAGGCAAGTCCTTAAGAAAACACCATCTGTAGTAGTGCTATGGAAAAATGAGTGTTTCACACTCCAGTATATAACTTAGTTTCATATTGCATAAAGCTCAGTCCATAATAATGCTTGGAAAGACATACCCCGAAGGGCAGAAAGGCAAGACACTTTAGAAAGGATTCTTACCAAATCAGATAAATGTATCTTAAAACTAAAAGTACAGAGCGCATTTTGTTCTCTGCAATACCAGCTGATGTTGCTCTAAATATAGCCCATCTGGCATAAACGGGTTACATGATGTTGTGTGGTGCTATAAAGTTTTAATAGATGCTTATTCGATTAGACCATAATCATTCATTCGTAACTCAACTACTTGTGAGTCTTGAGCAATGTGGCTGGTTTGTATTTGGGGCCATTAAAAGTTTTTTATTACACCCCATGCCATTATATAGCCTTCCTAATAGTTCCTCCTGCAGCCCCCATTGGCCACCTGCACTCTCAGAAGGATTAAATGAATGACACGTATAAAAATGGCAGCCTCCATTTTATATTATATTCAAGCCAATGCAGTAGACACAATCAAAAGGCTTAACATTTTCTCATATGCTACAGAGAGCAAGATAAATGTAACATGTCAACAAGACATGCCACCTGTGCCCAGTTCACGCTTTAAAATATTTGTGTGCAGCTAAACTGACAAGTAAAATAAAACCACCCAGTATGTGGGACTTTCCAAACAACCCACAGGATACTGTAGTTCTGTTTTTGCATCAGACATTTTGCATATAAAACCATCTCACATGTTGTTGTTTTGCTTTGTTAACAGTGTTTTATTGATTGTAATTGTTGCATTGATGACTTGTTAATTATTCTGTATGATTTATGCTGCATTTGTGATGTTATGTTTTATCATGTTATTATTTATTGCTTTGGGATTAATTTGAATGAGAAGTGGCATAGAAATATAACCAATCAATCAATCTCTCATACACACCCTCACACCCCTCACCTGATTCAGGTTTTATACAAGACTAATTTCCTTCATGGATAATACGCCTGGGTAGAAGACTGCACATGTACATATAATCATATGTGATGAGCACACGCATGCCTGCTTTGCCATGCCTACATGTATCATGAAGTCCCTAATGGCAGGCACCATGCTGTGTGCTTTTATCGGTGAGAAACTCATGCTCTTAACACTCCTTATGTGTTTTCTGCTTGAAAAGCAGTTTTCTGCTTTGAAGCAGAATCCATTTGGTACAGTCATATTGTAGGCTGTAGTCCTAAGTCCTGGAATGGCTTCTGTCATCCCAACAGAATTTCCCCACCCACAAGGAGAAACCACAAGAGGAAGCTGACAGAGGCCAGCACTAAGTGCTGCCTGGAACTTCAGATGGCAACAGTTTACTGATTCATTTGACAATTGCCAAAAGGGGCCAGAGCTATCAGACCAGTCAGAGCTGGAGGTAGGCAATCCTAGCCACTGAGGCCACCTGGACCTCAAATGACAATGTTGGATCCAGAAGTAGCCCCAGCAACAAATCTTCTTTCAGGATACAGGTAGGTAGCCGTGTTGGTCTGGATCGAAGTAAAATAAAAAAATTCCTTCAGTAGCACCTTAAAGACCAACTAAGTTTTTATTTTGGTATGAGCTTTCGTGTGCATGCACACTTCTTCAGATCTGAAGAAGTGTGCATGCACACGAAAGCTCATACCAAAATAAAAACTTAGTTGGTCTTTAAGGTGCTACTGAAGGAATTTTTTTATTTTACTTCTTTCAGGAGAATGCAACCCCATCCAGAACAGGCCATCTTCCCATCTCCTGCTATCAAGAACAGCTCTGTCCTTTCAGGATTCAGTTTTGATTTGTTGGCCCACATCCAGCCCATCACTGCCTCCAAACACCTGTCTTCCACCACAGCCATCCCTCCTGATTCAGATGGAACAGAGAAATAGATATGGGTGTTATCCACATATTTATGACACTTTACTCCAAAGATGGCAATTTTTTCTCCTGCTAGTGTAAATACTGTGTTCTGCTAAGGTAAGGAAATCTTTGAACATTCCTACCATATCCAGCAAACATAACAAGGATAGGGTTGCTTTTCTCGTGCTCTGAAAAGTATCACATTTTATTGTGTGTTTAACCAAGTTGCTTTGGGCTGACGAGCACCATACAAATAACATAAATAAAGGTGTTCTCTTTAGGCCAATCAGTGTATTGTTAATGCACAAAACCCCAGCCATGCCAGTTTGTTGTGGTCAGCTGGCAACCATAGCCCACATTCCGATATAATGCTGGGTTGAAAGCCTCACTTGTATAAAATAAGATGCATAGTTGTGAGAAGACTCATTGCTTTCGTATATAACACTGACAGAGAGTTTTATCTTCTTTGTTCTCACTACAACAGCTCTTGGTCTATTAATATGCCACATGCGCAAAACATATAGTCTAGCACCATGAAGTGGGAAAAAGTGGTAATGAGAAGCATCTCAAACCTCAGGTTCTTCTGTAAGGCACCAAACTAACTCTGAATAATCAGTAGCGCAGTTGGGACTGCAAATTCTAAGAGGGTGGGTGGGGAAATTAGCCTAAATTAAGTAACACTCTCTCACTCTCTCTCACTTTCACTCTCTCTCTCTCTCACACACACACACGGTGGCCCATAAGAAAAATGGCATGTCTGCTACCTCCTCCCACATTCCATAATTAAGACTGGTATTCGATGCAGACTCCAGGGCTCCATCAACTCTCTCTCCCCACCCTACCCCACTATCTTGCCTGAAGTAGCATTCTAGAGAACTCAAAAGCTTGCACACTTGTTTGTAACATTTTGGTTGGCCTAATAAAGGTATTGCCCAAATATAGATTCTGAAAATTAAGGTACACCATGTTCTGAGTTAGTTCAAGCCAGCTAACTCAACCAAGAACAGTTTAGGGCCATTTCAGCATGTAGGTGTGACCATTTTTATTTTATTTTTGCAATCATCCACACATGGCTTTCATGTTACCCAGTTTTTTTGTGTGTAGATCACTGCAAGTAACAATTACAAATGTCTGTACTGTATATAAATATGCATCTTGAGTAGCTACGTCTGGAGTGGGTGAAGGTTCCTGAGATTATACTGGACACCAGCAGATCATACCAGCAAATTACACATGTTCACTGGCACCATAGGTGCCAGCTCCTGGGGGGCTGAGGCACTTTCACCCCAATGTTTTTTTAGGGGACAGGCCCCCTCAATGATCAAAAGGCATTTGGCTCTGCCCCCTGGCTCCTCACAACGTCATGTGTGTGACATCAGGATAGTACAACACTGGAACCCTCAATCATCTTGAGAAGATGACGCCTCTGACTGACACAGTGTAGCTTAGTGAGCCATAATAAGCTCTGAACCAAAATATATGCATTTGTCATCTTATGTTATACTCACTTTCACCATGTCAGGAGAGGTATTGCAACAGTCACCCTTGGATCCCTGGAAATTAGCACCCTTCTTACTTGTGCATAAGCAGAATCAGACACAGTCTGTGAATTCTGGTTTTGTATGCAAAGAGTGTAAGAAATATCTGAGCAGAAGAAAAAGAGAGGCTGACTTGTTTCTCTTCTTCATCTTTCTCTTATCCCAGAGAGGTTTCACATTATATTAGTGTTACCGAGGGTCCCCTCTGTACTCTCCGCAGCCAGTGCCTAGAAGCAAACCTGATGATAGTCAGTCTCTAAGGATGAGAATGGGAATCTTGTCACAAAGTGACAGTGCTAAGAGCCTTGGGCAGAGAGTCTGAAGTCAGCCAGCTGACAGCAGCAGTGACACCGGACGGCAGCTCTTTTCAACAAGACCCACCATTTCCAGCTGCCCTGAGGTTGGTGTTTCTCAAGGCAGCTCTCTAATCTGACTTTGACAGCATGTCTGGCTCAGCGTCCTTCATTGTACATCTTTCCCCATATGCAGAAGACAAAGACAGAGGAAAAAGGATAGATGACTACACGGTCATTCTCACATAAGCCAGAGAGCTTATCTTCTGACATTACTGAATCTCAACAAGATGATAATGTTTCTGTGTCAGGGCACCATTCCACCATGCATTTCTCACTCCTTCCTTTAACCCTGGGCATGAACACCACATGGGCTTTGTTGAGAGCTGCAATCACGTAATCTTCCTTAGTGGTGGGGGTTGGAACTAGTTCTGTTATGAACAGATGGACTACAAAAAGATCTCTGCTTGTGGTAGAAGGGACTGCCTTTCAAAAACACACCAGAAACTTGTATGGGTTCAAAATGTAGAGGCCAAAGTTTGGTTCTCATTGCTCAGAACACATAACTCTGTTTCTGTGTCAATTTCACTGTCTTTTGGTTTCTGAGCTCAGCAGAAAGTACTGGTCTTGGCCTTTAAAGCCCTAAATAGTCCAAGACCCAGTTACCTTGAGGACCATTTTCTCTTATATAGTCCTCCCATAGAGGCCTTGATCTCCATGCCATTGTCTTAGGCCCTTTGATGAGTGAACACGAGTCATGAGTCCTTTCTATTAGCAGCTTTGTGGATGTAGAAAGAGTGAGGAGACCTATCAGGATTTATTTATTTTGAACAGCAATTAAAAACTTCTTTAGCAACAGGGATTTGATGTTTAATTATATTCCTTCTCAGCTCCTGTATTTTAGACTGGTGCTTTTGCTTAATATAATAGTTGCATTGGCAATTGCATTGGCTTTAGCTTTTTGGGGGTACCCACAGATGGTCAGTATTTTGCACATACCAGAACTTTAGGTCTGCACAATTAAAAGTGGATTAAAGCACACAGAGCACAACAAATCCACTTTTCTATAAAAGCAAACAAACCAAAAACTGCCTTTTTGCACTTTGGAAAGTGACTGAAAAATGCGGGCTCAATAGACAGTTAATGGGAAGATGTGTAAACATAAGCAAAATCAGGATGAATTTAGGGTGAATTCTCATTATCATATACTTGTCCAATAAACAAAACCAGAGAAAAATGATCTGTAAAGCTCAGGCACAGTTTAATCACTGCATATGTTTTGTGTGAGCAAATCAGGATGAGAGTTGAAGAAACAGGTCATCTGCGGGAGGCCTTGATATGTACCTCTGCTTTGTTTGAATTACTTATTTCATGCAGTTTCTCTGAGTGCTATGTCACTGCAATCAGGTACATGTAGGGCTGCCTTACATGATCTAAACATTTGAGTTGGGCAGCATGGATGTTAACTGGGACCAGCCAATACAATCATATTATGCCAGGCCTCTGTCATCTTCACTGGCTTCTACTACTTATTTATATACTGTATAGATATTGCCCCAGTCCATTAGGATCCAACAACTTCTGGAAAGCCACAGATGTTGCATCCCTGATATAAGCACATAGTACCTCACCTGGCTCAGAGGCCTTTTTATTTCTTGGGGTATACATTCAAGAAAAGCAGGTAGCAGCATTTTGTCACAATTACATGCTTTAAGATTTTCCAAGTTAAATCAGTGCGAGTTAATTGCATGCTTAATTATCCTGTGATTTTTTTATTGCATAGGATTGCAAACATGATTTGCGCTCTCTCTCTCTCTCTCTCTCTCTCTCTTTTAAGCACTTTAATCCTACCTCTCCCGCCGTTTAAAAAAATAATAAAAAAATAACCCCGCCTAGCATGGCCAATGATTAAGGATGCTGGAAACTGTAGTCCAGCAACATTGCTGTTTTTGTAAGCTATTTTTAATCTGTATTTTATTAAAATATTCATTATGTTGTATAAATGGCCTTAAGAAAGTTTTTGTAGGGTAGGATATAAATCCTGAAATAAAGAAATACTACAACAGCATTATTCCAAAAGTGCTTAGTTTGAGCTGAATTATGTCCGTGCTTCCTAACAATACTACTGAGTAGAATGGGATTCTGTCCTTTTCCCAAAATGGCCATACTATATCATTATCCTCTTCTCGTTTTCTTACAGAATGTAACTGTGTCTTACCAGTTCAATGAGCATTAAGGGACTGGAAATTAGAATGTCACATACATAATGGAATACACTGAAGAAAAACAGTGAAATGGGTTGAGAGATGTGGAAGCAGCAGCCCACACACTCTCAAACAAAATTGTCTAGCAACAGGGATATTAATAACTACTCTCAGCCATTCTAGAATATTCTTCCGTGGCTCTTGCTGTATCACCTACTCAGTTTCACTTTATAAGAGAGATACCATTCTTTTCTTGGGTCAGAATATTTTGGTCTCTTCTAATTCTTATTTAAAACCCCACCACCACCTTACAAACAACGAGGTCATGCCACAAAGTATCAATCATGCCACAATGCCAAACCAGAATGCCAGGTACCTCTTTACACACCCCATAAGAAATAAGTGGCGTCCTTCCCGATTTGCTACAGAAATGAAGATTCAAAACGAGCACACAAAATAATAGCTTCAAACCAGCCTCCCACTATGTAATGCTTTCCATATGCTTTGGATCACAGCTCCCATCAGCTGTGCTAGTTGGGGCTGATGAGGCTTCACTCATGGGCACATGAAACAGCCTACCAGAAAAAAAAATGTATAGACATCATAGGCACATCAGTGCTTAGTCAATAAGTAGCGCAATGCAAGTGGTTCAGATCAGGGCAATGCCTGCAAATCAGGCATCAAAGTGGTGAAACAAGCTAGAAAAGCAGTAAAGGGCAAGGTGAGCAAACTTTGCAGAAATGGAGAGGCGTGGCACCTTTGGGTGTAGGACCACGCTGTGTAAATCTGGGTAACAAAACATGGAACTGATTGAGAAATCATGGGGAGATAAAACACAAGATTTGGGGATGATTTTAGTACTCCTTGGTGCCAGAGAACCCACATTATTTGATCTAACAAAAAAAGACAATGGAATGTCTTAGGCAGTTTGTGGGCTATAAAAAGGCCTCTGTGCATCGCAAGTTTCCAGGCATATGTTGCCCACCTGAGAGAGTAACTGCTTAAGGTTGCAGTGGGTTTATATGCTTCGGAGTTAAGCTATGCAAGGAGATTTACAATACCTGGAAAAAGAAGTCCTTTGGCTGAATGCAGGGCTATAACAAAATGAAAATGGGTATTTCTATAGCTCCTTTTATCCACAGATATCCCTCTAGTGCTCTTGAAACCATTAAGATAAATGTAAAAAAAGGAAAGAAACCCTGAAGCACATGATGCTGACAAAATGGAAAGCTATGTAGTTTTCTATTTAGCCAGAAATAACCTCCTTTTTAAAATGACTCCTTTTCAAAACCAATGTCAGATTCTCTGTTGACGTGCGTACACAGGAATTGAGCCATTAAAATGCATGAGCCTGCCCCAGTTTCGAAGAGGAGAGATTTGGGATCTTGATGGCTGTGCAATACTGGATATAGGAATGAACCCACATGATGGAAAAGCTACCACTGAATTTCAAATAGATCTTAGAAAATAGTAAATGCTCGACCCTGGCTGTCAAATCAAGCAGTAAAACTCGAATATGAGGAATTAGACATCAAATATTATTGCACATCAAATACTGATAACAAATATCAGGTGTCAAATATCAAATACTGACAGCACGGTCAAATGTTACATTGTCACGACAGTCTATTCCTCCTGCCAGCATGTCACAGTATGGGAAAATGGAAAGAAGCAAAAGTGAGGAAATACTAGGCTGAGACAAAGAGGCATTAAGAGAAAAAAAAATTAAGAATGGAATACTAGTCTGAAGGGAAAAGATGTTACGTATATATCATCCCTGCCCTGCAAAGAGGCACATCCTTATTTCATGTGATCCACATTTTTACTCCTTACTTGGTTTTGTCTTTCATAGGAACACAGAAACCTAGGAAGCTCCCTTATATTGGTCCATCTAACTCAATATTGTCAACACTGACTGGCAGCAACTGCCAGGGGTTAAGGCAGGGTTGTATCCCAGGCCTACTTGGAGATTGAGCCTAGGACCTTCTGAGTGCAAGGCAGATGCTATGGCCCTTCTTTTTTTCAATACTTTAAATCAGCCTTCCCCAACTTAGGCTGTATACTATGGGATGGGGGTTGACGGGAGGTGTACTCCAAAGATGCCTAGGAAGGGCCGGGTTGTAGAAGGCTGCCTTAAGTGAATCCCATTCAGAGCACCCTAAGAGAGACTTTCTTCTGCCATCTCTGTTAACAATTTTCTTCTGTGTTTGTGACAGACAGTAGGTGAGGGAATAACAACAGACAGACAAAAACATGGATGGAATTCTCTAGCCAAGAAAGAAAAGGGTTGGCCTTAGGTACATCTTGCAGCCGTTTCTCTCTGTGAGGAGATAAGGAAGGCTCAGGAAGCACATGGCTGCCTTTTCTTGTTGCCATGCCTCTTGGAACAGAGTATTTCAGAAACTGCTCTTGAGCTTAATTTTTCATTTGTTAGTGTGCAGACCACCTTTCTGTATAGAAATCTTCAAGGCAGCGGACAGAGCATAAAATCAAGCTATTCTATGTACAACCAAGGGTTCCCTTGTAGGCGTTATTCTGCTGTGCTTGTTACAATGTGTCCAGAAGGGACAATTCTGCCACAGCGAGATCTGGGGAAACTCTTGCTTTGTTTATGAAAGAAACTTTCTGACAATATTGCCAGCAGAGAAAATGCTACTAGGATGGGTAAAATGCAGAGACATCTTTTTTTTCCTGGCTTTAACATTGGAATTGAGCTTTTATTATACTGTATCTTCATCCCATCCTTAGGAAGTCTTGCTTAAATCTTCTCTATTCTGACCTTGGCATAATTTGCTTCAGTTTATGAGCCTGGAAAGGTGGGAATGTTCTTGGGGTTTGCTGTCCTGTTCAGTGTCTGAAAGTCATGTGTATAGGGTTTATGAAAGAACCTTTGTCCTCCTAGGAATGCTTTCAGAAAGCCTCTTTCATAAGTTGCATGTGCATTGCATTCTCTCAGTAGCTACAGTACCAGAAACATGCAGCTGGTGTTTACTTTGGGGGCAAATCCCCCCATTGACACCAGTGGGGTTTTTCCTCTCAATGCAAAACCACCTTCTAGATGAGGGATGACGAGCACTTCAGCAGGGGAAGAAAGGGTTAAATTTCCCTTACACAGCTGACAGTGTTCCTGCTACTGGTCAGCCACTGCCACCCCCAGCTGGTGCTAACTGCACCTTTCAAAACCTGCACCTTAGCATGCAAGTAGCATCACATCAAATTTGACCTGAAGACATTGCACATGTGAAAATGCAACCTCACCTTTGCTTCTTAATTACAGTTTTGCCGTTTCTTTACCATGACAGGCGTCATCAATATTTTTGGACTAGTGGGCACATTTTGAATTCTGAGGGAATGCTAGGGGTGCCGGTCACAAAATGGCTGCCATGGACGCAACACAAAATGGCTGCCACAGGGCGCATAGCATAACACAAAATCACAGAGAGACAACAACAACTAAGAGCCCTAGGCTTTCCATAGGAAATCAGCTATGTCCTGCTGGTCCTGACTATGGAGATCACTCTCTGACACACAAACATCAATGTTATTGCTATCTAATAACAACAGGGAGAATTCCTTGGTACCAGGAAAAATATGCAAGGAAGCTGCACCAATCTCATTTCACAGAGTGTATCTGCATTTTTTTTGCCTCATAACTTTTTTTCTAAGAGGGCTGGAGACTTGATTTTTAAGAAAGTGATAGCTTAGAGTTTGGGGCACCCACCCAGGGGCCTTCAGAGGTGCCATAGTACCTATGGGCCCCAGGTTGGGTACTTCCATATGATATCAGGAGAAAAGGACTCTTAAGTACATGAAGAAATATTCATTTGAGGCCCAATTGATTTTAGCAATTGTGAGGGACACAATAGATATGAGAAATAAATGGGAAATGCAATAGTAGTGTACAATGCACTATCAACGTCTTATAGTAAGTAAATATGAAAGTAATTATAAAATTGTTTATAAGAGCTCTTGTTAAGCAAAAACTAGAAATATAAAACAATATACACTGAGGAAAAAAGCAAATTAAAACCAGAACAAACCTCTAGATTGAAACAGAAAAACCCTAATAAGATGTAATTATTAATTATTACCCTAATTAATTGAGATGCAAGCTAGAAAACTTTTCTCAAAGCAATCTAAAAAATGATGTCCACATTTTAATGATACAACCAAATATCTGTAAACCAATGGTTATGAATAATGCTTACCCAGTAGAGAACTCCTCCTGCAGGAAACACGCAAAGGCCAGAACCAGTTGCCTCAGGAGGAAACCTTTAACAGGTGCAACGATTAGAGTTAATGGGGGGAATGTTGAGAGTATTTTAACCCTTTAATGGCTTAAAGGAACTTGAAGAGCTAAATGCATTTAAATGCCTGGACATAGGTGGCAAAAAAATGGGTTTTCTCCAATTTGACATTTGCTCTTAGTTACAGCTAAAGGCCAGGTAAAAGAGCAGGGCAAGGGGGTAACTGCTTGTAGGAATTGTGGACGGGCCCTCAGGTGAAGGTGTGTGGCTCAGCTCAGCAATGCACATCTACCATAGTATGCCATGTTATCAAGTGAGACACAATCCACTGCTAGCACTATCAAGCTGAAATAGCTCTTTAGGATCTGACAGCTAAAGGCTGTGGAGTTTTATCACTGTATCCTTCATCTGAATGCTCTGTGGCAACTTCTCATCTGAAAGGATTTTTTCCCTCCTGATTTTAAGGGGTTTTTTCCATTTGGAAAAATAGTGCACATGATAGGATATGTCGCTTCCCCCCCCCCCCCGGGCCTGGAGGAACAAAGTGGGTGGGTCTTTTCCATAGCTGTCAAGTTCTCCCTTTTTAAAGGGAAATTCCCTTATGCTGAATAGGCTTCCTCGCGAGAAAAGGGAAAACTTGACAGCTATGGTCTTTTCTCCCACCCTCCTGCTACCTAAGCACAACTGTGCAGCTGTGACATTTCTCAATGTATAGGAAAATGTGATCCTTTTCACTTTTCTTCGGGGATGAGGCAGCCCTTTCAAACACAGAAAAACTCCTCCCTGGATGATGGACACACCAAAGAAGGTTTCAGGCTGAAGCAAAAACTATGCCGTCGCTTTCCACTGCACAATTTCAATATTTGCTCATTGCCTGGTTCCTTAATACTGCGTTCAATTTAACACTGTTGCTTTCAAGGGCTAATGCATACCTCTGTTTTGTATTCGTTCAGTTAGGGCATCATGTCTTGCTACTGAAATGTGCATGAGCTGATCAGCTGGCATTCAAGGGTCAAAGCGTATAAAGTAGCCTTCGCCAACCTGATGCCCTCCAGCTGTTTTGGACAGCAACTCCTAATGGCCCCACCCAACTTGGTAGGACTGACTGGTGGAAGCTGTAGCACAAAACTTCTGGAAATCATGAGGTTGGTGAAGGTGTCTATAAAAGTTGGTGGTGGACTACAATTCCTATAGTTCCTGACCTTTGGCCATGCGGACTGGGGCAGGGACAGGTAATCAGGTTGCCTCCTCACATATAGGAGCTCTCAGCATGTACATCTTTACCCCAAATGGCTTCTAGCCCTGTATACCGGTACCTGAAGGAGCATCTCCACATCCATCATTCAAAAGAAGCCATGAATGTGCAGATTTGATCTGCCCCCCCCAACAGGGCTGTAGTTAGGGGGTGGTGAAATGGGCAGTGGGGGGGTGGGGCGGCACAAAATTGGCTTTAAAAAAGATGCCCGTAAAGATTGATTGTTGCCTCATAAAAATTGGTTTTAAGTAGAGGGTGAATTGAATGGGTGGAAGGGGGTTGGGGTTGGAGGACAGGCAGAAATAAGAGCTACATAATTTGTCCATGGCTAGGGGGCGCAATCTGGATGGTTCTGCCAGGGGCGCAAGATCACCTAGCTGCGGCTCTGCCCCCCAATAGTGGGCTTAGCATCAGAAGTAATAATACTGATAGCTATTTAAGGACAGTTGCAACCATCTATCTTTCTTTCATAACTTGCTTTATTTTTCTTTGCATCTGGTTCCATTTATGACTCATACTTCCCAAACATCCATATGTTGCTGCAGAAGGACTTCAGCTTTACTTGCTTCATAGTGAGTTGTAGCATTGGCTGCCAGCCAAATAAATGTAATAAAACCACTCCCCCTCCCCCAATCCAAAATAAAAATGAAATCTCATTTGCAGTGAGAGTTAATTAGCAGTCTGTAAGCCATTTAAGCAACTTGTGTTGTGTTGTTAGAATCATAGAGTTGGAAGAGACCACAAGGGCCATCCAGTCCAACCCCCTGCCAAGCAGGAAACACCATCAAAGCATTCTTGACATATGCCTGTCAAGCCTCTGTTTAAAGACCTCCAAAGAAGGAGACTCCACCACATTCCTTGGCAGCAAATTCCACTGCCAAACAGCCTGATATGCACCTTCCAACTCTGTTGTGGCTTTTCATTAGCTACAATATGGAAAAGGCTGGCTGCACATTCCAAACCTTGGCTGCTAGAGTAAATTTTGGACAGTCCCCCTGTGGGCTCTCTGGGTGTCACTTTTTGCATCACCTGTTCAGAGCACAGTGACACTGGTGAATCTTAACGCTTTCAATATGGAGCTGACAACAATGATTTTGAGGAAATAGGCAGCTTGTCAAGAAGCTTGTGTACGAATGTTGTTTAGTTGTTTAGTCATGTCCGACTCTTTGTGACCCCATGGACCAGCGCATGCCAGGCACTCCTGTCTTCCACTGCCTCCCGCAGCTTGGTCATACTCATGTTCGTAGCTTCGAGAACACTGTCCAACCATCTCATCCTCTGTCATCCCCTTCTCCTTGTGCCCTCCATCTTTCCCAACATCAGGGTCTTTTCCAGGGAGTTTTCTCTTCTCATGAGGTGGCGAAAGTATTGGAGCCTCAGCTTCAGGATCTGTCCTTCCAGGGAGCACTCAGGGCTGATTTCCTTAAGAATGGATAGGTTTGATCTTCTTGCAGTCCATGGGACTCTCAAGAGTCTCCTCCAGCACCATAATTCAAAAGCATCAATTCATCAGCGATCAGCCTTCTTTATGGTCCAGCTCTCACTTCCATACATCACTACTGGGAAAACCATAGCTTTAACTATACGGACCTTTGTCGGCAAGGTGATGTCTCTGCTTTTTAAGATGCTGTCTAGGTTTGTCATTGCTTTTCTCCCAAGAAGCAGGCGTCTTTTAATTTCGTGACTGCTGTCACCATCTGCAGTGATCAAGGAGCCCAAGAAAGTAAAATCTCTCACTGCTTCCATTTCTTCCCCTTCTATTTGCCAGGAGGTGATGGGACCAGTGGCCATGATCTTAGGTTTTTGATGTTGAGCTTTAGACCATATTTTGCACTCTCCTCTTTCACCCTCATTAAAAGGTTCTTTAATTCCTCCTCACTTTCTGCCATCACGGTTGTGTCATCAACATATCTGAGGTTGTTGATATTCCAGTTTGGGATTGTGTACAAATGCAAGTGACTAAAAATGTCCTCACTACTGAAGTTTTAGAATCTGAAAGACCTGAAAGACCAGTGTGTGTGTGTGTGTGTGTGTGTGTGTGTGTGTGTGTGTGTGTGTGTGTAAGAAGAGTTGGGGAACACCATTTTCAAATTACTTTTTAAATGTGATGTTTTCCATTCCTATAATTTAGCAAGACCTCGCTAGATATTGTGGATGGTATGTCTATAGTCGAAATCACTCCTAGCATCATTTAAATAAAAATATATATTATTTGGAGCATATTTTTTTTAATGAGCTTGGGTGCCTTAAGAGTTTTCCTTCCCCCAGGAAAATGTATGCAAATTTCACTTTCCATGAGGGAAGACTCTCAGGAGCCCAACCTCTACTACAAATTGACGTTGGAAGGGGTAAGGGGAAGATGGGCATCATCTCACCTCTAACACCCTGCATGCTTTCAGATCAGGATACCAAAAGAATATCTTTTCTGGCATAATCCTGCCCATTCTTTATGATTTGCTGGGGAGGCACTATTTTGTATCTCATCCAGATCTGAACAAAATAAAAACTATGGCAGACCAACATGGCTACCTACCTGTATCCAGATCCGAGACGTGTTTGGTAGAGACAGGTGGCTGGTAGAGAGGTGGCTCCCTGGAGATCCCTCTCCTTGACATCTTTCTATCACCTTCTTCAGAGGTGGCTTCATTTCTTATTCATTCATTAAATTTGAATGCTGCCCTTCATCTGTAGATCTCAGCTGGGTTTGCAACATTACAGCATAAAATACAAAATACCGTACATGATAAAAACAAGGACAAAAAACACAAACCAATAAACCTCCCTCCCCTCCCCCTCCCATATCAAGATATCTTAAATGCATATCTTGATATGCATTTAGTTTTTAATCTCCTTTTTAGCAGGCGCATCACATAGTGAAACGATGGAATTTGTAGCAATGGCCACCAACTTGGATGGCTTTAAAAAAGGGTTAGACAAATTTACGGAGGAGTAGGCTACTGGTGGCTTCTAATCCTGATACTTACAGTATGTTCTGCCTTCACTGCTGGAGGCAGTAATGTTTTTGAACACCAGTTTCTGGAAACCACAGGAGGGGAGAGCGCTCTTGTGCTCGAATCCTGACTGTGGGTTTCTCACTGGCGTCTAGTCGGCCACTGTGAGAACAGGATGCTGAACTAGAAGGACCGCTGGCCTTTACCAGCAGACTCTTCTTAGGTTCTGAATTTTATTTTCTCTCTTAGTCACTTTAATCCTGTTTAACTATTACTTTTATTTTTAGCTGCTTGGGCCTTTTCCTAAATGAAAAGGTGTGTTGAGGATGTACTGAAATAAACAAGACTTCTGCTGATTGGTGTTTTCTGAGCGATGTTTTCCCAGTTTGAGCAAGAGCCATTGAAACATCTTCCACAGGAATGTGTGGGGTGCTTGTGGGTGGTGGAAAATGGAGGGATGGAAAATCTCCTTCTCCCGCCTTTCTGTGAATTACTCTGGGTCATAAATTCTCATTGCCAATTATTGATCCAGTTGCTGGAATTTACCGGGTTACTCTTTCCAAGTTGAGGTCACCACATGTCTTGTTAGTTGCATGCCCTGCTAGTTGTGACTAGAAATGAAGGGATCTGCACATACCCATACATACTTGCCCCATCACACCTGCTCCATGCCAGCCTCTGGGATTAAAGGAAACCTCTCCAAACAGGCAGCAGCAGAGACTGGAGTTAAGTGGGGGTGGCAGAAAGAGCAGTTCTAACCGTGAATGCAAAGTAAAGAAACCCAGGAGACTTGAGTAAACGATTGCAAATGGCAAGAGCCTGGAAGCTTAAGCAAGAAGAGTTTGGTAGATACAGCGAGACTTATGGGAAATGGAAATTATGTTCAGCAGAAAAATGAGAAATTCCAGGACATACAATGAAATTTTTCTCGACCTTTTTCTTGATTCCTGGCCAGATGTCTTCTTCTGACCATCTGCAGTGCTCCCAGCTATCACCCACCATTTTATTTGTACTGTTGTAAAAGAATTTGATGCATATAAAAAGAAAACAACAAAAAGATGCAGCAATGAGAGACTTGCCATTTGGAAATGCACAGAGATATTTGTACTGTTAGAATTTAGTATGCAAATCTTCAGTTTGGAAGAGATTTGGGACAATGTTTCTGCATCCCTCTGCTTGTGAAAACTTAATTAAACCCTTTGGGACTGTACTAGAAAGGCAAGTGTGTGTTTAGAAGTGGAATCCACTTGCTTAGTGTAGGTATTCAGGTGCCGTCTTCTACAGATATTTTCACGTAGTGAGATGCTGGATGGATGATATCATAAAGACTGCACCAGATGTTTCTCTGGGAATGCAGAAAAAATATCGGAAGGGGCTAGAAATGTGTAGGCCTATCTTTTCTTCATGAGTGTTTGGAAGCCTGAATAGGTATTTTATTTATGAACCACTTATAGCAGGAAATCAGAAACACAATAGCAGGAAATCAGGATCACACCTCCCCTATAGATATGATGCACTAAGGCAAGCATTGAAACTGTTTACATATACTGTATTTACTTTTTAAAAGCATAAGCCTTATTTTTTGTGTTACAGAATTGGAACATCCTTTTTGTTCATGTTTTATTTCTAGTTCAGTGGATACTAAATGCAAACACTTAAAAGTATCTGCATAGAGATGAATAGCTTGCTGTTTACATTTTTATGTGCAGATCTCAAATCCCTTGGAAATGGATGGCCCTGTTCTAGGACTTGTCTGAAAGAGAGGGAAGAATTCAGTTTGACAGTACAATATGCAAACTGGCGTTTGCAAGATGCAAAGCTGCTGCTTACACAGAAGGCTGCCTTACTGAGCCAGACCACTGGTCCATGTTTAGCCTTGTGTTCATCAACTGGAAGCAGCTCTTGAAAGTTTCAGACAGGATTCTTTCTCAGACATAACTGGAGATACCAGAATTGTATGTGGCATCTTTTGCAAGCAAAGCATGTGGTCCAATACTGAGCTACATTCCTTTCCCCAAGTTCTGGATACTCTTAGTTGAAAACAAGCTCTTCTGGTACATAAATGAGTTCAAATTGCTACCATATAATGAAGCCTGGGGTGAGAGAGAAATACAGTCAAACCTTGGTTTACGATTACCTCGGCGAGCGACCGCCACGGACCTGGAAGTGTTTACATCCGGGTTCCACGGCGTCGGGTGCACAGAAGCGTGCCTTCGGGGAGCGACCGCCTCCATGGAACGGATTGCGGTCGCAAACCGAGGTACCACTGTACAAAGATTATGGCACCTACCAATTATAGGAACGATCCCAGATAACTATTGTGTCATGCCAAAGGGGTTGTCCCTGAAAAGTGATATGGATAAACCAACCCAAAATAGCCTTTTTGTGTATATGTCTGTCCAGGAATGTGTTCTATATATTATTGTGCAAAAATGAGGGGGAGCTGGAACTATATTGGAATTATTATTATTATTTATTAAATTTGTATACAGTCCTTGTATACAGTATACAGACCCGTAGATCTCAGGGCAGTTCACAGCAATCAGCTCAAACACGTAGCAAACACAATGAGGAAGAATACCACATCCCTGTTCCTTAATTTAACCAAAGATATCCACATTTCATTGACATTTTACCAACAAATTAAAAGAAAATGAGCCTAGGGTAACAATGACACCCTGTGTCTCTTGTTAAAAGCTACCAAAGAGAGGTAGGTCGTCTTTTACCAACATAGAACACGGTATCGGCAGAGACTTAGCACTGCTAATCCCCCCCCCCCTGCTTACTCTTAAGTACCTGGACTACAATGGAATATAGAGGTAAGTGCATTGCTTATTTAAATCATTGCTGGGTTGTAATCCTGAAATATGTGCAGATTAATAATTACAGATTTGTCAGGTTGTTTACAGACAACAAGCTGTTGCAGACTCATCTCTTTGGAAGATACTCAGGTCAAGAGGTTTAAACGTTTGAGTATGGGCGGTGCTCAGATGATGTTTTATGCTGATTTTTTCCTTATTCAGAAGTGTGCAATGGATATAAAATATTTGGCAGAAACATAGCGATAGGCAAGACAGCCAAAGCGTCAATAGCCCATAGGCTTTTACTGTTATTTCATGCAAAACCAGGCCAGTTACATGCGTGCTCATGCCCAACCAAATGTCACATTATGCAACATGCCGTCCAATCCTATAAGTCTTTATTTGGAAGTAGACTCATTTCTATGGGGCTTATTCATTCATATAGAAGCATAGGATTGCAGCCTAAGAGAGCGTCATTGCTAGCCTGGAGGAAAAAAAATAAAACACATGAAAACTAGACGCTAGGTATGTAATGTAACTGTATATTTATTTCTTTTTTTAAAGAACACTCCTTAAATGTATTGCAATTCAATATACAAACTTTTTTCACAGAATTATAATCCACTAAATAGCACAGAAATAGACCCCAGAATTTTCTTGACTTGCGTGTATGTATATTGGGGAGGGGCAGGGTGAAGGGAGCAGCCTCCATCATGCCTTCCAAACAAATAAGCAATGGTTCTTTCCTGTCTCCTCCTGAAACCACTGCATGCTATAAATGCCCTAAATCTCGAAGGAGAGAATTTATTTTCTCCGCTGACCTTTTCCCTTAGATAAGACATATGGGGATGGTAATTTTTATTCTGGTGAAAAAATGCCTACCGGTTGTCTTGGTTGTCCAGAAATGGCTGTCAAGCCTTCGTCTAAAATTCCCTCCCCTAACCCACCCTAAAGTCCCCACATACGAGTGAGATAACTTGGCAATATGACTAGGCTCCTTGGCTATCAACTGGTATGGAGCCCCCCCCCCCAGGTCATTTCCATGGCTCCACCTGCTGCATGCAGTGCCCAGCACTGACGACCACAACTACCGGCCCCGCCGATAACAGAGATCTATACAGTCAAACATGCTTTCTCACCTGAGCTGGAAGCCTGATTCCGCTATAGTCAAAGCCAAGGGAGCCAGAGTTCCATTCTTCTTCTTCTTTTCTTTTTTAAAGACACTTTAATAAAGATATGTGGTGCCCTATCACCTGATCCTGCTTCCGTCCAAGTCAAATTCACAACTTCCACTGACTTCACTTGGAGCAGGGTGAGGCTTTTAAGTGTCCAAACAATCTACATGAAATTGCACCGCTTTTTTTTCTTTTGCTTTTTTTAATTCGCACATATTTACATGGGGTGGAATGTTTTCCCATTTTCTTTTAAAGGAGCATATAGAGCAACATGTTCACATAAGACCAAATACTTTTAATATATTTATAACTGTTTTATAAAGCTTTGAAAAAACTCACAATAGCACATGGTTTTACTTTAATGCTTTACGGTACTATCTTTTTAAAACCACAATCAGCACTTTTAAGTTATAGTCGATCCAGCAAACAAGAGACAAAAAATTACAAGAGTTAAGAATGGACTGATACATCCTTTTATCTTATTTTTGTTTTAAACTAATGCATAAGTGCAGAATAAGATACTCTAGTTTAAATATCTTGTTTACAATATACATTTTTTTTGTTCTAATAATGCAACAGTAAATCCCATGCTTCACATAGAAAAGCAATCCGCAACATTAAGAAAAAATGTACAATTTATGAAACAAAGTAAATAAATATTAGTATTACAGAATCAGAGCTGTACATAAAAGCTGTTCAGTTTTAATCATATAAAAATATTTTAGTGCAACCTCACATATATATTGATGCTTTTTTTGTTTTTTGCTTTACATCGTTTAGGTCAAAGTGTCCAAAAAAGGAAAGAAATTACATTTATTACAAAGCAGATACACAAATTCTAAAATATGTACAAATTACTGCTAAAAAAATGCTTATAAGAATATAAGCAAAAGTAAAGAAAAGGCACAAACATCTGTACAGGTTAAAAGTACCAGACCCAATAAGAACTTTGAAATTTCATTTTGGTCAGGCTCATGATGACTCGTAGTTTTACTCAATTCTTTTGATATAACAAAAGTATATATAATAGCAAACTACTGTAACTTAGAACCGGCATGCTATAAAGATGAATACTTCCTTCTATCACTAGGGGAGGGGAGTCGGGGGTCGAAGTAAACACATGTATTAAAGTCTTCACACATTTTCAGATCGCTGTGGGTTGCTTTTTTCGGAGGGTGATTCTCTTCTTTCCGGTGTGCTTGATGGGGAATCTTTCTTACTAAGATAGCCTAACTGTCTGACATCCGCACTGCTTTTGCTGTAAAAGGTGGAATGAGATACTGCAGTCTGTGATGTACCAAAAAGGTCCTTTTCGCCACTGTGCAAGTCAGGGGAGGTGGCTGAGGCACAGATCTGGCCTGGCTCAGAGCCACTAAAGTGTTTAATGCTAAAATGTGCACTTTCCGAGGGTTCCTGCGGAGGCTCAGAATCCCTCTGCGACTGCTCTGTCCCATGTAGGCCTTCCTCGGCTGCGATTCGGAGAGAAGCTATGGCTTTTGTACAAGTCTGTATGTTTTCCTCCTGCTCCCTCTCGACGACGCCGTCTTCCGAAGTGCTTTGTTGCAGCAGCAGCAGCTGAGAAGGCGATGCAGCGCCTTGAGCCGCAGTGTGCAGAGCGTGAGGGCAGGTGCGCTTCTCATGGTGCTTCAAAACAATGCACGATTCTTGAGTGATGGTTTCCGAAGCTGCCCTCTTCTTTTCACCAGAGCCCTCTTTGGGGAGGGACAAGATGGACGGAGGATGTAAACCTGAAAGGGCTGAAGGTACCGAGTGGACCATTTGGATGCCGCCAATGGGCATCATTGGGATGGGTGCACGAAGCTGCTGCTGAGAGTGTAGTGGGAGGTGGCTGAAGACATAGTCAGTAGGACTCTCAGGGAACAGGTTAGATCCGTGATGCTCCAGAAGTCCCTTTTCTCCAGAAATATTGAAATAAGATCCCTGGAACAATCCTGGTCTTGAACTCTGCAAGCAGAGAAAGATATTGACAATTAGCAGCAGCTATCACAAGACTAGCAAATCTATTCTACAATGCTACCTACGGTTCAGCAAAATGTGTCATAAAGGACAAGAGGTAACATGCAAGAGACATTGTGGCTACAAAACCTTGCCACTCTGCCATCTAGAGCAAATTGCCACTATAAGATGCTCTGCAGAGCAAATACTATCATTCAAGCAACAGTAGCCCTCTTTATACATTTTAAATTTGCCTTCCGAAATATCACACACAAAGGCTCAGCTTATAAACAAATGTCAATAGCTCAGACACATATGAAAGCAATGTTGATAGATCTGCAGGAACACAGACATGTCCCCTATTCTTTGTTTTCCTCTATTTGTCAGTTCTTGTAATGTAATATTGAGAAGGAGGAGGAAAACAGCCGAGGCCAAAATAGCCGACTGGTTAATTAGAGGCAATGCGCCCCTTTCCTTTCTGTGACAGTAACAATGGTGATTGGTTTTCAGTTGTTGCCTTCTTCTTCCCCCCTAAGATAACTGAAGGCAATAATATTAAGGTCTGTGGGAGTGCTCAAATGCATCAGGAAGCCCATTCAACGATTCAAAAATTGCTACTCTTGTGCATCCAAAATCAATTCTTTCCATCCACAGGGAATAATCCTAATTGTGGAGAACAAAACAGATGATAGAAAGGCAGCTGTACTAGCTTGTTCTAGGAAGGATCTTGAGAGTCTAACTCCTGGCTTGCCCTTCCTGGGACACTTTCCTGAGAAGCAGAGAGTGAGGAAGTTAATCTCAATCAGCCATTGCCAACCTGCTGTCCTCCAGGTTGCAGGTTTGATCTCCTGAAGGGAAAGCTACATATTCCTGCATTACAGGGGGTTGGAGATGATCCTAAGGGCCCTTTCCAACTCTATGATTCTAGAGTTCAGATCCAATGATGTTTTGGACTACAACTCATCTTCAATGTTCTTTCCAGACAAAAGCCAGCAAGTCAAGGCACACTGAACCTTCACTTGCCTATGTACATGGATGTTCTTTCTGGTATTTGCCAATGGAAAGAATGATAAGGTGTAGAGTCATTTTAACACAGTACGATAACTGATGGGGCACGGGAGAAGGCTTTTTTTTGGGGGGGGGAACTATTCAGCTCCCAACAATTGCAACAGGACTACCAGGATGCTGTTGAGGAGACCCCTGTTGATCCTTCCATTAGTTGTCTATGCCACATGGTTTTCAGCACTCACTGCGGCCTGCCAGTGACTCTTCCATAAGGTTCTGTTGTACAAATCACTGCCCCTTTTATCCATTGTACCTCTGACTAGAATAAATAACACAACTCTGTTTTATGCTTTGCTTATGCCAACAATTCATAGTTACAGAACACTATCAGATACATAAAGTTCACGTTTTTGATTACCATGTTCTTTTCAACTCACCGACTGTCCCAATGGAACTGATTCCGACTGCAAATACTGGCCCATGGGCAATGTTGGGTTATGGTACAACCCTCTTCGGGGTGATGCTGCTCTAACTGAGGCCAAATACCTTCTCTCTCTTCGTGGAGACAGATCTCTTCGGGAGGATGCGTCTTTCCCAGGTGACATGGGTCTCCTTGGTGATAGATGGCGTCTTGGTGACACATCTCTCCGTGGTGATAACTCTCTCCTCAGTACAGCTTCCTTCCTGGGTGATACGTGTCTGATGGGCGAAATCTCTCTCCTTGGTGATAAATGTCTTCTAGGTGACAAATCTCCTTTGGGCATCAAATACCTCTTTGGCGAATTATCTCTGTACGGTGAAGAATCATACCCAGGTGAGGACTGTCGGCTAGAAGATGAAAAGTCTCTAGGAGAGTTGGACTCCAAAGAAACAATGTAGTCTTCATCCATGCAGCAAGGTATGTCAAGTCTATCTTTGTCCGGTTCTGAATCTGTACTTTTGTTCTGGAAAAACCTCTGATATTCTGTCATCTGTGAATCATCACAAGTGTCACTTGGTGTGAGGAGCTGAGTAACCTGAATGCTTGGTAAAGTGACCAGTAAACTTATCAAGGATGAATGTCCCACTGAACTGTCAGGAGAACCCCCATAGGATGCTGTAGCAGCATTCACAGATGAGGAGAACCTTGGGGGTTGGGGGCTAGTGCTTCGGGATCTTGTTTTGGGTGTTGAATCTCCAAGGGTGTCATCAAAATCATCCTCGTCTTCATCATCATCATCGTTGTCCTCTCCATCATCTCCATCAGATTCCTCAGCATCAGAGAACTGGTGCTCCATTGACGAGCCAGCCATGCTGCTCTTCTTGACTTCGTGATGTGTGTCATCCATATTTTCTGAAACAATTGTGACAAATCATAAGTCAGAGACATACTTCCAGACTTGACCATACAGCTTTCCCACACACAAAGCAGCTGTCACAATCAAGCACTAAAATACCATTGTTTTCTATAGTCTCTAAAACTTCAGCATGGTAGGATGAGAACCCAAGTCACATGGTGACTGGTAGGGGTTTGACAAAATAGCACTTACAGGGTCTTGAAAAGCTACACAAAATAGCACTTACATGGGTTTTGAAAAGCTACACAGTAACTCTCAGTGAACTCAATGTGACTTACTTCCAAGTAGACATGTTTAAGATTGCACAGTTAGCCAATCGGTGCTTGGCATCTCAAGTCTTTACCTATTAAAGATTTACTCTGTAAGCATGAGGCCTAAATTAAGATTTTCCCTCCCAACAGAATTAGGAACTAGGATTCTCAAGTGCCCAAGGATGCATCAAACTGACAGGAGTATAATCTGGATTCCACAGTTTGCAGAAAAATTCTGCCCATTATCACCTTGTACACCTTGGACAGGTCTCAAACAGCTTGCGAGGCGCAGAATGTTTTCACACTAATTGGGAATGTGTTTGCATGTCAACCTTTAAGAATACTCTGCGTGCTACAAGCAATGTTTATGCTCCATTCGGGATGGGGTGGGGGCAGGGAAGCCATTTTCACAATCAAGGAAACCCTACACTCAGTAAGCCTCAGACAAAAATGTCAAAATTGTTTCGATGCTTTGTGTTGACATGAGAAAATCGGGGGGGGGGGAGGTTCTTAACACATCCTCTCTTGTCAGCAAGTGATAAAATGTGATGCGTCATTTGCATATTGCAAAGGCCACAGCAAGTCACTGAACTCATTGTGACATACCTGCTTCTTCTGTTTCAGCATCATCCACCGATGTCATAGATACCCCCAGCTCCAGGCATTTTTTCATGTGTGCCTTAGATTTCATATGTTTTGTCAGATTTCCTGTGGAAAGATGACACTAATTAGATGGCACTGGGAATGGGGAACTTTGTTGGCGTTATGCAGTCTCTCCCCCCCCCCAAAAAAAACCTAGATAGAGAACAAATAAACTGGACAGACAGATGCAACATATCCACTCATTTTGAACGCCATTGTAGCAAGAGTAATTGCATATACAGTATTTGCATGTATGTTCTCAGGTGCTGGTATTCTTAGTCCTGGTGCTCAGGACTGTTTAGCCTATCTTCTTTTTACTGTGCTGCTCAGACAACCCTATTATTATTATTATTATTATCAGCAGCATCAGCAGCATCAGCAGCATCATTATTTCAATCGTGTTTAGCATCATCCTTACAATCAGTCGGTGATTAGCTGACGGAAACATGCTGGGAAAGGATTGCCACTCAGTTGTTTGCATCGGATCCTAATACAAGGCCCCAAAACAGGGCCTTTAAAAGACAAAGCACCAAGGGACAATCTAGGAATGATTTAAGACCAGACTGGGGTGAATTCTGATGCTGCCTTTCCACGTGCAGAACGGCTTTTAATTCTGCAAAGGTAATAGAAGGGAAGGTGATTTTTGTCCCTCTTTCCCCTGCAAATCCCCCTCAACTTCTGAAAATTAGTTTCCAGATGGTTGTGTGATTTTCCAGAATAATGTGGCAGAAGGTGACACAGTGGGCTGCAGAAGATTCTAAGATGGTTACTTCCCTTTCAGCTGTGTTAGGGGATGCCTCTGCTGAATCAAAGCCACTCTGCAAGCAGAACAGCAGCACTGATTTTCAGCCCCTATCTTCTAGCTATGTTGGCTGAAATACAATTCAGGAAGAGACTTGTGGAGTCTCTTATGATCACACAAGCTTTCGTGGGCAAAAGTGGGCTTCATCACATGCTTCACTTCTACAGACTCACAAAAGCTTACACAATAATGACTTGATACGCTTGGAGGTGCCACAAGAGCCTGTCGTTGTTTCTGCCGCAACAGACTAGCACAGCCACCCTTTGCAATTTGTTACTAAAATATAATCCATAACCATATTTGCCTGAGAATTTGAGTGCACAAAGAATTATATTAGTTTTTAAAAGTCTCCCCTTGGTTCTTCGTTGTCATGGGTAACACCTCAAAAATGTACAGCCAGAATTTAGGTAGCATTTAGAGTTTTAGCACGCTATTCATTTTTGTTTGCTTATTTATTTTGCAATCTACCCAGAGTAGATGCAAGATAATAGAACATTTATTTATTTGGAGCTGTGAGGACAAGATTGGAAAGGAAGGGCATAAGTACCATTAATTTAATAAAATGAATGATGGAAGCCAGGTCTTGGTCAGCCCCAGTTGCGGCAGTGTTAAAGATATTCTTGGCTGCTGCAACTACTGTCTCCACCAACAAACAGAGCAGCTGCGTGGCATCAAGGACCACCACCCAAAGACATGTGTACTTCTGAAGGAGAAGCATAATGCCATCAAGGATGGACAATGTTCCTGACTGCACATTCTTGAAACAGCTAACTATCCACCATCTTTGAATTGTATGGCGCTTTTGAGAGTTGGAGCCCAGCAACATCTACCAGGGCCACCAAAGCAGCTTCTGTCATATTAATGCTGCAAAACCGGCAAGGACCTGCATCTTTCATGCAATACGTGCACACACACTACAACGTCACCATGGCCAAGAGGTATATTAGAAGCAGGGTTTGCCAAGATTTAGGGAATGTAAACAATAAAAGAAAATGCCAATGAAATATCCCTTTAAAGGATCTGGTTCCATGGGAAATCCTGCTCCAATGAGTACTGCTATATGTATTGCCTCAGGCTGACAAATGGAAGTTTCTCCACCACCCCCTCTTTTGAGTTGGTAAGTACATGTGAACACAAGCTATCATATCTCAATCCATAATTAATACCACTGTGGATGGAGTGGCCCATCTGGAGTCTGTGGATTTCTGCATTATTTATCAATGTGAAACTGACCCACCATAAACGCAGATCAGGAATTCTCTGCCCTGCAGCTAATGTTCTGCTTCTGCAATGTGCCACTGCAAATGTACAATCCCCTAATGTAATTAATACTTGCACCATAACATTTGGAGCACAAAAGTAACGTTTGCCAAGGCAGTTTTTCTTTTTCTTTTTTTTAATTTTATGCCACTACATTTCCTTTGCAGACAGATGGGCTGGGCAGAAGCCCATATTTCTTAATTAAGTTATACAGAGTGGCTCTCCATCTCACATAAATCCTTGAATCACTTAGATAAAGAGGTGAAAGTTGCATTTCAAGAAGAGGTCTCGTTTTCATAAATAAAACCACCTTGCTTTAAGAAAACCTCCTTTGCATTTGGAAAGATGGTTGGCAGAGAGCCAAGAAGAGACCACCCCACCCCCGCCGCCCCAGCATAAGAACAACTAAGTACCTTTTGTTTTGAAGGCAAAATTGCACAACTTGCATATATAAGGCCGTACATCTGTATGAGTTCGGATATGTTTTTTGAGCATGCTTGGCTTCTTGCAGCGAATCCCACATTCTTCACAAATGTACTTTCCACGCCCTCGTCCTCTGACATATACATAATCCTCGTTGGATTTATACCTGTTGGAAGAAAGGCAATATCAAAATGGTGTTTTTAAGCATCCAGATACACAGCCAGTACCTTACAGCAGCATCTTTAGTTTTAGGTCACATTCTGTGGCTCCACTAAGAAAATCAATAAGGTTTCTAAGCACTGAGCATTTGCAAGATTAGGAACCAACTTGGACTTGGAAGAAATGCTACTCTCATGCAGGCTGGCACCCAGCCCTCTGAAGAATGCACTCTCTGTAGGGCTGTCCTTCGGCTTGGCCTGGAAGCTCCAGCTGGTGTAGTACATGGGGGCTGGGCTGCTGATGGGAGCACGTGGCTGACAGCATGTGACACCTCTGCACAGGCTACCCATAACCTACCAGACCAGAGTCAAGGTTTTTGTGTTGCTATAAAAAGCCCTGAACAAACATGGGCCTAGGGTCCATTAAGGACTACCTCAGCCCTTATATCTCAGTTCGATCACTGAGATCATCGGGGAGAGTTTAGTTATGGAGGCCTGAGTGGCATTCACTAGAAGTGGGGCCATGCAGTGGAACACTCTTCCAGCATCCTTACTTTTGACTTTCAGGCATCTCTTGAAGACCTTTTTATGCTGCTGGGCCTGTGCACTTGTTTAAATTGGTTTAGCCCATCACTTTAATTATCATGTGTATTTTTTATGGTGTTTTACGTTTTATAGTTGTGCCTTACCCGGGTATTTTATGAGGGGGCAGTATAGAAATGCTTAAATAAATAACCAAGAGCCTTTACTTTCAAGACATTCACCAAAAGGGAGAATCTGATCTGACTCCTAAGTCAGGTGCTAGAATCTTAACTACTGTATTTTTTTTAATCTTCATGATACGTATGCTATTTTTATTGTTGTTCTAGCCAAGACCCCATCAGTATGATACTCTGAATTTTCCTTCTCCCGTAAAATCTCATAGACTAACCTCCTTACTCTTAAAAAAAAACCTCAACACCTCTCCTATTTGCCCGAGCCGATTCTTTTCAATGACACAGGATGATCTGCAGAATTCAGAACAATATCAACTGAGCTTACTAAATTAGTGAATTTCCTGAAAGGTGGCTTCTGAAATCCCCTTGGCATTTGGAGTTGCAGGTCATCGAAAGCAAATTTTGCTATTCAAATGTCTTCATTTGAATCATGCTACCTATCAGTGGCTAATGCTGTTTGAATGATGATAACAAGACAGCTTTCACCACCCAGGCACACTAAGTGAACTTGCAAAAAGAGTAAACTCATTGCTGATATATAAGTTTCCAGAAGATAAATGAACTTCAAACCATAGTTTCAGAAGCTGCCTCCATCTTTAAGATTAACCATTTCAGTATTACATCCAAACCCTAAACTGTGGTTAATCGAAAATAGAAGCAGAATCTGCTCATGGCCATGCTGGAGAGAAAAGGAAAGGGGTAGCCTATGAGTCTGAGGCTGCTTGTTCTTAACATGCTAAGCCATGTGAACCCTTCCATTTTAGTAAACCACTGTTAAGGCTAACTACAGTTTCCTGGGTTTGGATGGTACAGCAAGCTGTAGATAGTTTTAAAAAAATGTATATGGATGCTTCAAAACTCCTCCTCATGGTTGTATTGGATGGGAAGGACAGAGCTGAGAACTGTTCCTCATACATCTGAACTAGTTCAATATGCTTTATTTTAAAATATTTTTGAAGAACGGGGGGGGGCTAATATTAAAATTTACTTGGGCAATAATGAAGCAAAGACTTTTGTCTACAAGTTATTGTTTGAAATTGTATAAGGAAGTGTTTAAATAAGACACAGGAGGAGCTGGTGGGAAATGCGTTGACTGTGGTTAAAATAGTAGCAGCAGGAACTGGAGAAGTAATAGGAAGTTGTCTGTTGAGGAATGTCTTGGAAAATCCTCATCTGGAATACCAAAAAGCAAGCTGACTGCTAGTGTATATATATATGACTGGGAAGGGCAAATGTTGGTGCTTAATTTAAAGCAATGCATCGTTTAATGTTTACTGGAATCAGAGTCAATCTATAGAGGAAATACTTCAATGGATCTTGTCAACAGTTTAATGAATAGTACATATCAAGGGAAATCATAGGAGTTACTTGTTTCTTTATTAGCTTGTGACCCTGCTCTTTTCCCTAAAGGGCATTCAGAATGCCTTTAGTTCCATCTTCTTTGTTATATTTTATATGGTTGTTTTAACTCACTGGTAGCATGCATTTTTGTATTGTTTTGCCATATAAATGTTTTATTGTAAGACCACTATCTACCTAAACCCTTATTTATAAAGGCAAAAAGTAACTTACAAATGGCATATTTCAAAATTACAGAAGAATAGCTGGGATACAAACAACCTCTAGACTTTTGCCCATAAATCCAATCTAAAGAATTTTAGATTCCTTTTCATGACAGGGTAATTTCTCCCATCCTGTCAATGCCTGATAATAGTTTCAAAAGTCAGAGGTGGTTGATGGCTCAACTATTTAAAGAAGAAGAAGAAGGAAAAAAGCAAGAATTCCAGTGGATTTTTAATTTCTCGCCTTTACTCCCTTAATTCATGGTGCAATATCCCAGATTTTCAGCAGTTGTCCATTCAGGTAATGATGAGATCCAGACCTGTTTCACCTCAGTTCACTTGGTCGACTCAAGACCATGATCTTGGACCTAGCACAAGCTGCTTGCATGAACCCTAAATTGGACCCTGTTCTAAAAAATAACAGAACACACATGATATTTCCAAATGTATTTTCTTACCCTCCTTCAAAAATCTTAATTCGCATTGGCTCAGTTTGTTTGGATACGATATCTTTATCACCATGGCTGTCTCCTTTAATTCTTTCTTTGATAACATTCCCCGCTACTTTCTTTTCAAACTTGCTGCCGTATAGGAAGAACGGCTCCTGTTTCATCTGTGAAATGGAAAAACAACAACACAGAGTCACTAATTGTTGTTAATGCTTGAAACTCGGAATCAGTGCCACAAACGTAAACAGTAAACTGCATTGTGTCATATTACTGTAAATGCTTTAGGACATACTTAGACCTTACATCATCCTCAGACTCAGAAAAGCCAATTAATCTGGCCCTTTGACTTTGTCAAGGAATAAACAAGATAGGCAAGAGGCAGCAGAGGAAAGTTTTTGAAGTGCCCAGGGATGCTGTAAGCACAACACCTCATCATGCCGCCATATAAACACAAAAAGGGAAAGATAAAGGAGACTTACTAGGCGATCAAAATCTGTCCACTGCTAGCACTGGGATTTCAAGGCACAGTCTGCTCAAAGCCATCTGGCCCATCGGGGTTGGTGTGGTTAAGACACACTAGTTTCTCTGCCTACAGTTCAAAAGGCAGTGATGTGGCAACAACCCATGTCCAACTGCCTTTGATCTCCCCAACCCAAAGCATTAGGTACTCATTCATAGCTGAGACATAAACCCACAACTTCATGGGAAACAATCATGTGCTCTAACTAGGAGGAATAGTATAGTCATGTCAGGGCTGGAAATATCCTGGGCCATTCCACATTTATTGCTAGTGCCTCATTATCTAATTTATTTGGGCTTTTAAAGGATTGTCACCTACAATGTTTTGGTTTGTTGTTGTTTTTTTTTTTAAAAAAAAGGCTGGTGCCTTGAGCTGGACATGTTTTTCCAGCCATAGTCGATAGCTTCCAAGTTTCTAAAGCCCATGACTAGGATATGCAGATTTATCTTTAATACAGCACTAACTTCTGGCAACAACCTGTCTAATTTTCATTTATTCATCTTTTAACCAAGAGGTATTAACAACACTGGAGAAAATGAACATGGAAACTAGGGCCTCCAAAGTTGTTGTCTAGATTTACCAGTTTTTCAAAGCCATGAATTTTATCTGAAGGCAAAATGATATACAAAGAGACAACAGGGTTAAAAATAAAATAAACAGAGGCCACATCTATTTCTCAGAGTATGAGGCACTTATATAGGTTCATTGCGTTCTGGTTAGAATCCAATCTTCTATCTTGCACTTGGGAAGAATTTATATATAGTGTATTACAGCTATTAAATATATATATACTGTGTGTGTGTGTGTGTGTGTGTGTGTGTGTGTGTGTGTGTGTGTAAAATTTAAAATAAGTACATCTTCTGACACATTCTGAAATACCAGATGTACTCATTTTTTTCTGGTTTTTATGCTTTATAACAAGCCAGTTTTAATGGCTCTTTGGAACAATTTCTGAATATACTTGGAAAGTGTTGAAATTGTTCGGGGTGAGATCCATGACCAGGATGCCACATCCTTGTTTGCTCCTGCTTCCTGAGAAATCCCCTCAGAATTTGCATTCCAAAGAAAGGTATTCATTACTCATTACACTGAAAAGACTTGAGTGCATTTCGGTTTGCTGTATACTGTAAGGTCTAAATAAAAATGTGTGACTCTTTAAGAATTGGTTAGTTACCTGAGCAAACTGTTTCCATGCACTTGATGATGTCAGTTTCCCTGTTCCGGGCCTATACATTGGAGCCAGTGTATACATTTCCGTGCTGTTTTTCTGCTTAGACCGTAGGAGGGCAAGGGTAATCTTCGTACTCAATCCTGATGGGTTTGGGTTACAAGAACTAATGCACCATGAAGCATAAACAGAAGATTTCAGGGTTGTTTGCTGAACAAAACTAGGCTTTGTGTAGTTTAAGAAGCACCAGCTCACAGTTGTGGTAGTGCGCAAACTAGGGAACTGTAGGATTTGCTGGAAGTCTGTGAGATCTGTCAGGAGAATTGTCGAAGTCACCGCTTTCCCACTTGGCTGCGATGCCATTTTTACCAACATACCAAACGGCAATTTCTGTTGCTTGGGTTCATCTTCTATCTGGCTTTCCGCTGATGGCAACCTGGTGGGGCTGAGACTCATGTCAGATGATGCTTCATCTACGTCCAGTTCTTCTGGGGATTCTTGGCCTTCCGAGGTACCACTAGACTTTTGCCCTGGAGAAGCAGAGTCAAAGCTAAGGAGCTTCTCCCTGCTTACTGGGGAAAGTTCAGTGAGAGGCATGTTGGTAGCTGGCAAATCTTGAGATGATGAGGACGGCAACGGAGAGGAGGACGGCACACTTTCTTTTGGCTCAGTAGTACAGCTCTGCCTAACCAGCTGAGGCTTTTGAGGTCTGGGGAAGCTTTTCTTTATGTCTGAACTGGTGAGTTCTACAGCACTTAGCTCCTCAACAATCTGCCCATACATCTTTTCATCCTTTACTCTCTTTTGTTGCTTGGTTTCCATGAAGAGCTCCAGGCTGCTTGCCGGTGAAAGCATTCGCTTGTTTCCGCCTAGGGTAGAGGCACTATCTGAGCTGGAGGTTAAGCACAATGGGATGGAGGGATCTAAGTTCAGGGACAAGGTCTGCGGTACTTTCCACAACCCTCCATGCTGGCCTAACATCTGCGCTATGTTGAATCCTATGTCATGCATGGTTGCACTGGTGGCTAATGTCCTTTGAGAAAGAGTCTCGTCGACTTTGCAAATGACAATGGCAGGGCTGCTGCTCTGAGCAAGAATCTGGGAAATGCTTGTGTACATAACACTACCATAGGATGGCACATGGGTCTGGATTCTGACGGGAACAACTGTGCCCGGTAACGATTGGGCAGGCCCAATATTCTGGGTTTCAAAATCCACCTGTAGCTGTTGTTCAGAAGAGGTATCGGTTGATTTAATGCTACAATCGGGCTGGTATGTTGCAAGTGCATTTTTAGAATACTGTCCTGATGTTCCTGAGTAACGCTGGTAGGTTTGCTCTTTAGCATGCACATAATCAGCAGTTTTCTTTCTGATATGCTCCTGAGCATATTCCAGGTGGTAACCAGGGTGGCTTTCGGTTGAGAAAGGTTGCTTGGAGTAAGTTTTCTGAAGCTGCTGTACAAAATGATGTGGAAAGGGGGACTGAGAGAGTTCCGAAGGCCACAGGGGCTGAGAGGGCAAGTGAACCATGCAGACCGACGGATACGGAAACTGCAACAACGTGTTCTGGAAGGGGAGAAAGGGAACCTTTTCCTGCAGTGCAAACAGATGTTGCTGTTCTGTTGAGTATTTGCTTGGAATATAAGGTGCTTGCGGGATTGAGGAATGGGAAAGTGGAGATAAACTGGTGCTGCGTGGGGGACAAGAACTGGCAGACTGCTTCCCAGAGTCATCCGATTGGACAGAAGAAGGGGAATGAGGCCAAGCCACATGGGAAGACCGAAGGCCGGCGTGCCCGTGCTCCGTTTGCTCTTGCTTTATATTTTGTTCCATGCTTGGATCAGCTTGGGAAATCTCCGGAGAACCACTGAAAGAAGCCTGGCGAACCAAAAAGCATTTTTTCCTTTCTCTTGCTGGAGATAAAGAGGTAGGAGGCAGACCTACTGCAGAAGCATGAGTCAGATTCCCGTAGTCAAAGGATTTGCTTCGGATCTCAGGGATTTCAGCAGGGTGGGGGCAGGGCATCTGTTCGGACGAGCAGCGCCTCATTTCCTTCTGTTGGTGATGCCCAGGGACAGAGAGTGAGTAACCGCCAGCCGGGACGGTTAAAAACTCAGACTGTTTGCCAAACTCATCCTGCCTTGTTGACGTTACGAACTTGATACTGTCCTCCCTCTCGAAGGACATGGACAAACTGGAACTATGGGACAAATTGCTCTCTTGGCTAGGGCTGCGAGAAAGGCTCGTCCCCGTGGACTCAAAGCTGGACTCTCCAGAGGAGTGCTCCAAGTCGGCCAGCCGCAAGCGTTTCTTCTTCGGAGGTAGCTTCTCGGCTGGCAGCTGAGAAAGGGTTTCACTCCTCTGTGGCCACTGGAACTCTTCTGCAGGCTTCTCCGGCTCTTTGGCTGGGGCTTCCCTCTCTCTCTCGGGTTTATCGGGCTCCTCCGTCACACGGATTTCAGGTACCTGTATATTATGCTGGCGAACAAGCCTGGGCTGCATGTGATATGACTGAGAATGTTGGGACAAAGAAGGCTGCTTGCAAACAATGCTGTCCGCATTTTCCATTTGCGGGACCCTATCTGGGCTCATTGGGGAATCTGCAACCTCACTTTCACAAGTCTCAGACGATGAATACATCTTATCTTGCTGGCAAACGACAAGCTCTGTAGATTCAGACCTTTCAAACGAGTTGGGCCGGCTTAATGAATTTGTGTGTTGAATGACAGAGATTACGTTGCCTTTTCTGTTCAGGGACTCTGAAGCCTTTTCTTGATCGCTTGTCAAGGAGCATTCTTCTAAACTTGTGGCTGGGCTTCCAGACTGCAGGTGGGATCTGCAAATTTCAAAGCGGTCCGGGTGAGAGTGCACAGAACTGTCGTGGCTTTGGATGGCATATCTGGTCCTTGGTGCCTCCTGGACCTGTAATTTAGGATCAAAATCGCCACTCATAGGGCTGCCGGAAGCACCGCTGCACAGGGATGGAGTGTCTTCCTCATCTCCAACACTCTTTTGTATTCTGCGCTTTCTAGTTTCAAAGGTAATGCTATATGAAGAAGATACCGCCTGCAACTGTGCAGATGATTCGGGATAAAATTCTCCCCCTTGCTTTGACCCGCCCAGAGATGGTGTGTCTCTATAGCTTTGCTTCAAAGGCCCATAATCTTCCCATTTCCTGTAGTGCTTTCCAGAGGCATCCCCCTCGTAAAACGGCCTCTCCCCTGTTAGCAACTTCTTCTCTCTCATGCCTGACCCTTTTTCTCCTACAGTTGACCTGCTGGAAGCCACCATAATGTTCTTTGCTATTCTCCCATGGTACTCTGAATCCGAGTGTCCTTCCTGCAGCGATGGCAGCTCAAAGGCTGCTTGTCGTATTAGCATGCGCTGGTGGGGGGTTCCTATTGTCCCAGGGTAAAACACATCATCAGAACCAGTCATCCTCTCATCAAATGAATGGCTTCCTCTTAAAGCTGGAGGGACATTCAAGTTGGTTGCAGATGAAGTTGGCATGGAGTTGCTTCTAATAAGTGGGTTTGTATCTGCTGGCGGCTCTAGGAGAGATGAATCACTTGGGTGGCTTCCTGGATAAAGCATTGATTCACTTTTGATGGATGATGTGACATTCTGAGACTGTTTGGATTCCATACTGCTGTCGTTAAAGACTTGGCTACTTTTTATAGTGCTCATTTTGCTAGGATCAATTAGTGCTTCTTTATTTGGAGACATTCGCTCTTCGAGCATCTTCATTTCTAATCTAGGGTTTGTGAGAGGTAGGGGCTCTGCCTTGCCTTTTCTACCCATCGAGCTACGATCCTGATTGGCTGTCGCTAAAGGTTGTGCCATCCTTTGATTAATCCTATAGAATTTTCCAAAGATTATTTCTTCATAAGACTTTGCGTTTGTATTTGGTGGGCTTATTTGCTGCTCGGCACTCTCTGAGCGCGAAAAATAACCAGAGTCAGTACTTCCTTTGCTGTGGGGGCTCAAGAGATTTAATGACTGCTCAGAATCCTGCCCTTTTTTCTCAGATAGTCTTAGTGCAAGTCGCTGCTTAACTGTGTGAGAGTCATCAGACTTACTAATTAATGTGTTCTGCAGATTGTCAGATCCAATGTGTGGGGAGCTTTCACATGGTAACTGCACGCCACTTTTGGGAATAATCAAAATGGGGACTTTCATTGGGTTGCCCAGGGATTCTTCTATGGATGAGTGAAAGCCACTTCTGCTACCAATGTCCAATGGAATCTGCGGAACGGGGCTCAGTTTGTCAGAACCTTCGACAAATATCGAAGTCTCTTCATCAGTATCTGTACTCTGCTCGCCATCTGAATGTATCTCTGCCTCCACATCGATAAAACTGGCGTCTAGGTCCAATTTAGATACCGCCGACTCTGTGAAAGGTACTAATCCCGCTTTGATCGCATGGGCATGCGATTTCCTGTGCTTGTATAAATTGCTCTTTGTCTTAAACGAGAAGCCACAAGGGACACAAGGGTACGGACGTTCCCCAGTGTGAGACCGAATATGTTTCTTAAGTACACTAGGTTTGGCACAAGCCCGGCTACAGTATGGGCAAATGTATTTGCCAGGCTTTTTGGGTTTGTGTTCTTTCTTATGCCCATCTTCCGAATGTTGCTCTATACACTTCTGAGAATACTGGCTATAAGCAGGGTTCAGACTCGAAATCTTCTTCCTGGAGAAGCTTCCGCTATGGCCATGCACGTGAAATGGAAACAAGTCCTCGGAGGCAACCGGCTGCAGGTGGCCAGGAAACTGCCATTTGTGGCCTTCTAGGCTCTGATGCGGTTTCAGGTTGTGCAGGAATCCTTGTGGCAATGAATGCTGGGGGAAAGAAAGTGAATGTTGACATGAGTACGGACTCGGAAGGTGCTGCGTGTATTGCTTGTCTGTGGCTTGCTGGGCAACATCGCTAGATGACACTCCTTTCCCAGAATTGAAAAGCTGTGCAGATGCCGGGTCCCCCATGTGTTCGGGGTCCCTTTGTGTCTGTCCTTCCAGGCTGCCAAGTGCGCTCATCTTAACATTAGCCGAATGTTCCTGCCTCCATCTACTTGGTACTTTAGCTGTTTCTCCAGACCTTGAGGTAGCATTTTGCCCTACAGCTGTATCTCCGGAGTCCATTTTGTCGTGCAAGGTCTTAAGTGCTAGTTCACTTGAAAGCTGTTCAGGCACATGAAGTGTCTCCAGTGCTGTGCTTTTTTAAAGTTAAGTTGCTCCCATTTCTCCAGAGCTGTTCCAAGTTCACAGACTTCTCTTTCTCTGTGGAACAGTCCACGCAGTAGTCTTATAGGCATTAGATCTTTCGTAGCTCTATGCTAAAAAAAGGCTAAATTGTCACACAGTTCTGTTCATGGCAGGAAGTGTCTCTGAACAGTTTTATTATACATCCATCAAGACTTGCTGTGGCATTTGAACATTATCCATGGTTTTTAAGTGTTCAGAAGAAGAATGATCCAGGGGGATATATTTGCTCGTCAACTAAAGCAGGCTTCTAGACATTCCTCCCAAAAAGATGCAGTAGTCTGTAAGAGAGAAAGTTAAAAGAGATCAATGCGACAAAATACATAAGAGAGAAACATTCAATCGAGTGAATGAGGCTGGAACTAGATGTTCTCTGAGTCACTTGGTTGTTGCTGAAAGCAGCTGTCTCCCATCTCTTCCTCCTTTTTTCCTAATGATATTCAACAAGCCAATGTGGTGTGCAGTGGTTAGAGTGCTGGACTAGGACCTGGGAGATCAGGGTTCAACTCCCCACTCAGCCATGAAGTCTCTTGGGTGTCCTTGGGCCAGTCACCAACACTCAGCCTAACCTGCCACACAGGGATATTGTGAGGATAATATGGAGGTGGGGGAACCATGAACACAACCTTGAACTCTTTGGAGAAAAGGTGGGATATAAATGTAATAATGATTTCCTTAAAAATAAAAATAAAATGGAAAGTGTGTGACGCGGTGTTACTGAGCTCTGATTTTCCCGAATCTTGCTTCCACTTGATAACAGCTCCTTAAAAGGTAAAGGGACCCCTGACCATTAGGTCCAGTCATGATCGACTCTGGGGTTGCAGCGCTCATCTCGCATTATTGGTCGAGGGAGCCGGCATACAGCTTCCAGGTCATGTGGCCAGCATGACAAAGCCGCTTCTGGCGAACCAGAGCAGCACACGGAAACGCAGTTTACCTTCCCGCTGTAGTGGTACCTATTTATCTACTTGCACTTTGGCGTGTTTTCGAACTGCTAGGTTAGCAGGAGCTGGGACCGAGCAACGGGAGCTCACCCCGTCGCAGGGATTCGAACCGCCGACCTTCTGATCGGCAAGCTCTAGGCTCTGTGGTTTAACCCACAGTGCCACAGCTGCTTAGAGGTGCCAAAAAGCTCACAACATCATGCTGCTAGATGTTACAGAGGAAGGGGAGGACCAAGGACCACTGTTTACAGCAATAACAATGCAGCTTCTACAATGTCTAGTTCTGGCCTGATACCACCAAATATATCTATTAAGAAACAGTGCTTCCACTCAACCTATCTGTGCAGACAATATAGGGAAAATATCTATATGGAGAAAATGCTAAAAACAAACAAGCAATGGCTCGAATGGAAGTTTGTGAAGTTGCACACAAAAATATGTTTGGGTTTTTGTTTTTGTTTTAAAAATGAAACGACATAGATTGGAATAATAATAATAATAATAATAATAATAATAATAATAATAATATATTTATACCCTGCCCATCTGGCTGGGTTTCCCCAGCTACTCTGGGCGGCTTCCAACAAAATATTAAAAATACATTAAAACATCAGTCATTAAAAACTTCCCTAAACAGGGCTGCCTTCAGATGTCTTCCAAATGTCAGACAGTTGTTTATTTCTTTGACATCTGATGGGAGGGCGTTCCACAGCGCGGGTGCCACTACTGAGAAGGCCCTCTGCCTGGTTCCCTGTAACTTGGCTTCTCGCAGTGAGGGAACCACCAGAAGGCCCTCGGAGCTGGACCTCAGTGTCCAGGCTGAACGATGGGGGTAGAGACGCTCCTTCAGGTATGCTGGGCCAAGGCTGTAAAGGTCAGCACCAACATTTTGAATTGTGCTCGGAAATATACTGGGAGCCAATGTAGGTCTTTCAAGACCAGTATTATGTGGTCTTGGCAGCCGCTCCCAGTCACCAGTCTAGCTGCCGCATTCTGGATTAGTTGTAGTTTCCAGGTCACCTTCAAAGGTAGCCCCATGTAGAGTGATTTGCAGTAGTCCAAGCAGCAGATAACTAGAGCATGCACCACTTTGGCGAGACAGTCCGCAGGCAGGTAGGGTCTCAGCCTGCATACCAGAGGGGGCTGGTAGACAGCTGCCCTGGACACAGAATTGGAAACCACACCAGTAAGCATATATTATCCGTGGAACAATAGCAGTAATTGTGATGGGCAGCAGGACTACCTCATGTCAGAAGCAGCAAAATGATATAGTGCTGGAAGGGACTATGGGAGATAACGACCAACTAAAAGATACTCTGAATAGACCCGCTGAAAGTAGTCAGCTTAAGTCCATTGATTCTACAGGGTCTACTCTAAGAAGGATCATCTCTGTGTTTCCACCTGGCTCACAAAGTAGGAAGGAGAAGCTATGTGTCCTGCCAGACACTGGCTTTTAAGGGAAGATGATTACAAGATATGCATATGCAAATCTTGTTCTTGTGGCTCCCTACTCATATCCACACAGATTAGGTCATGCTAGGTCCAACTTACGTGTGACATGCAGTGGGTCTCTTGATGTTTTGAAATTTTACTGAAAAGCAGCAGCAGGGGGGCACCAAACTAGACCCTTTCCACTGAGGATTCTATTCCCAATCTAAATCCCCTACAAACTGCAATTAGCCCACAGCTGCTCTGTTCCAATTCAGAGCCCCTGATATATGGTTTAACATGTAAAGAATTAATATACCAGGAATTCAGCCCATACATTAGCCTAGTTTGGTCCTTACAACTTATGCAGCAGCATCCGGTGCCAGCCTGTTTGTTGAAGACCTGCAGCTAGCAAGATTCTTTGCAAGTCTTTGAATGCAGAATATGCAAAACTATCAAACAACTAAGGCAATTACTAGATCAGGCCATTGGCATCTAACCCCAAAAAGCTGCATATGTCTAAGTTTTACTTAAACAGTTTCTGCTTGTTTTCCGCATAAATACCCTGTTTCTCCGAAAATAAGACGTAGCCATAAAATAAGCCGTAGCAGGATTTTTAAGCATTCAAGGAATATAAGCCATACCCTGAAAATAAGACATAGTGATAGGCACATCAGCAATGTCAGCCACAGCAGCAGGAGGAGGAAAAAATAAGACATCCCCTGAAAATAAACCATAGTGGGGGGTTTTGAGGAAAAATAAATATAAGACGGTGTCTTATTTTCGGAGAAACACGGGTAAGAGCCATGATACATGCTACTAAGGATAGGATATCTCCATTTCGTTTTGAAATCTTTCCTGTTCTAGTGCCAGAGCAAAGGATATCTTTAATTTGAGTATTGTTGTTTTTTAAGTTACCTGCATCTTCTTGGCATCTACTGTACATGACTATCTTGAAGCTTCCTAGAGGGAAAGAAAAGACAAAACAAAAATAATTAGGAAAATGTTAAAAATTTATATGGACCTTGGAGAGAGAGAGAGAGAGAGCGTACTATTTTAAAATTGTTCCAGCGCTTATCCATCTTCAATGAATAGAAACTAGGGTGGTTTTTTGGGGGGACGGACGGACACATTACCTTCTGTTCTGAAGAATATGTTTTTTAAAAAAAGTCCTAGCCAATATAGCTTTTTATGCTACATCTTTGAGTATACAGTCAACAAACTCCAATATCTCTGCCACTGGCCTCCCCAGCAGTGCTAAATAAGGAAATGAAGCTGTTGTATAGTGAGTCCAGGATGGGGGGTGAGAGACAAAAACTGACAGAAGAAACAAGGGATGGAGGAGGGGAAAGACCTCTGCAGGAGATCAGTTCTTACCTGTGTCCGTGTAGGGGGTGGGGAGAGAAGTGGGGAAGGCTAAAGAGGTGGAGAGATGGAAGGGAAGAGGAGAAAGAGGAAGGGAGAGGGAGGGAGGGAACAGGTAGAAAGGAGAGCGCAATGCAATTATGCAACATTGCAAATCCCACCTACATTTGTCTTTGGCTCCACACACTTTTGGATCTAGATCTGCCCCCCCATTGGTTGAAACTCTGTTTTCCCAGTAGTCAAAATGTCCTCAATGAGGAAAAGTCCCCACACCCCTGTCATAAAAGGAACGTCTGTTCAAAAGGATGGGAGAAATCAATAAATTATTTTTGCACCATACTTACTATGTTTCTGAATACATGGCTTCATCTAAAGAACAGGTGTTGGCTTACAAATAATTTTCAAATTGCAATGTACAAAATACTGGCTTCATTAATAAGCTAATTAATTATCTCACTAGCCAAGCACCAAATAAATAAAAAGGCACAGTTGCTTGGGGGAGGGAACTGACTCTGAAGAAAGCCAGATGGTTACGAGCAAAATAACGACGCTATTACATAAATAAAGGAAATAACATCTTTCCTTCTTACCAAATATCTCTCTCGGCCACAGTGATGAAAATGTAGGTTTATTGTACATTTTGCCACCATTGCCGCTCCCCTGACTAATCTGTGTAAAAAAGCATTGCCCACCAAAGTAACTTGGACGCCAGAGTGTCAGCGAGCTTTTGTGTTGTTGAAACAAGCCCTGACCAGTAATAAGGTGATGCTAGCCCCGGACCAGCAGAAACCCTTTGTGGTCCAAACGGATGCTAGTCATACAGGGCTGGGAGCAGTCTTGCTTCAGAAAGATCCCGAAGGGGAGTTGAGACCAGTGGTTTACCTGAGTAAGAAGTTATTGCCCCGTGAACAAAATTACTCCACTGTGGAAAAAGAATGTTATGCGCTCCTATGGTCTCTCTCTAGGCTGAAGGTTTACCTTTGGGGGGCGGAGTTTCAAGTGCAGACTGATCACTCGCCTTTATGTTGGCTATCACGCATGAAAAACTCCAATCAGAAATTGTTAAGGTGGAGTTTGGCCTTGCAGGATTACAATTTTACTGTGGTTCATATCCCTGGAAAGCAGAATGTTGTGGCGGATGCCCTCAGTCGCTTGTACCAGTCTGTTGAGTAGCTGTTATGTTTATTATGATCCTCACAGGCTGGGTGTCCTACCTTACAGGGGTGTGCGGAAATGTGGGACGCCTTGACCCCAAATTTCCGTTAGGGAAGGGGGTGTCATGGATTTAGGCACAGAGCATCATGGGAACTGCAGAGATTCATGGGACTTTGGCCATCGAGAGGGAGAATGGCCTGGGAAAGTAAACTTCTGAACCTTAAGAGAAAGATTTCTGACTCCTTTGATCCCGTGTAACCTTGCAGCTGTGAAATCTCCCATTCCTGTGCGATAAGAAATTAGGGAGGAAACTCTGTCCGGTGTGCTCTGAGAACTGAAGGCGTTAATTGCCCTGCAGGTTGATTAATGGGTAAACACAAGACATCTGTGTAGCCTCTATTTGATTGACAAGACTAACGGTTGTAGGTCCTTTGATTGGATTATTCAAACCTCAACTCTAACGTAGATTGGATAATGATCCATAAGCCCACGTGGAACACCTTAAGAGTTCTGGGGATTTAAGTCTGTTAGAGATGAGCTTCTTTGGTTCCTTTTGTCTTGCAAAATGGCCCAGCAAGGTACTGCTGTTCTGTTCGTCTTCAAAGAGCCTGAGAGAGACTGAGGTCTGCTGATGGCTCTTGACTGCAATTTGCCAGGATGGAGAGATGCAGTCTTGGATCAACCTTATTCTAAGTTTGTACTTGTAAGTTAGCTATTCTTTTCTTGTTTTATCTTTGTATTCCCTTTACTTGAGAACTGTTGCATGTTACCTTGTTTAAGCTATTTTATAATAAATAGTTAAAAGAGATTTCTTGTGGATCTTGGTCCTTTCTGGTTGCATTGCTAAACCCAGTCCTAGGCTGCTTTGCCCTCTACCAGGCAGAACGTGTATTCTTTGTCCCGGAGGTCTGTAAGGGGACCCTCCCGGGTGGTGGCAGCGATACCGGTTTAAAGAAGTGTTTTTGAAACCCCGTTCGAGCCATAGAGGTACAGCCAGACCCTTCCCCGGGTAATAGAGCAGCCCAGCAGCCTCCGGAGGGTGAGTGGGCAGTGCTAAGGGGAAAGAGGTTGAGGGTACTGACGGGCACGAACATCACAGCGGCCCTCCAGATGTTTTGGCCTACAACTCCCATGATCCCTAGCTAACAGGACCAGTGGTCAGGGATGATGGGAATTGTAGTCAAAAACATCTGGAGGGCCAAAGTTTGGGGATGCCTGTTATAGAGTTTCATCTGCCTCCATGCAGCAGGTCTCCATAAGTCAAGTGCTGCATGCTGTGCCTATAGCATCCACTAGAAGTTACCTGTGCACTGTCACGATCTGATGGAGAGTCTCTCTGCTTTTGCCAGTTGTGCCTGGCAGCAGTGGGGGGGGGGTACCATAGCTCAGTGACAGGAAAGGTATCCAATTCAAATAGTCTGACCTGGTATGAGGCATCTAACATTCTGACTAACACACAAGGTTCTCCAAGCGACAGTCAGGCAACTCCAAGCAGTATAACATTTGGACTTCAAATTGCAAACCTGTAATAAAAGGAGGGTCTGGTATTCTACTCTTCTCATCAAGCATTATTGAGAAACAAAGTGAAAACTTTCTTTGGATATATCAGTGATGGAGTAGTATTTATTTTACCAGATCAGATACATTTTATTTCAGATGTTCAATATTTACTTATAGAGCAGGGGTAGAGAGAGGTTATAAGTCTCTTATGATTGTGGCTTTGTAGCTGGCAGTCTACACTGTTTCCCAAGTTTTTCCATGTAGGAATGTAATTTCCAGGACTTTTCACTGGCTCTTCATGAAAGATTGAATGGTTGTTTCACACACACACACACACACACACACACACACACACAGAGAGAGAGAGAGAGAGAGAGAGAGAGAGAGAGAGAGAGAGAGAGAGAGAGAGAGTTATACTAGCTCATTAGCTCATATAGAATCCTTTTCCACATGCAGAATGAACTCAACCAGGAGAAACTTTTTAAATGTAGAAAAGGGTACACTCTACTTCCAAAACTTACTGAATATTTTAAAGTTCTCCCATGCTAGAAAAACCAAAACAATACGATTCATTAAGCTTAGAGAAAGTGATTTCCCCAAAGTTGCAAAGCATGTTCCAAGACCAAGTGGGGATTTGGACTTCAGCGTCCCAAATGCCTGGCCATCATAGTAGCAACTGCACTACACTGGCTCTATTGCAGGCTTGTCCGTAAATATTTACATACAGGCAGCAACCGTTTTGGGTGCGTCCAATATGTGAGCAACCACACACATCACACTGAAGCTGGAAGTGTCCCAAAAATGTCACCAAAAAGGGGCGGAACAGGGTGGACTTACACAGGCCTTGCTGGTGCATGCAAAGGCCTGGAATGCAGCAAATCGGTCACCACCTGTATATGTTTGCTCACCTGTGTTATATATGCTGCTCCATCTAACTAGATGCTGGTTTTCTGAAGCAAATCGTATATTAAAAACTACACTAGATATATTTGATTTAATACTCTTTTGTACGTTATTTGTCGACAAAGGCACATCTGCCAAAATGTGCACATGGGAAAGGGCAATCTGATGCAATTACACCCATGCTGCATGCCTATGTGACATGTTCACATGCATTGTGTGAAGCAGCCCCTGTGCCTTGGTGCTGAGCCGAGCTCTGCCACTCAGAAACATTTAAGAGAAATCAGCATGCATACGTCTCTTCTCTTCTCCCTTCCACATTTTAGGGCGCCTTGAGATGGTGAATCACTACAAGCCAGTCTTCTTGCTTCTTTCCTCAAAAGACACACAATAGTTGCAAAAATAGTTCATGCAAATGAAGCTCCTACAGCGTCACCAGCCAGATGAGCGTGGGTGATCAGAGAAGACTCTGCAGTTGCAAAGAGCAAACTGTTTAAGGCGAGCAGTTGTCTTTTTTTGCCGGGGGGGGGGGAGAGATTGCTCTTGCTGTTCACTGTTATATTAAGCTTTGTTCTTCCTACCCCAAAAACCACCCATTTGCAATGCAATGATAAATGACACCTGACAAGATCTGATCCTCCTTTCCTACTAACACAGGAAGCAGTGCTTTGCTGAGAACCGAAGGTACACTGGAGGTGTCGTTAAAAAATAAAGGCAAGCATAAAATCTAAATATAGCCAGGACTACCCACTGGGTATGACTGTATTCATATTTTTAGCAAGTCTAACACTTGATGTTTTAGGTGGTGTTTTTTTTTTAACCTCACCTAAATGCAAAGCAGCATCCTGGTTTTCAATACAATTGTCTGCTTGCTCAGTTACATTCTTATACATGGCAGGTTCTCTGTGGTGCTGCTAAGCACAGTGACGTTGGTGTATCTAATATGCATCCTTGAGATCTATACTAACTGAAGCTCCTGCAATTGTTACTTTTCACTCTCTCTCTCTTTTATGTAGGAGAAAAAGATAAAAACCCACATTACTTCAAGATATCTCTAAAGAACCAGGGAACAGCTACTTATTACAAAATTCAGATAAGAAAGCTAACTGAGCTAAGGAATGAAGGCTAACAAACATAAAAATCTAGTGCCATTTCAAAAACGAACACCTAACAAGTCCAACTGCAAATCATAAAGGTATTATATACTAGATGACAGCATGCTACAAACCAAGAGAAGTATTGAGAAAATTCTACCTGAGCGGGCTGAAGGAGTCTGATGTATTTCCATCTCTGAAGCTAATGTGGTCTAGGCCCCAGGTAGTAAAAGGGTGAGAGACCTCTTAGGGACACCCTCTCATCACCCCACCCTGGCCTCCTCACAGAGAAGAGTGAGTTGCAAATGCATCAATGAAATAAGGAACAAATGTTATGTTCAGGTAGTTCAAGGCATGCCCCCACGCGACTGAGGGAGAGGAAGGAAGAATGTCACCAACCCTTATGACTGGGTCTTTCCACTTCCACCTATGGCCTATAATTAGAACAGAGGTAGTCAACTTAGTTCAGTGAAGGGCCAGACTTCAGCGGAAGGAACTGTGAAGAGAGGCACAGATTTGTCATACTGCACATGTAGTAAGGTCACAGAAATCCACATAAAGATTTATTCTGAATGTGGGCACGCTCACTAAACTGTATTTAGTTTCCTTCTGCCGGCTTCAGCCATCCAGAAGTGATGTACTGTATATGTCTCAAGAGAAAGACCCCCTTGAAAAATCCAGAGTGGTTCACAAATCTGAATCCCTTCCTCCCATGGCAGCAGGTAACTTCTTCCCAGTACCAAACATATGGTTCCCCCTCTTCCCCGGACGTAACATTTTTAGCACATGGTCTGTTTTCTGGGAGTGGAAGCAGCTTATCGGCAGGTTTCCAATTACAGTGGTACCTCTACTTACGAATTTAATGCGTTCCGAACACACATTTGTAAGTAGGAAAAAAATTGTAAGTCGAATCCCATAGGAATGCATTGGGAGAAAAAAATCGTAAGTCGAAGCAACCCTATATAAAAATTCATAAGTATAAAAAATCCTATCTAAACCGCATCCAAGATGGCGGACGGAGCTCCATTCGTAAGTAGAAACATTCGTAAGTAGAGTTATTCGTAAGTAGAGGTACCACTGTATCCTCATTCATTTCCTTCTCCCACATCCACCAGCACCGTCTTCTTGGACTGTCCTCATCCTGCACCCTCTCCCAGACCACATGATGCTGCTTCCTACCTGCTGCTTCCTGTACCTGGCAAGCCTCATGCTCTCTCCTGTCCTCAAATCCGTAACATGCAGACCCAAACACTAAGCCATTCATGGCATTGTTACTGTCCCCCGGCTCTCTCTGTTCCTCTGACAGGTCAGTCAATGTTTAGAGAGGGTATCCAGACAGTCAGAGAAGGTGCCATGCAGCGTGCATGTCCTTGGCACTGAAATTTGTGGGTCCCCAGAGCTAAGGGGTGCCCAGCCCCTTCATGTGGATTTTGTGGGTGCTTGGACACCCAGGGCCCCAGGGAGTTGGCACCTATGGCTCATGGGCTCTCTTACCAAGAGAGAGAGAGAGAGAGAGAGAGAGAGAGAGGAAGGGAGGGAGGGAGGGAGGGAGGGAGGGAGGGAGGGAGGGAGGGAGGGAGGGAGGGAGCTTGTTGAAATAATCTTTCCACCTGTCAAAATGTTGGTAAAATTATTGTTTACCTGATATGGTTAGTTGTGCAACTGCAGCATGACTCCTCCCTTTGAACCACTGATGATCTCTGGGTTCCTTGTGAACCCACCAACAAAAAACAAAATATGGCTTTAAAATATAAAGATTATTCCTTTACAAAAACACTGGTGAGGTATTGATCCATAGCAGAGTCCTAAGTAGTCCCAAAGTAACTAGGGTCATGGGGAGGATTCAGGAAAGATATGTGTCAAGTTAAGCTCAAGTGGAGGAAATTCTGGAGACATCCTGAGTCAAGTTAATTGAGTGTCATGCCACAAGATGAAAGCCAAGCCATGGGGCAGCTCTGCCCTACTAGTGCTCCTGCTTTCGCTAAAAACTTGGGAATTCTAAGGAAATGGAGAAATTATGGTCCAAATTGTGCTTGAGGGCTGGGAACCATTTACACACAATGCTACTTGTGATTGGCACGGACTGGGATCAGCATTTACTCACACAACAGAGGCTCTCTCTCATGACCACCAGGGCGACTTCATTGCTCAGAGCAAAGCTAGATCGCACATAGTCTTCGGCTGAAGGGTTTCAACTTCCTGCCATGAGCCATGAAGGTGAACCCACCAGTCACAGTAAAAGATCTGAAAGTTTGGGCTCCGGTCATGCTGGGACAGGTAACTTCTTTGTTTCATGCCCTGTACTTCTTACTCCCTTCTGCATTTTCTCAGTTTTGCCTACCTTTGCTCTCATGAGACAAGAAAACTACTGCTTTGCATGTAACCTTTCCCCCTTCCTGATTCTTTCACTTTCCTCCAAACAAAGACTCTGCCTCCATATTCAGAGATTCTCTGTTTCGGTTTTCTGCAATAGCAACTAAGGTTAGGGTCCAGGCAACTAGTGGTTGGGTTAGTCTGTGTAACACATTAACCCTTTTAATTCTATATGTTATGTTTCTGTACTGGAAGCAGAGCAGTGTGTTGCTTATACAGTGGTACCTCGCAAGATGAATGCCCTGCAAGACGAATTTTTCACAAGACGAATGCGTCTTGCAAACTGATGGTGACTCACAAGATGAATTCGTTTTGTGAAAAATTCATCTTGCGAATCACGGTTTCCCATAGGAATGCATTGAAATTTAATTAATGAGTTCCTATGGGCAAAAAAAGAAATTTCAATGCATTCCTATGGGAAACCGTGATTCGCAAGACGAATTTTTCGCAAAACAAATTGACTCGCGGAACGAATTAAATTCGTCTTGCGAGGCACCACTGTAAATCATTTCATATTGGCACATTGGTACTTTTAAAACTTCACACCTTTTATAAATAAGTCAGACAGTCAGGTTGCGAATCCATAGCAGTGACCAGAGGAGGAATGACCACTGCGAGGAGCACAGAAAGAAGAAACGAGGCAGCAGCACAACCGGGTTCCTTCAACTGCCCTAGCTGCAACAAAACATGTCTCTCATACATCGGTCTCTACGGCCACAGCAGGTGCTGCAACTTTCCAACAGTCTGACTTCACCCCCAAAGGCGCACTCCTTTATTGTCTCCTGGGATAGACGGATGCCAACAATTGCAATAATGGTGTGGTTCCTGCTAGCTCTCCAAAGTAAGCAACTGATGTTGGTTTCCTTATTGGTCAATGCCAGGTTCTCCCAAAACAAGCAAGGTCTTAAAAGCCAATGCAATTCAGTCTATGTTTACACAAATGTCTCGAGTCAAGATCAAAAGAAATGCACTGCTCATTGCTAATTCTCCAGTGAATACATGGCCAGAACAGATGTTCACATTCATGTGTGTACATGGCACACTAGCAGATCTTGCAACACCTACTAACCTTCTATAATTGCCCACGAGTTTAAAAAGCAGGCAGGATGGGCATGTATATGTAAAAGGAAGATATACACTGGGCATGTATATGCAAAAGGAAGATATATGCATGTATGGCATTGCAGGCAGGCAAGATTATCGTGGTAGCAATTAATTATTTACAGCAGACGAAGCAGTTCCTGTTGAAGTGATGAGCTACACATAGTGGGCTGAAGTTCTTTAAGTTCCTGATTGGTTAATATAATGCATAATGTATAACACAATGTAATGAAGTAATGTGGTATGTAATTAGAGATGCCATAAAACTCTTGTGTCTTAGCTGGCCATAACTGTTTGCATCCTGCAAGCCAGGCGCATAAATATTTTGCCCAGTCTAGGACAGATATTTCATGGGATATGGTTTATTATTCAGGAGTGCTCTAACCCTTTCACAAAGTATCCTTCCAGTCTTCTTTCGGCATATTTCATGACTAGCTGTCAGGAAGTGACACAGCAATTTCTGCAACATGAAAGTTTATGTATAATTCCTACCCTGCCCTTTTACCCCCCCCCCACACACACCAAAAAAGAAAGTTTTATTGAGTACCCATTTACAAAGTGAGCACTTACAGTTTTCCAGATATCGCCCCTGCATTCCAGACTCCACCAGAATCAAGGAAGGGTTTGAAAAAAAGCTGTAAGCCATGATACAGAACACTGGAGCCTGCTGAGATCTGCCCTACCGCCTCATTTGGCCTTCCTCATAAGGAAAACCAAAAGGAAAAGACTGAATTTGCAGGAAGAGTTATTTCTTCTTCCAGCCCTCCTCTCCTCCCATGTTGGGGCAGCAGCAGTTACCTGACCACCTGTCACCTACTCACTGGGGAGTACCAGGAAGGAGATGGGGCAGAAAGGTCACCATGGTGTGAACGCACTGGAAGAGCCAATCCAGGGCTCCTACTGGTGTGTTTGCCCCTCCCACTGTTACTCCCAGTGCGCCACGGCACCATGGGTGGCTAAAGGTCAGGTAAACGCTGTCAACCACTGTTGCATCTATCTCTTCTCAATACCACAGAATGCCTCTTACGTTTCAACAGAGAAGACAGGGGCAAGATATTCCGGCTAATTATCGGACAATGGCGAAAGGTTCCGAAGAACCATAAAGGGAGGAAATTGCATCATCATCATAGTGATTGCTACTAGTTTTTCAGGGATTAAATTATAGCAGTTTGGCACCCATACAAAGCTGCTAGCTAGACGGTGGAGATAAGGTGAATGTAGGGTTGCCAGACTCAATAGAGGGCAGGACTTCTGTGCCTTTAATTGCCCTGCTCTCTTTTGAGTCTGGAAACCTTAAAGAGAAACCAGCAGACCCTTTTGTTTAATTACCAAGCAAAGGGTCTGCTGGTTTCTCTTTAAGGTTTCCAGACTCAAAAGAACAGGGCAATTAAAGGCACAGAAGTCCTGTCCTCTATTGAGTCTGGCAACCCTAGGTGAATGTGATCCCAATTTTTCAAGTTTTTTTTTTTCAGGGCCATCTCTAAAGACACACATCCTCCTTGTGGTCAAATAGCAAGAATGTCGCTCTTCTCCCCAGAACTTGCTGATCTCCTGATGATCCCTCACAATTTCAAGCTCCGGAAGCCACTAAAGTAACTGCTGATCCTTGTTTGCCTAGATAAGACACCAGCCAACACAGGAGCATCCAGGTCTCTAGCGCCATCATGTGGCAAGTCCCCAAAGACCACACTACATTTATTTAAATGTAAGACTTCTTAACCTGCCCTTCACCACATGGTACCAGGGCAGGTTACAATGCAATAGGCAAGTTATAAAAACAAGCAAAATAATTTTAAAACAAGTAAGACAGTAAAAACAAACAAACCATAACAACATAGATTCAACAAAAGCAGTGGGTCCCACAAAGCAAAATAGAATAAGTGTCAATGGTCACTGGCCAGGCTAAAGTTATGGTGTGGAAGATCCAAACTAGATTGGAGGAAGTTCAGTCCTTCAATTGGCATCATTTCCCTAGTTAAAAACCAACACCCTTCCAAAGCTTGCCAACCATCTCCAAAGTATCTGAAAGCACCAGATTTTATGGTTTGCCAACTGTACCATATTTTACGTATTTATTCACATCTATAATTTTGTGGAATAAACCAGGTGTGGGTTTGTTGTTGTTGTTTTTGCTTTGTTTTTTTGAAGTAGAGGGTTTAATTTAGCCTCCTAATGAACTGGTGCCCAGATCTGCCAGGCTTCAACCTATAACCTGCCAGACATGGCTATGCTCTCTACCTCCTGACCCACCCAGACCCACCTAGTGTCCACTCAAAACCCACCCCTGCATTTATCCACTGACCAGGTATTTTTAAAATCCCTGATCTGGCGAATTATCCAAGGCGAGTGCTGGGTGCTATCGATATATCGTCCAAAACCAGTTTGAAGTCTATATCGTGATATCAGTTTCATAATTTTTGGCCTGGCAATATATCGTGAATCATGGGATGTGTGGGTGTGTTTGTTTATGCAAAAAATAATGACATGGGGGAAATTGTGAAACCAGCCAGTGCCTCTACATAACTCCATCCTTATTACAGACATCGTGATATATCAGTATATCACAATGTTTAGCTGGTGATATATCGCAATGTTGAAAACCAGATATTGTCCAGTCCCAGACCTGAGACAGCGAAAGGACTTTCCCATTCCCTAGATGCCTGCCCTTTATAACTAGAAATGCCCAATGTTGAGCCTGGGGTCTTCATCATCCAAAGATTGTGCTCCATCGCACCTCCCTCCCCAAAAGAGAGGACAGCCCTGCTCTCCACCTAGGTAGCATTTAAATGTTTATGTGTTTGACTGACACGTCGGATAAGAAGCTTTATTCGTAATGCACAGAAATATATGTGGATGATTTCACCCAGGAAACCAGTACAAACATGGGAAGCACGGTGCCACAGGCACTGTTTGTCCTGGAGAATGACGTACATCTCCATTGTTTGAGGAAAGGGCAGGGCCAATCAGGTGCCTTGTATTATTAAAATTGCGTTCCCTCATTTGCTCGTTACGTAGGCTATTCTCTGCCTACGTATTTCACCAGGTTAAATAGATGCACTTGCATTGCAAAGGCACACTGACCTTGCAAAAGGCTCCCCAGTCACAAAAACAAAACAAAACAAAAAGGGGTATAGAAAAGAACCATATCAAACCAAGTCAGTTTAACTGGGATTCTCTGGCTAAAATAGGAGAAATATGAGATGTGTGCCTGACAGAAGTAATAATTATAATGCATTATTAACAAAGCTCTGGTTTCATCATTAACAGTGCTCATGTTTCCACAAAAGATCACACTTTAACCATGCCCAAACCTGCACTGAAGGCAGTCCTCACTGAGCATCAAAATTATATATATTTCAAGAGCTGGAAGCACCAAGCTGATGACTAGCAGGACAAAGGTTCTCAGTAAAATGGCCATTATTTATTTATTTGGGAAGCTTTCCGCACTCAACATCCAATTCTTGTTTTTGTAGCAAATATTTATTCAAACAACCCTATGAGCATGGTTAAAATAATACATATATTATATATTTAAATTTTGTTTTCTATCCCACCTTCCCTCCAAGGAGTTGAGGGTGGCATGCATGGTTTCCCTCCCCTCCCCATTTTATCCTCACAACAACCCTGTGAGGGAGGTCAGGGCTAAGAGACAGTGGCTGGCCCAAGGCCAAACAGTGAGATTCATAGCACTTAAATAAATGGTAGCACTTAACAGTACACACACTGAACTTAATGAAAATGACTAAGTTAGGCACCTTAATTCCCGTAGTCCTTCTCTGAGTACAACATAGTTGAATAACACCCACATATGTAAGCTCCTTGGAGCAGAAACCTATATTCTCTCTCTCTCTCTCTCTGAATGGATGAACTAATGTAGTGTTACACATACCGAAGATGCTGAATAAAGAACATTTAAACAAAAACCACACATATTTAAGCTCTTCTTCTGCTCTCTGAAAAACGTATTTGCTCTCCCTCTTTCAATGTTTGTCATCGCATACTCCTTTGCCCATTCCTGCATGCAATCTGTTAGCCCTTTGCCTATTGAACATGTGAAATAAGTGGCTAATGGGAGCAGCAGTGGTATTCTATAACCCTACTTGTGATGTGTGTCAGAAACTTCAGTTAAGATGATCAACTCCAGCAGGGAAAATTTATAATCCCATTAAGAGATGAAAAACTAAGGCGGAGTGTCACCTGCTTCGGACTTTACAAAAGCTTGCCATTCAGCAGAGAATTGAATGCAGCACCTTCACGTTTGATTTCTACACACTCTTTAGCAGATCACACTGATTCAAATTGCACATTGATGAGGTCTCATTAATTTGGCTCTTTGTGAGGATGCATAAAGACTTAAAGACCATCTCAGATCACAGTCTAAATACAATACAAGGTGCAGCATGGCCGTTAGAGACTTCTCCAAGCCACAGGCGAGAACAATTTTTCATGCGTGTCTAGATGGGTGGGTGGAAATCATGACCTGAACTGCACACAAATTGCTCTGGTCACACAACGTGACCAGAGGTAAATTCTCAACATCCGTCTAGCTGTAACCTGCCTCAAATTTGCATGTGATCAGGACTCATGCACACAAGTAGCATTACTGACATCACAGTGGAAAGGGGGCAGGGGGGGGGCTACTTCCTAGCACTGAGTTCATTTTATACAACCCTCTTCTGGGTCTGGCAGCTGAGTGACTCAAACTATAACCCTCTTACTCAAATATCCCGCCAACTCATTCCACAGTTTCTTGTAGACAAAGCTCTGTGCCCTCCCTCATCTGCCAACTGGCTTGGTTTGGGCATGAGGTGGGGACAAGGATGGAAGGCAGGATAAATGTAAAAGGAAACAAGGGCTGAATTCAGAGAGTCTGAGAAACGCTATCTAGACAAGCACCTTATATCTTTTGGCTAAACAAGGACAAAGCTTTCTATTCCTTGATTTAAATATTGCTATTAGCTTTCTACAAATAATTTGCTATGACCTATCTAAAATGTAACATAACACACACACACACACACACACACACACACACACACCTCTCCATCATCCCAAAAAGAGGGAAAGCACAAACATTACACAAAGGGTCCTTCTTCTGCTATAGCTGATAATATGGTTGAAAAATGGAAAGTTTTAGTGGCTTTTGTTGTTGTTGTTGTTGTTGTTTGTTGTTGTTGTTGTTGTTGTTGTTGTCGGTTTCAGATGTTCCTTCTGTTTCCACTGACATATGTACAGATGCAACAGCATGTATATTATATTACATTTTAGATAGGCCATAGCATAGATAGGCAGGGTCAACCTGTGGCAGCGTTGTCCCCAAAGGGAGAGACATCAAATGGGATTCCCCTCCCCCCTTTTGGTCTACACTTCAGTAAGTTTCCAGTGTGCCCACCCTGCCTGTCAGGATATGAAATTGTAGGCTTTGCACTGTGGACAATAAGCCTGTGACCTTTACCTAGGGTGAGAGCCTGAGAGATGGGACGTTTGGATTGGTGATGTTCCCCCTGAGTGAGAGGCAGAGAGAAGTGTTGCAATGGCATTATTGCATTCTGCCTGGCAACGTGAGGTACTTGATACAGCTTAATATTTGTGACCCTATTTGCCCAGCAGCATATAATCATGATGGTGCTAGGATTTGTCTTGGTGGGCAAGTAGCAGGAAGTTGCAAAGGTGCTGCCCCCATTTCAGTGGTGGTGGGAAAGAAAGGTAAAGTCTGAATGGAGGGGCTGACCACAATCTGAGGCCCGGGGCGGGAGTCTTGTTAGAATAAAGTTATAAACTCAAACGACAGAGCTGCTGGTCCCTGGCAGGGCCCCTGGGCTGAATTAGCTCTCCGAGGCCCTGGGGAAGTGTACCCAGCTGCCCTCCCTACACAGGCCTGCCTAAAAGTTCCTTCAACTTTCCCGTGTCCCCAGAAGTTGCAGGTAGTTTATCTATTGTGTGTGAATGTGCACAAATTATATAATTTCAAGTATGCCACATATTTGGGTCTCTGTTCCATGAGAACTATCTGCACTAGCTTAGATCAGCAACATTTTATACATCCTCATTTATATTTGGTCTTAACTTGAAAAAGTTAACGCCATCAGAAAATATCAGGACAGGAAAGCTTTGAACTCTTCCCTCCTACATGCAGTCCTCGCACAGCTGCTGGCAGGTTACCGTTGACAATTTCCTGTGTAGGGCAAACTGCATGCCACCTCCCCTGCAGAAATAAAAGACCCAACTTGCTCTTAACTGCTGATGGAAACACTGTCATATTTTCCACGAGTCAAGCTTGGAACCATTACTGAACTAACATTCTCACATTTTTCCATATTTTGCAAAAAATAAAATAAAAACAATTCAGTAAACAGCTGCAACCAGAAACAACCAAGGGTTCCTGTCACTGTTCTTTCACTGCACAATGTGGGTTTTTTTTTCCATATTGGAAGCCCAGTTCTGATGAATATAAAAATCTGAACAGGACCCAACTGTCCAGGTTTAGCTGTGCAGACACTTTTATGAGCAGCACAATAACTTGTACAGTTTGGAACGGCATACTTCTAGGAAAAGATTGCTTCCTGCAGATTGCTCAGCTGTGTCTTTTTTGGATGAAATTCAATGAAGTTCATGACTTGCAGTCAAGTTACATTTGCCAGTCAAACTGCTAAAACTGAATGCACACAGAAAAACAAACACACATACACACCAGTGTTTGCTGCCTTATTGCCTCCCTCGAAATACCCCCTCCCTCTCTCATTCAGCTATACCATGTGGCAAAGATGGCCACTCAGTGCATTGCATAGTTTTTTGTTTTTTGTTTTTGGCAAAAACAAGTGGAATAGTATACCTCATCAGCCCATGTATGCTTGTTCCACTGATGCTTAATTCAAAACAACACACCACCATCTGGTGAAAGCTGCTAACATGGATCTGAGTTTGCTTGCCAGCTCGGAACATATTCAGCCTCTGAACTAGATGGCAAAGTACCAATGGATCAAAACGAAGACACGATACAGGACACAGGATTGTCACCGTGCAATGAGCTTTGAGACTGCAAATGTTAGTGAGGCAAGTATAAAGTGAGTTAGCTCCCAGTAGAGAGCGTTCGGTAATTATATCATTTGAAATGTGACTTACAGGGTAGCGACAATCATCATATGCTGCTACTGCTGCACTCGTGATTCTGAACAGAAGGACAGAAGGGCTCTCACTCTGGAATTTGTCCCTAGAACAGTCACTAACCCTGTTACTTGACTCAAATCTTTAGGTCTGTAATTCAAAGTATTGTATTGCCAAGAGGTTTGGCACTGGGAACGCTGCAGAAGCAGGGGTTCCACAGAACAATAATAATTCAGTGAGTCCCCACCCAGGGAGTTTGCAATCTACATTAGACAGATATGACTAGGGGAAAGGCCGGGAAACAACAATGAGGAGTGAGAAAAGGAGTGTCAAATAGCAAGGGAAGGGCAGGTGAGGTGAGGCCATTACAGTTCAGGAAAGGCCTTTGGCATGCGTGGACCAGCTGTTCTCTCCCTGGGCTGCGTTCCAGGGACAGCCGCTGTAGTCAACACTGCATTCTAGAAGAAATTGCTGGTTGGGGCTCCACTTCTAGGTTCAGATGTTGACTCTGTAGCTCTGTTAAAGAGATACTAGGTAAGCTGACAGTGTTGGCTCTCACAACATTGAACGGCAGGCTCAAGGTGTGCACGTTTAACAAGATACCCTCTTGGGAAGTCAGTCACCCAGGCTTCCTGGTTCAAACAGCAAACTGAGCGATGCTCCCCTGCCAGTGAATCTGGTGGCTGGGGCAGAGTGGGTCTACTCTTACGTTGTAAAGATGAAACCCTTACTCACAACCCTGGCACACTCATATGCACGTCAGCCTCTGACTGGCTTCAAGGGCATTGCATCTCAAAATCTTGCCAAGAATAAGATACAAACACTTATGGTTCTTTCAGGAGAGAATGTTAGCTATTTCAATACACAGAAGTGCATTCTATATTTTGGGATCAGAAGCTCAGTTTGTCGTGCCTGAATTGACATCCATGCAGACAGACTCTATTCAAACAGGTTTGTATGGCACAGTACAAAGTAAAGGTCTTTCTCTTCATCAGGTGTTTGGTACAAAATACCTAAATCACAGAGGCAAACTCCAGAAGGAAATACTGATTTCCCTATTACTGACAAGTAACAAAATATATTATTTAAACACTTGTAAACATCAGCTATCCCCAGCAATAAATCAATGTGAGCATATGAATAGAGTATACAGCTAGTTCATCAATGAAACTTAAAATGATTTACCACACTGAGTTGCTTTTCATAATAATAATAATAATAATAATAATAATAATTTATTATTTATACCCCGCCCATCTGGCCGGGTTCCCCCAGCCACTCTGGGCGGCTTCCAACAAAACATTAAAATACAGAAATCCATCAAACATTAAAAGCTTCCCTAAACAGGGCTGCCTTGAGATGCCTTCTAAAGGTCTGGTAGTAGTTGTTCTCTTTGACCTCTGGTGGGAGGGCATTCCACAGGGTGGGTGCCACTACCGAGAAGGCCCTCTGCCTGGTTCCCTGTAACTTGGCTTCTCGTAGCGAGGGAACCACCAGAAGGCCCTCGGCACTGGACCTCAGTGTCTGGACAGAACGATGGGGGAGGAGACGCTCCTTCATTATTAATTTGAGTGTGTTTAGGAAAGTGTGTGTGTTTAGGATGAAGGGCCCAGCAACACTTTCCCTTAAGTCCCTATCTCTTTGCCCTGCTTCCAATATTGTCCTAGGCTGGGTTTTCCCACTTGTGATTTTTTACCTCAGGTTTTACTTGGCCAAATACTCCTGAAACCCTTTGTTTTCCCATTCATTCTTCCTACAATCAATAGTCTGCTTATTGTGTCATCTCCACCTTCAGCTCTGCTTAACTATGGCAGAGAGTCAGAGAATCAAAGAACTAGAGAACCAGAAACTCATAGAATCAGAAACGCAGATAATCAGGCAATGTGAAGGCGGGAGTTGGGAGCAAGTCAGCAACAACTCATGAGGTGTCAATGTAGTTAACACTTTATTCAAAGAAACAAAACAGGCCTAGTGATCACAGTGACTTTTCTCAGTAGGTCTTGCCCCAATGAGGCTGTTGTCAGAACTGAAGTTCCCTGCTTTCCACCACTCTCTAAGGCTCCTACTCCCTCAGGTCCTTCCCCAGCAACCTGAGGCTCCTTTGTCTAGTGTCTCTTTGCTCCACCCTCTTCATACCTCTTTGGGTTCTGGGAGACCAGGAAGGAGAAGAGCTAGTCATTGAAGGAGGTGGAGACTTCAGCAGCCTGCCTCCACTCTGCTTCTGCCTCAGAGTCTGAATTGCTCTCTGCCATAGCCTCTTCCTGTTCACTATACCGTTACCTCTTCAGTGTCCAACATCTCCTCCTACCAATCGGTACCCTCTCCTCCCTCTGACCACTCATCACCGTCCCACTACCAACCCCCTAACTCTGAGCCTTCTTCCATTGGGCGTTTGCTTGGGGGTTACCCAGCTGTTGCCTCTTACCACTCCTCTGCATCCAGCCAGTCCATGACAATCAATCATTCAACATAAACCAAAGGAGCCAGGACCCTTCCGCTACATCAGTGGTGGCCAAACTTGGCCCTCCAGCTATTTTTGGACTACAACTCCCATCATCCCTACCTAACAGGACCAGTGGTCAAGGATGATGGGAATTGTAGTCCCAAAACAGCTGGAGGGCCAAGTTTGGCCACCACTGCGATACATATTATTTAATACTTACGGTATTATTAAAGACTAAAAATAAAGCTGTGATGGGAACCATCACAACCAATCAAAACAAACAAGCCAGAACGAACACACACACACACACTTTCCACACATATTGTTTAATTGCAATTTAAGCTTGTCAAGAAAACTGGAAGTGCACTGCTTGAAGCTGGAGAGACAACTGGGAAAATTATCTTGCAGCAGTAGGCAGAGATATAATGAAAAGAGGTGGGAGTCGACAGCCCAAAACACAGCTCGAATAAACAAATACCATTCAGGAGTGTTTTAAGACCAGTTCAGAAGAAAACATATTTTCCTTCAGGTTTTCCATGGGTTGATGTTTGTTCCAATTTAGCAGTAAATGGTAGGTTTCCTCAAGGAAAACAGCAGGTCAAAGGAAAACGCCTCTCAGACGCATGATGAGAGATCAATACAAAATATTAGAACTCTCAGGACAAATGAAACCGTGACTGGGCCCTAAATGGGAGAGTGGGGAACTTAAGCTCATTTACATGGAAATAAGTTCCGCTGAGATCAACAGGACATGCTTCCAAACTAATGCGGTTACAAACAGGGTGTTAGGCAATTTATACACACAGCAGAATTCTGGATTGCTTTATTTACTATTGTACGAGGAAAGAAGACTGTGTAAACATAGTACTCTTAATGGTTTAGTGTCAATACAGAATTTCTCCTTCAGACTATCCTTGTCTGTCTGCATTTTAGTTTCAAAACAGTGCCAAAAGGATTTCAAGAACTGTCTCCAAATACACAGAGTATTAATGCCCTGCAAGCACTCAGAATGCTTCCTCACATTGAAAGCTGAAATATATGCAACAGAAACACAGATGTCTTATTATTTCCCCCTAAAATTGGTTTAAACTTTTTTTTTATCACGGTCTCATTCTAAGAAACCCTGGGAAAATAAACCATTTGCAGCACAAGTCCCCAGCACTTCAAAGTTGAATGAAGAAAGGCTGGCATCATCAGATGTCTAAGCAGCAAACAGTAGTGCTCATAGGTTTGGGAAAAGGTATGGTTACAGACATATTTGGAATGTATATCCCAGGTCTGGGAAACCTATGGCCATCCAGATGTTGCTGGGTTGGGTTAGTGGGAGTTGCAGCCACACAGCATCTGTAGGGCCACAGCTTCTCCACCCTTTTGCTCTCCATTCTGGAAAGCAGCAAATACTATAGACAAAAGACAAGCAGGATTTCCTAGTCTATGAATCACTGGAGGATCACCAGAAAGATGCTTGTAAGCATTAGGCAGGGCTAGTCAACCAAAGCAGAAATGTATCTGCAGAGTGAGCTCCAGAACGTTCTAGATCACAGGCTGTTCTGACCTACTGAGTTATGCAAACCAGAATGATCAGACACCAGAACTAATACCAAGGCCTACATACTACCTTGATGGTGTCTGTGTGTCTATGGCTTCTTTGCACTGCAAGGAACATTGTTAAGGATTCTACCCACACACCTGCATAGTCAACAGCTTCATCCCAAACAGATGTTAGACACTTGTCTGCAAAGACACCACATTCAAAATGCAGGTCTCGGGAGAATCAAGTGACATTTCCCCCCACCTTCTCCCATAATAAACAGTGTATGTGTTGTGACGTGGGGTTTGTGATTTCAGCTCTCTTGACATAACATGCTGGAGACAGTTCTCTAGTAACAGCTCTTTATTAAAGTGAACAAGACTGAAGACTGAGGAGAGGAAAGCTACATTTATAGGGACAGGGGACTAGCTAGGAAGGGATACATTTTGGAGGGAACAATATCAAGCAATCACAGTGCTGCCTTTTGGAGGAAACCAATAAGACAGAGGATCCAAATACAGCAGCTTAAATGAACCAATAGTAGCTGTACCCTCTGGAACCAAAAGGCAGTTACTTTATCCTAATGCAAATACAGACAATAATAATACAGATATAAAATCCTTTGACTCAATACACAACACCCCTCCCCCCCTAGTGAGCACAGCAGACGTAATCCCTCAGGTACTGTGGGGTCCTACAACTTCTACCTGATCTCCTGACAACAGGTGTTGCAGGTTCTGGATTGGGTGTTACCTGTGGTGGAGGGGCTGCTATAGGGGTTTCGTCAGGAACAGATGGAGTCCCAGACATCTCGGGGTTCCCGACCTGTACCTCGTCATCCTGAGGACTAGCAGACCCTGGTTCATTTGCTGAAGCCCCTGGTGACTGCACCTCTGGGCCATCTTCACTCTGGTCTCGCAGCTGTGCGTCATTAGCCAGGGATGAATTATCTGACTCCTCCCTGCTGAGCGCCCGGCGCCTCAGCTGATCTATATGTCTCTTCCAAACTTGCCCATTTTCCAAGGTCACATAATAGGACACAGGTCCACTAGCCCGGGTGATCACACCGGCCACCCACCGCGGACCTCGTGAATAGTTCCTCACCCAGACCAGATCTTCAGGGGCGAGATACCTTGTTGTGTCAGTCTCAGCCTGGGGGGTTGCTCTTGAATTACGGTTTGGCATTTTATCTGGGTGGACATAATCCAGCACCGTTACCAGTCTTCTACCTAAGAGCAGCTCGGCTGGCAACTTGCCCGTCGCAGTACACGGCGTCGCATGCTGCAAAAATAACATTCGCGCAATGCGAGCCGACCAGTTACCCTCCATTAAGCGCGCAATGGATTCTTTGGCTGTTCTTACCATGCGCTCAGCCTGCCCATTGGAGGATGGGTGAAAGGGCGCGGATGTGACCCCTCTTATAAAGTTATCAGCCAAGAATGCCCTGAATTCTTGGGATACAAAAGCTGCCCCATTATCTGATACAATGGTCTCAGGTAACCCGTGGGTAGCAAACAGCTGCCTCAACACCTTGATTACGGCAGCTGATGCCATGCTAGGGACCATCGCCACTTCTAACCATTTGGAATATGCATCAACGATAACCAAAAAGACCTTCCCTTGGAATGGCCCAGCAAAATCTATGTGCAGCCGGCTCCAGGGAGTCCTGGACTGCTCCCACCAGTGGACTGGTGCTCTGGCCACTTCTGGCCGCACCTCTTGGCATGCCTTGCATGTTCGTACCCATTGTTCTATGTTCTGGTCCATTCCAGGCCACCACACATAACATCGGGCTAGCGACTTCATCCTGACCATTCCCGGGTGTCCCATGTGAAGCGTCTCAAGAACCCTGTTTCTCAGTGGTGCTGGGATGATCACCCTATCTCCCCATAGGAGACAACCCTTATGCATGGACAATTCGTGCTGCCTTGTCGCATAAGGCCTGAATTTTTCTTCATGCGGACCACCTGGCCACCCCCTCCCCACCCAAGTGAGCACACGGGAGAGAACAGCATCTTTCCTAGTTTTCTCAGCTATATCCGTAGCTGTTACAGGAGCCCCCGGAAGTGTTTCTAGCATCATAATGTGCTCCGCCGGAGCAGGATCCTCATTGCTCCCGCCAGGAAGGGGCAATCGACTCAGCGCATCAGCATGGCACAACTGTTTCCCCGGCACATGGGTCAAGGTGTACTGGAACCCATTCAGGAATATTGACCAACGCAACATTCTGGGGGAGAGAATTTGTGGCGTTTGTTTGTTTGGGTTGAACAACCCTAACAGTGGTTTGTGGTCCGTTTCAATGGAGAAATGGCGACCGTACAAATAATCATAGAACCTTTTGATTCCGGACACAATAGCCAGTGCCTCTTTATCAATTTGAGCATAGTTGCGCTCTGTGGGCGACAACGTACGGGAATAGAAAGAGATGGGCTTTTCCGACCCATCCGGTTCCCTATGACTCAGCACAGCCCCCAGACCGTATTGAGAGGCATCACATGCCAGGACCAGCGGCTTTGACTCATCATAATGAGCAAGGACGCTCCTGCTACTCAGCATTCCTCGCAAGGAGTCAAAAGCCTTCTGCTGCTCCCGCCCCCATCGCCACACATTCTTTTTCTGCAATAGTCTATGTAATGGTTCAGCTACCGAAGCTTTCTGGGGTAAGAACGAATGATAAAAGTTAATAAGTCCCAGGAATGACTGCAACTCCGTCTTGTTCTGTGGTCGTGGTGCCTCGATGATGGCCTTAATCTTAGCATCTGTGGGGTGGATGCCTGATGCATCAATTTTAAACCCCAAGAAATCCACAGTTGGCACCCCAAAACTGCATTTTTCTTTTTTCAGTTGCAACCCCACCTCCTTGAACTTGAGCAACACTGCACGGACACGCGCAACCAGTTCCTGTGGGTCTTTTCCAGCAATCAAAACGTCATCAAAAAATGGCAAGACCCCCGGCAGACCTCTTAACAGGCGTTCCATGAGCCCTTGAAAAATCCCTGGGGCCACACAAACTCCGAACTGTAATCTGTTAACTCTGAACGCCCCTTTATGTGTGACAATAGTCTGTGCTTCCGCTGATTGTGGGGTTACTGGCAGCTGTTGGTAAGCTTGTGCCAGGTCAATTTTGGCGAACACCTTGCCCCCAGCCAGTTTAGCCAACAGATGTGATACAACTGGAATGGGGTATGAGTTTCCCCTGAGTGCCTTATTGATAGTACATTTGTAATCTGCACATATCCTGACTTCCCCATTTGCTTTAAGGGGCGTGACGATTGGAGTCTCCCACTTAGTAGAGTCCACGGGTGAGAGAACTCCCTGCTTGACCAATTTATCCAGCTCTGCCTCGATCTTGGGTTGCAGTGCAAATGGCACTCGCCTTGGTTTGAGTCGGATTGGGGCCACACCGGGGTCCAACTCGAAGTCAACTGGGGGCCCTTTATAACAACCCAGTTTTCCATTAAAGAGACCAGCAAATTCCTTGCATAATGCCTCGCTCATCTCAGGGCAGGTTTGGATTGAATTAAGCCCTGAGATACTCAGTCCCAGGGCGGGGAACCAGTCAGTGCCCAGGAGACTGGGGCGACTGCCCTTCGCAATCACCAGTTTGAGTACAGCCTGTTTGTCCCGGAACTGTACTCTCACGGCACACATTCCCATAACATGGATGCGGCCTGCTGAGTACGACTGCAAGGTTGCCGGGAAGGGCTCCAGAGGGGGCAACTTACCCCTGGGGAAGAATGTCTTCGCGGTCTGGTCCGACACGATGGTGAATGCAGATCCGGAGTCCACCTCCATGTCGCACTGCTGACCCTCAATCTTCACCTTGACGTGTGCCTTGCCTTGCGCTGGAAACTGCACGGCCCTCCCGTTGATCTCCGTTACGTAGTGGCAGTCCTTTAGAAAACGAGTTGCTGTGGGCGGTCTGCGATGCTCCAGTCTAGGTGCTCCTGTTGCTCCCGACGCCGCCGATCTACAGACCCTGGCGATGTGACCCGTCTTTCCGCACGTCCGGCACATAGCATCCCTGAAACGACAACTCTTCCGCTCATGGTTTCCGCCACAACCTGGGCAACTGCCTCGGCGATCTTTGTGCACTGTGCAGGCCTGACGCACCAACTCGACCCCACGGACTGGGCTCTGGCTCGGAGTAGCCTCTAGCTCGTCCATGGCATGCGCAACTTCTATCTGTGGCTTAGTGGCCTTGCGACTGGCATCAAGCTCCTCTCTTTCATAATTCTCCGTGGCGGTGGCCTCCTTCAAGGCTGAAGCAAGGGTAACCTCTTCTTTAGCCACGATGCGTCTTCTGGCTTTCTTGCTGCTCAGACCACCAATAAACCGATCCAGGAGAGTCTCTTCCAGATTTTGGAAGCCGCAGTGCTGAGCGAGCTTCCGGAGTTCAGCCAGAAATGTGGATACAGACTCCCCAGCATGCTGCTGCCTCTTATGGAACTCCATCCGCCGGGCCATCTTGGTCTCAGTAGGCGCCAAGTGGCTTGTTAGGCAGGCAAGAATATCTTTGAGAGATGTCTCACTCAGCTTCGCTGGAGCAAGTAATGCCTTGGCCAGCTTGAAGGTCTCGGGCCCACAGTAGCTCAGGAATGTGGCCCTTCTTTTGCTGGCATCGGTGATCCCTTGAGCCACTGCAAAGAACTCGAAGCGTTCGACGTAGTCTTCCCATGTGTGGGGCTCTGATGGCTGGAAGGGCTCCAATACCCTTGGACTCTCCATTGTCCTAGCGGGCAGGGTCGTCTTCTCAGCTGGCCAGTGAGTCTTGTTCTAAGCTGCAATCCGGACTCTGAGGCAGGGCTGTGTTTAACCGCTCCTCAGCATTCCGGATCCCACCTTCGTCGCCAGTTGTTGTGACGTGGGGTTTGTGATTTCAGCTCTCTTGACATAACATGCTGGAGACAGTTCTCTAGTAACAGCTCTTTATTAAAGTGAACAAGACTGAAGACTGAGGAGAGGAAAGCTACATTTATAGGGACAGGGGACTAGCTAGGAAGGGATACATTTTGGAGGGAACAATATCAAGCAATCACAGTGCTGCCTTTTGGAGGAAACCAATAAGACAGAGGATCCAAATACAGCAGCTTAAATGAACCAATAGTAGCTGTACCCTCTGGAACCAAAAGGCAGTTACTTTATCCTAATGCAAATACAGACAATAATAATACAGATATAAAATCCTTTGACTCAATACACAACAGTATGAGTCAACATTCTCTAATACAAACCAATCCCTATATATACAAAAAAATAACACAGCAGGGACAAGGGTTCTCCTCCAATCTGAAGTAGCATAAAAACTTTACCTCTGACAAATATACGAAATGGCTCTCAGTTTTCTTGCCGGAAATGAAAACTAGAATCTGTTTTTGGTGGTGGTGGGGGTACAATCACTACCACTATCTCACTTATAAAAGATCTTTTGCTCACAGGTTCAAGGCAGCAGGAGGTTTGCCTGCACTCTCTGAACCTACTAAAGGAAATGAACTTCTCTTCTTCAGAAGCAGCACTGAAATTAGGCCAAGGCCTTTGACATGGGCGTAGGCAGGGGGCAGGAGGGGGCAGTTGCCCCCCCTAGAAGCAGGCAGGGCCGCTGGCCAGCCTGCCCCACTGCCCGCCGCCGCCTGGTGCCGTCTCCCTTCTCCCTGGCTGGCTGTGGGGCGGGTGGAGAGAAAGCCCCAGAGCCGCGCAAAGCGTTTGGCTGGCTTTCCCTCCGCCCGCCCCACAGCCAGCAAGGGAGAAGGGAGACGTCCCTTCTAGCCGGGCTTTCCCTCCACCCGCCCCACAGCCAGCCAGGGAGAAGGGATGTCTCCCTTCTCCCTTGCTGGCTGTGGGGCGGGAGGATGGAAAGCCAGGCAACCGCTTTTCGCGGCTCTGGGGCTTTCCCTCCACCCGCCCCGGCGATCGCGGAGGGGCAGGAGGGGATCAGAGCAGCTCGATTTCGGGCTGATCCTAGCACCCCCTCGCCCCTGCCGATCGCAGAGGGGGAGGGAGTCGGAGCAACCCGATTTCAGGCTGATCCTGGCGTCCCCTCGCCCCTGCCGGTCGAGGAGGGGGAGGAGGGGGTCGGAGCAGCCCGATTTTGGGCTGATCCTGGCGCCCCCTCACCCCTGCCAGTTGTGGAGGGGGAGGAGGGGGTTGGAGCAGCCCGATTTCGGGCTGATCCTGGCGCCCCCTCGCCCCTGAACGACCATGGCTTTCCTTGCCCCACTGTGGCCCCTCCCCCCGCTCCTTGGCCCCCCTAATTTTCATCCTGGCTACGCCCCTGGCCTTTGAAGTCACTAATCTTCCCCTCCCCGCCTGCCCACTGAAAAAAATGTTACATAGGTCTACAAACTACTCTGCAAATTGCTCTATAGATCTATAAACCACCCTGCAAACATTAAACATTTGCTTTCCATATCAGCACCACCGGCATAACCTAAATTCAGACCACCAATAATGTGTACCTAAAAATCCAGCCACATGCATGTCTCTTATATTGAGAATAGATAGATAGATAGATCAGGCACACTCATTATCACTGATAGTATTATAAAGATACAAAAGCTTTATCTACATGAGCCTCAATTCACAGAAGGACCATAAACTCTAATGCTAATGAAAGCTAAAAGCCCTATTTTAAAACACCACTTAAAAGGAACCGATGAAACTCTTTATCAGGCTGCATCATAGGAAAGGGCATGTTTTCCCTAAGGACCGCTTGTCCCAATGCTGAGAGGTAGCCATTCATTCTGATGGCTTCCTATTTAAGTCCCTGCTGACCTCTCTCTCTGCGCTGTTTCAGTAAGTTAGAATTGGCTGGGACTGTGCTACATTCCTCAACAGTCTAACGAAAAGCGCCCCATGCCGTTGTTTACATTTTTAAATGGCAAGTGATATTGTGTGCATATGGCATGTGCATTCTCTTAGAACACGGAGCACTCTCTGAAGTTCTGGGAGAAGAGGAGGAGATGCTGCCTCTTGTTATCTTTTTCAGACAATCGCTACAGAAGCACAGGGCAGGATGTTATGCCTAGATAGGATGTTATCTTGCTTCCTCCCCAGGCACTCCATTCTTTCCCCTCAGCATGCTTGGTCCTGCCTCTTCCCCACTTGATGCCTAACAAAAACTATCTGGCCAGACTCCAATATTTGCGGGGGGGGGGGGCAGGCTGACGTATTATATTAGACCATCTTAAGCAGTGAGAGTAAGAGAGGGAGAGACAGTGCAAGCTTTGGGGCTTTACGGAGAACTTTGGCAAACATATGTTTCTACTTAGGAGAAGAAAAACTTTCCATTGTGGTTGCTTTAGCCTGTGGTCCACAGGTTTTATTCTCTAAGGTCTTGTAAGGTAACACACCCCACAAACTTTGGAAGCAATATTTTGATGTTTTTACTGGTTATCCACCAGAAGCGAACAGCACACTGGAGATAACTTTGGTCCCTTTCTGCGCATAAGTGAGTGGAGTGAGATGCAAATGTGCGTGAATGCATAGCCAGTTTTTCCCAAACCATGGCGGAGTGTTAAAAATCAGCCTAGCGGATGCTGCATTTGTGCTGGAGAAATCCAGACACAAGACACACACACACAACATTGAGGGGGGAATAACGTATTTTCTTAAAGGTTTTATTGTTATTCTACATAATACAATTCAAATAAATTTTTTTTTTTTAAATTTTAAAAATAAACTTTATTGAAAATCTGGTTTTAAAAAAACGAAGAAAAATACAAACAAAAAAAACTCATCCATACTCTTACAAAGTACAACTCATAATAAAAAATAAATCTTAGATTAACAATATCCACAAATGAAATTAGCTTAATATCCATCCCTCCTAAATGACTTCCCCTCGTCTCTCTCTCAGGTTCCCTAAATTTTGTTTATCATTACTGCTTCCCCATATATCCACCAATATATGCCTTAAAGTAATTTATAAATAAAAATACATCAATTATCATCCTAATCATGTTTTAATCAATCTATGATATTCAATACAAGAACTAAAAATGAACCCAGGACTTTACCGTGGGGCACTGTTTTTTTATATAGTCCCCAAATTTGGCCCAATTGAGTTGAAATTTCTTATTCGAATATCCTCTAATTGAATTCGTCAAATTGTCCAAATCTAAATATCCAAACAGCTTTTCCCTCCATTCCTCAATATTAGGTATATCTTTGGTTTTCCAGTACGATGCGATCAATGTTCTTGCCGCTGTTATAGCGTACAAGAACAATGTCTCGTCTTTTTTCTTAATTGTGTTGTCCATAATTCCCAAAAGGAAAAGTTCTGGGGTCTTTTTTATATTATATTTAAACATTTTTTTAATCTCTTCAAATACTTGGGTCCAAAATTTCTTTATTTCCCCACAGTGCCACCACGCATGTAAGAATGTTCCTGTTTCTTTTCTACACTTCCAACATAAATTGTCCCTGGTTTTATACATTTTATGAATTTTTACAGGAGTTATATACCATCTATAAAATAACTTAATCATATTCTCCCTTATTCCCTCTGAGGCTGAAAATCTCCAAGTTCTTGTCCATAACTTCTCCCATTCCTCCGTGTTTATATTTCTCCCTACATCAATAGCCCACTTTGTCATTACTTCTTTAACCATCTCGTCCTTGGTCTCCCATTCAAGTAATGTGCTGTACATTTTAGAGATTAATTTGGTGTCTGGTTTGATTAAATTTTTTTCTAATAAAGACGGTTCATTCAAAAATCCTTGTCTATGTTTGTGTTCTTTAAATTTACTGTGGATCTGATGGTATTGTATCCAACCCGTTAGGTGCTGTTTTATCTCTTCATACTCTTTAATTTTCAAGATTCCATTTTTTTCCTCTAGCAGGTCCGAGTAGTTTCCCCACCTCCTCTCTAAATTTACCTTTTTAACTGTAATTATTTCCATGGGGGACGCCCATCTAGGTGTTTTCGGCTCCAGCAATCTCCTATGTTTATTCCAAATACCCATAAGGGATCGTTTGATGATGTGGTTGTTGAACCCTTTATGGACTTTCAATTTATCGTCCACAAGATAAGCGTGCCACCCAAACTTATTTTCAAAGCCCTCCAGGTCCAGAAGTTCGTTATTCTCTAATGTTAACCAATCTCTCAGCCAGACAAATCCTGCTGCATCATGATATATTTGAAAATCTGGGAGTGCCAATCCCCCCCTTTCTTTGGCATCAATTAATAATTTATACTTTATTCTTGCAGGTTTGCGGTTCCAGATGAATTTAGTGATATCTTTTTTCCAATTTTTGAAAATGTTATTCCCTGTTCCCAGGATTGGTATCATTTGAAAGAGAAACAGCATCTTGGGGAGTATATTCATTTTCACTGCTGCAACTCTCCCTAATAGTGATAAATTTAATCTCTCCCAATTGCCTAATTCTTTTTTAACTTCCTTCCAAACTCTATCATAATTATCCTTCACCAAATTATTTGTATTATTGGTAATCCAAATACCAAGGTATTTTGCTTTCTCCACTACTCTTAAACCTACTCTATCTTGCAATTGGCCAATTTCTTCCTTTGTTAGATTTTTTGTAAGCATATTAGTTTTGGTCATATTTAAAGTAAATCCTGACAGCCTGCCGTATTCATTTATCAATTTTAAAGTATGGGGAATGGAATCTAGCGGCTCCTCCGTTGTAATAATAACATCATCCGCAAATGCCTTCACTTTGTGGGCGTCTCTCCCAATTCTTACTCCCTTAATTTCCTCATCATTTCTAATCCTCTCTAACAAGAATTCAAGGCTCAATATGAATAGTAAGGGCGATAGGGGGCACCCCTGTCTGGTGCCTCTCTGGATAGTAATCTCTCCTGATATCTCATTATTTATTATCAGTTTAGCTCTTTGTGTTCTGTAAATTGCCTCAATTCCATTACAAATTTTATCTCCAAATCCCAGATGTTTAACACTTCCCTTCATAAAATTCCATGCTACTTTATCAAATGCTTTTTCAGCATCTAATAGAAGAAACGCTACTTTTTTGTTTATCTTTACACTCAAATACTCTAGCAGATTCATTATATTCCTCAAGTTGTTATGCATATATCTTTTTGGTAGGAAGCCGGATTGATCTCTATTTATTAAATTTCCCATTACTTTTTTCATTCTCATAGCTAATAGGTCTGCGAATATTTTATAATCATTATTGAGCAAAGAAATTGGCCTAAAATTTTTAATTCGAGTGATGTCAGCACCCTGCTTAGGGATCACAGTAATAAAAGCTTCTTCCCAGGATTTTGGTATCTCTCCTCTCTCCGTAATATTGTTCATTAGGTTCTTCATTGGTTCAATTAAAATTTTTTCAAATTTTTTATAAAATAGGGCTGGCAGCCCGTCAGTTCCCGGTGATTTGCCGCTTTTTGCCTTCCTGATTATCCTCTGTATTTCCATGGTCGAGAATGGATCATTTAATGACATAGTAGTCTCTTCCTCTATTCTTTTTACCTTTGTCTCTTCCAAATAACTTCCTATTTTCCCTTGGTCTATTTTATCTTCCCTATACAAATTGGTGTAAAAGTGAACAAAAGATTCTTTAATTTCTCTTGGGTCTACTATCACTCTACCCTCTTCCATTAATTTATCTACAATTTTTTCTTTCTGTTTTTTCTTCAACTGCCAGGCTAGGTATCTCCCGGCCTTATTGGAAAATTCGAAATTTTTTTGTTTTAGATATCTTATCTTGTTTTCTATCTCTTTGTCTAATAAGGAGGACACTTGGTTCTGCAGAATTTTTATAGCTCTTTTCAAATCTTCCTTCCTTTGACCTTTTGATTTACCCAAATCAATCTCTTTTCCCCTTAATTCCTTTAATAAATTTTCCAATTTCTTCTCCCTTTCCCTCCTCTTCCAGCTACTTTGATTAATAAAAAAAACCCTCAAAACGGCCTTCCCGGCGTCCCAGACCACATTCAATGGCATGCCTTGCGTTAAGTTCATTTCAAAGTACTCTTTTAATACACCTTCTGCTTTTTTAACAACGCTTTCATCCTCCAGTAATAACTCATTCAATCTCCACCTTCTTTTTATTACTCCCTCCCCTTTTATTTCCAATATAATTGGGTTGTGGTCTGAGATACTTTTTGGTAAAATTTCTATTCTCTTACTTCTCATTAAGATCTCTCTTGAGGCCCAAATTTGGTCTATCCTGCTTTCAGAGTCCTTGGGATGGGAGTAAAAAGTAAATTCTTTTTTTAATGGATATTTGCATCTCCAAATGTCCTGAAAGTCAAATTTTTCTATCAATTGGAAAAAACTTCTCGGTAACCTACCCTCATTTTTCTTTCCCCCACCCTTTGATTTATCCAATTCCGGTGATACCACCCCGTTAAAGTCCCCAAGAAGGATAATTTTCTGATCGCTAAAATCCAAAAGCAGATCTTCCAGCTTTTGATAAAATTCTGCCTTAGCTTCATTGGGGGCATAAATTCCCACAACAATAATTTTTTCAAGTCTCCCCTGTATTCTAACCATCAATATTCTCCCATCGTTATCTTTATATACTTGTTCCGGTTTCCATTTTGGATTTACATAGATTACCACTCCTTTTTTTTTGGTAACATCTGATGTTACAAATTCCTCTCCTAATTTTTTGTTCACAAGCAATCGGCGATGTTTCCTTGTTATATGCGTCTCCTGTAGACAAATTACGTCTGGTTTTTTTTTCCTTAGAAAATGACCCACTCTATTGCGTTTCACCTTGTTGTTAAGACCGTTCACATTACACGTAATAATTCTTAAATCCATATTTTAATATCTTGTTAACTTTATTATACCTTTCAAACTTAATTTCCTCTACGGGAAAAGGAGATTTCAACCCAGCTATCAAACACCTGCGAGGGAACAAAAGAGAAAAAGGGAACAAACAAAAAAGAAAGAAAAGAGAAGAGAGGGGAAAGGAAGGAAGAGCAGCCTCGCAAAAACAAACCATCAAACAATAACAAAAACAAGAAAAAAAGAAAAAAAAGAAAGAAAGAAAGAAAGGAAAGGAAAGAGAAAAAAGGAAAAAGAAAAAACCCCTTCCAAGGGGATCAAAAAGACATATCTTAAAACTCCTCTAACTTATGTTAAATCAGTAAAGCGAAGTAGCTAATTCACTTAAGTATCTTGGTCTTCCTCACTCTCTGAACTTTGTTTATCACCCTTGACTTCCTTCTTGTCTCCACTCCTTCCCCCCCAAAAAAAACTTTGCATACTTCCTCCAGAACTTATCAACCTCTAGCTCGGTGGTCAGTCTTTTCTTACTCTGTTTGTAGGTAAAGATAATCCCTTCAGGGAAGTCCCATTTATAATAAATGTTGTTCCTGCTTAGCGCCTCCGCCAGAGGCTTATATTTTGATCTTTTTTTCAACAGTCTTGGTGGGATTTCTCTCATGATGACTATATCAGTACCGTCTATTCTTAATTTCTGGGTTTTCTTGCGTTGCATGATTTTGTCCCTCAATATTCTCGAGTTTAGAAAAACTAGGCAGTCCCCTGGCCAATTATTTGCCCGTGCTTGTTTTGATCTTATTCTGAATGCTCTGTCAATGCATATCGATATATCTTCTTCTTGAAGTTGCATCCACTCCGCTAGTTCTTTAATGATGATATTTTCAATATTTTCATCCGCCTTTTCTTTCAATCCTCTAAATCTCAACGTCAAATCATTTTGCTTTAATTCCTGCATCGCAAGGGCATCCCAGAGGGCTTCTTGGTTATCCCTTAACCTCTGGATCTCCTCCTTGAATTTTTCTTGATTTCTCCTGTACTCTTTACCATCTTCCATAGATTTTTTAACCACCTCTTCTTGTTTGATCAGTCTCTCTGTTAAATTCTGGGCGCCTTTATCCACCTCCTTATTCTTCTCTTGCAGGTCTACAACTTGCTTTTCAAGATCTCCAATTGCTTTGGTGTTCTGTTCAGTTTTTTTCCAGTTTTCTTCAATCCTATTCCCCATCTTATCTAGTTTTTCATTTAGAGAATCCATTTTCTCGGTTAATTCTGTTTTCAGTCCGAGAATTAGCTCTTTAAGATCTAAAGTCTCTGCCTCCATGTTGGATGTTCGCCTTTGCGTATTGGCCGGGGTTGTTACAGATTGACTCTTAAATTTCTTATTATCATTCATCTTGTGAAGATCTTTCAATTTCAAATTTAGTCTATGGATCTCTTCTATCACTTTTTGGAGGTGGAAACAGCGCTTGATTATTCTTCAGCATAAAATGTGGGGGGGGGAGCATGCGTTGTTTAGTTTGCCCCCATATCTCTGTTACCGCTATTAGATAGGGGTAGGATCCGCATGAACACCAGCTCTCTAACAGGCGTTATAGGGGACCGCCACTGGGTGTCACTGTTTGGCTCCTCCTTTGTCGCTCCCTCTCCTTGAATTCTCTTCACCCCCCTGTCGTCTGCTTCTTCTTCCTTCTTTTGACACGCTGGGTTTCACAGAGTATCCTGGTTACAATGAGTCAGCAGTCCCCTGCCGCCATTATACCACCAGTTCACTCTCACTCCCCGGCCACCGGACCTTCGTCCTGCCCCGCCTTTGATTTAAACGTTCACAGTCTTAGGGTCTTTCCTTTCCTTTCCTCTCCTTTCCTCCTAAATTGCTCTCCAGGTTTATCGCTACTTTAGTAGCTATCCTTTACTGCTTTCTTCGCTACTTTGTAGTCGCTTTAGTTGCTCTCCTTCCTCCCCTCTCCTTCACGATCCAAAGTTCCCCTTTACTCTCCGCTTGTTACTTTGTATCCTTCCGCGTCTCTCCAGCAGACAGCCACCCCTCACTCTCCCCCTTTCTCCAGAGTTGTTTATAACACTCACTTTTAACGATGTTCACCTCGTCCTTTCCCCAACAATCTGGGTACCTCCAGACTCGGCACAGGCTGAGGGGGGTGGGGGTGGTTGCTCAGTTCTTGGCTGTCTGGATCCCTGGAACGCGTTCTTTGCTGTCTCGTACTGCTTTTTTTTACGCAGTTCGTAAGCCCACCGAGAGTAGAGACGAGCTCCTTTGTCGTACCTTAATCCGTTGTTGTTACTAAAATAAAATTGCTGAGTGTAGCGGAGCTTTCTGGCTGCAAGACAGCACCTTAAAATACCTTCAGCTCCGCTCTTTAGTCCTTCACTTGCGCTGAGGTACTATCGCTAAGCTGTGCTCCGTCCTGAGGCAGCTCATAGGGGAGCGGGCCGTTCCAAGCGCCAGGGCCCTGTGTTATTAAGCTGGAGAACCCCTCGTTTTCGCCCCTTTTCAGGCGCCGCTTTTGCCCAAGGACCTCGAACTTTTCCTCCGAGGTTTTGAGGATCCGCTGCCTTCGGAAACCCCCTTTTCTCCTCCTAAAATGAATCGCGCTGAGTCTCCTCTCCGCGATTCCAACGCAGCCTCAGCAGCGACCAAACCGGAAGTTAACATGGCGGAGTGTTAAAAATCAGCCTAGCGGATGCTGCATTTGTGCTGGAGAAATCCAGACACAAGACACACACACACAACATTGAGGGGGGAATAACGTATTTTCTTAAAGGTTTTAATGTTATTCTACATAATACAATTCAAATAATTTTAAAGATGTTTTCATATGTGGCTAACTTTTAAAAAATCATTTTTAGCAGCTGTAATTCTAATTCAAATGCTACAATGGCTACATTTTCTAAATGACGTTTGCTGAGAACTGGGTGGAAGGAATACATTCCTGTTGATTCACTCAGCAGCATTCGATACCTTTGACCACAATATGCTTCTGGACTGACTGGTATGGCATTAGCAGGAACTGCTCTATGATAGCTCCAGTCATTTATTGAGGGATGGTTCCAGGAAGTGATACTGGGAACTTCTGCTCAGTGCCTTAGCCATTGGCTGATGGTGACCTGCAAGGTTAATCATCCCTTGCCTTATTTAGCAGAGACTGTCCAAAGGTTTAGGGCATGGGTTGGCAAACTAAGGACGGAGGCCAAATCAGGCCCAATTGCCTTCTGGATCCGGCCTGCGGACGGTCTGGGAATCGCCATGTGGATCGCCAGCGTGCGTGTTCTTTCCCTCTCCCTCCCATGGTGGTGGCGGCAGCACCACCTCCTGCCTCCTGGCTTCTCCCCGCCCTGCCTAGAGGAGGAATGGGGCTGGGCTTTGTTGGTGCCAGCAACAGCAGTGCTCGAGTGGCCGCCATTTTACGCAGCCCCTCTCTAGAGCCCTTTCGCATGCCACTCATTGTCCCTCCACTGCCGCCAGCCCCTGCTGCTCTCAAGACACAGGTAAGCAGCCACCAGGGCTCGTGGTGCTCTTGCATCACCCCCCCCAAAAAAAATATAGTCTGAGGGACAGTGGACCGGCCCCCTGCTGAAAAAGTTTACTGACCCCTGGTTTAGGGTGTGTTATACATAATATGCAGATGACATGCAACTCTATTTCTTCCTTTCACCTAATACCAAGGAAGATGCTGATGTTCTGTATCAGTAGCTGGCTGGATAAGGGCTAACATATTAATGCTTAATCCAGACAATACAGACACCCTCCAGATCAGGAAAGGGCCTGACTCAGGTATAGGGATTCAGAGTATTTTGGAGGAAGCAATAGCTCCCCTGAAGAAACAGATTTGCTCCTGGCTTTAGCTTTACACGAGGATGACCTGGTGGCAGCTGTGCCAAGTGTGCTACACCAGCTGTGCCTATTCCTGAAGAGGTCAGAGCCAGCCATGGGAACACTGGTCTTTGAAAAGGCCACCTTTGAACAGGGCCGTCTTAAGCCCATCCAGTGCCCTGGCACTAAGGTCCCTCCAGCGCCCCCCTCTAAAAGTGCAGCACCAAAGCGATCATGCTGAGGCAGCCGCCCTTCTATGAGCTGGTGGGCTACAAGCAGCCCCCTCCCGCCTTGCTGGCCAAACCAGCTCCTGAGCGGCCAGACTTGGCTCCAGAGCCTCTCCAAGGACCCGGGAGTGCCAAGCAGCAGCGGGAAGACTCCACGCTGCGCCTCCTTCTTGTTTCCCCAGCGCTGGGTTCCGCTCAGTCAAGCTTCGCCACCAGCGCGCGCACCGCGGGACCAGCAAGAGCTGCTTGGGCGCTGTGCGCACGCTGGTGGCAAAGCTCAACTGAGCGGAACCCAGCGCTGGGGAAATGAGAAGGAGGTACAGCGCGGAGTCCTTGGAGAAGGAGAGAGACGCGGCACAGCCTCTCAGCTCGTGGAGCGCAGTCCTGGCCAGATCGCCGGAACCCTGCGCTCACTTGGCACCCTTCCAGCGCCCGGCACCGTGGTTCTCCACGCCACTAGCCTCTATGGCTAGGACGGGCCTGCCTTTGAAAAGTTTCTGGAACTTCAGCTGGTCCAGAACACAGCTGCAAAGATGTTACAGGCATACCAGATCATGCTGCCCAACAACAAATACTATAATACAACAACAACAACAACAACAACAACAAAGAACTGTCAATGTATACCTCACATTATATCATGTCAGCCCCCTGCAAAGGCTAAATGAATAGAAAAGTTTGCAAAAAAGCCAAAAACTAAGCAATGATAGCATCAATCTGCTTTGCACCAGAAGGGTACAATGCCTTTGCACCAGAAGGGTACAATGCAATATTTTAATGTTTTATATATTTAAAAGTACTATTTCATTTTCAGTACCTAATCTCTGAAGGTTTGACCTGAACGTTATTGTGCGTCTTTGGAAAGGTCTTCCTACAGAGAAGAAGAGGTCTTCTTGTTTTCACAATTGATGAATCAGATATTACTAGCAGGATCAAGACACTTGCACTGTAGTCTCTGCCTTGCCCCACCAAGTCTGGGTTAGATTCCACCAGTACTAAGCTGCTTCTAAAGACCACGTTGCTATTCAGAGCAGGAGGTGGGGTGCTTGGACTGCTTTCCAGACACTCCCCCTTTAAGGGAACCCTAGCAATATCTTCTAGCAAATCCATGCATAATAGGGCATGTTGATCAACCTGTACTCTTAAGTATAAAAGCAGTTAAGTCCTGAGTAGGCAGTTGCTGTTACAACAACTTTCAGGGACCCTGCCTGCCCCCCGATAGCCAAACCATTCTGAGCATCATCCTCGACCTCATTCTCCTGGTGCCATTATATTCTGCAAAGGTGTAACCTTTTGATTCTTCCCAATGATCTGCTGCTATTGTACCCCCTGAACCCAGCTCCAGTGTAAGGCCAAGATATTGCATTAACAGCATTCAGAAGTGATGTGTTCTAGACAATAAGTTTTCTTAGTGTGACATGTACAAACAAAAACAGCAATTAGTGTATACGCAGTCCCAATCTTGCACATGAATGAGTATACCAAAGAAATGCATAACTGAAACACTGGCACATAAAAGCAATGCCCTCTCATCATAGCTATGTTAGCATGCTGGAAATAGCATATGGCAACTGTTAGTTTCTTACCTCTCTGTTGATGTCAGAGATGAAAGTGAATAACGGTGCGACGACTACTTGGTTCATTAATCCAGTTTAGAAATGGCTCTCCAGAATATTCTGCACCTATTTAAAATAATAAACAAACAAACAAATAATAAAAAGGTTCAGAGGAAGTTGAGCAATATCATCCATATTTTATCACAGTCTAATGTACACAATACTGTTGAGGACTGTACAGAGTTTGCTTTAGAGTTCCTGAGTAAATTGTTTTTAAGTTGATAAATAGAAAGCACAACTTCTTAAGCAAATTCCACTTCTGTACTCATAACAAAAAAAAATTTTTTTTTAAATCCTTCCAGTAGCACCTTAGAGACCAACTAAGTTTGTCATTGGCATGAGCTTTCGTGTGCATGCACACTTGTTCATGTACACTTATCTGAATACAAAATATACACAAATCAGGTCTGCTTGAAGGAGCACATGTCTAGACACAGATAGTTCTCCCTTTAGGAGACAGGAGTAGGGGGGAAATCTAACCCTTTTTTTGGTTGTTATTTTAAATAGGGCGGGGAGAGCAATTTACATGCATGTGCAGGTCAAAGCTGACAGGCTGTTTTGGATACACAATGTAATAAGTGTCCCTAAGTTACAATACATATGCAAAAGAGGCTGCAGGGAAGGTACCAAAATGTGGTGTTAGCACCAGCAAAGGATGCAATCTCAGTCACCAGCCATGGTACCATGAGCAGCCACAAGATTGTGGCCTTTCCAAAGCAGTAACTGCACAACCAGCTGTTATCAGTTGTCCAAGGGCACTGGCTGTTTTACATTTATTTATAGAATGTTATGGCAAAGAATTTTCTCTCCCCCCCTTCTTTCCTTCCATTTTTTAAAAAAAGTGCAATTGCTGAAGGAAAAATACCCCTCCCCCCCATACCCCTCAGAGACTAAGGGAGATGGCTAGACGTAAAACTAAATAAATAATTGAGTGACACATATCAAATAAAGTTGTTCATTCCCCCACCCACCCACAAAGCATATAATTTTAACAATGTGCTTGTGCAGATTTCAAATTGTGATATAAACATTTTCCCTAGGCTTGGGCTCTTACACCATTCTATCTATGGTTTTAATAACAATTTCTTTTAAAAAAATAAAAATTAGCTGTTGCCAACTGGAAAATGTGCTTTTGAAAATCTGGGATCACTCATTTTGTATGCGTATCTCACAGTCATTTGTTCTTAAAATGGCTCCTTTTGCACTGCATTAATTGCCTTCCAAGAAGTTGTGGAAGCATCTTGCAAATTTACATTCCTGGTGCTTTAAGCTCGCAAAAAAAAAAACCTCCAAATGCACTTTCAGGGCAGTTATTCCAAATTGTTTTGCAACAAATGGCACATTCATGTTTTATGGATGTTCCAGATATGCACGGAGATTTTAATATCTATAAAATACTTCTAACCTTCTTCTCCGCTCATATTTCTAATGCATGTTAAATTCAGTAAGTAGGTAATAATCAACAAAACAACCCCAGTTGAGCAACTTGAACCCAGGGTATGCTACCCAGGAGCCTAAATGCTGCTTGCAATTTACATACAGTACTTTCAATTAGTATGCTTTTAAATTTCAGATGGAATTGTTTTCTCTTTAGGAACAACACTTCCAAGAAATTTAGTGTCTTGGGTTAAAAATTTCATGTCAGCCCTCACAAAACTAATTGACCCCATCTCCGCTCAACTATCTGTCCTAGGAAATAGATCATGGGGAAGGGATGAAAGAGGGTAGAAAATATAACATCTATTGCTGTTTCTAAATTAAGGCAATTTAATCTCCCCCCCCATGCTTTCCATTAAATCTGAGAAAGAATGTTTTTTTTAGATATATTGCTAAGGTAGAATCCTCAAAGGTAGGCAGGAACAAGCTATATTGAATTCTGCTGTGCTGATGCAATGGAACAGAAAGAATCCTGTATTATACACACATACTTAAGAAACCCACATTATATTTTAAGGAAACAAAGCTTCTAGACCTCATAAAGCATACTTATGTGATACATCCTCTAATGGTCCCTTCGAGCATCTCGTTGTATGATTTGTTTACACATTCAGAGGTACTGTACAATCTGAAAGCAGGATCAGGAAGGAAAACAGACCCCAAACACACATTGTCTGTTGATACATTTCTGGTACAATGACAGTGAAATAATGGAACGGTCAGATGGGTTTCAGAATTTACAGCGAGTTTCTAGAAAATGGCCAGAGATACTGAACAAAGGTGTATTACAATCTTTGTGATTCCTAGTACAAATATATAATTGTTACTAAAGCAGGATAATAATTTCAGGTGCTGAAGTAAAGAAACAGAAGGGAATTTGGAAATATGCCAGCTGTTCCTTTAGAACAGAGCTAGGTCAGGAGTCTGTTTCCCTCCACATGTTGCTGGACTACAACTCCCATCATCCTGACTACTGGCTATGGTGCTAGGGCTGCTGAGAGGGTAACAACATTTAGAGACCACAGGTTTGGCTGAAGCTCAAATTTTCAAAAGGTCTGGGTCATGTTTCCAGGGGCAAGAGGGAATTTTCTATTCTCTGCCTTGGGTTTGCCAAAGCAGGGTACGGGTGCACAAACTCTGAGCTTGAGTTTTTAAAATAAATAAATAAAAGGAACACTCTTAACACTTGCAGAATGAAAATTATGCGAGATGTGAAGGTGCTATTCGAAGCAATTGTTTTGCGAGATATGAGCCTGCTCCTGCCTTTCAGTGTTTTTAGCCAATTCATAGCTATTGAAAAAATTAAACATGCGTCAGGGAAGACCAACCAAGAGGCAATACAGAAGGAGCTTGTTGGTTTTGAAGCTGTTTGAGGGGTCTTCCTGGATACATGTACATTTATTTTTTCTGGAATCAATGAAGAAGAGGCTACGTGTGCAATTTTAAAGGGACATCTTAGTTCATTCTGGAACTGCTTTTTCTTTTCATTGTCCCTGGTAGAGAAGTGAGAATTATTATTTTTGTCAATTTGAAATCATTGTAGCTGTGATTGAACAGTAACGTGTCCTTCCAACAGCAAAATGTGGCAGAAAACTCATGTGCATTCTATAACTCGGGTTTCGTTCTATGCAAAAATGATACTGTTGTTTTCTTAGTATGTAAACATTTTTTAAAAAAAATACCCTGTTAATGTGAATGTAAATAAACTCCATACTTAGTTGATCCATATTGCTGGGGATGGACCATTATGGTTCGGAGAGTGTGGCCTACATGAACCCCTGTATGAACTGATGGAACACCTACAGTGACGGAACAGGTTTACAACTCATGAAACTTGAGATCACTGCCTGGTTTAGGGTTGGCACTGAAGAAGAACAGGGCTCTTGTGAGAAGCAGAAACTGGTGAAGCCTTTTCTGAAACGGAAATGTGATTCTGGAGAAAGTTTCACCTGGTTACCTTGAGCTTAGGGCGAGTATGTGGGCTCTTGGAGAGATCACAGCTGCTGTGCTCCTTCTAAAGTCCTCTTCCTGCTGCACTGCTGTGAGCTAAGACATGACTGGGCTTACCACGTCATCCAAATCTAGGCTCATGGTTTGCCTCGCCCCAGACAAAACCATGAGCTGCGACCAAGTTTTGTTCTTCGGTTTATGTTTTGTGGTTTGGCTGGAGCAAAACAAACCACAAGCCCCAGTTTGTATAGTAGGCTAAGCCAAACCATTGCTTAGCTCACAGCAGCACAGTCATAGGAGGAGCGGGGAAGAACGGCAACAATTGTGATCTCTTCTCCAGTAAGCCTTGCATTAAGGCTGAGCTGCCGTTTGGCTTAGTGTTAACTTACTGTTATGGGCTACCCCAATCTCTGCTGAGCAGTGCAAGATTCCAGGTCTCTTGGTATTTAACCAGGGTTTGTGTTTCCTTTGGATAAATGAGGCATAGCAGAGACTGTAGTGTCTTAAGAGATGTGGTTTTATTTACACATATATGCACCTGAGCCTTGATGGTGGGAGTATGGAGCATTACACACCAAGACTGTCTCTTGTTGCTTCTCCCATAGCTTCAGCAAACTTGAGTCCAGAGTTGAAGCCAGCCATGCCCCCCGGTCTCTGGGTACAACCTCTCCCAGCCAGTCTGCATGGAGTCCTGTCCTGTCCTCCCTCCCTTTCTTCTTGCTCTTTTCGAAAACCCCTGCAAAAGGACACTTTCTTCCTGTGGTGACATCATGCCCACTGTAACCCTGGCAACCTCCCCTTCCCAATTTTCCAGTGTCTGTCCATTACTCAGAGCCAGGGGAATGACAGCATTTGCATTTTCAATTGCTCTCAATGGCCCAGTAATTTGATCTGTTTCTTAATGGCACCTCTATTAACTGATCTCCTGAAAAGGAATACAGGTATAGCATTTATTTTGTTTACACTGTGCCTGGCATCTTCCCATAATACTCCAAATATTAGCTAAATTATAACATTGACTAAATTAAGAATTTAGGGGGATCTGCTACAAACCACAGGAAAGACTTAGTGGGCCCATTGCTCTGTTTTCATCAAAAGAGTTAAATGCATAAAAGTATGTAGACAAGACATCAGATTAGAAAAGGGATTCCCACAATCTTGCAGAATGCAGATGTGGTTTTGAAGGAATACAGTGTCGAAATGTAAAGGATAAAACAGGTCTGGAACCCATTTGCAACTGGAGGATTCTGAATATTATTCCCCCTCTCTCCCTTCAGTGTTTGCTATCTGCAGCAAGAACAAACCAACAAATGCGTTACTAATCAGTAATGTAAACAGTGGTCTCTACAAGCATTTGGGCATATAAGAAAACATATGTTTTGGCTTCAGACCCCTTGCATTTTATCACTTCATTATGTAATTTTCTAAGAACATTTATTTTGTAACAGAGGCAAAGAAACAAGAACACCAGCACATACTGTAACTGGATCCCCAGGACTATTATTGGCTAGACCTAGTGCATGCTTGTCCCACCGCAGGAAGTTGTGGTGCAGGCAAAGGGTGGCATTACTAAAAATAAAACAATAAAGGACTGGTAAGAACACGGTGGGTCTAAGGTACCGAGTTCTAATTGGGTCCATTGTGATGAATATTCATGTAATATTCATTTTTTAATTCATATGTCTGGGAGGCTTTGGAAGTAAGTCCTGTCTAGTTGTGCCACTGAATAATAATCCCCTATACAATTTCATTTTCTTTTTTATGTTTAACTAGCTGTACCCAGCCACGCGTTGCTGTGGCTCATCTCTGTGACTCACCCCACCCCACCCCACCCGACCCTGTCCCGACCCATGACCTGTCCCGACCCTGTCCTACCCCCACCCCCAACCCAGGCAAGCCCCCACCTCCACTCCCTGTAAAACTGAGCTGAGGTGTTTTGGAGAGGAAAGCTTTTCTAGCTGCAGTACCAGTGGAGTCACTTCTAGAGGGCGATGTTTTGCAACCTCTCCTGTTCCTGTTTTTCTGATTTTTCAAAAAAAAAGCATGTTTTTACCTGTGACAGGTGTGACATTTGTATAATCTAAGTTTATACAAACACTCCCATATTGGACCGCAACGTTGTGTCATTTCAACTCAATCGGTCAGGCGGTTTCGGAGCAAGCTGAGCACACACAACCTGGCATTTTACATTTTTATTTATATACATTGGAGGGATTGTCAAATACACCTCATTGTTTTGCTTTGTTTTAAATAAATGAGGCCTATTTTATCCCAGTCTCAGATTAGGCAAATGCTTTTTAAAAAAAACAAAAAAATGCTAATTTTTGCTTTCTTTTGAGTCTCTTTGCTCCTTTTTCTGTAAACCTAGTATTAAAATGTATAAAATATATTTTCTTTTTCTTTTATGTTTTTCTTGTTTGGAATAATAAATAACATTATTTTTAAAAATTAAAAAAGTTTATATAAAACTACCTCAAGGCATTGAAATGTGGCAAGCAATAAATTCTAAGTTCCATTATGTGAAAATTTAATAAGTACTCCAAAACCTTTAATTACAATATAATCTTTGCATAGTTTTAAAAGGTGGAACAAGTTGTGGGTGTGATCCACAGAAAGCCTGTATAAACATAAATCCAAACAATGGGGGTCTCACTGATTTTTAGTGGCAGTTAAGTGTACTACATATCCTTTGGGTTACCCTCCTGTGGGAAGCCAGGGCCTGAGGGAATAGCCCTGAACACGGAGGTGGAAACATTACCATGGTGACAGAGAAGCAAAATACTCCATGGTTCGAGAGAGGGGAATCTCATGGGGATTTGTGGGAGAGAAAAGAAGGTGCAGGTTACATTAGTGGAGGCAGGCCAAGGTGGAATCCCACAAAGATACCCTCGGTCACTTTCTGCCTCAGTTCAAGCTCTTGGGCCTCACCTGTGAGGGTACCCACCATAGCTGCCAAGTTTTCCCTTTTATCACGAGGAAGCCTATTCAGCATAAGGAAATTTCCCTTAAAAAAGGGGATAACTTGGCAGCTATGGTACCCACCCCCTGCTGTATTGTGACCTAGATGAGTAGATATCTGAGCATTCTCGTCAATGGACTGCTTTTAAGAAATGTGTTTCAGCCCTGCAAACTAAGGGTCAGAATATGACCAAGGCATCGTAAAAATCAAATGCTGGGAATGTTCAAAAGCGGTGTCACAGTGCATAGTGCATCAGCTTTTGTTTTATACATTGGGAAGTTATTTTTCTCCCTAACACCCCTCCTAAAACACACAACAACAACAACAACAACAACAACAACAACAACAACAACAACAACAACAACAACACTTCAGGTAGACCAAAATGAAGCAGCCAGATTACTGACTGGGTCTCACTTTTAGAACTCAAACAACCACTGTTTTAAAGCAGCTGAATTGTCAAGCCACTTTGGTCCCAGGCCCAACTCAAGACGCTCACATTAGTGTTTAAAGCCCTAAAAACATAGGTGCCAAATACCTGGAAGACTGCTTGCTTCCCTACAATACTTCTCAGATGCTCAGATGCCCTCTTGGTAGTTCCAGCTGCCCTCAAATGTTTGGAGTGGGTGAGTGGGTGACCTGGAAATTCTTCAAGGTTATGGAATTCACTACCCACAAGGTGTGTCTGATGTTGTCATTTTATAGTTTCCACTATATCGTGACACTTGAGAGATGTGTTTCACTCTATTTCTGTGACTAATTTGCTTTAACTGTTTTTCATATTGAATGTTTAATTGTTGCAACCCAACAATAATGGGATCTGATGATGAAAGGTGAGAAATACATTAAAATAACAATAACAATAACATACAGTGGTGCCTCGCTAGACGAACGCCCTGTAAGACGGATTTTTCGCTTAACGAAAGGATTTTTCGAGCGGAGGTTGCCTCGCTAGACGAATTCGTTTTATGAAAAATTCGTCTAGTGAATCGCGGTTTCCCATAGGAATGCATTGAAATTCAATTAATACGTTCCTATGGGGGGGGTTTCAATGCATTCCTATGGGATTCACTAGACGAATTTTTCGTTATAAGAATTGATCCGTGGAACGAATTAAATTCGTCTAGCGAGGCACCACTGTAATGGGAAGTTTATCACTTTACCAACCATGGAGTGTGTAACACTGATATCATGTCACAACTGAGTATTCTTATATTTTAACAGAGAGAGAGAGAGAGAGAGAGAGAGAGAGAGAGAGAGAGAGAGAGAGAGAGAACACTCAACACAGGGATACCATTTACAATGGCAACCCTGTGTTAACTGTAACATGCAATTCTAGAGATAAACCTCTTTTGTGTGCTGGTTCCTTCAGCTACTTGCAGATAGCAGGGATGTAACCCAGGAATGCCATCAGTAAAGAAAGAACTAGATGTAATGCTTCTGAATAGGCCTTCTTGGGAGAAACTGGTCATTGTAGAAGACCAGGTGATTCCTGTTAAAATATGCTTACAAAACTGATTGGTATGGTATATTACATGACTAGACACTGTCTATTTCACAGGTGGAGAACCTCAGGGCCTAGAGACTGGATGTGGCCCTTCAGAGCTCTCCACCTGGCCCTTTGACCACTCCCCTGGCCATGCCTCCTTTTCAGGACACACTCTTGCTGCCTATGCCACACCCACCAATACTCCTCAAGTGCTTTTGTCTGGCTGGAATGTGTTCTTGAACTTTGAAATGCCTCTTGGTTGCCTGGATGGAGAAGGGAGTATGTTTAGAAACCATGATTTTTGCTGAAGCATAGACACCTTCCTTGCTCCACCTACTTTTTGCCTCTGGCCCTGGCTACCACTAGCATGCAGCCCTGGGAAGACTGCTCAGGAAGAAATGCAGCTTTTGGCCTGAAACAAGGTTCCCACCTGTGCGCTACTTCCACAAAGAATTCGCATTGCCATTTATAAAGTAACCCATCCGTCTGCAAAAAATAACAAATCAGTCATACTGCTTTCCATTCTATGTCAGGAAATCTATTGCAGCTCAAAGCAGGCACACACTCTTTTCACTAAACAAGTTCATTTAACCTAAGGTACCACCTTAACTATTCTGGATTTTATTTAGATCAACAGGCAGCACAATCATAGCACTACACTGTAGGGTTCAGCAATGCAAACAGCGGCCAGTTGCTATTGTAAGGATAAGGGTAAAGCACCAGCAAAGTAGCATCAATGGTGGTGGTGGGAGGCAGTTTCAACCACCAAAGTGTCCCTGGGGCTAGTGCTTTGAACCATCCACTCCATCCTGTTTACTGCTTTGCTTCTGCAGTCTCTCCTGGCATCATACTGTGAGATCCTGGCTAATCACAGAGCTCAGTACAGAAGATGCTGCTTACATTCAATTGCCTGTACATTCATCCATAATCTTTTATTGACATATTTGTTTTGAAATAAAACAGCTCATTGAAAACAAACTTCTAAACAGCTGGTTCAAACTGTATTAAATGCAAATCTCCTAGAAACTCCCTATAAATAAAACCATTTTTTCTGCCTGTCCAGAGCACCATTTTTATGCTGCTCTTCACAAAGCCAGTTCCTTTATTCTAGCCAGAGGCTAAATTAGAAAGTGCACATCCTCCTAACCACAAACTTCAGTGCAAATAGCAATTTAGACACCACCAGCTGGGATTCATGCCCTAGCTAGCCAGGCTTGATGTGCAAAAACAGCAGGATGGCTGATGCTGTATCCACATGTAGAAAGGAAGGAGGAGCAACACCAAAGAGCAAAACACAAAAAGGGCAAAGCCTCAAACTGGTAGCCCCCAAATTATCATTTTTTCCCCTACATGCAAATTGCTCATTCTGTTTGGATACAAAAAGAAAGTATTCAGGAACACTGTAAATTAAAAACATACATGAAACAATCATTAAAGTGAATATAAAATGCTAAAGCAAATCAATGAACAATGTCTGGCCCCAGACGATGTTCCCCATGCAACTCAAAATGCCAATAAACAATCCTGTATCATCGTATGTGGAACAGGAAAAACATGTAATATGGTGACATCATAGGATGGCCAAAGTATTTCTGTAAGTTGCAGGAGGAGAAAGAAGAAGAACACACAGCATCAGCTGCCACAAGACCTGGGCTGTTGCCACCCCAACCCTGCAGTTGCCACCCCAACCCTGCAGTTCTTTCTGCCACTATGACACGATAGGAGTCACTATGACAAGTAAAAGATAACACTTTGATGCCACAGATGTGGGCTAACATGCCATCTCTGCCACAGTGACCTCAGGCTCAAACCTACCAGGGCTGTTAAAGTGTACAAACAATGAAAGGTGAGCACAATAAAGACCATTATTTGTTTGCTTGTATTTGATTATATGCTGTTCTTATATTCAATAAATAAAATATTTTTTTTTAAAAAAAAGACCATTAAGTACTTTGCAAATTCAAAGCACTGTAAGAACTTGCCACTGAAAAACTTCCAGCTTGCCTTCTGACGACAGGGAAGCTAGAAATGTGCCATACAACTGAGAGTCAAAATTGGAAGTAAATACTGTATAGAGGCATTTGCAGCTGTCAACAGGAAAGGCTGTGAAGCACCGGGTGCCTTAGATGCTACTAACAACCACTTAGGATGGCAAGAAGTATCTCCCAGGAAAGGCACTCTGTGGGAGCCTGTGCCCACTGCAAAATAGCTGGCAGAAGCACTAGATCTCCGCAGTCAGAACAAATGCTAACCTGCCCTGAGAAGCTGGTGATTAGCCAGGGATGGAGAGCACCAGCCAGAAAGAGAGATGCCCAGGAACAAGAGAAATCTGTCACCATGGAAAACCTGCAAATTCCTCCAAGCTGGCCTTCTCTCCCTACCCCCCGGACGTTTGCGTTGCTAGGCACAGAAATTGTTATCTGAAAATAAAATAGAGACTTTCTATCTTTGCATATAACTGCCCACCCTTTGTTCCCTATGCAGCTAAAATACATTTGAATCAAACTTCTAAAAGCCGTGTTATGTGCAGAATTCAGCCTGGGCACAATCAAAACACACTTGGTGCCAAATCCATCAGACAAGGCTCCTGTGTACAGACACATTACTGCACTGAGGCTTCATTAACAGATGGGAAACGAACCCTGTGACCTGTATTTTCGCAGAAGGGTGAACAGGCATGCCTGCCACACCTGGCCATTTAAGCCCAGCTAGGTGGAGGAAGGATGGCCATATTTTTTTTTGGAAATTTTATGTAGCTGATGGAATGGATGGGGGTGGGAGTAAGCAGAAACAAGTTTACATTTGTGGGTTTAGACCAAATGTTTAACAAAAGGCTTTCTTTCCAAACAAAAATGTCTAAAGAGATGGAATGTGCCCCTGCACATCATGGCTGAGCGTGAGAAACAACAGCATGTGAGTGATGAACAAATACATAACAATATAGAAGCAGCCTTTGCATAAAGATGCACTATTATTATCATTGTTGTTGTTTATTGAGTTTATATCTTGCCCTTTCTTTCAAAGGAGCCAAGGAGATATGTATAAAGATTAGCTACCAGGTCACATTCTGGGTTTTCTGATTGACTTATAAACCCCCAAACAACTTGCAAACAGGTTACCTGAAAGTCTGCTTCCACAGAGCTGTTCAGCCACTTAGGTAATTGCAGCAATCCTTTTAGTGTTGCAGGGAAGTGACCCAGAAGCAAGCGTTTCAATGGTGGTCCCTGAAGTCTGAATCTACAGAGTTCAATCATCACCATCAATCATCTGTTATAGGCTGCTCCTGAAAACTCCCCTCCCCCACCCTCAAACCTTTCCTGGCCTCTAATGTTGGACTTTTCAAATCTCTTTATCTTTGTACTTCTGCCAAAGGTGGCCCACAACACAAACGGGGGGGGGGGAGGGAAACCTCAAATAATTTTGCAAAGTGGTATTGAAACATTTATCCCTATTTTCACATCTCAGATGTAATTATCATGGAACCCAGCCACTCACTGCCTTTTGGCAATTTTTCACCTGCCATTTTTATCTCTCTCTGTACTTGTAGTCCTGAAATGAAAACCAAAGATGTGGATAATAGCTTTGCATTATATGAAACAGTCCAGCAGAGAAAGATAGGACAGACTCACAATATTCTTAGAAAAACGTTTATAAAATAGGAATGGTGCACTGTATCATTCACATTTCAGTTTTATTTTCATTTAACAAAAGAGGTGACATTAAGGCAAATGCCTCCAAAGTTCTACATTCTTCAATAGTATTACCAAATATCATCACTGGTCCCTAGCTGTTTGGATGCAGAGGCCACCTATAATTTATGAGGTCATTCCCTATTTGCAACTAAGCAGACAAAACATCTTTAAGTCCAAGCCACTCTCTACTATGGAAGTCATAAATCTCTTCTGCACAGTGGCTACAATCCAACAATATGTGCCTGCCATGTTGTCATATGTGCATTTTTGCTTGTCAAGTCAGAAGCACACCAGCTGCTTTTACATTCCTTTGAGTTTAAAAAAGCAACTTGTAGTTTAGCAGAGAGCTGCTGGAGAAAAGGAAAGATGAACTTGTCGATTACTTTTCTATGAGTACACCTCAGTTGATTGGGGGCAGAGTTTAAGACTGAGGTGTACAGCATTAATTTAAGGTATACAGGGTGAAGCACAAAGTGTTAATTAATATGTGTTGTGCATGTGAACACACACACACATTCAAATATAATTGCTTAATAAAATCATAAATTTTTATTTAAAATGTTTACCCCATATTTCCTTTAACAATGAATACCAAAGTGTCTAGCAGCATATTTTTAGCTACACACATCATTAAAAGTAATAATGCAACAAGGAAAAGTAAGGGGTGAACGATACTATGAAATATTATCTTTTTGTTGTGATAAGCAACAATATGAAGCTAAAATCTCAGCAACAGCTAAAAATCAAAGTACAATGAAACTAGTTCTTCATGCTTAAAGGCACTTTGGGCTTATATGCTTCAAGCCTATAACTAGAGGGACTTTTAAAATAGGTTTCTGATATGGCTTTTAAATTGGCTGTTCTAAGGGGAGGAGTAAATAATTCCCACATGGTATGATTTAGGAGTTCTTTGGATTCTGGACAACATGGCTAGGCTGTGTTTTACAAAGAATGCCATTGGTCCAAGCGCCAAAAAGTTACTTGGCTATGGATAATAGGACATTGTGGCATGTCTTGATTAATTATCCTTTTAGTTTATGCTCATTCTAATCACCAATTTAAACTTGTCGTGTGTGGGTCTTTGTCCATACATGTCACGCTGGAGGAGGGAATGACTTCAGACTTTTGGTTTCTATCCAAGTTGGGATTGCCAAAACTTGGAACTTCTGAATCTTGAAAGTCCCAGTGCTTGAATTACAACATCTTGGCTAAGCAATCAGCTATAACGTGTGACTCTTAAAACTTTTGCGGCTAACACTGACGGGGGAAGGGAGTTTCAGGTAAAAAACCAAAAAGTTTAAAATGATCCTATTTTAAAGTATATCAGTATAATGGACATTTATGCAAGGTTGGAGCAAGCAGGGCAGGGGAGTAGCTTTCTTTTCGTCCAATAACCCAGGGATTGCGGCTGCCGTGAGTGCTGGAAGGAAGACCAGCTCCCTGCTGCAAGGCCCATTTCCACCTGGCCTAAAGGGTGGGGCCCAGACTCACTTTGAACAGCTAAAAGGTTCCTGGGAGGCTGGAGGGACATTGCTGGAACAACTCTAGGTTTGGGGCAACTGGCTAAAATGTTTTACAGTTCTAATTTTGGTTCCTCTGTTTTTGTTTCGTTGGGTTGTGTGTTTGTTAAATGTTTAGTTGGGGTTTGCAGTTATTTAATTTGGGTATAACTGTTTATTATTGTTGTTATTGTTGTTGTTATTATTGGTTTCTATTGATTTATTTGTTGCTTGTATAGGATATTTTTGTTTTTAATGTTTGATGTTTCGTCGTGTTTTTATATATGTTGTAAGCTGCCCAGAGTGGCTGGGGAAACCCAGCAAGATGGGTGGGATATAAATTTTAAAAATGTTGTTGTTGTTGTTGTTGTTGTTGTTGTTGTTGTTGTTGTTGTTATCCATTCAGATATGAAAAGGCAAATTAAAGAAGAATGCAGCTAAATTTTTCCTGAGAAAGAACACTTCTTTGAAATGCAGAAGGTATTTTCTAAGTAACATATCAATGTACAAGAAATATACCTTGTGCCTTCAGTCTTGGTCTTTTGGGTCAGAAACATTTTCATGGTGGTGCATGGTTTGAAGAGCTGCCAAACCACCCCTTCAACACAATCATCACTGCTGCTTGCCTGCATGGGGTTGGGATGAGGCAGGTCGGGAGCAAGGTTTGGACTGTTCAGGTACATTGCCTGTGCACCTACAAATCTCACCGAAACCCAGCCCCAATTCTTTTCAAGTTAGAAACAGAAATTCTGGCATTGGGAGGGCATCTCCACCCCACCATACATGGCACTGCTGGATTTACCATCAATTTACTATAAACAGAGCAATGCAAAAAGCTAGTCTGAAACAAAGTAGCTGCCAGCTTGTAAACTTTTGAAAGGAAAGCTCTGTGCTGCAGTGGGCAAACAAAAAACCAATAGGGATTAGAAGACCACTCTGCCACCTCATACATTCAGTAGGATAAATGCAAAGAACCCACCCCGCTGAATATTCTCCAAAATTCTTCTGCACGCTGCAAAAATGGCAGAAAAAAATTTCACAGATAGCAAAGGCTTTTGCAAAAGTAGGTGCAGCATTCAGCACAGCAATAGCATTATGCACAATTTGTGGTTCAGACAAAGTGGTGAACTGTTGTAACTAAAAGCACAAACTCCAGATCCTATTGGCTATGTCAGAGGAGGAGAGGGGAGGAGCGTGTTAATTCAGGAGAAGGCTAGTCTCATCCAGGTAGAACTAAACCATGGTCTAGTGTTATTCTAAACAAAGACTCTGTCTTCATGAATTAGAAACCAGTAACATTTTTACAGGGACCCAGGTGGCGCTGTGGGCTAAACCACTGAGCCTAGGGCTTGCTGATCAGAAGGTCGGCGGTTCGAATCCCTGTGACGGGGTGAGCTCCCGTTGCTTGGTCCCAGCTCCTGCCAACCTAGCAGTTCAAAAGCACATCAAAATGCAAGTAGATAAATAGGAACCGCTATAGCGGGAAGGTAAACGGCGTTTCCATGTGCTGCTCTGGTTTGCCAGAAGCGGCTTTGTCATGCTGGCCACATGACCTGGAAGCTATACGCTGGCTCCCTCGGCCAATAATGCGAGATGAGCGCGGAACCCCAGAGTCGGTCACGACTAGACCTAATGGTCAGGGGTCCCTTTACCTTTACCTTTACCTTTACCTTTACCTAACATTTTTACAAGTCCTATTACTCTCATTTTTTTAAGGTTGAGCATGGATGGATTCTATTTCTTTTTATATCATTTTCATCTTGTTTTTCTTTTATCTCCGGCACATAAACAGCACTGTGAAGAAACATGGTTTAAAAGTGACATTTTCAAAGCTGAACAAAATTGTTTGGTTCTTGGCCCATGGGATGACTCAACAATCTATATCTTAATATTCAAACCTCACATGTTCATCAGCCTAAGCAAGGTATTTATTAATTGAAGGTTTCAAATCGGAACGTGCCATGACAAAGAGACATACATACCAATCAGTAAGTTCAGTTTGTTAGTTTTAGCTCAGTTCTCCAAACCATTAAGGTCATATTGAATCCTGATTCTATCTCCTGAGGTATTATTAGCTACCCATGAAACCATGTGAAGGAAGCACACACACACACAAAAAAAAACACATGCAGAAAACAAAACTGCCTACACAACTTTAGAGGGAAAGGTAAATTTAATGATAAGTCAAAACGAATTGAATTAGAGAGCACCACAGGGATAACGTGAGATGAGCAGCTGACATGATGCTCCTGAGTACTTAATAGTGTAAAGTCATCCTTTCTTGAGAAGCCCCTGACTAAGCAATTTATTTCCTTCCTTGATTTGGGAGAGACCAGATTTATTTTCTGTGTAAATTTGAGCTGGATTCAAAGAATGCTTGATTACAACACAGCCCTTTCATCTGAACTACTTCATAAGAAAATAACTCCTGCACATCGTCACTGGCTGCGTTCTACCAATATGATTTTATAATTAGTCTGCTGCAAGAGCTCTGGACTGTTGTTCTCTAAAACAATCAAAAATGCTGCTGCAGCCTAAATTGACACACCACACCAAAGATGGGTACCTAAGGGACATGGCGGAAATCAGATGAGATGTGGACAAAGGAAGGCAAAGCTTGGACTAGAGGCAGTTATTTCAGACTGACTTTAATCCTAAAGAACTGTATGGAATGCAGTGCTATGTATTATGCGGGACACCTATGCAGACTCAGTCCTGAGAATGTAGCTTCAGATAGCTGGAATGGGTTCATAACTGAAACAGAGCACAGTAGGAAGGACCTATCACACTGCTACCCTCAATATGTGGCTGAAGCTATGTCAATCCGTGTCTGTTACACCTTAATTCATCAGGGAAAAGAAACTAAAAAGCTCACAGCAGAAAAGGCTCATTACCATGTGGTGTGTGTGTGTGTGTGTGTGAAGTGTATTTATCTCTTAAATAAAACAACATTACATTTATATATTAAGTAACTGAGATGTGCTTATCTAGCAATTAAACATGAAGCTTGCCAACTACTAAGTAGTGAAGAATCAAAAAGTACAAAGTTACGAGCTATTGTTTAGGGATTGGTATGTTACAGATAATTATGCTTAATTAATACAGAACTCTGGGAAGATGACAAATATAAATTAACAAACCAATATTCATTTGATGGAGGAAGCCCTAACCCTACCCCACCCCCTACAGGAAGGAAAACTTGGCTGTGCCAAGATAAGGTTATTTGTTTTATGAGTCAATTATCCAATCTTTTTTGAACCCTACAGAAAAAGGAATGTACCCAGCCACTCTATAGCATATAGGAGGGGTGTGTGCCTGCACTGTGTACTCCAAACTATGAAGCAAATTAGGGTGATTTGAAGAATGTTTCTGAATCGAACTGTGCAGTTACAAAAGTGTCTTGAGGTGGATTAGGGACTCCCTAACCTTTCACATAGCTCTGTGGCCTTGGTTGGCCAAAAAATCCACAACAGTTTCTTCTGTGTCTTCAGAGAAATGAAGCCAATCTTACTTGGGAAACACCCACATCTTGAGAGGGGAACAGGAGGAGAGCTTTCCTTTTTAACAGAAAGGTCTAGCTTTAAATCACAGTGAATTATTGAATTATTTTCTGAAATCACTCCATTCACATTGCTTTGAGCTGTATGTTTACACATGAATCTATGTGTTTCTCTATACAACCCAATGGAAAGATCACAACTGTATCCCTAAAAACCCATCAGGGCAGATGCCATTTCCTACCAATAACCTTTGGGGGTAACAGGGTCTGAACTGGGAGTGTGACCTTTTCCCTTCCCCAGCCATTCCTGAAAATTTATATTAGTTTTACATCACTCCCTTCTCCAATACAAGTCAAAGGAGAAGTCGCTCACTGAGAAAATGGGATGTATCCCCCAAAATCTGGTGGGTGGGTGCGCACACACAGAGAAGCCTACCCCACAACTAAGGACCCTTGGAGCAACCAGATCCCCAAATCTTCCTGGGAATTGTGTCCTCAGCCCCATGGTATCTATTCTTCTCATGAAAGAAGAGCAACATTTGCCCTTGTGGAGAAACCATTGCAAATTTCACTTTGAAAATGGACAAGCTTCATTTCCTCAGAAGGTATATCCCACCTCCAAACTACCCAATCCAAATTCTGACATAATTTTTTTAATAAAAAAAATCCATTTAAAAAACAAAACAAACTGGAAAGGTACCCTGCACAAAATTCACTGGATAAATCTACCTATGATTAGGCAGGCTTAATGCACTATTGAGGGACTGTGGCATCTGTAAATTCCATCTACTTCTGTGGAAAGGGGGGGGGAGTTATAGCTGTTATAGGTTTCACATTATAATGAATAGGAAGAAAACAGTTCTGCTTCATTTTTAACAAATCTAATGTGGTCCCAAATAACAAGTTGACCTGAAATGACACAGGGTGGCTCTGAGGCAGAGCTGGCTGATTACCAAAAACTACAGATACAAGTTGGATCTTGTGGCTACCTATTTTCCCCTTCACTTCTTCCATCTTTAGAGGGAATTCCTGAAGATGCTAAATGGAGGACCACTTCAAAGAGTCACCCTCCTCTCTATCCTGCTGTGCATCTGGCAAGAACTCCAAGGAGTCTTTTCATTGGTTGTGCCCGGACATTGGAACTCTACACTAAGGGAGGTTTTGGGTCAAGGGCACTATGTCTCTGAATATCAATTGCTTAGAATCACATGTGGGGAGGGTGCTGCTGCACTCATGTCCTGTTTGTGGGCTTCCCAGAAACATCTGGCTGGCCATTGTGAGAACAGGATGCTGAGTTAGACCAGATGGGTGTTTGTTCTGATCCAGCAGGGCTCTTCTTAAGCTCTTACGTCTTCCACCAACAGGTATAACTTTTGAGTTAAACAGATACAAGAACTAGTGTTTGCTGGTGCTCCTGTGTTTTGATCTATTTTATTTCATTATGTTTTTAACTGACTGTCATTGAAAGCGAATCTTTTGGCAGCATTTTTTAATGGAAAGGCATATCATCAGGGGTTACAAACCTATGCTAACCAGAACAACCTTTGTGGCTGCCACATATTTGCACTCCATCCAAGCACCTAGCACACAACTTGTTATACTGGCTGGAATATAATGCTTCTGTTAAGCCTGATTTCAGGGGGTGGGGTGGTTCTGAGGAGAGGATCCTTTGGTTGCCAAGTAAGGCAGCAGGAGGCTTGGAAGAAAACAAAAAACCTGGAAAGAAACAACTGATGGGAGTGGCACAATTATAATTAACAAGTCTGTGTAGCCTACACAACATCAATCTGTCACCCAGAGATTACTTCAAGTGGAGGATTAGATCTTCTGTTTAGATCTTGGAAAGGCACTGGCCACAATGCTTCCTACGTGCCACAAAATGCCAACGTTCTCCAATAACTAGTAAATATTGTATGAACACCTAATCCCATTTACACTAATATTTTACTGAAGGCTTTGGAAGGATTTCTCACCTAATATTTGTTCTTGCACACAATAACATTCATCAGTATTGGTTGACTTGATATCCCAAAGCCTCAGCTGATGTCCATGTTCCCTCCTCAGACCAAGCATTGCTGCATTTGAAAACAATTCTCCTGTTAGCTCTGCTTCTGTCATCATCCCTTCCTCTTCCTCTGTTTGTCTCCCCATCTGTCAAATTGCAAGCTCTGTGGGTCAGCAGTGTGTACACTGTTCTGTACATCCTGAGGTAAAGTTCTTAACCCGAGGTACTACTTCCGGGTTAGCGGAGTTTGTAACCCGAAGTGTTTGTAACCAGAGGGGTTTCTACCTCAGGTTACAAACTTAATTCATTCCGGATGTCCATTCTTAACCCAAAACCGTTCTTAACCTGAGGCACGCTTTCGCTAATGGGGCCTCCCGCCGCTGCCCCACCGCCGCCACACAATTTCCGCTCTCATCCTGCGGCAAAGTTCTCAACCTGAGGTACTACTTCTCGGTTGGCGGAGTTTGTAACCCGAAGTGTTTGTAACCTGAAGTGTTTAACCTGAAGCGTTTGTAACCCAAGGTACCACTGTATTGGAATATTGTGTTTTTTACATTTAAGATTTCCCTCCTCAGCTGGGCCAATCCTAACAATAGGGAGAATGAGATAGGCACCTCAGGCAGCTGGTTTCAGGTGTAACGAAGATAGCAAATTGTTAGGTACTTAATTCGTTGTGTATTTTTACCACTGGGTAGGGAGAGAGGTGCATCTGTTAAAATGACTAGCCTTTGGTACTCATCAACTAGGACACAGTTCGTTTTTAAATGATTATTGGATTAAATTGCTTGCCATCCCTGAGCACTATGCACTTTGACGGTGGTCATAGCTGCCAAGTTTTCCCTTTTCTCACGAGGAAACCTATTCAGCATAAGGGAATTTCCCTTTTAAAAAAGGGATAACTTGGCAGCTATGACGGTGGTGGGGGGTGGGCAGGCCTCGTTTCATGCTGCACCTCATGCAGCAAAGTGTCTTGGGCTGGCACTATATCCTGCCATATGTCAACAGCTCAGGGAAATCCATGACCTGTTCTCATTAACTATGATTTGGAATGCCACACATTTTAATTGGGGCATGTGGCAAGTTCTAACACTTTGATTTGGTATCACAAAAAGGCGTCGATAATTTCCACACAAAGAAAATGTGTCTGAATCTTACACCAGCTATTTTTGCAACCTCTTACAGGTGAACATTTTCTCAAGGTCATTTATGCCATGTCCTTTAAAGAGGGACACTTTTAAAAGATGAAATTTGAAATTATAGTATATGGCCTTCTTAAAAACAAAGAATATGGTGCTAATTGGGGATCATGTCATTGAAAAATATTTACCAATGATAGTAAGAATTTTAGAAAATTGACTTTTAAGTGTTTATAAATGCAAAAGTCATTAGCTGCATTCTAGTTATTCATAGGAAACAGCTATGTGGTTTTGAAGTTCTACAGAAGCCCAAAATTTGGAGTCAAAATGAGAAGGGTGGACTTGCATTTGGCCTTTCTTTTACCTCCATCCTATGAAAAGTAATTAATTATATTAGTTGGCACTTTTTACATCTATACCCTTCTCTAACAGCAACTTGGAAAGAGCTCTCTACATGAAGTTAAAATAGCTAAGAGGTACAAATATGAGTGATAGATCATTACTTTCTTGGTCTGAAGGATGAAACAGAGGAAATAAAAGTGCTCAACTCACTTATTAATAGGAAATTTCTGTGACTAAACGCATAAGCAGCTTGTTTTCAAAGTCCATAAAATAAGTGAGATTTTATCTATATTTACTACCCCAAAACTAGTGTATATGCCTGAATAATCAATGTGAAAAGAGAATATCTGTGTGATGCTAGCTCAAGAAGCTGAAAACATGCTTAGCAGTACCATGGCATGAACAATTTATTTGTGAAAGAGATAACTGCAGAGTTTGACACAAACAGACAGGCGTTAAGCTGTCAAAATATAGCTTAGCCAAAAGGCTTATTGACCATTAAAATGCATTATATAACCCAACTTGCTTTATGTCATCTCTGAACTTCCACTAGTCTGATAGGCTTTACTCATCTTTTCCCCATGCTATTCTGAGTAAAAGAGGAAGTCGCCTTCCTTACACATCACATTGCTTTGGAGCATCTCTGATGCTCTGTAACAGAAATTTTATGTGCGCAAGGGTGTAAAGATGTCAGGGAGAAAGAACAAAATTACCATAATTATAGAGCTCAACAGCTGGCAATAAGGCTATAAGCTGCACATATGCCATGAAGTCATGATTCCAGTGAAATTAGCAGGATGTCCAACATCTGTTTCGATGGAAACACAATTTTAGCATGTGCACACACACATAGACAGACAGACCGACAGACAGACACAAACACACACACACCTACAGTCCTTATTTGTTTTTAAAAAATCCTTACTTGTGGCTTGGAACTGCATTTGTACATATCCACTGCTGCTACATTGAAGTTGCTGCATGATTAACAAACATTCAAAGGGCTTTCATGAAATGTGTATTATTTCATTACCAGCAATGTGTATATCAGTTTAACTATGCAAAGTGCTTCACAGTCCCAAACTTGGGGTCAACTGAAATCCACATGACTTAGTGGCTGCGGGCTTCAAATTAACCATATGTGCAACAGCTTCAATTTGCCATGGGGCATGTGTGTTGAATCATAAGTAATAAACACTGTATATGGAATAGTGACTTTTGCTTTCATGGTGCTGCATTAATTGTGAATCCTTAATTCAGGCTGTCTCTGCAAATCCGGGATAACTGATTAAGCTACTGTAAATGGTAAATCTAATGGGGGGAACTATGCAATGTCGTTTTGATGAGGACAATGTTGTGTGTAAGTTGCAAAAAATGTTCATGCATGAACAGAACCAAGACCACAACAAACTGGCACAAGGAAGCACACAAATATATTCCATGCTGCTTTGTGGAAAGGAAAAATGCAAATGTCAAAATCCGTTCCATGGGCAACGTTTGTCACTCACAATATTGAGAGTGGCTTCACACACACACACATTTCAATCCCACCTTTCTTCCAGGAGGTCTCCCACCAGACACTGATCATCAGCCCAGGCCCACAAACCTTCAGCAAGTTGCTGCTTCATGTGTGTTCAGACCATGCCCTGGGACTTTGAGTAACAATAACGTTTTGCTGTGGTTATACACTTTATGTATTTATCGTGAGCAATACCAATAAATTTGTGCAGCTGTGATGGCCAAGTAGAAGACAAAGCAGCTTTCCTGCAAGCCCTTCAAAGACATATTACACTGGAGTCTCATCTTCATGTTATACTTGAATAAACAGCCACATCCGGCTTACAGTTCATGCAGCAATTGTCACCTTATTAGTTCAACTTTCAGTTTTATAGCATCATGCAATAGTGCTGCCGACACAACGGCAACATTCAAAAACCTGCTAAAGCTTGTACGGTCAGAAGGCATTGCCTTTCAGAATGATTGTTATCGTTGAAGAAAATGTTAATCTTAAGTCCTTCCTTCTTGAAACCATTAGCTAAGATTAAGCCAGATACATACATTGAGCAACTGCTGAATATGGTTCTCTGAAGAACAATACATCATAACAGCCATAATCCCAAATGCGCTTTCAGGACCACACAGCACCACTGGTCTTGTTGCTGCTCTACTTCCAGGAGCAGAGCCTGCTTCACGGCATCTCAACTGGGAGACAGTTCCAGAAAAGAGAAACTCAGAACAGAAATCATGATGCACACAAAGTTTAGCCAGAGGGTTGGGGTTCGCAACCAATTCTATACCCATAGGAATCAGAAAAAACCACAACATTTTTATACTGCAGCTGCATTAAGATGCAATCCTAACATAAACCCATTGGTTATGGGAGTAAACCTCAATAAATTCAATAGGACTAACTTCTGAATAGACATGGGGTGGTATTCAGAGTAGTCCCATCAAAATTAATGGACCAAACTTAGTCACGTTCATTAATTTCAGCGGGTTTATTCTGAGTAAAACTTAGTGTAACCCCATCCACTGTTAGGATGGCATTGTTAATCAAACATCATCCCAGTAAGAGATTCCATTCTGAGGAGTTTCTAGCAAGCAGAATTGGAAGACAAATTCCTACTTCTGATTTAACTTTAATGCTGTTGTGGGGAACTCCCCTTTCGCCTGACTCTATGAGCTCACACTTAACAGTGTTTTAAAAAATTATAAATAAAGTTCCACTAAACTCAATGGCACAAATATCAGAGCATACAGTGCTGTTAGACTGTAACTTTCCCACATTTTTTTGCTCCTTCTTGTCTTTTTATACATATTTTGCATTTCATGCCAAACACACTACCACAATAATTTCTCACAAATTTAAATTCATTAATTGTATCAGTAATATATTTTTAAATCATATTTTTAGGTATCTGAATATCTAAGGTGCTACTGGACAATTTTTTTATTTTTATTTTTAAGTCATGTTATTAAGAAGGAGGGTTCAGCTTATTAAACCAAGAAGAGCAGTGACAGAAAGCCCTTTTGTAATGGCAGTTTCATTCCTTTCTGATTTTACTTCATTTGAACATTCTGCATAATTCAACGTTGCGCTATTTAATAAATGCTTATGAAACTACTACTTCTCTGCTCTTTCAGTTTAATTAGGTGATTGACTTCAGGAATGGCACAAATTAGAATGACAATTTAATTACCTTTTTTAATGTGCTCAGTTAAAAGATTTATAAACATGAGCAACACTGAAAATTAAAAAGTATGGCAAAATTAACCAGTTAAAACTTATTTAATACAATGCATTTCAGAAACATCAATGACACCTAAGTCCATTAAGGCATAGACCATTCATGATCAAAGTGTTAAAAAAGAATCCTGCATTCTCTACCAGAATCCATATGGTACTTTTTAAATCATACATTCACATGTGCACGCTTATGCTGCTTTGACAGTCATTCCCCATCAAGCTATCCCAAAGCTAGAGGAAGGCACTTCACATCACTCAATGCCATCTCAAACACAATACAGTGGTACCTCGGGTTACAGACACCTCAGGTTACAGACGCTTCAGGTTACAAACTCTGCTAACCCAGAAATAGTACCTCGGGTTAAGAACTTTGCTTCAGGATCGGAACAGAAATCGTGCGGCGGTGGCACGGTGGCAGCGGGAGGCCCCATTAGCTAAAGTGGTACCTCAGGTTAAGAACAGTTTCAGGTTAGGAACGGACCGCCAGAACGTATTAAGTTCTTAACCTGAGGTACCACTGTACCTTTCAGTAACTTGGATCCAGAGATGACTGACTTGTGTGTGTATGGAAAGGAACTTCCACTTCTGCAATACAGTGGCCTAGTCCCCCCCCCCATCCCACTGCAGCCCCCTGTGCCCCTTCACACACCATTCCAGAGGACCCCTTAACTTCAAGAGTGGCTTCGTGAGGTATGGGGGACTGTAGTGCAGTGCTGTAGTGTATGAGCAGGCTCATGCTCACCTTGTTCTGGATCCAACTCAAAGAATTAAGTTTGCACGCTAGAGCCCAGCTCACATACACAAATATACTGTTCGCTTACACACATATATGGAATACGTGGCTATATTATGCCCATTCCTCCCACTCCTATCCTCCATGAAATCAGAACTGATGAGCCTTCACACAGATATGCTTAATACCGTGGCCATATAATTCTGAGTGTGGCATGACTATGGCCCAGTTTGCACGTCATGGTAAGCCGCATTCCAAACAAACTTTGTCGTACCAAACACTCAGGATCTCCTCCTGGTTGGTTTGGGAAGAAAGCAACCACGAGCTACTATGCTAGCATTTTCGTTTCCTTCTTTGTGGCTTGGAAATGGCAGGAGAGGGGTGGGTGGAATATGAATACCATGCCTGTTCATGGTAAACCATCATTTGCTTAGACTGGGACTTACTCTAACATGTGAACCAGGTTGTCATGTAGTCAGTGTCTTCAGACATCTGCTCTGCATGCAGGTTATTTCCTCCATTTGGATTGTGGCACAGTTGTAGTCTACGTTGCGTTGATCTGTGGGGGCTTGATATCATATGTGTATTCTATGGCTTGGTGATGGATGACTTGCAAAGGCGCCTGCAGAAAAGGGGTAGAGGCTCCAGGGTTCAAAAGTGGTCTATGAGGCTGTCTCCTCCAAACCATGCCCACCTGCCCCCACATCTGACAACATATAGGATGTCAGATGTTGGGCAGGGGGAGATGCCTTAAAGTGTGCATTAGCAAGCGAACGCAGGCTTCGGCTCTACTGTTCATCAGCTGATTGGGTGGTAAAGCCACAGTCTGCTTTGGCAACCCGCCTGTCAAATTTGCCTCACAGTACCAGTTTCCCCAGCCTTGCTGTACACCTTAGGCAGGTATCAGTGTAAAGGGCATGGCAAGGTGGGTTGGTCCTGTAACACCTCCGCTATTTCGAGGCACACAACATTTTCCCTCCAATTCTCCCACACAGTCCACTGCATTCTCACATTGAGTGCTTTCACTTTTAAACACCCCACTGTAACTGTTTAATAATGTCTATCTTCACTCATTGTTATGCAATTCATATATGCCCTAAGGCCTAAACCCAACATCACAGAGGAAAAAAGTACAACAGAAGGAGCCCTGCCTGGGATAGTGAACGGCTGCCACAAATATTTATAACCCATTTATAAAAATGAGTTCTGCACAATGAGCTACTTCAATTTTAAACTTTGGTAGGGTAAATATACTGCGAAAAGTCTGTCCACATGACTGCAATACTTCTCAAGAGTCCTTTGTTTTGAGCAACACTCCTCACTTAACAAAGTTCAATTGGCTCTCTAAGTGTTCTAGAATGAGCAAGATGAGCTTTAAGATTTATGTATTTTTAAATTCTAAGAATCTGGTATAGTATTCAACTGAAGAGCCACTCTCCTTGTCAAAGACCCCTCACACATTCCAGAAATACCGGAGACATACCTTTATAGGCTTTTGGTGGCAGTCGTTCCTGAAACACGAGAGATAGCCATATCACATGAAAATGTTTGGCCTTAAGTTGCTCTGCTATTATATATGCTGAAAAAATATGTTCGCTATGTTAGAAGGAATACCACAGGCATTTGCGATGAAGCAGTCTCCTGAAACATGCAGTTGAGACTGAGGGTTGTATCAAACGCTGCTGTTCCACTCACACAACAGATTTCTGCCTCCACAACGTAACTTTCAAAGACACTTTCAAAATCTGCTTGAGGGAGCTGGGGACTCCACAAAGCAGATTTTAGAAACGTGCAGGGAGAGGAAGGGGGAGTCCCCTTGTTCAGCATTGGATAAAACTCTGAAACTTTTACTGGATCTACTCTTATTTGTAAACTATTTCTGTCAAGTATCAGAAATGAAGAAATGGAGTTCAGTTTCTTTTGCATTCAAAAATATATCTAGAATTCTTCTTCTGTACACAGATAACTGGGAGGAAGACCCACTGAACACAACAAAGCTGATTTATAGAAGATTATATCCATTCTTTTCTTTATAAAAAAAGAATGTGTAAGTTTTTAAAACAAAAGAAATAAACTCATGGAAGTTTGCAATAATGAAATATCTATTTATAAAGAAGAAACAAGGTATAAAAACAACAAGAATACAGCATTTTATATAATCAAACCAACAATTCCAATAAATAGCCAGGTCAAGAATTCATACAACTGTAATCAAGGACTGCACTGTGGAAAAAGAAGCCCTTTTAATAGAAACTCTGTATGGTAGAATAGGAGATTTATTGAAGGCCCATTAATTTTCTTGAATTTACATTCATTTGGTATGGTAACTACAGAATACTTCTTGGTATCTTCTTTTTATTATTTTTGTTTTAAAAATGCAAGCAAAGGTCTCTTCCCATACACAATATCATAGCAGAACAAATTTCAGTCTCCCAATTACTAACTTGTTTGCCTCCCTGCAATGCAATAGATCAGCGTTCAGCTAACACAGTGTAAAACTGAGTGATCCAGGGTGCTTTGTCTGGAGTTTCCGTTTCCAGAAAAGTTGTGCAATGCTAAAACAATGGCTCTCCTATTGGGCTACTGTTTCATGTAACCTCACTGTACAGCTGATGATTGATGATGGGTCAAGAGGGCAGTAGACTTTGGGTGCATGACGCTTAAATGCTTTATCAAAAATGGCAAGGGGCCATGTGCTACAATAACACAGCAAATACTTCCTTTTACTGTACAGCAGACAAATTCCTTCCTCTCAGTCGGCTAAATCTACAGCTGTAATTCATGACTTGCAGTTCAGAGAAGGCAAGAATTAACAAGCCACACACTGTCCGCAGGTAAAAAACGATAACACAGACCCCCAGAAAACCTGAGACTGAGCGCCTATGCGAACTCTTACTGCCCCGATACCTCCAGCCAAAGAGAAAACTCAAGCTCATCACCAACATCCGCTTAGAGCATGTCACTGTTTTCTCATGAAGCCAAGTCTCTTGGGAGATGCTGGATCGTCAGATGTGCACAAGGAAATACAACATAAGATAAATACATGAATATATATGCACTTACTCCATCGGAAACACCCTTTGTATATAAGACAACCAAGACTAAACAAACCTATTTAGACTAGGTTACTCAAGAACAAACAGAGAAAAGGAAGTTAATATCAAGACAGGGGTGGGGCGGGGAGACACTTTCTAAAAAGGCTAATATTTAAAGCATAAAATCTTAGAGCAGCAAGCAGCTCTGCAGCCTTGTGGTGACCTCCGACTCAACCTAGAAAACCCCAGGAAGTGGTTTGAATGAGAAGCTGGACCAGGTTTCTGTATGTAATCAGCTGATGTCATAATACACACATAGGTATGTGGGGGAAATTCAGGTCCATTCGCATGAACCTACCTCATCTGTTCTTCCCAAATGCAAACAAGAACTCAGACATGCTTTGAAATGCACAGGTCTCTGAATTTTTCAGTGCAGTTATCCATCAAAAAGTGTACAAAAATGCACGGACTGAAATAGGACACCAGAATGCACAGCATTTGAGGAAACTGCATGTAAGGTGTGTGCATTGGGGAAAATGGCATACAAAAATGAGTATATTGGGAAGAAACATGCACTAAAACGTTGAAGAATTTATGTGAGGACTTTTAAAAAATCAAACTGATGTTAAAATGTGGCAAACTGATTTTAAGATTAAATTAAAACACACAATGCACACACATTAACACATGTCTTAAATATTCAGTTATTCCTTTTTACACACACCCCAAAAGAAAAATTATGCTCGTTAATTATTTCGTTAATATCTTGCAGGAAGAGGGTAAAAATAGTTTTCAGTATTTGGAAGGGTTTGTTGTGTTTTTTTAAAGTCCAGAGGAACATTTCTCTAACTTTCAAAACAGTTCTGTTGTTTGATGTCTGCAGCCAGAGGTCCATTCTTTGCCTCAATACTTTAGTTCAAAATTTCACTTTCAGTAGCTTTTACACATTAAACAACAACCGTTCCTCAGTTCCTTGCATGTCCATTCACATTGTGCAGCACTCACAGTATGCAGGCACACATTTCAAGTAGCAGGACCCGGAATTGTTAAAAATACAGTTTTCATTTTTATTCTAAGATGTAGCCAATTCCAGGATGGGAAACAAGCTTCTGCTACTCAAAACAAAAGAACTTTCCCAGAGGAAAAACAGCTGTTTGCTTCTGCTGGTTGTAAAAGCCAAGAAAGCGAGGTTAAGTCTAGTACAGGACCAATGCAACTTTGCAATTGATCAAGTTCACCATGGGTGGGAATACGTTCCTATCACATTATTATACTTCTCCTTTAATAGATCATATATACGGAAAATTGTAAACAGTTTTTTAATTGTAGGGTACTACCTCGGGGGCGGGGAACCTATGATCCTCCACATGTTGCTGCAACTCCCATAATCACAGACCACTTGGCCTACTGGCCATTTCTTATAACAGCTGGTTCCCTGCTGCTACTGCCTCCCAACATCAATGGGAACTACCTGGGAGGCAGAGATGATCCAAAGTTTTCTCAGCAACTTCACTTGTGAACCATTATTCACATGTATTCTAATACAGTGGTACCTCTTGTTACGTGCTTAATTCGTTCCGGAGGTCCGTTCTTAACCTGAAACTGTTCTTAACTAGAGGTGTGCTTTCGCTAATGGGGCCTCTTGTTGCCGCTGCGCCGCTGCCACACGATTTCCATCCTCATCCTGGGCCAAAGTTCTAAACTCAAAGTAACTCTTCCAGGTTAGCCAAGTTTGTAACCGGAAGCGTTTGTAACCTGAGATGTTTGTAACTCGAGGTACCACTGTAATTGCTTCCTTCCCACAAAGGAACATAGGAGTTGCTTTGTGCCCAGTACTGTCTTCTATGACCAGCAATAGCTCTCCTGGATTTCTAGTCTTTCCCATCACCAGCTACCTGATCCTTTTTGAACTGAAGATGCCAAGCCTGAACCTGGGACAATCTTCATCCAATGTATGTACACTACTAGTGTGCGGGAGCCTTACTTCTCACCTTATTCATGCACCTGAACAGGTGTGGCACCGCACTGGCTTACCGTCCAGCAAAAGCATTTTAACCCATGTGTTCCTTAAGTTAATTAAATAAGGAAAGGAGGTAATGAATGATTGGGAGCACAAGTGTAACGTAACAGGGCATTGCAGATGGCCTGTCAGTGGCAGGCCCTTTGAACAGTAATGAGCTGAATGGGGAGGGACAAAATAGAGAGCTGAGGCACAAAATTTCTATCGGTCATTTTAAGCTGTAAGGGGAAGAGGTCCTTGCAATCTCGTCATAATAAAAAAGAGGCAAAAACGTTCTCCCAGTCAGCACACAGATGAAAAGGAAGAGGAGGAATACTTTGTAAGAGCTTAACACTTTACAGAGTCCTGCCCCTCAAGCTGGTAACTCTCAGAAGATGTACTGAACATAACATTTAAATTATATTCACACAGTGTGATCCTAAGCACACTTATTCAGAAGTTAATTCCAGAGGATTCAATGGGATTTATTCCCCGAGACATGTTTAGGACATCAGTTTCTTTTGATTTATAAAATGAATTATCTTCAAGTGAAACTTCCAATAGATGAGGAAGGGAATATACAAAATAAGCAAGGGAAGAAAGCTCTGAAAATCTAAAATAGAAGTTTAAGCATAGTATGCTTCCTTTCCATAATTTTCTATTAATGTTCTAAAACATTCTCTACCTAGGGCAAGTAAAGCACATATAATTCAGCCCAAATTCATTGTGTCTAAGGGCCCATCCACACTTACACTTGCCCTGTGCCTAGAAATCATGGGTCAGAGCGGTTTTACCTTTGCCCCACTGCTTTCCCCCAGAAAGCTTACTCTTTAGTGCTAAATCAGAGCAAGCATCAATGCAAAGAAAACTCCCATTGACATTTGCTCCGATTCAGCGGTAAAGAGCAGGTTTCCCCAGGGGGAAACAGCAGGGCAAGCAGAAGTGTGGATGATCCCTCAGTTATGTCAATTTCCTTAGAACAGCTATAAGCGTGTGGATTATTCATGCATTTTAACTGAGAGGGGAAAAACAAGTGTTTAGCTCTGGATTCCTTGGGGCACTGAGAGTATTGTATGCTTAAAATCCTCTCTCTGAAACTGATTGAGCTAAAATAAAGTGTCTAATTTCACTTGGATTATGCCCATAATGTAATGTCCCTACATTCCTATTTATCCAAACAAAGGAAATTCAGTTTGATTGTGCCCATAATTGTTAATATATTGTCTACCACTAACTTGATTTATTCAAACAAAATAACTTCCCTTTCTTATCAACACCAGGAAACATTAGCAAATATCATTTTGAATTCCTATTGAGTTAGTTGTTAATATTTCAGTGTGGTTCTTAAAATATTACCATTCCTTATTTGATATTCAGATCTTTGATATTTTTAAAAAAAGAAATCATTCGAAAATTTGCATGACAATACTTAATCTAAATTCATGGGGAGGCTGAAATAAATAAAAATAAAAATGCCCTCTGGTTTAGGGCCAGATTCTGCCTGTGTTATAGTCAATGGCATCTTTCCAGCTGGGCCTGGAATGAATTCAAGAGTGTCAAAGCATGCCAAATTTCACACTTCAAAAGAGAGGTTATGTTTAAATCAGAAATACAGCAGCTGCACTACTCAACCATAACCATGTTATGGCAGGGTGGCTACAAGGTCATGATTTGGGATGAGAATATGACAGAACATCCAATTAAAACATCGAGGGCAGCTTTGATAAACTGACTTATCAATGCTTTGCAGTATTTACACTAAAGAACTTCTAAAATTTCAGAAGCAGGTTGTGCTTTTGAAACCCACTGGGGATAATTTTGCTTTCATTTTAAAGGTGGTGTCCCTGATCCCATGCATGCCTACCTGAATGCTGAGTTAATGCATGCCTACCTGAATGCTGAGTTAATACACTACATTCCCAAGTAGGTGTGCATAGGATTGCAACCTAAGTGAAAATACTGCTCCAAAATTATTGATTACAGCAGGCATAGGCAAACTCAGCCCTCCAGATGTTTTGGGACTACAACTCCCATCATCCCTGACCACTGTTCCTGTTAGCTAGGGATGGTGGGAGTTGTAGTCCCAAAACATCTGGAGGGCCAAGTTTGCCTATGCCTGGATTACAGTGATTTTAAGAATTCATGCCCAAAGCGCTTGGTAAAATATGAACACATCTTCCAATTATTGAACAATATGCTATCTACTTGGTGGGATCAAATGTCCCTGAGAGGTCCAGTGAAATCAGGGTCACCTCATACAATGAGCACTAAGGCAGTGGTTTTCAAACCATTTCTCCCAACAGTTCTCTTAAAAATTGCCAAGGGCCTTGGCAGATCACTTAATGGTTTTTGTGCAACTGTAATGTGCTGTGCTAGAATCTGCATGATTTTTTATTGCAATTTTACATAAATACTGCAGGCCACCTGAATGAAGCTTCTGGATGCTACCCTAAAGCAACCCAACTTATCTAGGAAATCTAGATAATTACCATCATCAAGGAAAACATGGAACTTAGCCTCACGCCTCCACAAATACTTTGTCCAGGAATGGACAATCGTGATTTCTATCAGAGGTTTCAAATGATGGATTCTTCAATCAGGAACATACCACCTTCTCTTTTAATGCAGAAATGGAACAAGTGTTTGTTACTTCTGTTGTCTAGTCCCAGCATAGCTATCCTTATTAGGCAAGGCAAAGACCAATCATGTCATGCACCCCACAAAGATGCCTTGGAGAGGGTGGTCAGAGGAATGGGAGATCGGGGAGCTGGAGCTGAATGGCCCCAAGGAAGGTCCTGGTGGGATGGGGAAGGAGAGATCAGGACCTCAAGAGATCAGAACCTCAAGAGATGTCTAAACCAGAGGAGGGGCCCAGTGAGCTGGGAGGTGAAGGTTCGGGTTCCAGGGAGGGGCCAAGCAGCCAGCCAGAAAAGTGTTCCACCCCCAAGACACTGGGTATCCCAAGCCTCAAATCAGCTGCGGTAGAGCTGCCACTAGCGATGAAGCAAAATGTGCCAGACATGGAAATAGTAAAAAAAAAACTTTTGTCATCTTTTTTTAAAAGCATGGGTCTAACCCAAAGAATCATTTTAACTTGTTTACTGATTCATTTGCTTCCAGGATAGCTCTGACTTCAAATTAACTTGTCACTCCCAGTGCCTTTCTGATGGATGCTGCCAATGCAGCTGGTACTGTGGACAGCCTAAACGAAAGCTAAGAAAACAAAAAAAGGAACTACAGAACAACCATCTGACATTGCATTGTTTTTTAATATATCTCTGCTGAACACTGACCATTTTTGTAATTATTGGGCATAGTCACTTGAAACACTGCACGTGCTATGGGAAAATTAAGAGAAATCATGGTAAAATAAAAGGCAGCTCACTCTCATTCTGGAAAATGGGTACCTTTCACTGGACAGCCTGCTGACTAGTTGAGACAAGAAACATTTGGAGTGCGGAAGAATCTGCTCAGTACAGACTGGACTCCATAATTAATTGCATGATTTGCCAACGTGGAAGGGAACAGTACTCACTTTCCCAGTCTTCTCCAACCATGTACATACATTTCATACATATTTGGCAGGCCAAATTCATATCCAAAGCCAAGAAGCAGTTCCATTTGGGTACCACGTATGACAGCATAGGTGGCGTTAAACTGTTCATTTTCGGCATGATTCGTGACTATGCCGCCTCAGGAGTTTTCCCCAGAGTGGACAGCATGATACCACACAACATAGGATATGTGTCAATCCAAGTTCAGAACTTATATTTAGAAACCGAAAGGGTGGCTAAAGGGGGAAAGAGGGGAGGGCCCTGCACCTTTGATAGTTATTTACAGAAAGGTTATTGTTACAAAAGGATTATACTGATACTTTGATTTTAGGACTTGGTTGAATTGTAGATTGCTTTAGATTTTATAACTTCTGTTTTGGACAGTTAGCTGCCTTGAATTTCTTCTGACAAACAGGTGTAATATATAGTTTGAAATAAATAAATGCAATGCCCTCTTCTACATATTTATGAAAGGTGCAGAAGCCCAGTTCTCTTTTGCATCAGGCCACAGATGGGACATATAAACATGATATATCATTTTATTTGTATGCTGCCTTTCCATAGTTCAAACCATGCTCAAGGCAGCTTTCAACACAAAAAAATACATAATTACAAACATGACCCAAAGTAGTCATAAACAATAAATAAAACATCAAAAGGTACACAACCAAAATTTCAAAATGTCCATATAAATCATAATAAGAATGAAAATAAAGATACAAAAGATTGATATCAACAACAACAAAAACACCCGCCCCAACAAAAACCTCTAAACAATACCCCAGCCCAATAGTCTGTTCAGCAGCCTTGGCTGTTTCAGCTGGAGTCAGTCAGGGCCCTGCCCTCCCAGGCCAGGTGGAAAAGGCAAGCAAGGGAGCAGGTCTTCCAGAACTCACAGCCAAGGGGATCTGAAAAGGTTCTGAAAACATGTAACTTTGAAGTACAGCAGCCAGGAGTGGAATTAAGCCCCACAGCAACTCCTATTGTCTGATTTTTACCAGATATTAATTATGAAACAAGTCCAGGGATTCTTGGAATGCTGCAGTCAGTATAGTGGAAGGGACCAGTTCTGTCCACCCACTAGCAATGCTTTCCTTACCAAATCATCTCCTTGCAAAGTCATTCCACTCACCCACTTAGTACTGCTCTCAAATCGATCTACAGTACAAGAGGTCTGCACAACCTGTGCCCCACCTAGCCAAATTCAGCCCACAAGTCGCTTCAGGCAGCCCATAGGGGGCTTGATACACACACACACACACACACACACACACACACACACACACACACACACTGCTTACCTGGGTCTCCCAAAACAAGGTAATTATTGACTGTTTTGCATTTGGTTTTCAGGTCAAAACAACGCATATAGCAGGAAAAGACGAACACAGACCAGGAGCACTAATCAATCCGGTCTCAGGGCAATTCTGTTAAATCCTAAATACAGCTGACTATGAACAAGCCTGTCCACTGAATTCTCCACATAAACTTTGATAGAAAATCAACAGTAATACCCACATCCTATTTCTAGATGAGCCTTTGACACCACCTGCTAAGGGACCCATAATACACAGAAGCGCACACATAAACATTACATTTCCTAAACAATGAATCCCAGAAGAGTTCAGTGATTGGTTTTCCCAGCAAATGACTCACAGTCCCATCAAGATTTTGAGTTTAACCTTTTACTGTGAATTATATAACCAGCTTGGCATTAGTCATCATAGGTTCTTGAAATAAATAAGCAATAAATAAATATATACCTGGCACAGTCAAACCATGGTACTTATTTGCATTTTCTAAGCTTTTGGCTTGTTTGCACTTACCTGGAGTCACTACTCCTGAGTAGACATGTTATAGGACTGCATTATCAAACAGTTTTAAAATAAAAAAATCCTTCAGTAGCACCTTAAAGACCAACTAATTTTTTATTTTGGTATGAGCTTTCGTGTGCATGCACACAAAAGCTCATACCAAAATAAAAAATTAGTTGGTCTTTAAGGTGCTACTGAATGATTTTTTTTATTTTGCTTCGACTCAGACCAACACGGCTACCTACCTGTAACCCAAACAGTTTTAACTTAAGCTCAAAAGTTTGCTAATGATAAATGAATGGGGAAAGTGAATTGGGAGTTGTACAATTTCAGAATTGTACCTGGGATGTTATTTGGGCTACTCAAAACCAAGCATTATAAATTACAGCCTTATAATTTGGGTATACTGTAACTTGGGATACTTAAATCCAGCATGAGTTTTGCCTGCTAGTCTCAGAGAGAAGCTATCAAAGTGTCAACATTGTATCTGTATTCTGTCTTTGTCTAATAGCAGGTATATGAATGGATGACAAGAAGGGAGTTGTTGGTATAATAGCTTAATAGGGTAAAATATCATTTATGGATATAGATCTATGGGCTTGAGGAGGAATTTCTTCGTATGATTAAAAGAACCTGTGGCACCACTGCTCTTATTGAAGACGTAATAGATGGTAGGGTTGCATCCTTAATACCACAGAAATAATAAAAATAAAAGAAGTATAAGACTGGTTTGTTGTTGTTGCCTGTTTTGCAACGACCCCTGCAAGAGACAATGCAGGGCTACGAGGAATCCCTCATAATGAGAGAGGCATCAAGGAACAGGGAAAAGACCATTACTGTGACCCTCCAATTATACAGCCACTCGGGATTTCGTGCACCTTATTGTCATTTTCTTGACAGCCTGAATGCCAGCCAAAGAGCTTGACAGTCCTGAGGTCAGAGGTCACTGAGAGTTGAACGTGGCATCCGCTGCCATCACGTTTGTGTCAAACGGAGTAAACATGAGGGAGAAAGGAAGGCGAAAGTGCCTCAAGCTGGCTCCAGCTCTCAGCTGTCCTCACAGAGTGTGCTTCACAGAGATGGAGAAGAAGAGGAAAATCTCACAAGCCTACCGCAGTCTCATTTACACATGTCATAGAGGGAGGGGGGCAAGGTGGCAAGGGTGGGAGGAAAAGGAAGAGAAGGGGTCATTTACTAATATGCCTTTTATAATCGCTACTCATTTCCCTACCAGAAATAACTTAAAAGAGAGCAGGAAATTAATTGCTACCAAAAGCTCAGCAGGTCGCAGAGGCAGATGTAACCTATCAATTTAAGAACAGCCTTGCTTGCTGCATGTTATGATTTCACCTGGAGAACATCTGGACTGAACGCCCTGCATCAAATGCTCGCCATTCCGTACTCCTATATTTTTAAAAAAAAACAGACGCAGAAACACAACAACAACCTGAAAGAGCACACAAACACTTCCCTCCTCTGCTGCTTTACATTCCACAGCATCACTCTCAGCAGAGCTGCAGGAAAAAAAGCAAGCATTCCTTGGATAAAAGATCAGCTAACTGAACCATACACATTGCTCCTGCTACACTCCAGTACATAGATCACTAGGAAACAATGCAGCCAACACATCACGTCCTGAAATCCAATTGCAGTTTCTTCCGTAGGTTCGGGAAACATACCTTTCCCAGTGAAAACTGAACAACAGAGATAGGATTTACTGCCGTTCAGACAAGGAACACCTCCCTTTCTCCCCCTTCCCGGTTTCCCAGTGAATGCCATCCCCGGTACTACCTGCATTTATCAGCAATGCAATCGCCTCTTCTCTCCAGTCACTCCAAATAACCTAACAGCCTGGAAATTCCGGTTGCCCATTATTCGAGGTCACAGATAAAAGCTAAACAGCAGCAGTGACTCCCATCAATCATAAGTCACTCAGTTATAGAATGTTTGGTAGGAGACCTACTGATGTAAGCTAGTCACCAGAGAAAATACCCACTGATGACGCATATCCAGGCATAAAAATAGTTACAGGGCCCCCAAAGGGATTATTCAACAGCCTACATTTAGATATTCTTACAAGAGACCCAAAGTCAATTTGCTGCTCTTAGGTGGCTGTGAAAGGCTGGAGTTTAAGCATCTTCAGTGGACAGAACCACAAGTGGCTGGTTTAAATAAACAACTGCAATTACAAGCTGTTTCTGCATTTTTTGACACTGCAGTATAGGGACGAAGTATAAAGGGAGAGATGCAGACTACAAAATTCTACCTATAAGATGTATCTTTACAATGCTGCTTTTCATTTACAGTACTAAAAATATATATATTATGCCGTGCACAGGTTAACATTTGCCTATACATTTCTAAACGTGCTTTCTATCCTCCTCCCCTTGGCCCCTGCAGAGGAGCCTGGCTTAACACTTGTATAAAAGCAACATCACAAAAAACGGGTTTCGGTTCCGTAATTCGCTTAACAACAAAAGTAGCTTCCTTTAAAGAAATTTGACAGCAAAAACGTAGTCCCAGATTAAAGGATCTAGAACGGCGTTGGGTGAAATGAAGGTTCTGAATCACAAGTCTTCCAGAGACTCTTAGGGATGAATTGCAGCTCTGCGTGTTTTGCACACAAACATATATACATTGTGCCTCAGAGAAACCTGGACCGTTCGGGATGGCAGCTCGTATCATGCCAGTCCTCCAACCCTGCTGCAGTGCTGTACTTTCCCCCATAGGACTAAACTTAACCAGTCCCACATTTATAGCAGAGAAAGTAAAGGAAACAATTTAGGGTTGCTACTAGGGTTTGGAGCTAAACTTATTCCCTGACACTGGTAACCCTAGTCATGAAGAACCCAGCTTGCTCTGTCATCTGCCTAACTCCACCTTGGCTTACGACTCTTAGGTGCACTCGACTGTAGACTAGAACACTGGGGACTGGCTTTCTAACATAGTGGGTGAGATCCAATGGCTGCTTGCACAATGGAAATCCACTTACACAGTGGATTTTTTCTCTCTCCGCCCCCAGCCTCCCCCTGAACTTTGTCATAGGATAAGATCCATGGGAGCAATGAACATGTTGCCCAAAAGTGGCATGTTAAAAGGAATGGGCTTGGATACAGGATCCTACTAGAAAAAGTACAGGCTGTTCTCTCCCTTGAAAACCAGTTTAACAGTTTTATAAATTGCCTTAATAAAGTACAGTGGTACCTCGGTTTCCGACCGCAATCTGTTCCGCAGAGCTGGTCGCTCCCCGAATCGGTGGCTCCCTGATAGAGCGCTTCTGCGCGTGCGCGAAGCGCCAATAGAGCGCTTCTGCGCACGCGCACACTGCACAGATTGCTTCTGCGCATCCGAGTGCCGTGGAACCCAGATGTAAACACTTCCAGGTCCGCGGTGGTCGGAAACCAAAGCGGTCGCAAACGGAGGCGGTTGCAAACCGAGGTTTGACTGTAGAAGAAATTCTGTAAATCGTATCAGACGGTATGAAATTATTAGTCACCCTAACAAAACTTTGGAAAAATAAGCAACCTTTTTCACTTCAAGGTTAGTATATTTAAATGGGTACATCCCAATAATGGACAAGATTTTCCTTCAACTAAAAATATATTAATTCCTAGGCACCCTGATAATTTTACAGTATAGGAAAATGTTTTCTTTTCTTTTTTACGTGCACAAAGTTGATGAAACGTTTTCCAAAAGGCCACCAAGGCTGTAATCATATACCCACTTACCTGGGACTAAGTCTCAATGAACTCAAACAGAACCTATTTCAAACGCTTGACGGAAACTTATGAAGATAACTAGTGTTGCCATACATTTAACTTACTTTTTTGTACTGTATATGGTAAACCAACAAAAATTACTGGTATAAACTAAAAAGTGTTTCAAAATGTGAGTTACAGCAGCTGGAACTTATACCCACAAACCCATGTTTTTTGTTAGAGCATTGAGCTGATAATGTCAAGGCTGCAAGTTTGAACCCCATATGGGACAGCTGCATATTCCTCCATTTCAGGGGGTTGGACTAGATGATCCTCAGGATCCCAACTCAACTATTCTATGATTTAAAATAGCTACAATCATTCATTTTCTGCTTTTCAATATGAAGCCATATTCAATACGAAGCCATGTTTTGTTTTTTAAAATGCAAGACTTAATAGAATTTTGGAATGTACTTGGCACCAAAATCCATAGGAATACAGTCAGATATATAGTCAGATATATACAGCCTTATTTGAATTCTTCTGTGTAATGAAAATCATTTGGCTTCATGAAGCAGCCAACAGTAACTACTGACCCTCACTTATAGCAGAATGCAAGTCACTGTTATTTAGAACAGTGAAAAAATCTGTGTCTTTATCCCTGCACTGCAATAAGCAGTGATGAGAATCTTTTTTGCCCTGCCATGCACAATTCTGCCTAACTTTCATTGACGATGATTACATTGTTATAAATAAAAGTGCAAATTATATTTAGCACAGAGATTTTGCTAAGCACTCACGTTTCTCTCGTGTGTAAACGCCGGCAGTTCTGTTTGCCCTAGTTTAACAGCCCTCTTTAGAAATATTCATTGGTGGATTCTAGCTGATTTATCCCAAGCAGGTTCCCAGTAGAAGTCTGATGCTTATTCTCTCCTCCAGTCTCCTATCAGCATCTCGCCTCTGTTGCCCCCTGTAATTGTCACCAGCATCCGAGAAAGCAGCAATTCATTTCCTACAGAACATGGGAGATAAAAACAATCACATTTTAGGGCAGGGCAGGGCAGGGCAGGGCAGGGGGGAGGCCCCCCAAAACAAAGATTAACATAGAAATATTAGATGGGTTCAAAATGTACACAATATGTCATCAAGAAACTGGGAAGATTTATGTGTTCTTTCAACAGAGTGAAGTCAACCCTACAACATTGTCACCAAAAAAAATATCTCGCCAGCAAGGAGATTGAACATTTTCCTCCTCCCACCTATGAGGATCTTGAAATACATGAGTGGAGCTAATGAACTCTAATCAGATGTCTTTAAAGGAGAATAGATTCAATTCTGAAATATATATTTTTAATGAAATAATCCATAACATTTAGATTTGGTTATCTGTTTCTACAGCTTTATATTTTTCCTATTCTAATTCCCCCCCCCCACCCAGTCTCTTGTATCATACAAGCAAGGATGTCCAAGGTTGGAAAATTCCCAACTGACCAAAAACAGGATTGAACTTTATGCTTAAAGACCATGGAAAGAAGATGCCCCACGCTGCCATCTGCTCTTCAGCAAGGCTCCTTATACCATTTTTTGTCAAGCTTCCCTAAATAGAAATCCTGTTACCCAACAGACACAACTTGCAATGCACTCTGCCAACGCAACAACAGCCCTGGGTCACCTAGCTCCAATCTCTGCTATTAGTCTCTTTTCCATTTTCGAGCCAAGATTCCTAATGTAGAAAGTAACTAAAGGCAGCAGCAACAGCAGTTTTTGCCAACCTTTTCTCTCATCTGCCTGAAAATTGGACACAACCGCAGCAGAATAGTCTGAGTAGGATATAGTTGGGTTGCGATTCCCATTGAGAATTACCAATTTGTTCTCTTTTGTAAAATATGAGCCCCGCTCAGGAAGGAAATTCCGTAACTCAATGGAATGCTTTTCTTTATATTCACCAGGTTATCAAGCACGAAACAGAGTCAAAATTGGCTGAGCCAGCTGGCAGGGGATTCCCTATGCCCAGGGAAAGCCATAGCTCAACCAGTATAGGCATGACATCAGCAGCTACCTCAGTCATCTGCCAGTCAAGCTCAGTTCAACCATCACTTGGATGATGGGGTTGCTGCAGACCCTACAGTTGCTCCTGCAGAATAGTTTGAAGCATGCCTGTCACCTGGCTAAAGCAATCTTAGCGACTTTGTCACATAAATCTGCATAATTCTACATAGGAACAAAACAGCAGTTTTGAAGGGTATAGCAATGCTTCAGACTGCAAAAGAGATAAAAGTGGAAATGGATGCTATGTCCAAAACACTGTCATACTGACAGCATCTAAGAAGGCATAGTATTTTGGAGCTGCAAATGTCATCCTGTCTGAGACCCTTCACAGAGCTCACCATGCTCCTAATTTAAAGCTAGGAACCTTCTCTCACGGGCATCTCCAAAGAGCTTTTCACAGTTCCCTGTACCCTAGCTCCTTTCTTGCCCAGTTGTCATATGCCTACGCAGCCCTGCATCTCTCTTGCCCTTCTAATACCTTCTAATACCTGAATTAAGATTTTGCACCTAGAAAGAGACTAGCTCCAACTGCAGAAATGGAAAAACATTACTAGGACCCCACAGTCAAGCCCAAGTTCATTTTCTCTGTCATGTCATTGGTTTCCCTGTCATTAATATAACTATGAAAACAGTTTGACTGGTTAGTCACCCAAGCCTAAATTCAATTCCTATGTGGGGGTTTTTTAAATAATCACAGCTATGTTGTACAGAGTGACTGAGTTCTCAGTGTTCAACCTTGAAAGCTAGCTCTCAGACTGAGCTGAACTTTGAACCTCCCATTTTCACTTAATTCTGAAATAGCACCCCTACGGAGAAAATGAATCTGGCATGCCATAAGCCAGAGAAGAGAGATGCAGCAGAAACTAAATATTTATTAAGTATCAACATTGGTCGATTCCGCTTGTCCATTCTTCCTCAGAAACTCTGACTAGCTAATACTTTTGAGTTCCAGAGTTCCAAAGACATGCCACTCCCAGATAGAGGAAAAACTGGTAGAAATAAAAGCTATATTAGAAGACTAACTTGCTTCCTTGAGATATGCTGGGCACAATATGTCCACAAAGGAAGGGAAACAGAGTGCTCTCCCTCTCTTGGTGCCGTCCTCAGTCTCTAACATTGACTGTGATGGAATAGGACTTGAACCCATTTTGTACTGGAGTTTTGGCAGAGAGCATACAAGACTTTGGACAGCACCAAGGGGTCCTGCTATGGCAATTAACAAGCAACATTGTCTCTGCCTGGAGCAACAGCCAACTGAAGCCTTATCTAGGCTGCATAGGCTGCACAGGCTTGAAGCCACATGAGCTGGCTAACCGACTAAACAGCCCTCACCTTATTTTGTAACCTTTGGGGCTTCCATGAGGCTGCAAGCTCTGGCCAGCAAGACCCTGAATAAGTTACAGGAGGTTCTGCCCCTGGGGAAGTATCCAAACATCTGAGTTCTCTACAGTGCCATGAAAAGCCCCCAGCTTGCATATCACAATACAGTCCTCTTTGGGATCTATAAGGAGCTGGGCCTTGCTCTGTTTATCCTAGGGTCATCTATTCATAATAGTGCCATCTCTCCAAAGGTCTCGCCTATTCCTGTTACTGGAGATCCTGGAGATGGCAATGGACCAGGGACATTCAGCATGCTGCACATGAGCTATGGCCCACCACCTAAGAAGCAGTGGATTCTAAAATTAAAAGTAGTAAACTCCTCATCGGAGTAGGAGAGGCGGGAAACATTTCGTGCTTTCCTGAACAATGACACCCAAGGGAACAAAGGGAGCAGAGAGTAAGAAAAGCCAGAGGGGGGAATTTATTTTTGGAAGAGGAGTGGGACCGTATTTGATGTCACTGTTTCACAACTGCTCTGCGCTCTGCTTACAAGCAGGCAGCTTTCAACAACAGGAAGCCTGAGGACTTCGAGCCCCATGAGTGGGCGTATCAGCAGGCAAGTAATAATATGCAGAGAGCAGCACTGGCAGCAACTTCATCCCATCTCCTTCCAGCCACTACAAAGGCTCATGCTGGCAGGGCAAAGCTTGCCAGGCATCTCTCAACTCCCACAGGTTGAGACTTTAGCATTTGCTGCTCCGCAGGCAGTCACACGTTTCATGTTTCCAGGGCCAGAAGGTGCTTGACATTTCCACTTTAAAAGCCAAGGTGCCCTAAGCCCCAAAGTGAAAAAGTTTGCCGTAATGATAGAGACACAAACAGAAATAGGAGGCACTTGAGAGTCTAGAGAACTGGCTTCACCGCCACATTACAGTAACCTCTTGAAAACTGATACTTAGGGAAGTAAGTGAGTAATGCAAATTAACATGTACTGTGTTGGGGGGCTTGGTAGGTGGGGGGGGGCGTTACACAGCAACCTGCCCCATAACAATAGTGGAAAATACTTCCATCATTGTAAAAAAGAAAGAAAGAAATAAGGATCTGATCTGAATAATAGGAATAGTTCTGATAGATCCTGATGTGTCTAGAGGGTAACTAATTCTTTGTTTGTCCTTGGAAGTCTATGACTATACATACAGAAAGCACCACACCACCCTCCAAGCCAAACACAACCCCCTGAAACTTTATTGTGGCCTCCCAGGTGTTTTGACACACACACAAACAAACACCTATTCCACTCATGGGTTGCTAGTGCACTGGCACACCTGGCTGTGGTCTACTTTCAACCTCTGTGGAGCGAGGTGGCACAGGTATGTAAGCCTGGTGCATTGAGACATTATATTTACTAGTTCCCAACCCCAAGGTATACCGTGTCAGACAGGTAAAACATAAGAAGTACAAGGCCCAAACTGAGTATTAGCATGCAAATGCATGTGTAACTTTCTGAGAAAGAAGTTTCAGGGTCCTAACCCCTTCCTTTCAAAGGTATTATTACCTGCAGCTTCAATGTAATTGGGAAGGGGTGGTGCGAAATGGAGGTGCACCAAGAGGGAGGGCACATTTATGTCTTCTTCCACCTGCCATTTAGCCAAACCCTTCCCCGTTACTTCTTCACCATCAACCCCTGTGGGGTTCCAAATGTGAGGATAAACCTCATAGAGAACCTTGTAAGAGGAGATCTATTCCAAAAAGAGAAGCAGAAAGTGAGGAAGGGATTAAGCATTCTTCCCTCTCTACTGTTCGTGCTGCCTCTTCCCAAAGCTCCTTTTGGGGTCGCACATCATGTATCTGGTACATGCAACAGCACATACTGAGATCAGAGGAAGTAAGAAATAATTGACATGGGAGTGGAAAGGTCAGCTGCGTAAGTCATCTAGTCCCAACACAGTTGATGAATTCTATTTAGGACAAGATGCTGGACTAGATGGGCCCCTGGCCTGATCCAGCAGGCTCTTCTTATGTTCTTGTATAAGAGACACACGGCAACTATACCTAGTCTAAGAAAAAAGACAGCCCATATGAAAGGCACATTCCTTACAATTAGGCAGCTAAATAACAGAAGTGCATCAAAATATGCTATATATTTTCCTGAAAACTATATTGTGTAATTTATTCAACCTTCTAACACATTAAAATTCCAAAATGCAGAACCCCAGGCATTCTAACCCACTACATCTGAGTATTATATATAGCTATTTATTTGGTACATGTAGAGTGTTTTCACAAAACTCAAGAATTATGCATAGATACATTTTGAACGCTCAGCTGAAACCACAAAACTGATTTTTCCTGCTTGAGGTGGCTTGATCTCAGCTGATCCAATGTAATAATTTTACTCTATTACAATTCACCTGATCTACATGGAGCTTTGATTTCAGTTCTCCTACTGGGATAGAAGAAATAATATATTTGCCATCAGATAACGTAATATATGGGGATTCCCTCCTGCCACTCAGCCTACACAGAATACTAAGTGTTCTCCTTTAATCTCGTTTCCCAGTACAAAGCCGTTTGGCTTGCTCTCTTGAGATTCCCTGCCTTGCTAACATCACCTCACTGACCTTTATTCTGGGCCCCCAACTTTCCTCAATGCTTAGCTTTAAAAACTATTTATTAGCATTTCTACATCCTGTTTGCTTCTCAACTCATAACTTTTCCCCTCATCTTTTCCTTCATTCAGTCTTGCTGTAGCTTAAAGCCAGACACACCTTTCCCCCACAACCCCAGCATTTTTCAGCTTGCTTTCTCCAAGTTCATAGTAGATGGGAAGCTAAAACAAAAATAAACAAATCACAAGCTACAACAGCATCCCACTTTTGTTTTGCATTCTCTCCATTTCTTGGTATTTTATCATTGCTGGTCATCTCCATATTCACATCAGTTACATATGTTTAGCTGTCATGCCCCCCCCCGTCAAAAAAAAGCATTCTGTGGGCTGCAGGTTGCTACAGTTCTGAGAATTACCTGCTAGAAATCATTAGATTCTCCCCATCATACGAACCCAGATCTATAGCTCCAAAGATACCCAGGGAAGAGGAATGACCAGGAAACTAGTTTTAAGTCTAATGTAGGCACACCATGTATAATCTATTTTCCGTTCTTTTTCCCACTCGTGTCTCTTACTTTCCCCCCTTTCCTTCTAAAGCAATTCTCATTGGTTCATCATTTTCATTTAACCCTGAGAAATGGATCTGTGAGCAGGTTCATAAAACCTGCTTTACTCAGATTACAATCCCAGTTCTCCTGAAGGAAATGCTGAACCTGATTTTACAATGTACAACTCACAAGGCCCCACAACCAATTCATATCGGATTTATGTTCACTATAAACAAAGAAGTGAGGAGGAAAAGGCATAAGGAGCCACACTGTTAATTTTACTATAAATATTTTGTCACACTATTTGTCAATTCGTGCAGTATACAGAAATTCTGATTAATGGGGAGGTCTTCATAATGACTAAAATCCCATATTATTATTTTTGTTAAATCTGCCTTGGGACTTCTTAAAAGCTGTGTTCCTGCATGTGCACAGGCTGCCTAAATCCAACAGACTTTGATGACATCTGGTCCACCAAACTATGCCCAGGTCCACAGCTTTGACATGACAATATTATTATTATTATTATTATTATTATTATTATTATTATTATTTCATTATTTAAATCTATATACCGCCCTTCAGCAAAAGATCTCAGAGCTGTTCACAAGATAAAATAGTCATGATGATGGTCTTCCACATGCAGCTATGGATTTTCCATCATTATGTTATATAACAACAACAACAACAACAACAACAACAACAACAACAACGATTTATTATTTATACCCCACCCATCTGGCTGGGTTTCCCCAGCCACTCTGGGAAGTTTCCAACAAAATATTAAAATACAATAGTCCTCCAAATATTAAAAACTTCCCTAAACAGGGCTGCCTTCAGATGTCTTCTAAAAAGTTCTTCAACAGAAGCTAGGCCAAGTCAAACATGACATATTTGCACCCACACTGTTGCTTTTCCAAAATGATCTTGCAAGCACATACACAGTTGCAAACAATTCCACAAAAGTTACTAGACCACAAAATATTTTATATGCTTGGCTGCATGCGTACACTTACGTTAGCAATTTGTGGTCTTTAAAAAAGCAATGTAGTAAGCTTTGCCTGTTGCCTAGCAGCAATTCTTACTCGCCACAGGTGACCAGGCAAGTGGTTTTTTACAAGCCTGCACAAAGATATGTTACACAGGAATCAGAACACTTGCTGGAGTGGGATATGCAAGCAGAATCTGTCGTCTCTACAGAGTGGCACTTGCACATTCCACTGCAGAAATCTTACGTTGCTCAATGCCTAGGTAACGTCTTCATACTCCCTTAAAAAGCACACAAAACATTATGTCAGAATGAATCCATTACAGCTCCTGATATTATTCTTCCTACCGAAAAGTGAACACAAATATAAAGTTTAGTGACTGATTTTAGTGTTTGGGATGTATATAGCAACAGATTCTTTTCAAAGAACACAAAAGAACAGAGATTCCTATTCATCTCACAGTTAACACTTGTGTTACCCTAATGAAAACAAAATGACATATTCTACTTTACTGCACATTCTGGTGCAAAAAACAGCTGCAAATACATCTTCATTTACTCAACAAAGCCAGATTTATGTCTGCCTGGTTAACTTACTGGCACTGGCACTCCATATGCTGCTACTGCAAAAAGCAGAGATTCTCCATCTGGCTGCTTTGAAACCCTGACATTCTCAACGAGTCCCACCTCTGCACTGCACACAATAAACCAGTGTCAGAATCAGAAACAGAAATACTGTAGAGTGTCAAGGCACTATTTACTTGCTTATAGCTTCTGTAACAAAAAGAAAGAAACAGACCACTGGGAAGATCTCCGCTTCTCAGTCAGGGATGGCAAGAGGAAGCCTGCAGGAGGCAGAGGGAAAACAGCAAGGAGGATACGATCAGCAGGAAAGCATTGTGTCTCGGGGAAAAATACATTCCTCTTCTTCTGTGTACCCTTGCCTAAACCTGCATATCTTGGGCAACACCCCATAATCTCAGGGGCTATTTTTATTATCTTGAGCTCATATTTCAGTGCTACAGCCAAATAAAATCTGCAACGTTGTTGGTTTTTAAATCCCTTTATCGTGTCAGTATCTGCAGTTTGTTCTAAATGATGCGGGGAGGGAATATGTCTACAGTACTATGAAGACCAAGGGGAATGTGTAGGTCGCATCACATTTTGCCAAAGTACACTAACTTTTATTCTAGATTAAAAGGATTAAATAGAAGTAAAGATTCTGAATGCTCACTTCCTGTTCTCCCCCCTCCCCCCAACACACACACACAACACTAACCTCTCCTTCTGAATGTATTAATAATACCTACACCTTGAACACAATTGGTCCTTCTGTGTTGCCATGGAACTGAAACCTTTGCAGCTTAGATGGCGATGTATTCCAGGGAGCAGGCTGTTCCTACACTTTCCTATCACAGAGGTAAAATCACTGCATACCATTAACTCCTTTCGTATCACAAGCTTCTTGTCTGCACATCGCTTTGCATGCTCCCCGCCCCTCCCTTCTCTTCCACCTCAATAAGCAACATATATCATGCTTAGCTTGTCTTATCTCATCAAACGTTTTGGAAATACAGTGCAGATAGCATCATGCTGAAAAATTCTCTCTCTCTCTCTCTCCTGGTTCAGGTAATCACTTCAAGTTCGACTGCAGTTTAATTAGTCACTTGTGTCAGTCATCTATTAGATGGATAGAGAATCGCTCGTGCGCTGCTGAGGAGACTGTGACCTGCCTGGTCCTGCTTTACTGGAGAAACAACAGTTATGGAGGTCTAAGTATATGGGCTGGGTTCTTGCACATGTGTGGCCTGCCGACTGTAGTGTTGCCTTCTGGATCATAACAATGAACAGGCAAGGATAGGTTGGTTTGGTCAGAGGCCGAGTAGATGCCTCCTTGAGAAAGGGTCCATTCCAGCCACTCTGAAAGACTGAAATAACTATTTGGATGCCTGAAAACAATGCCTTTCTTCACAATGTGCTCAAGTGGGTGGTTGCTCCGCAACTTCAAGATATCCTTGTTAAGACAGATTGATCTAGATCCATTTCCACTGGGTTTCAGCCATTTTGGCAACACCATTTTGGGGGGGGGTATTGCTATGGCTCTGCCCCCTTGAGCAAGCCTCTACAGTTCAGTGGTCTTATTGAAAAAAGGAGTTTTATGGATCCTAGTCTCACAGTCAGAATGTTAGATTTTCCTATGTACAGATGTTCTGAGCAAGTCGTAATTTTACAATTAAAACCAAATGTTGGAGATTCCTTCTTTCATTTTCCAAGAAGTCTGTGACGCAAGTGTTTTGGGTTTGAAGGCAGTAATCCTCCAAATCTTGTTTTATATTATGTGTTATGAAGAACATACTGTATTAACAGTCCTATCCAGATTTTTCGGCTTCACTGTTTGCCCAGCATTCTCACTTTGGTTATTGTCCAAAACCGATTAACAAAACACTTCATGCTATGAAGGTATGCAGAATATTTGCCATGTACATCTGGGCTTCTGTCTTTCTTATAGTTCTCAACGATGGATTCTGTCTTTCAGAAGTCTGAAATTTACTGAACAGAGCTGCCTTTAAATGAACCAAGTATCTGCCTTCACACAACTGCTGATTTGGGTCACTTCCAGACGGTCACCCTTTTGTGGGTGGGATTCAATCGTACACCGGCAAATTTAGCTTGTGCCATTAAATTGAATTGTGCTCTCTTAGGCAACAAACCAACTTCCCAAAATTAAATATGACTTTTTGCCATAAAAAAGTGATGAGGAAATGCAGTGGAAGGTGTGGGCTAACAAATAAGAACAAATGTTCAACAAACAGCAGGTGTAGTAAAACAATCACACAAATTTTATGAAAGCAAATCAAGATAAATGGTCAATAAAAAGGTAGTCTCAAATAACACTTGGGGTTATTGGGTTGTGGGGAGAAGTGACAATTAAGTTCCCCACACAGACGAGCACCATTTTATTTTCCAATATTAACACAGAAGAAATCTGTGTTCCTCTTAAACACATCTGACTATTTAACTACCATAACAGAAAAAGAACCAACACATTGCTATTGATATGCTAAACTTGTAGAATCTATGTCCTGCTTTATTTTGTATCTTTTAAAATCCACCATGTTATACACCCATCTAAATGCAATCTGGGGTTTCAGAGTCCACCATGACTGTGGAAAGACATGCAATAGTCATTCGGCCCATAGGGAGAATAAATGTATATTCTAAGAACCAACTGATGCTAAGCATTCTGAATGTCATATCTCCTCACATGAAGGAAAGCATATTCTAATTAAGCGGCTGTTGTGGGACAATCTGCTAAAAGCAAAGTATGCTGAAGCATGCTTCTTTAATAATATACTTGTATTCATATGTGAATCTATGCAGATAATCAGTTAATTAATGACGAGTCAGCAAAAAACACAATGAGAAGTCTTATGTAAATTCCCCAATGATATAGAGGAAAATGGGGACAGGGGTCCCCAATCTTATAGAGCAGTCCTATTAACAGGATTAACAATTGAGGTAATGGGACTTACTCCCGGGTAAGTATGTATGGATTATAGCCTCAATTGCCTGAATACAATGGGCTTTCACCAACTAGCGTCACATGCAGTTTTCCATGGAAAATTGTAAACAGTAGTGTGGCATACTATGAAAATATGTCCAGAGTTCAAAAGACATCTTGGATCAACAGTAGTTGTTGCACATGACAAAAAGCAAATATTAAAACATTTATGATCGCCATGCAAAAAATTAGCTTTCACACTTGAGGTCAGTGCTTTTTTTCTAAAAAAAACATGTTTAGGGGTACTCTCATTTTGACTCAAAATAATTACCATTTTATAGTTCAAATTTGGGGAAATACAGTAAATGGACAAAAGTACAAAGATTCACAAAATGTTTAGGGGTATGCGTACCCCTGCGTCCCCCCAGAAAAAAGCACTGCTTTAGGTCATGAAGATTTCATTACACAACATTTAAAGACTAATTTCTGTCTTGAAAGCAGGAATGGGGGAGTAATTTGCTTTTATTTGAATTTTCATGAGACTAGCCAATGTGCACTTATCAAACCAATGTGCAAACCAAAGCACAACTCTCCTTCAGTATTCACACATCTCTGGATTTTGCTATGCAGTTCTCCAATCAACCAATGTGTACAAAAATGTGTATATCAGGGTCAAGCATATATAAACATGTGTGTGTGTGTGTATTACTGAAAATAGCATACAAAAATGAATTTTATTGGGGAAAATTGCTTGCAAAAATGTGTCTGTTACCTGAAAGGGCATACACAAATTTTTCCTAAGGTTTTTTTTTATTGAAAACTGCTGTGGAAATACAGAGAACAAAATTCAAGACTGGATAAATGAGCAACTGAAAGAAATCAAGATTGACTTGTCTATCTCTACTTGTGCGCCTATGAAGGGTGGTGGTGGTTAGAACCGTTCTTTCACACATGGAATAATTTGTAATTTATTGTACTAAAGAGACTTTCTCGAAGTGAAACTATTCCAAACACCTTTTGGTAACAGGAGGAGACAAGTTCTTCTGAGGGCATGATTTTTTTAACAACTGCACTTGTGCAGATTGGTTTCCTGTAATCTTGTGCAATGCAATATAGATAGGCTGCCAAAAGAAAACCCATTCCTGTCTTTCCCTTCTGCAGGCTTTAGCAGGCACAGAAAAATTCAGGAGTATGAGCTTCGTAGGGAGTGCCAAATATGCAAGAATACAAAGCTTTTGTCTTTTATATAACTTCTTATCACTGAGACCTCAAACAAACCCTAACCAAAAGTAAAACTGCAGCAGGTACGATATTCTGTATACCATCTGCTTAACAACACAGATGGCTTAGAAGCAAATAACACAGAATTATGCTCTCTGCAGCTGGCTGCCTCTTAAAAACAAATTTCTGTTCAAGACTTCTTTCCTGCTACATTGTGAACTCTTGCGTGCAACAGAGAACAGTCAAGACATATTTAAGTACTTCCATTTCATACTACTTTCTATTTTTTTCAAGTCATAAAACAGAGGATGATCTCCATTGTTAGTCATTCCCAGAGCAGACTCGGATGCCATCCATTTCAATGGGTCTACTCCAAGTATGACAGACATGGACTATTTAATCCCAGAGGCATATTTCCACAATGAAATAAAGGGTGACTGCTGAACCCAAGCTCAGGGAAGACAGGAATGACTACAGATCCTACTCATCTCTTTCAACATGTATAAAAAGTATTTAGTCTAATATCCACATACCTACGGTAGTCTAAATAAGTACATTTTTAGCCAGGCAGACACACACACACACACACGTTCACGGTTGCTGATATGGGGAGGAAGTCTGAGTTGTTACACAGACAGAATGTTTAATCACAATTAGTCCTAGCCACAGTTCATAACCTTAACTTTGGTTAAGATCCCAAAACATACAGTGAAATTCTGATATATATATATATACTGTATATATATATATATATATATATATATATATATATATATATATATTGCTAAATTAAGCCCTGACCTAGAAAAATATAAGGAGGCATGAGAAGTCCTTGCAGCTGGAGAAGCTGAAGAGGTGGAACAATGGGTTCACTGACTGCCATTGTGTCCGAACACAGCAAAGTACAATTTGCCGAAAGAACACTTTGTCTTCAAACCAGGATCCCAAACCACATCTTGATATTGGTTTAATTGCCCATAACTGCAAACCATGGTCTTCTGATAGCTTGAAAAGAGACAGAGTGGGGTGGGGGGGGGTGAGGTCAAGTGGAAGTGTGCTGCTAACCCAAGGTTTGCTGCTATACTCCATGCTGTACGCTCATGCCATCCAACTGAATGAACTCTTTGTCCTAACAACTTCAAGCTATGGTTTTACATTATTCTTTTCTTAATTAATCCTTACATACAATTTAGATATTCAGATGGCATCATTAATAATATTTAAGTAGTACAACAACAACAACAACAACAACAACAACAACAACAACAACAACAACAATTTATTATTTATATCCCGCCCATCTGGCTGGGTTTCCCCAGCCACTCTGGGCGGCTTCCAACCGAATATTAAAACAGTACAGCATTAAACACTGTATTTCCCTAAACAGGGCCGCCTTCAGTTGTCTTCTAAAAGTAAAATAGTTACTTATTGCCTTGACATCTGCTGGGAGGGTGTTCCACAGGACGGGTGCCACTACTGAGAAGGCCCTCTTTCTGGTTCCCTGTAACCTCACTTCTCGCAATGAGGGAACCGCCAGAAGGCCCTCCCTGTAGTGCTGGACCTCAGTGTCCGGGCTGAATGGTGGGGGTGGAGACGCTCCTTCAGGTATACAGGACCGAGGCCATTTAGGGCTTTAAAGGTCAGTACCAACACTTTGAATTGTGCTCGGAAACGTACTGGGAGCCAGTGTAGATCTCTCAGGACCGGTGTCATGTGGTCCCGGCGGCCACTCCCAGTCACTAGTCTAGCTGCCACATTCTGGATTAATTGCAGTTTCCGGGTCACCTTCAAAGGTAGCCCCACGTAGAGCGCATTGCAGTAGTCCAAGCGGGAGATAACCAGAGCATGCACCACTCTGGCGAGACAGTCCGCGGGCAGGTAGGGTCTCAGCCTTAAACCAAGGTTAAGCATTATATCTGCATCCTAAACTACTATTACAGACTCTTAGGCTGGGGTATTGTTTAGGGGATTTTGTTGGACAGAGGGTTGCCGCTGTTATCAATATTAATTTTTTAAAATATTTATTTTAGATCTTATTATGGGAAAATTGTTTTATTTGGTCATGTGCTTCTGATGTTTTACTTATTGCTTGTGACTACTTTTGTCACGTTTGTAATTATGTAATTTTCTCACGATGTAAGTCGTCTTGAGCGTGGTTTGAACTATGGAAAAGTGGCATACAAATAGGGAGGTAGGCATGTAACTGTATCAGCCATATAAATTACAATAGCTTAGGAGAGTTTAAAATGGTGCCAAAATGTTTGCCTGCAAGGCGGCTCTACATCCAGGATTGAAATGCACTTTCTTCACTATTTAAGACAATAGACCAGTCCGGTGGTGCTGAAAGTTTAAAAATGGTGGGGACAGAAAATGACTGCCTCCTCCCCTCACCCAAAAAGGAAACTGCCACAGGTGAGGGATTCTGATGCCTCCTGGCTCTGCTCTCAAAAAGCCCCTTGGTACTACCTTACCTACAGTGCATACATAATCAAATTACTTTACTGCTGCTGTGTTGTCCTTGGGTAACCCCTACCTTGCTGGGAATTCTACAGTGGGTAACTCTCATTTTGGAGGATATATTTCAAAAACATATATCATCCCAATAATGTAAATAATTTCTTTGAGGGGGCAGAGCAGAATCAACTATATTAGAGAAGATTTATCTTTTAAATTCATTGCTTCAGTTTGTTTGCTTTTATACTTTTCCCAGACTTTAAGATGAAGAGTCCGCTTTAATTATAAATTCAGAACTTTCTAGAGTTTAATTCTGCTTTTGAACTAAGCATTCCTTGTTCTCTTCTTCCTTTTTTGTTTTTAATTATAAAAATGTGTTCACTAATGTGTCCCGCTCTGCTTCTTTTGGAGCTCTGTTCCTTTAACTGTTAGCTTCTTACTGCGAATTTTCATGAGACATGATCACAAACTGGCCAAACACGAGAACAGTCTCAGTCCTCAGATAGCCTCAAATTCAGAGATAAAACCAATATTAAACAGTACAGGCATCTGTGACAAGAAGCCCAAAGAAGAATCAGCATCTCTGAGAACAGCAGAGATCCACCAATTTGTCCCTTGTCTACACCACAGCAAGTGCCAATTTTTATTAAGGAGAGTGACAAATCATTTTTTAATTATTTGTATTCTGACATCACAAAGATACAATACTGCTATTTAAAGATCCAAAGGGGCATGTGATACGTCACAGCATGCGCTGAAAGAAAAAGATGCTACCAAAGTGACATACAGTGGAACCTGTTTATGAACACCTCAGTTTACGAATTTTCGGTTTACGAATGCCACGGACCCATCTGGAACGGATTAATTCACTTTCCATTACTTTCTATTGGAAAGTTCGCTTCAGTTTATGAATGCTTCAGTTTATGAACAGACTTCCGGAACCAATTACACCCATGCTTCAGGTTAAGTACGCTTCAGGTTGGGTACTCTGCGGACCCGTCTAGAACGGATTAATCCACTTTCCATTACTTTCAATGGGAAAGTTCGCTTCAGTTTATGAACGCTTCAGTTTAAGTACTCCGCAGACCATCTGGAACAGATTAATCCACTTTCCATTACTTTCAATGGAAAAGTTCGCTTCAGTTTATGAACGCTTCAGATTATGAACAGACTTCCGGAACCAATTGTGTTCATAAACCGAGGTACCACTGTAGTATTTTTGTTTTTGAGGTTATGCCATTTGATAGTATAGCAACTAGAACAGGAACAGAATCGCAACAGTAACATATAGAAATGTGTCTGTCTCAATGTCCCATCTGCAGACTGTTCACAATACAGTCATACCTCGGTTTAAGTATGCTTCGGTTTGAGTACTTTCAGTTTAAGTACTTCAGGGACCCGTCTGGAATGGATTAATCCACTTTCCATTACTTTCAATGGGAAAGTTCGCTTCAGGTTAAGTACGCTTCAGTTTAAATACTCCGTGGACCGTCTGGAAAGGATTAATCCATTTTCCATTACTTTCAATGGGAAAGTTCGCTTCAGGTTAAGTACGCTTCAGGTTAAGTACAGACTTCCAGAACCAATTGTGTACTTAAACCGAGGTACCACTGTATTGTCCTCAAATGCTGATTAACCTTCTAATTACTGCAAATGTGCAGAAAAAGCATAGTGACTACCACTGATCTTAATCCGGGGCATGAAAACTAACGATAGGGCAACTCCATCTCATGCTGCAACTTATACTTATCAATATGGCTACATTTCCATAGCAGAATGCAGCATACATACTAGCTTTCACTCTGCCAGCCTTGAGCTGCTTCTGAATTCATTGTTGCATGTGGATGTGCTAAGGTGACTAGCAGCCCACTTCACAAACTTCTTCAAAGAAGAAATGCTGTCTTTTCACCAATATATTCAACCATCCATGCCATTTTTTATTTTTTATTTTTTATGTTTTGCAACACATCACACACACGTCTGCATTTGTCAGCTATGTGCAAGCTCTTCTATCAGGGGCATGTTTGGTTTCTGTGTCGATGGAAAACTTTCCTTTCAAAAAGTCAACGACAAAAGCAGAGGATTTAGCCCTCCAACGGTCACTGTAGTACATCTTTGCAAAGCAAGATTTCCTTTTAATTTGTAAAAAAACAAAACAAAAAAAAACCCTCTCATCCATTAAGTATATCACAGGAAACATATGGAGCTATGGCATATGGTAACATTGCTTGAAATGTCTGCTAAATTAATTAAAAGTATACTTTAAAAACTAATTCGCACACACATAAATTCGACGTTGCAGATTTTCACACACAGAAAGTCATGCTTCTGTTCTCCCCTGCAGCCCCTCAACACACACCAAATCTGTTCCATATGGTTCCCCCAAACCAGGTTTGGGGGTGCATGTGTGAGCTGCAGAGGAAGAATCCTGTTGAGTGACTGTAAGTCTGCTCTATTCACCTACAGACACTGTATTCACCTACACACACAAAAAAAAACCCCACTTTCCTTCAGCCTTTTACATACCATTACAATACTACAAAGATATATTTCAGGTATTAAGTTGAGAGTCAACACCTCTTTTACAACTTTTTTGTGGGTTTTTAAATTATGTACATGACTGCACCTTATAGCAGCACATACAGATCACAAGCTTGTGTTTTACAAACAAGTAGCATAATCTGTTTTTACCTTTTGCAGTGTTCTACAAACGTTAACATAATGTTGAAGTGAAATTGAACACCATTAAGTAGCCAGCTGTAGTAGTAAGACTCACTCGTTCTGCACAGGAAACATAAATGGAGTGAGTTTTGTTTGTGTATACAGTTGCATTTTTTTTTTAAAAAAAAATTCTTTTCAGTCAGATATTTAAATGACATTTTCCGGTGATTGCTCCTCCCAAAGCGATTCCTGTCTTTCTATCCCTTGACATCCCTTCCATCAGGTTTTTGTTTGTTTGGTCAGCTGAGTTCTGCAGAATTTTATTCCGGACATGTTTCAAGGTAAACTTTTCCTCAAGAAACTATTAAGCAAGTCTATTGAATCTGCTCAGCCTCTCAGTAATGCTGCTTAGACCAAAATAGTCCTTTTCTCTCAGTCAGCATTTCTGGCTGAGTAGGTCTACTGCCTCAGTTTCAGACTGAAATAAATGAAGGCTTTTTGGCACTAAAGTTGAGAGGGTGAGGATATTATTGTGCCTTAATTCACTGTGTTACTTTAAGAATTTACTTTGCCACATGCTGGGAGTAAAAGACCTCCTCCCCGGTCCCCGGAATATATTTTAACTTACTTGATGAACTTATATCACATTTTCCAATCAGAGCGGCTGACAGGGGGAGAGGGAATGTACAACATACAGAATTGAAAACATTGGGTTTTTTAAAATTATTATATACATGCTTATAAAGCATTTTTAACAGACAAAAATACAAAGAACAAACCAAACATAAAATGCAGAGGAAACAACATTGACTAAACAATAACACAGTACAGTACACCAGTACCAGACAAATAAATCCAAAGAGCAAAGAAATACACATAAATAAGTTGGTAAATGTGCCAGAATGACATTATTGGAAAATATCTTACTATTATCTTGTTCCCTAGCTAGAGTGATTGCAAAACTATTTTTGTTAAAGCAGCAAATCACCATCATTGAGCCCATAGATAATAAAACACATAGATTAAAACATCAGACTATTAAAAAAATTGAACAAAATTCAAAGGCCTCCTGTAATAAAAACCAATTTAACCTGGCATCTGAAACTGAACAGGGACAATGACTGCCTGATTTTTAATGGGAGGGAGTTGATTAATCCCTCTTGTTGTTTAAATATACCATAAATTTCACTTTTTAATTGATAATAATGTAAATTATAAACATAGTGTACAATGAAGGCTAAAAACAGATTTTCAGAAATAAAAAGGAAAAGGGGAAATGCAAAATAATTGAGGTTTTATGTAGCACATAAAGTATTCAAACTTCTGCACAAGCATTGTTTCAAACTTCTTTTTAAAGGAATTGTTGTCATACCTTGGAACTCAAGCTTACGGCCCAGTCCCTTGGATGCCTACTCTGAAATAAGTGCTACTGTGTTCTGTTGGGCTTACTCCAAGTGTATAGCGTTCTCTCTCTCTCTCTCTCTCTCGCTCTCGCTCTTGCTCTCTCTCTATATATATATGTTCAATTCGCTAATGTTATAATAGTGCTATAGAGTTTCAACCTTAACTTTTATCTTTTGGGCTAGTGTCTTACTGAATAATCTGGCAAAACCATAAACTATTCAGCAGAGGAAGGAGTGTTGATAATTACCCCAACAACCCCATGAAACATCTGATGACAGCATACATTTTACCACATAATTATATACTATTGCACAACATATGCCCATCTGTACTCATTAGTATCATTTCTCCAACAAATTTCTGTAGAAAGACAGTTGCCAGTGCCAGTTCATACATATGTAAACTCTTTGACTTGTATCCTAAATTTTCTTCTGTGAACAGGTGCATCCGTTCACAAAGCCAAAAGTTAGGATCCACATCTTTCTCTAAAAAAGATAAAGAGAGGAAGCCCTTTTTCATAACACATACAACTTTGAACATGACACAGTTATCTCTTGGGCTTGGGAAATATGGTACCCATTGCTTTTTTTATATATAAAAAAAGTACCCTTCATTTATACCATATACTTTCCTAAATTCATATTAGGGCAATACCTCTATTAGGACAACCAACGTATCACAAAATAAATGTACAGTGGTACCTCGGGTTGCAGACCCGATCCTTTCCGGGGTACCATTTGCACCCCAAAAAGCAACCTGAGTGGCGCTTTTGCGCATGCGCGAAAGCACAATAGAACGCTTCTGCGCATGCGTGCGCGGCAAAACCCGGAAGTAAACACTTTCAGGTCCGCCGCATTCGTAACCTGGAAAAACGCAACCCGCAGCGGTCGCAACATGAGGTATGACTGTACAAACATTTGGGTCCTCCCATTTTGATTGTGCTAATAAAGACACTGCCCTGGTATTACTTTATTTCCTTCAGGGCAAACACCTTGAAAAATTTCCTAGCAAGCAGTGCAATATCTTCAACATTATTCCTTGTATCCTTGGGGGTTTTCTTAAGCAGCTTCCAAACTTTTTTCCTTCATACACCCTTTGGTGCCAGAGATCACAGAAGAAAATCTGATAAAGAACAAACTGGAAGCTTTGTCTGTATTGTAGAAGACCATTCAGATTCTGCCATGCTAGCTCAGTGACACAAGGTCACTCAAAGACTGGGATCACCATTGCAGTGGAGGTGAAAACTGTCCATGGCATAAAATGTAAAGGTAAGCAGTTTTCATAAGATTTCTATTCCCGGCTCCGATTTGTCAGAAATAGTAATCAAATCTGAGTTTCCAGAAGCACACAGCTTTAAGTGGAGCATCTCATCAAATGTAACTAAATGCACTGAGGCTATGAGATTGCAGGAAAAATAATTCTTAAGATTGCAAGAGTAGGTGTGAGACATGGAATAAGGGTGGGCTGGGGAAGAGAGAAGAGGGAAAAATGGAATCTGTCTGAAGCATAAGGAAGCAATGGGATCATTACTAAGAGCCAAAACGTAGGGATGGATAGGACTGGCTCTGCAGAAATCAAGTTAGGTTAGTAGTATATTAAAAAATAAATACAATTTGCCAAGACAATGCAAGACCACTTGTGTTACTATTTTTACCCACCAGATCCTCTATAAAGACGTATGATAGCTGAATTCCTATTTCTCAGTGTTCAGATTATAGGACTTTTTACTTCATAGAATCCTATAGCCTTCACTAGCAATCCAGAAATTCAACTTGCAACATATAATGTACGGTACACAACCCATTAGACTTGATGGCCAGGCATTACTGCTCTCAATTTTTTCTTTAAATCACAAGGCAGTTCTCATTTCTTTGTGACACTGGAAAATGAAAGCCAGTTTGAGATCAGTTTAAATTTCAAAGCAATGTGGCATAAAAGGAGAAGGAAGCTCAAATGCAGTCAGGTCCAAAGACTACATGTGGAAAAAAATTCTGCCTATAAGATCCTGAGTATGGAAACTGCCAATGATACTTTTCAGTAATTCATATTAAGTACAGTGGTACCTCGACATCCGAATGCCTCAACTTCCGAAGGTTTCGACTTACAAAGTGGACAACCCTGGAAGTCTTTTTGCCGCGTGCGTGTTCTGCGTGGTCCGTGCCTGCGCAGAAGCACAAAAGCTCTCTCTCAAAGCCTTTGTGAGTACAGGGAATGGCATGTATGAAACAGTCCTTGCTATATGGATTTATACAGGGCCTAACCAACCATAAATTTTAGATAATTAATACAGTGGTACCTCAGGTTAAGAACTTAATTGGTTTTGGAGGTCTGTTCTTAACTGTTCTTAACCTGAGGTACCACTTTAGCTAATGGGGCCTCCCACTGCTGCCATGCCTCTGCCACACGATTTCTGTTCTCATCCTGAAGCAAAGTTCTTAATCCGAGGTACTATTTCTGGGCTAGCGGAGTCTTCAACCTGAAGTGCCTGTAACCTGAAGCGTCTGTAACCCGAGGTACCACTGTAATTTTAATATTTATATTATAAATGAACTAATAAAGCTTAGATTTTATGTAGCATTTGGGGCTGCAAGCTTGAGAGTAAGTGAACTCAATGAGACTTGTGTCTGTGTTTATATCCATATTTTACTACATTTATATCTTGTTTTTCCCTGCCAGTCTCAAGGTGACACACATGGCTCACCTCCTCCCCATTTTATCATCAAAACAACATTATAAGGTAGGCTAAGCTGAGAGAAGGTGGCTGGCCTAAGGTCACCCAATGAGTTTCATGGCCAAGTGGAGATTTGAATAGTCCAACGTTCTAACCACTATACTACATATAATCTATAACATGTAGAACTCTGCTGTTAGTGTTGCCAATGCACTTCACATTATCTCCATAGCTATTGAGCAACCCTATAAAGATAACATACGATCATGAGTTGCGTGGGCTGTGGTTAAGAGAACAGTGGCGTGCGTTCATCTTTCATTCATCTTCACCCTCCTCCATAATTAAGTTTTTTTAAAAAACTGTACTTTTTCATGTATAAGACTAGGCTTTGTTTTACTTTAAAATACATTAAGGTTAAAAATCTGGGGGCATCTTATACACAGATAGCGTATATGCCCATTTTCTGAATTTGGGGTCCCCAAAAGTAGGGGGTGTCTTATACATGGGGGCGTCTTATACATGGGAAAAATAGGGTACCTCTGAAAAGCATCTCTGGTGAGGATCCTCCCTTAATCTAACCGCCCCTCTCTATTTTTGCTGCTAAATTCATGCAGAATTTAAATGGCAAGCACACATAGGACTTTTCACAGATGCAGGGCACGAATTGTTGACTGTCAGCCATGTCCCACTGTGCCTGCATCCTGCTGCTGTTCACAGCTCTCGCCTCAGCTCTTTAAAATGTAACTGCACTAAGGCAGCTCAGGCTAAACCACATACTATCTCAGAAGAGCCTGACAGGGCCACCCCATATACATATTATGCTGCCACAGTGCCAGGAACACAACTGCCGTATCAAATGCATGCTCAGACCAGGAAGGGGAAGGGGAGGGGAAGTACGTGCACACACAAAGGTAGAAAAAAATTTAAAAGTGGGGGAAATGAATACACTGCTGCAGTCCAGCAGTCAGGGACTAGACCAGTCACAATGCCCACATGCCATCGGACCTGAAGTCAGGTTGAACAGGCCAATTCCCAGACATCACCATGCCCCACCCCAAGATGCAAAAAAACACAGAGCTTTCTTTTTATGTTTCGCTGGTTGAAGCTACAACAGCAAGGACCGCCTGGCCTAAAAAAAAAAAAACCAATAACTTTTGTCTGTTCCCCAGCTCCTCCTTGTGTTTCCTGAGCTTGCTATGGTTGCCAATAGTTCCTGTATTCCGAGCCAGGAACGAATTTGCCTGTAGACAATTTGCTCCATCTAGAGATTTTGCCTTCCCCATAACAAAACATCACAACTTTGGGCAGTTAAGGCATTGGATGGAATCCTAACCATCAAAGCTTTTGGGTGAAGCGGTGCATCACCCTATCCAAAACCAACAGCATATTCAGGGTACCCCATTAGAGGGGTCTCAGTGGAAATCTCTGTCCAAAAGCCAAGCATGTGGCAGACGGGCTGTAGAGCTTCCAGCAGCAGCTTTTGGATGGCCACTTCAGTAGATGGACAACTTGAGGAGGCCATAATCCTTGGCACGACGCTGAAAAAGTTTCAGCCCTCAGCCCTTTGGCCTGAGCCAAAATTCCACCTGCAATCAATAAAGCTACGGCCGTTTTTAATCCAGACTGTTGTCTGCTTCAGTTTATTATTACTTTAGTCACTTCCTCAGTGGAGGGTGGCACTGGGACTGGGACTGCAATGACCGATTTATGCATATCCAATTTATGCACGGCCGCTTATGCAAACACCGCAGTGACCTGCAGGTGGCTGGAAAAGGGGGTGAATAAGGGTACAGAACAAGGTGGGGGTGGGGGCGTAACAGGCGGAGCAGCTTTGTGTGTGCTCCGCCCTTGCACACCATGATGTGCAGCCACCACGCAAATCAGGGGTTGCCTATGTTAGGATCTCTTACTTTCGAGTAGGACCCTGACAGAGACACATGCCCGACTGGCATGTTCCCTCCCTCCTGGGCGATCGTTCTGAAGCTTCAAAAGCTTTCTTCAGCCCGAACATCACAGCGACTGATGCCAACTGACATCAGCACACTTACAGATCCACAGAGTTTGCGCAGTTGCGTAACAGAGCACAGCATTTGGCTGATCTACGTTTATTTACATATAAACACACATAGAGCACTGCAACATGGCTCCCTCTCTCTCTAGCATCAGGCAGCAAAGAGAATGAACAAAGGACAATAGTCCCACTTCGGGAAACACAGTAACACAAACATCCTGTCTTCGTCACTTCCCACTCTGTGGAATGTTAACATATACCATCATGTGATAAACAACAATCCCATGAATGCAAACACGGGGAATAAATCTTCAACAGCCTGTACTTTAAAATAGTACAATGTATCTTTCAGAAGAGTGGGGGAAATCCATTACCAATAAGTACACTGACATTTATAAACAGAAGCGTAAACACCAAAATTAATTGTGGCCATATATTTTCTCAAAAAGGAACATCAGAGAAAAACAGGTAGAATTTCTTTTACTGAACTTATTTATTTACAGACTATATTTTTTCTCACCATTTCGCAGAATTATCTATTGGACAGAATGGGAAGAGGATTAATTTCCACCTATTATCCTTGTCATTCCGAATTATTTAGTCCTCAGGCATGCTGCAAATTGGCTACATCTCCATTCTTCTCAGCTTAATTCAAAAGCTCACAACCTCTTTTGTCACTATTAAGGCAGATAACATGCTTTGAGCAGAGGACTGCTAAAAGTGATCCACCCCCTGGGCATTTTCCTATAGCCCCACGTTCCAGGATTTATAGTGTCAGGGCACTGGGCACAATACTGTCTTGCTCTTTTGACCAGAAGCAGCACACAATCCTTTGCAAAGCATTCAAGGATCCAAGCAAACTGACTGGAAACAGTTCCTTAGCCGGACAGGTTTCACCAACTTGCCCTTTCACCTAGCTTTCATTGAGGATACTTTGAGGACCTATACATGATCCAACTCTCTGGAAATGTCTCCTGCCATTCATACAGGCAAGTGGTTGCCACTTCATAGCACTGTTGTATAATGCAAACATATGTTTGTCAATATTGTCATATTTAAAGATAAACAACTATCTTCTCTTGGGGTAACCTTTCTATGCATGCAGAAGATGAGGAATTTGCAGTGAGGTGGGTGATAAACGTAGTGAAGGTCTCTAGTCAGGGTAGAGAGCCCCCATAATTGTCAAAAACCAATGCCCAAGAGGAAATTCCAAGTAGCAGGGAGGGTCAAGCAGATGCAGATGCCTGGTCAGGATTCATTGGCAGATTTGGGTCTGGAGTGCTCAAGGGATGAAATATGTTCACTGTGTTTAAGAATGTAAGAAGAGCTGTGCTAGGTAAGACCAGTGGCCCATCTAAGACATCAAACTTTTCTCACAGTGGCCAGCCAGGTAAACAGAACTTGAGCTCAGCAGCACTCTCCTCTCCTGCAGTTTCCAGCAAATGGTACTCAGAAGCAAAATGCTCTGATTGTAGAGGTAGAACACAGCCATTTGGTTCTTTAAAGCAAACCCCTGCAACAGAACGAGGGAATAGGGGAAGGGAGTACAAGCTCAGCCCTGAACTCATTTTGGGGGCACTGAAAACCAGGATTACATCTCTCAAGAATGCTGTGAATGTGGCACCAACCTCTCAAGACTCATCTCACCCACCAAATAAGGAACTCATGGCAGAAGAGAGAAGGAAGGAAATCTTGCCAACGCCTTGTCTAACCTTCCCACCCTACAAGTTGCTTGAAGGTTCTAAATTATGATATCATGAAGCTTATCTGCCTTAATTTGCAACACACACAAAAATCTGTACTCCAGTTGCTTGACTAACCAAAAGTTGGGTTGGCATTCACTTTCCTAAACCCCTTCTCTAGAGAACAGCTAATAAATGCATTCACAAGCAAAAATTTAGCAATATCTTCTTTTCTGAAAAATATGACTTTCCACCCCTTCTCCCCTCATTAAATTGAACTTCATTTGCACCTGCTAATTTCCATGCAGCACATCCTGTGCAACTAAGTAGTTAGTGAAAATTATATTTTTACAGTTTTTAAGCTAGCAAATGATAAGGTATAATTGAGAGGAATTATTTCAGCTTCCACAGTGGAAAATTCCTAGCATTAGATGCCAAATGAGGATTTAAAAAATAAAAAAGAGGTTTCAATATACAACCAAGGTAGCTTGCGATATGAGTCACAAACTGCTACAGCACAAGTTTCTGCTAAAGAAGCCGTCATTGTGGCACAAGCACCATGAAAAATACTATTCAACCCCTTGGCAATACCTTGTACAGGCAACAACCAATTTACACACATCCAATTTATGCAAAACCATTCACATGTGCATCGCAGCAACCTGGAAGTGACCAGAAAAGGGAGCAGAACACAGAACCGGGCAAAGCGGGCTTAAGCATGCTCTGCCATTGCCCGTGATGACATGGAACACAACACCCATGAAAATCGGGGATGACTTGTATCCAGCAGGAGAGAGGTGAGGTTATTCTCAGAAGGTTCTGCAATAGGGGCCAAGGGTTATCCATTCCCTTGGTGTTTCTCTTTCCTCCTCCACTCAAAGACCTTTGTGCAGGAGTTCTGCAATGCACTGAGAGTTTCCCTGGCAAAGAAGTATAAATGGCTACTACTGCCATCCTGTAAAGTGTGAAACCATCTCCCATCACTAGAATTAGGGGCACAAGGAGGGTCCCTCTCACCCCCTTCTGGAATACCAACACAATGTATGGCAATACTGTGATGAAATGCATAGTGAATTATTTGTCAGATCTCAGGATAAGCATGGGGGATCTGTACCTTGCTTTCATAATCCAATTAAAGTTATATTAAGAGAGTCTTGCTGCTGCCCCGGCAAAGAACTTGAGCACTTTTTTTTTTAATTAACGCTACTAAGTTGATAATTGGCTTTTGAGTTAATAGACGTGGTGTCACAGTTAACCAGCTGTAATATACAGCATGGCCAAACAATGGAACCAAAGTTTAAAATATTGTCTCCTAGGTCCAAAGCAGGGTTTTCATCCAATATGGACAACTGGTTCACAAAATGGAAAAGAAAAATGCAAGAAACACACTCTGGAAAGTTTGATAATTTGGATAAATGTGAGAGGAAGCCTCCCTCTCTGGTTTTTTTTTTTAACCGTTCATGCAAATTGTAAAAAGGAAATGTCACTTGCACAAATAGTGCAGTAAAACAGAACAGAACAGAACAAAGCCACAAAACAAAAAGGCATAGCGGCCAGGGTGTCACCCACAATGAACGACTGTTATGCTGCTTCTGCTCATTTCCATTTTTGTGCTGCTTATACAACAGCGGTGCTTGGGAGACTCATCTCTACAAGACAGCCTCAAATGTCCTGAAGCAGGGGTAGCCATTGTGATGTTTTCCACTTGTTGGATGGACTACAATTTCCATCTGGCCTGGTCATCATTGCCAATGATCGGGGATGATGGGAGTTGTGCTCCAAAACATCTGAAGAGCACCATGTTGGCTAAACCTGACCTAAAGATTACTTTCATGCCTTACGTGGAATAAAGCCCAAGTACTGTATCTCAGTCCATGTGAGTTCAGCTCTAGGTCTCAATGCTAAATTCTTCACGCTACCAAGTGATTTAAACAAAAGCCAAACAAAACAAAACAAATTTTACATTGTAGCCACCAAGTTGAAGCCACAAACAAATGCTTCTGCAGCTGTTAACAAGAAAAACATCCTCCTTAAATGACATCACATAGGTGGCTTCCATAGAACCACCAAGTATCAACAGGTACAAGCAGGCACTGGTATGAAAACTGCGTGCAGCGGTAGATGCAAAGAGACAAGGACATCTGAAATGCTCAACTCCATCCTTGTGCAGTTGTTGCAGGGTGAAAGTGACCTCTACCTATTGAGGTAAATTTGCAGGTTAGTGAAGAAGTACAGTAAAAACGGATCAGAACAGCCAAATGCTCAGTTGCCAGGGAATTGCCAAATTATGAAATGGAGCGACCTTTGGGTTTGCTGTTTTCATTTCTTGAACCATCAGGAGACTTTACAAAAAAAATATTAGTTGGCTTACGAAAGAACGCTATGGCAACCTCTTTCCCCTCACGTTAAAATATTATACACACCCATGTATCCCCCAGGAACCAAAGTGTCTTTGGAATGGAACTCAAAACTGCACTCATAGATGCCTTATATAATTTCTGCATGACAAAATGAGGGGGAAGCATCTCTTGGAAGAAACTGGGGTGGAGAAAGGAGGAGGAGGGTCTTCTTATAGTTCAGGTCACACAGTGAGGGTCTTGGTTGTTTGGCTACATACATTATCAGTTGCCACAGAGCTTAACTAGACTGTGTACACATCACACATTAAACCACAAATACCTCCCCTCAAAAAAAAAATCATGGGAACTGCAGCTTATAGAGCTACAATTCCAGAACACTTAACAAACTACAGTTCCCAAGATTCTTGGAGATGGGTTGTGTGCTTTAAATATATGGTGTGCACACAACCTTAGTGCCTATCCATGTTCTGTGCTTAGAACAGTGCCTGGCTCCATAGTTGTAAATAATTTTAGCATGTTGTTATTAATAATTGTTATAAATATTATTATAAATAGTGTTGTTATTGGGATAATGGGAGGTACTTTAAAATAAGCTCTCTCTCTGTGTGTGTGTGTGTGTGTGTGTGTGAGAGAGAGAGAGAGAGAGAGAGAGAGAGAGAGAATACAATACTTAAGAAAGACTGATTCCAAAAGCAATTATTCTTATTGAGAGTGCACTCACATAACCCTCCCTTTCCCTCTTACATAAACCAGCTATAAACTCTCCCAAGGGGTATGTTTGTCGTAATACGTTCATGCCTAATGACCCTACGGGGAGTTCTGTTTTAAAAATTATAGAGCAAGTGTTAAGAGCAACAAATGACTTTATTTCTTCTCTTTAGCCGTAACTAAAGAGACTTTAGACACATTATCCTGTAGTGGGTTTTTTTGGTCTGGAAATAAAAACAGCCCCACCCCCAAAAAACCATTTGTCTCTTGAATCTCAACATAAGCAATCAAATGTTCATCCATTCAAATCATTCCTGCTTCCAATCTCAAAAGTAGTTATAATATTCAGCCGTAAAACCTAATGATATAGTTCTATGAAAGAACAGCTGTACCGTTTCCTTTTCGCTCTGCTCATACATAGCCAGTGAAACTAGTACAGAATTCTGAAGTGTAAGAGCTCCAGCTGTACATTCCCCTACTTTAGGGATGGCACCAACTCCTGCCATACTACACTTCTGCCCACAACCACCTTGCTATAGAAGAATGTGAATATGTATCTCTAGGCCAGTGGTGGGAAACCTGTGGCTCTCATCCACAAACCACAGCTATCCACCTACCATTACCGAATGTGCCAGAACGAAATGAACAAGCAAATAAGGGTTTAGCAGAACTTCAAGGCCGGTCACTCAAGGCTTCCTGTAAACTTCACAACATAGCAGGTTAGTGGGTTATGGGGATCCCTTGGCGAAGAACGCACCTCATAATTCTAACGTCTTCACAGACTGGTATCAAATGCAGCTTCTTCTTTTTATTCAACAATGTGTATGTTGAACATAGTGTCCAGAAAATACAACCGATGCAGAAAGTAATTAACCCCATGCAATGGTAATAACTCTACCATCTAACCAATATTTATGCAAACATACAGCTATTCAAACCAAACTGTCTACCAAGGAAAAGAGCAAGAATGTTAATAACAACAGGAGCAGAGATAAAGGTAATTGTAACAATACGTCCTTAATTTTGCTTTCATTAAGTTTAGAGCTAACATATCATTCTTTTAACTAATTACACCTGTTACCATCAAGCAGTTAGAGCTGGCATTATCCATATATACTGGGCATGTCCTAAAATAAAGGAATTTGGATACAAGTACCAGATCGTATGAGCAGTTATAAACTCCCATCAGATATGTTGGGTATTCTTTTTTTGTTATATAAACATTGGCAATCCCCAAAGAAGACTGGGAAATGATCATTTGTCTCTTCACAGCCACTGGACAAGTTTTTAAAGGCTATCAACAATCCAGCATATCTTCTGCATAAGAACTTATGAAGAACACTATACAGTATATCACTAAAATTCATTTTTCGAACTGGCTGAAACATATTTTCACCACTGCTGATCCTGATCCAATGCATCCTCTAGGAACACAAGTAGGACCTGCTGGATCAGGCCAGTGGCTCACCTAGTCCAGCATCCTATTCGCACAGTGGTTAACCAGATGCCTAAAGAAAGACCACAAGAAGTGCTCTCTGCACTTGTGGTTTCCAGCAACTGCTATTGAGAAGCATGATTAACCAATTTTGTTAGACTAAGGTAAGGAAGACAAGGGTCGACAGGCTTTCTACAGCATTTCACCATGCTCAGCTCAGCTCAGCTTCCAGACCTATTCCCCCAAAACAAATCTACTTGAAAAGAAGCCACACATCATCCCAAGCTCATCAAAAGTGCAGTGTGTGCTACAAGTGATCAAAGAAGAAGAAGAAGAAGAAGAAGAAGAAGAAGAAGAAGAAGAAGAAGAAGAAGAAGAAGAAGAAGAAGAAGAAGAAGAAGAAGAGGATTTTTTCCTTACATCCCGCCTACAAACCATTTTGCAGAACTTCACAGATCCCCAATGGTCACTATTAATATCAGTCGTTTTTTTAGGGGAAATGTTGAATACACTCATTGGCAGCAAGCGTTGATAGTCAAACTTAGTTAAATCAAGTTACAGGTAGGTAGCCGTGTTGGTCTGGATCGAAGTAAAATAAAAAAATTCCTTCAGTAGCACCTTAAAGACCAACTAAGTTTTTATTTTGGTATGAGCTTTCGTGTGCATGCACACTTCTTCAGATACCAAAAGAAGTATCTGAAGAAGTATCTGAAGAAGTGTGCATGCACACGAAAGCTCATACCAAAATAAAAACTTAGTTGGTCTTTAAGGTGCTACTGAAGGAATTTTTTTATTTTAGTTAAATCAAGACATTCAAACTTGGGAGTTAAATAATGTAACAAATAGTTATCACATCACAACAGAAAAATCCATTACAGCTGTAGTCTTTAAAGGGAACAGGGAGGAAGGTTAAACTGGTTTTCACATACAAAAACTCTGCTCAGCTTTAATACTTTTAAAGAACATATTAAAACGGGGTTCTCTTTCAACCATTAGCTTAAAATGTACCTATTAACCTAGATAGCATCTTAAAAAGCAAAGACATCACCTTGCCAACAAAGGTCCGTATAGTTAAAGCTATGGTTTTCCCAGTAGTGATGTATGGAAGTGAGAGCTGGACCATAAAGAAGGCCGATCGCCGAAGAATTGGTGCTTTTGAATTATGGTGCTGGAGGAGACTCTTCAGAGTCCCATGCACTGCAAGAAGATCAAACCTATCCATTCTGAAGGAAATCAGCCCTGAGTGCTCTCTGGAAGGACAGATCCTGAAGCTGAGGCTCCAATACTTTGGCCACCTCATGAGAAGAGAAGACTCCCTGGAAAAGACCCAGATGTTGGGAAAGATGGAGGGCACTAGGAGAAGGACGCCAGAGGCTGAGATGGTTGGACAGTGTTCTCGAAGCTACGAACATGAGTTTGACCAAACTGTGGGAGGCAGTGGAAGATAGGAGTGCCTGGCGTGCTCTGGCCCATGGGGTCACGAAGAGTCGGACACGACTAAACGACTAAACAACAATTATCCTTTTATTTTTAAGTGCTGTTTCTGCTACATTGCATCACCAGCAAAGGGCTAATTAGGAGGTTTTATTTTAAAGATTTCTTGGGGAATCCCATCAAAGAAAACAGTAGTTTTCTCCCCTGACACTTTCCCAAAGAAATGGGGTAGGGCTGGGGGGTTATCTTATTTCTGACCCTCACTAAAGCACAGTAGCTGCAAACTGATTGGTTTGTTGTGCTGGATGGAGACATCAATCACAGCAGTGTGCTAGGACTAGCTCAATACAGAGTGCAGACCTGAAACTAGGTCTCAGCCAACTCTAAGGCAAGGGAGGGCGGGGGACCACGACACTACTTTCTCATAGCAGGAAGAAGGGGAGGCCACTAGCGTTTCCTGTTGTGCAGATGAAACAAGTAAAGACGTCATTGCTTTTACACTCCCTTAGGGTGTCAGCAAATTAAGGGCCAAAGTTCAACCATTTCCAATGTATTGGGAAAGGAGGGGGTGTTCTCTCATGTCTTTGTTATATAGAAGCATCTGCCAAAAGAGGCAGAGAGACTTTCTAAGCTTGCACGGCAAACAAAGAAGGAGATGCAGTTTGCCAGGCTCAATGGCAAAACCCTGTCTCTCTTGATAGAAACTATTTTTGCTCAGAACAGAGAAGGGCTTTTGTGTGGAGCGTTCATGACTTCCAGAGAAACCCAAAGCAAAGTTGCAGCTTGCTGTACCTGTGCTGAAGAACAGAAAATCCTATTTTTGGATGCTCAGCACAATCCAAGTTCCATTCTCAAGTCTTATCTACACAGTTAAAGGGGAAAGGAAGGGAGGAAAAAGAGACATTATGAGGCAATGTTACGATCAAAAGTGATGCCAATTTTGAATATCATCTCCTGTGTTTTTGAGGTATGAGGCAGGAAATGGAGGGACACACTTCTGTGTTTTCTGATGTAGAGAGACCTCCTCGCAAGCATTCAGACAATCACTGCCAACTGCTGTGAGTAGGAGCCAAAAAAATACTGTCCTGCCTTTGTATATAGCACTACCTTCTGTTGTACACATGAACATTTGGGAGATGGCAAGAATCAAGAATAGAGACAATTCTGAGTACTAACAAATTCTAACCTTGTTAAATGCCTCAAATTGAGTCATAGAATCATAGAGGTGGAAGGGACCCTGAGGATCATCTAGCCCAACCCCTGCAATGCAGGAATAAGCAGCTGTCCCTTATGGGGATCGAGCCTGCAACCTTGGCAAGGGCGTACCCACCATGCGGCAAGTTAGGGCAGCTGCCCTACTCTAGAAGCAGGGCTGGTGGGCAGAGGCGGAGCACAGCCCGGCGGAGCGCGAGTTCGCCGTTCCCGCCCGCCGCGCTGCGCCCTCCCTCCAGCTCCCCGTCGCGCCCTCTGGCAAGGCCAAGCGCGGCGGGGAACCAGAGAGCGCGGCGCGGCGGGCGGGAACGCTGAACTCGCGCTCCGCTGGGCTGGGCTCCGCCTCCGCCCACCAGCCCTGCTTCTAGGGAGGGGCACAGCCCGGCGGAGCGCGAGTTCGCTGTTCCCGCCCACTTTGTGGCCCCTCCCCTTCCGTGCCTTGGCCCCTCCCCTTGCCCCCCCCTGGTTTTGATCCTGGGTACACCCATGAACCTTGGCATCACACTTTAGCCAGCTATATGAGACAATTGGTTCATCTAGTTCAGCCCATCTAAACCTAGCGCCCTGAACATGATTTATTTTGTGTTATTAGTTTGTATTTTTATGTTGTGAACTGCCCTGTGATCTTTGGGTGAAGGGCAGTACAGTTGTACCTCGGATCCCAAACACCTTAAGAGTCGAACATTTTTGTTCCTGAACGCCACAAACCTGGAAGGGAGTGTTAGGGTTTGTGAACGTTCTTTGAAACCTGAACGTTCGACGTGGCTTCTGCAGCTTCCAATTGGCTGCAGGAGTTTCCTGCAGCCAATCAGAAGCCACACCTTGGTTTCTGAACACTTTGGAAGTCAAACAGACTTCCGGAACAGATTCTGTTCGACTTCCGAGGTACGAATGTTATTTTCATGAGTCTGGAGAAAGCAAGCAAACGTTTCAGGTTCAAAATACATGAGGAAGGACCATAGCTCACTGTCAGAGTACATGTTTTGCACCCAAAATTTATTTAGTATCTATGGTCCTTCCTCATGTATTTTGAACCTGAAACGTTTGCTTGCTTTCTCCAGACTCAGCATGAAAACAACTGGTAGCTTAGGTTTTCAAAAATGTGATAAGGGAATTTACTATAAAGCCGAAGGTAAAATGAAATTCCCAGCACAGCAATTAAGAAAAAAAAATCATGGGAGCCATTCACACACATGACAAAAAGTGAAAAAGTTCATTTAAGGACACTGGTGGATTGAGGTCAACATAAAGGGTGTCCTTCACAGACCCAATGGCAGATATATTTTAAATCAGGACAGCTGAAATACAAGTAATCTCACAGAGCAAATAGAAACAATCATGCAACGGTAAGGAAGGAAGAAAAACAGGAAAGAATATTATGTCTTTGCTGTTTTAAGGTGAACAGCAAACACAGCAATGGCAGCACTAGGTGTGGGCATGTTAAAACCCATTGCTGAAATGCTACACGTGTTAACAGCAAAACGTAATAAGAAGCTGTAGTACAAGTATCCACGTGCTGAAAGTTAATCTTTTGGTTAATTATCTCATGTTGATCTATGTCACTGGGAGAACTGTATTAAACCATCCCTGGCAAAGATCTGCTGTAGGAAAACACCATCTGCTTGTCACAGTAAAATACAAATCTTGAACCTTATAAAATAGTATTAAAACAACCAATACTAATATCATGGTGGTTTATGACCCACTGAAACCACAGTTCATACAATCCAGACTGAACAAATTAATTACCTTGGCTTATCCAGTGTTATATTTGAACTCTGGGGCTGGAAGGGGGCTCATCTAATCTAACCCACTTACGTGAAGCAGAAGACTCTATCTAAAGATAGGTACAAAGAGCAGTAACTGACTCTTTGTAGAGGAGGAGGAGAAGAAGAGTTTGGATTTGATATCCCACTTTATCACTACCCGAAGGAGTCTCAAAGCGGCTAACATTCTCCTTTCCCTTCCTCCCCCACAACAAACACTCTGTGAGGTGAGTGGGGCTGAGAGACTTCAAAGAAGTGTGACTAGCCCAAGATCACCCAGCAGCTGCCATGTGGAGGAGTGGAGACTCGAACCTGGTTCACCAGATTATGAGTCCACCACTCTTAACCACTACACCACACTGCCAGCACTTTTAAATATGCCCTGCCTGGATCCAGAAGAGTGTGACAACTACCAGTAGCACTCAGTCACTAATATCCCCTTATTTAGCAAGGTGGTGCAGTTCAAGAATGTTGGGACAAAAGAGATTTTCTTTACACATTTCAATCTGGCATCAAGCCCAGATTAAATCTGGCATCAAGCACTGATTTGAGACCTGATGGAGCATCTTTGTTGGGGGGGGGAACCCCCTGGAAGAATGACGCTGTTGTTTCTCTTTGACCTCTCAGTAACTTTTGATACTGTTGACCATGGGATGCACCTAAAGCAATTCTGTGGGTTGGGAGCATCAGGCACAGTGAATCTGCTCCAGCACTTTCAGTAGTAATAACATAAAAGTCATAAGACTGCTCAACCCTGTGCAAATTATCCAGTGGGGTCCTGCAGGGTTCAACCTGGTCGCCCATGGTTTTCAACATCTATACGAAGATCTCTCCACTGGGATAGATCCCTGGGGATTTGGAACTAGGTGTCACAAATACAAAAATACACTCAACTCTATTTCTCTGTATCCTACGAAACAGGTGAGGGAGAACAGGATCCGTACCACTGCCTGAAAGCAGTTATGTAGGACAACAAACTGAAAATATAGAGAGAAGCTCTCAAGTCCAGGAACTGGAGAGAAAGCCTATTCTAGATAGAATTGCATGCCTCTTGAAGAAACAGGTATGTAACTTGGTAGTACAGCTCAGTCTTGCCTTGTCGCGTAAAGCCCAGATGTCAAGTGGCAAGGAGCACCTATTTCAAGCAACAGCCATGGCTGCTCCAGTCTAGCCATAGCAGCTTCCACAATGGATTGCTGCAATGTGTTCTACATAAAGCTGCTCTTGAAGATGGGATTTTAAGTGGTAGAGCTAGCCAGAAACACATAACACCCATCCTGAAGGAACTGCACTAGTTGGTGATACGTGTCTGAGCCTAATAAAGTTGATATATGAAGCCCTAAGTGACTTGGCACCTAAATATCTGAAGGAATGCTTCCTCCCATATCAACCTGCCTGTACATTACAATCAGCAGGGAAGGCTCTTGTTGTGATTCTACCACGAGGGAATGTTAGGACATTGTTGGTGTTGGCCCCTTTCCTTCCAAGGTGCATCTGGCACAGACACTGTTGACTTTTCATTGGTGGCTAAAGATGTGCCTTGGTGCCCAGGCCTTTGGGGGGAAATAATAATATGCCAGACAGTTAGAGTTACTTTTCATTGCCTGCTTTTAACTATATTGTTATGGGGTTTTGCTGATGACTATTTGTAATGGTGAGTGTTTATGTTGTTAATGTCTTTCTGTTGATATTTTATTCTATTTCAATGCTATATGTACCCCACCCTGGGGACACCTGCTGAAGGGCAGGTATATAAATCCAATAAATAAATAAAGCTTGTATCAGTTCTCAGTGTAATGGAAGGTGATTCCATTATCCCTGCAGGACACTGTTTTCCACTGTGGAACTGATCCTGCAGTTAGGAACACATTCCCAATATTTATAATCTATGCTAGCTAATTAGTTATGCCTCAGTTCTTCATGGATAGGATTAAACCATCTGTTCTGACATCGATTTTAAACTATTTTCTTCACTGTTTTTTTTCTGTCTGCAGGCAAAGTGCATCCACTTATAGGGAAATGATGGCATCTGTGATGGGCAGACGTCCATGTCTGCCTAAAAGTGAGCTTGGGATTGGAGAAAAACACCCGGCAGAAAGGCAAGGGATGGGGCAGGCTTTGCTCCCCATACTCATTTCAATGTTGACCCCCTGCCCCACCCTGGGTCCTCAGCCCCTTCACTTCATGTGTGAAAATGGCAGACACTGGATAAAGCAGATATAGCTGACCCATCACATAAAGTTTGGCCCTAGGACAAGATGAGTATACCTGCTGCATATATAACGAATGGCCTGTTTCACATATCCCACATGCTTAACTCTGCTCTGTGATAATTAAGTGGAATATAAATAGAAGGCTATGTAATGAATTCCAAGAGACAATGCTTGGAGTGAGTGGGGAGAGGAAGTTTAAAGTGCATGCAAGACTGCAATGAAGCCTGAACCCAGGAGGCAATATAACTATTATCACAATTACACACAACCCACTTGTTCAATCTACCACATCAGTAGGAGGAAGTGAAACACTGGCCTTTAAAGCAGATATCTTCAGGCCTCTTAATCTCTGCCCTGAGCACCAAGGAGATGTGGTCCACTTGTTTTGGGGGTTGAAACTCTAGTTTCTTGCGTGCATACATTGCAAACGGGTTTTGAGCGAAGAGGGCACATGCAGCTGCTTTTGGAAGATCTCTGCTCAAACTCCTACAGAAGTCAAAACAAGTCCTTCTGTAAACTTCAACAGGGTTGAGATAGAGCTCTAAGGAACCAGCAGAATGTGGCTCACCACAGAAGCTTCTTTCCTCACCACACCCAGTCACCCTGAGCAAGGGTGCCTTGAGCCAGCAAGAAGGCTGTGGTGGTATTGTTATTCGCTTTCCTTCACTCTGCCTCTCTCAATACAAGTTCATGCAAGTGTTTACCTTCAGATGCAACTGAAGAACTTAGCATGAACAGTGAGGACTGCAGCAAATTGTACAGAGATGGTTCAACTGAATGAGGGGAGGGAAGAACTCACGTCCTTCATTGTTGCAATGGCATGTATTTTACTCTCACACATGGAAACAGATTAACAATGTACACACACAAGCCTTACGTAAACCTATATTCTGGTGTAAGAGAAAGGCAGGGTAGGACATACTTCAGAAGAGCTATGAACACTTCCAGTGAAAGTTTTAGAATTAAATCTCCAACTATAGCAGAGCAGATTTCAAAACAAAATCAAGAACTGTGGGCTAAAAAAAAAAAAAAAACCAGCAACCACAGACTTTCAAGCTTACAGTATTTCCTGAACATTTCATTCATGGAAACAATGAGAAAAACTCAGCAGGAAAAAAAATAAGGGGGAGGGGGAGAGTCAGCTTCATAGCTGCTGTCTCATAAATTCAACTATAACCTAGGCAACAATAATATTTACAATAAAATATATTTCACAAGGGAGCAAGCATTTTCACTGAAAATGACCAGATGATATCAATTAAAAGTAATAGAATGGTTACAGCAGGCCAAGCTACTGAGTATGTTTGGTGGGTTGATTTCTTTCCACTTGATTATTGCCCATAAAGAAACATTTTGAGTCTCACTCTCTCACTATTTATTTATTTTTATAATTTCCATCCTAACCATTTTTCTAAAAAGACAGAGGACAGCTAAAAAACAGTAATAACAACAGAACAAACATGATCAGTTAAAGACACAATATATACTCAAAAGATCAAGCAAACAATATCTAATACGTTAAACAAATTCCGGCAGCGCAAAAATAACACAGAACTAAGCCAGCAAAAATGGCATAACCAATTGTTGGGGGGGGGGTTAAGCGTGAGCAGGATAGTGATGAAGCCTGAAGGATTTTGGTCAGCATATTGTTCTACAGAAGAGGTGCCACAACTGAAAAGGCCCACGCCTAGTTGACACCAGCCTTGGCTCCTGAGGTCAAGGAATTTGGAGTAGGGCCCCAAATGATTACTGAAACACGCGAGGAGGAACATATGGGGTGGGAGAGTTCTTAAGATATCCAGTTCCCATGCTGCAACCCATGTTTGGTTTAATTAATTATCTCCTTGGTTTCCCAATCTTTAGTTCGGGATTGGTTGACTGGGAGGTACTGTGCCCGCCCTAAGCAACATAGTTTATGTGCTACTTTTTTCCACAAGGAGAAGGCAGGGGAAGGAAGGCACACATACCAAGACCTACACCAGATTAAGAGTTTCTCCACAAAACTTAATGAGATAACAGACCCCAGAGCAGTGGTTCCCAACCTTTTTTGCCATGTCCCACCTAAGCATCTCTAAAATTCTGCTGCCTCCCCAACCTGTGACATATCATTCTTATTATTCAAAAAGTGAACTCCTATTCACGTGGAGGAAGCCTAAAAGGCCATTCACTGTTAATAACTCATTCTCAAATTGCCCCCCTGTGGGGCGTGTTCCCCACATTGGGAACCACGACCCTAGAGTCTCATGGATTGACTTGTGCTTACAAGAGTTCAGACTGATTTTCAGAGAACTGAAGAAAACAGAACCAAATCCAGTTAATGCATATTCTAGCCTGCAATAATTTTCTAAACTTCTTCTGTATACCAGGATAGAAATACTGTTTTGCATTCTTTTACAGGCCTCAGAAGAATTTGCATCTCCTTTCCATTAACTGGAAGAGAAAAACAGAGGCATCCAAGTCTTTGATGCTCAGTATGAAAAAGAAAGGTGGGAAGAGAACCTAAAGCTGGATTAGCAAGTGCATAAACATGGAATATCCTGGAAAATGCCAGCTACAGCCTTTAGAAAGGGCTTACACAGTCAGTTGTACACGCCCCCCCCCCAAAAAAAAGTAAATTAGATGGAATCAGGCATAAGGATGACTTGAGATAATTGTACCCAAATAAACAATATCTACATGGAAATCAAAACTTGTAGATTATCACGGCATTCTTAATGGGAAATCAAAAGGATTTAATATATACTATATATATATATATATATATATATATATATATATATATATATATATATATAACTTTCAACATAATATGCCATCTGCTCCATTAAAAACACCATTAGAGAAACCACAGAGGATACAGCTATGAAACGTCACTGCAAAAGAGCCAAAATTGGGTACAGTACAGCCCTGGAAGCTAGCACAATTATATACCTGCAATTATAGAATGTGGCCAGAATCAACATAAAGCTCTAGTAAGAACCCACAGCTTTCTCAGCACACAGAAATGAAACAGATATTGCCACTTCATTGTATACCCATTCTTGAAACCAATTTGTTAAAGGTTAATATGGTACTACCAGGATAAATGCCACAGTACTGTTTCAATAACTTATGATGACTTTTCTGTATCAAGTTACACATTACAGGTACTTCTAGAATTTCATATAACCTTCTATAGGTATATAAAAATGTTCCCACTGCGTGCACGGACATAACACCCTTCCTCTGTAACCGCTGAACCAAATTGCATCAAATTAGGACAAAGCGTACCTTGCCCACCAGGGAGGGATCTGGCATAATTTTTTTCCAAAAAAGCACACCTTTCATACCTAAAATTAAACACAAAACACAAAAACGTGGGGCCCAAATTACACATCACCAGCAGAAGCTCTGAAGACTCCAGCAGCATATTACATCAAAACACTAACCAAGTTATGCAACCATTACCATTCAAAACACAAATGACACAAATGACATCAATACACCCCCCCAAAAAAGAAAACCCACAGCAATGCGTGGCTGCGTCAGCTAGTTACTTATAAATTTGGTTGGAAGCTTGTGGTGGCTGGAGGAGGATATAATTTTTTTTCTTTAAAAAAAAAACCTGCTCCAAATAAGCAACTTCTCTTTTATACTCATGTGTGTGTGTGTGTGTGTGTGTGTGTGTGTGTGTGTGTGTTTAAAAGATCCTATATGTTGTTTTATATAGATAGTTACTGATGTACAAATGTATCACACAATATTACATAAGTTTCTAAAATTGTTTTCCTAATATATAGGCCATTCCTGAACTAAGTGGAAATATCATAATTGTGTAAATATTATATAACATGCAAGTCTTTACTCGCAAGCTAGTAAACTCTAGAGTGATTGCAATTCTACTGACATACCTCCGGGTGTGCAATAAGGAAAGCAGTCAAAACAGAGTGCTTCTAACTCTGAGTAACTAGTTCTACAGGTTCAGATATTTAGTTTATCAGATTATCTGGTTACTCAGTAATATGCTTATTAACTGACCTCTTTTGCCCAAGGTTATATTTTTGTGCATTCCAGCATATTTTTCCCCAGTGTTATTTGGTTACAACAAAATTATTGCCCTTTCTTTCGTTCAACCAAGCCTCCCACATTATCCAATAATAATAATAATAATAAATTTTTATTTATACCCCGCCCTCCCCAGTCAAAAACCGGGCTCAGGGCGGCTGACACCAACAGAACCACAATAAAACATAAAAACAATTAATTAAAATACAGATTAAAATACAGTATTAAAATTTAAAGTGCAGCCTCATTTCAAGTAGGCCATAAGTGGCTGACACCAACAGAACCACAATAAAACATAAAAAAATTAGTTAAAAATACAGATTAAAATACAGTATTAAAATTTAAAGTGCAGCCTCATTTCAAGTAGGCCATAAATCCAAGCCATGAGGGAGAAAAACACAGGGGTCAGGCTGAGTCTAACCCAAAGGCCAGGCGGAACAGCTCTGTCTTGCAGGCCCTGCGGAAAGATGACAAATCCCGCAGGGCCCTGGTCTCCTGGGAAAGAGCGTTCCACCAGGTTGGGGCCAGTACTGAAAAGGCCCTGGCTCTAGTAGAGGCCAATCTAGCCATCTTATGACTCGGGATCTCCAGAATATTATTGTTTGTGGACCTTAAGGTCCTCCGCGGGGCATACCAGGAGAGGCGGTCCCGTAGGTACGAGGGTCCCAAGTCGCATAGGGCTTTAAAGGTCAAAACCAGCACCTTAAACCTGATCCTGTACTCCACCGGGAGCCAGTGCAGCTGGTAAAGCACTGGATGAATGTGATCCCACGGCCAAGGCATACAGTTAAAAATGGGAAAGCACACGTGGATGTTCAACAATGCTCAATTGTTGCGGGCATTTTCTCTGTTTCAAATTACTTCTTATTATGCTTAATTGGTCAGGGTTGGACTAGATTACCCTCACAGTCCCTTCCAACTCTAGAATTCTATGATAGGGTGCAACACTTGCAATATTCTGTCACAAACTGAGTTTCTGCAGCAGTCATTACTTTAACTCTTGCCTGTTAGTAACAATACAACATTGCTTTTTCAATAAATCACTCATTCAGTGCAGACTTCTAATTGCTGTACAGTCATACCTCGGTTTAAGTACGCCTCGGTTTGAGTATTTTCAGTTTAAGTACTCCGCGGACCTGTCTGGAACGGATTAATCCACTTTCCATTACTTTCAATGGGAAAGTTCGCTTCAGGTTAAGTACGCTTCAGGTTAAGTACGGACTTCCGGAACCAATTGTGTTTGTAAACCGAGGTACCACTGTACTTCTACAAAGTATAACGATTTGGGAACAAACATTAAGGAAACTGGGTTAAGAGATGCAGGTCTTTTCATATTCTTTAGTCAATTTCAACTTTCCCAGATGGACAGGATATAAAATAATAATAATAATAATAATAATAATAATAATAATAATAATAATAATATTTAGAGCCATGAATAAAGTATCATCTGAAAAGCATATTGCCCTTTCCACAGTAATGTTAATGAATGTATTTCAGCTCTCTTCATTTTAACTCAAGAAACATTTAATAATAATAACGACTGTTTTATGTTTTGTATACATTGTCTCAGAAATCATTGCAAATCCTTGTAAAAGAGCTCAATATCATGATCATGCCCATATTGGGGGACAGGGGAAGATTTCAGAAAATAACACATTGACTAAAGCCACTTCCCTAGCAATGTCCATGTAAGATTTGAATGGAGGATTTCCCAGTTCATGCGAACAAAACACTAAGACTGCAGTCCTAAACCCACTTACCTGGACATAAGGCCTATGAATTCAATAGGACTTACTTCTGAGGAAACATGGTTAAAGGTAAAGTTAAAGAGACCCCTGACAGTTAAGTCCAGTCAGGGAAGACTCTGGGGTTGCGGCGCTCATCTCGCGTTACTGGCCGAGGGAGCCAGTGTACAGCTTCCGGGTCATGTGACCAGCATGACTATGCTGCTTCTGGCGAACCAGAGTAGCGCACGGAAACACTGTTTACCTTCCTGTCTACCTTCCTTATCTACTTGCACTTTGATGTGCTAGGTTGGCAGGAGCTGGGACCAAACAACGGGAGCTCACCCCATCGCGGGGATTCAAACCGCTGACCACCTTATCAGCAAGCCTATGCTCTAGCTTTCGGAACTTTTCTTTCGGAACTTTTCTATCAAATTCTAACATAGGTCTCAAATAATCTGGAATAGTGATGGGAACTGCCAGGAATCATATGCAACAGCCCCCATGTATAAAAAGACTTGGCAGTCTTTGGAAAAACCACTGATTATCATGGGTGTTCTGCTGCAATCACTATTCCATACTCACACTGGACAGCACAGCCTGCTTTTATGTAGATCCCATTCATCCTGTACCACTTAACACAGAAAAGCTCTCTCAAAAGCTCTCTCAATGGTACCCAAAGGACTACATTTACAAATAGCTGGCACATCTAATATTATTATACACTTCATTTATTGACAGTATACAGAAATAAAGCATAGATGCCACTCCATGCCAGAGAAAAGCACTGCTGAAAGGAAGGTGCTAATTAAGTGTTTGCTCTACATTAATGCATTGCAGCTGCTAACATCTGGCCTTCTTGGACGTTGAAATTTTTTTGCGAAAATATCGATTTCTACTATACTATCTGACAAAAGTTGTCTTTTTCCAGCGAGGAACTGGGCCAGATTTCTTCCATGTCATCCAAATAGAAACAGCTTAACACCTTTTAAAGTCTGTTGGGCTGTTTCTGCCTAGGTAGCAGAACTGCAATTAAAATTATCACCATATCGCCAAGGTGCAAACATCAGCATCTACAACACACACACATCAACGACCTCATGAAGATACAGAGGACAGCCTACACTCTGTGAAAATATGGAATAAATATCTGCATTGACTCCCAGAGACATTTCCTTTTTATCACATCACAAGATGCTATGGTTATTTCTATTTCAGACCTGCCTTTCTTGTAAATTACAAATTGCTCTAAAGAAACATTCTTGAAGTACAACAGCAAGCCAAGTCTTACTAAATATAGTTTTAGGAAAGACACTTAGCTAAGTATGCATTATCAATCTGGTTTCCAAAATAAAACTCCAGTTACCAGAGGTTGATTTCCCAAGTCTTATGCAAACCCAAACCTATCTGCATCTGTGTAAGTAAATCTTTCTGTCTACACCATCATCTAAAGTGGCCCTGATCAGGCAGACAATCTCTTGCAGCATATGATCCTAATTTTGCTTGCATTTACATTCCCAATAATTATTGGCCCAAATTGTGGTTGTTCCAGATATGCTCAGCAATTTGACTAACAGCCCAATCTATTTATGCATATTCATAAATATATCCCATTCATTTCCAAGTAAATTTGTATGGGACTTCATCCCAGCACAGACCCTGACCAAACACAAACCGAAGGCTGCTAATAATAAAAGTTAGGTGTTGCACAATCATGTAAGCTTTGGAAAACTAGCTTATCTTAACCCTAGCCATTCATCTGCAACAATGGAATAATAATACTCCCTTGCTTTACATGAATGTTGTAATGGTAAATAAAGTAGAATATGCAGTCTTGAAGTGGGGAGGGCTTTATTTTATTTTTTTTAATGCTGTGAGCTGGATATATCCAAAGATGTGTTGCCTAAGCAAAAAAGCACTTCCACTCACCCAAGGTGGTCCCCCAAATTCTGCTACATGCACCCCACTGTGCCCCATTTCAGGGAGTTCCTTGACACAGGAGGCTGTTGAAGGAAAGCAGCACCAAGAGAGCCCCCAGTGAATTAGTAGATTTCTGCTTACACTTCCCTAGATCCAAACCTGCATGTATGGGAAACAACTCCTACCCCCACTGCCATACACTCATCACTCATGTCCAGGAACCTGGTGTTTGCAAGGGATACATGTCTGGAGTATAAAGAAACACAACGTTTTCTCAAGTGAACAGCAAGCTGTATAGAAATGAAGACCAGATTACTGAGGTCCAGATGAAAGGGGTTTCACTACATATAATTTCCAATATAGCAGTTTTAGGAGAAGACACTATTTAAACCTGTAAACACGCATTCAAAAGGAATAAAAAACAGCTATTTGCAATCCTTCCTCCCAGACCATGACACTAAATGGCTTTTCCATATCATCAGCCTGAAACATATGAGGACCTTCTGTGCTCCAGCACACACAGGCTGTAAATAATCACAGTGTCTATTTATTCCTTCCTTTGGATTGCCAACCACAATCCACTTGGTTGACAAAGTGTCATGTGATCCAGATTGTCCTCCACTATTATAGCCTGTCTTGCGGACTTGAACTATTGACCAGGATCAGGTGACACGCTGCAGATATATTAAAGCAAAACTACACTGAAGCAAACGTAAACAGAAATAGGCTTTAAACACACTTCATGAGGCACAGAGGCCTGGCTTAACATTCTTCAGCAAAACTGAACTAGTTTCTATATACTGTAGTATGAAACACAAAGTGTCAATACAGAAGAAAATGTAACACTTAATAATAACAGTAATAATTTGTATGCTGCCTTCCATCCATAGATCTCAGGGTGGTTCACAACATAGAAATTCAAGATAAAAAAGCACGAAGTACATAATAAAAACAAGAACAAAAGCAAACTCTAAAAAGATCCACTGAATAAATGTCATCCACAGCAAAAAAAAAAAAGCAATCTGTATAAGATTTTGAATCTTCACATTCTACTAAAAACAAACCTGGGATGGACTTGTTGCAAAGAAGTCTTTTTGCAGGGAAAAGAACTTGTCTCCAGATTCAGTCTAGAAATAAGTAGTTTGAAGCATTGCCACTTTGCCATGTATGTAGGATCCCAATTCGAGTACCAATTTCAGGACAGGGTCAACAGCAAATGGCTTACTCCTAGTCCCTGGGGCAGAGCTGTAACTATGGCGAGGTTAGCCATTTTTTTTGCCCAGGGGTGCCACTGAGACTCTCAGCCTATGTGTGTGTGTACAAAAATGCACATGGGTGGGTCTTTTGCCGCCCAGGTAAAACTGGGTCTTTTGCCTAGGTAAAATAAAGCCTAGTTTCGCCCCTGCCCTGGGGGTGGAAAAGGAGGCCTGGTATCTAGGCCATGTGTTCATAATGGTCAAGGCCAGTCTGTCAGACTCCATGCAATTCCTGTTTTGTGGCCACCGTGCAGAAACTGCCACAAAACTCTGTTGTGGACGCAACTCCACACTGTACCCACAACATGCAAGAGCTACCGCTACAGCTGCAAGTCTCCATATAATTGCAGCAAGTAGCACATCTCCACACATCAACGGAGCACAATAGCAGTCTCAGCTAAGGCTAGCATGGAGGCTGTCTAGACAACATGAACAGTTAATTAATGTGGTGAGCCAATCTCATACATCATTACTGCCATGTGGAGCCACTGCCACACAGCACTCCTAGGAGTTTTCATGTGGCAGCCATATCCTAAGCACAGCCCCATATCTTTGTGGTCTCTAGTTTGTATGGACATTCAGGCAACATCCACTTTCTTAAATTCATAGCAGAGCTATACAAACTATTAAAGACAAGAGAAAGAGAGGAACCCTAGCATATCTGCTCAGCCCTGTTTCAGTCCAAGGTCTAGCTTGTTTTCTACCAGGAGATTGATGCATACGTACCCTCAACCCTGCAAAGGAGGTCTACATTTCCCATTGCCATCTGACTCAACTTTTCCTCTGTTTGCCTGGTAAGTTTAAAGTTGCCAGATATTTGGGGGTGACTTGGCCATGACTTACTGGGGAGGGCAGACAGGAGCTGTTACACTTGTCTGGAACAATTACGTCCTTGGATATGAATGCTAGGATGGGTTTTCTATTTAAAAAACAGCACCCACCCTACAAGATTAATGGGCCAGAACACATCAGTTGGGAGACTTTCCAATTTTACTAGGAAATAGCAAAGAAAAATGAAGGACTCATCACGACTTTGCAAACAATTTTGCCGTGTACCCACAGCAGTGACCAGAGGAGGAATGTACTCTAGGAGGGATGCAGAGAGAATAAACAACATGATGCATCTGCAACAGCACAACCTTAGTTCTGCACTGGGATGGAAAACGGTTATAAAGCAAAGGTGCCCAACACAGGAAATGGATGCAAAGGGTAACAAAAGAGCACCCATTGCTCAGACTTCAGGAGACCAGGAACAAAGGAAGGTTACAAATGGTTTTTGTTCGCTCAAGTCAACTAGACTAAATGCCTGTCAGGGGTCAGTGGCAGAAGAGTACAGGTCTCAAACAAGATATACTACAACAGATCAATAGATGTTTGGCCAAGGAGGAAACTTTCACAAACTAACTCAGTCAGATACTGAATGTGTAGCGCCTGCATCAATTCATGCTACTAGTCAGGATGAGGACTAAGCTGAAAAAGCTACAGCATATTAGTGCAAACAACTTGTAGTCCTGGATGCTGATGTTCCTTCTTAACTCTTCCTGCCATTATCATTATCCCTGGCAGTGTGGTTATTATAAGAGAATAGAAAGTACAGGGAAAGATAGTTCTCGGACAACTCCCATCATCCCTGATCAATGGCCATGCCGGCTGGGGCTGATGGGAGTTGCAGTCCAGCAACACCTGGCATCACGCTGAGATCTGGGAACCCTATGGCCCTAAACTCCTTGGTCCCCAGTTTCCAGCTTTCCAAACAATAGTTAAAACTTCCTGTCTCTATGCCCCTCTGCGTAGCTACTTTCCCACTGACTCATCATTTTTTCAACTCCACCTTTCCACCATGCCCCACATCCTTTAACAACATGTCTTTTGAACAAGCTCTTTTAGCACTTTTCTCTTTCCTCCCACACTGTACAGCCTCTCCATAAGCACTATGAAGCTTCTTCAGACACTACTCCTCAGTCAACTACTTCTTGCCTCAATTTCCCGTCTCCTCTGCCCTTTTAACTCATTCACCACCTAACCTTCCTTCAGATGCTGTTTTCATCCTCTGTTCTACACCCTTACTTCAACATAAGCTTTACCCTGAGCTCCCTGTCTTTTAGTTTCACTACATCCAGAGACTCTTCTCAGTCTTCATTCTGCCCTTCTGTGCTGTTTTAGCCCCAGCCAAACTAGCAATTTTCCTTCCCTTACTGAAGCTGGACTGCACTGTTTAGATCCCTATGCAACTGAATATTTGGTGCCATCACAATCACTATCAGAGAGGGTTCACTGCCAATGAAGCGCAATATACTATAAGCTGCCCCAATAAAGGGGAAGCCCCCAATCAGAAGTTTACAACTCTATTTTGGAAGTTTTACATTGCTCTAAATAGCTGTCATTATCTTGTGATGAGTTGTTCATCTGCAGCAACTCATTTCCCCCCACATCACAACAAATGGTTTATGCAAGTTTGTAGTGATGTGAATAACAGAACCCTATAAATCACTGCTTGCAAATGGCTCACCATGTAACAGACACCATGTGGAGCAATATGAAAAGACTTCCATACTATGTAGATAAGCCCCAAACCTGTACAGAGATCCTTGAATTAATGTTTACTAAATTATTTAAGTCAGGGCAGAAATCAGATGAAAACTATTAGTATTCAATATTTTTTACTCTAAACAAGCATTTGTATTATTCAATACTAAATAAAAGTCAAGCATCTAATTTCGGTTCCAAAAAGTGATTGGCAGCCAGCAGCAATATATGGAATCCCAATACATTTCAACACCTACAAAGAGTACAATTCTTGTTTTTAAAAACTTTAAAACACATTACTTTTCTCATATTTACATTCATCTTCCTTGCCATGTAACTGATCTTATTGACAAGCCTCCTACAGTGTGTGGGTTGATTTAAATCACCAATAAAAAAGGGCAAATTCTAATAAAATTTCCAACTTTCTTATTAATAACTTCCTTAACACATATGCGTACTAATATGTTGGTATAATAAATAAACCATATCTGTTCACAACAGAATAAAGCCTTTATACCACTCAAGAAGCACGTCTTTTGCACTACTATTTATATATATTTAGAGCAGGAATAGCCAACATGTTTTTGGGCTACAATTCCCATCAACCCCAGTAGCATAGCCAATGGTCAGGGATGATGGGAGTTGTACTCAATATCATCCGAAGGTTAAGCATTTGGCCCCCTTAATGAAGGAGGGGGTTTATCGCACTGACTCTTCCAGAGTGTTTTATCTGCTGAACAATTATAGCAACAACATTGTGGAGAATGTGGCAAGATTTTTGAGTGACGCCATGAAATTATGTCACCATAGGTCCTAGGAGCCATTTTTGTAACTCACGATATCTGGACAGTTTTATCCTAAAGTATCTCCTACTATGTTTTGTTAACTGTGTTATGTTCTGATCCATGTATATGATGCACTTTTTCTATGCCAATAAAGGAGATTGATTGATTGAACATCCGAAGGTATCACATTGGTTAGAGGAAGATTAATCAAGAATTGTGTTTGGTTTTCTCTATACATATGCAAAGCCATGAACCCATATTACTTACTATACAATTTAGACTGTAATCCTAAACACACTCACTCTCAAGCAAGTTCCACTGAACTCAATGGTACTTACTTTTAAACAGACATACATACCACTGCATTATAAGTGTACAGAATTTTAGAGAAGGGCTAGTAAGTTATTGGCCAGAACAGTGTTACTCCATAACATGGAAGTTAAATGTTCATGCTGTTCACAATTCGCACAATAATATGTATTATTTTGATTGGGCATACATGCTAAACCATAATTCATTGTGATGGGAATGAGGCACAGAATCCTCAAGCTTCCTCCTTCAGTACAACCACAAGGAGGGGATCAGAAGCTTTTGCTTCCTTTATGATTAAATACAGTTTAGTGTTACATCCAAACCCCATGGTGGTTAATCTTAACTATGGTTTATTGAAACAGTTCAACTTCATATCCCATGGCTTGGAGTTTCCTTGTTGGAAACATTGTGATCAGCCACAATTTATTGTGTTACAAGCTGCAGCTGATCAAAACCACAAGTGAAAGCTTCTGAACTCCTTGTGGTCTCACCATAAGAGAAGATTGCACAAGCCTAAGGGACTCACTGCTGCTGCACATTACTGTCACAATAAACCATGGTTGATCTTAAACTTCATCATACCATCCATATGTAGCATTTATGTCATATTTACATTCTTTGACCTCTCAAGTCAAATATTTCATCCCTGACTTCTTCTTTTACATAGAAAACCTTTAACACAATGTTTTTGACAGGTGTGAATTCAGTTTTAAGATATCATTAATATAGATTTTAATGCATTTGCACTATATCCAGATATGATTTTGAATCAAGTTATTTTTAAAGGACATATTATATAACTGGCTTTTAAATAATAAAATCCAAATTATATAAAATTTTGAATAAAAGCTGCATCCTTTATTTTAAAAAACATTAATTCTATTTACCCTGCTACAGTAAAGTTTTTCAATGAGATTTAATCTCTCCTTTAGATTTATATTACAAAACTGTTGATACACAAAGATTTATATTCTGGCCCCCTTTTCTACAACCTTAGCACTGATAACTTCACATTTTCCCCACTAATGGGGAAACTGAAGCAAAATGGTACAGTACTTGCCTCTTTTAGGGTTGCATAAATTACATTTTTCATTAATTATCGATATAAATAAAATATGTACATCTGGTCAAGTGTAGTGATAGCTTTTTTCCTTATATCAGAGGATACCTCCAAGGTTTTAAGGCCAAAGTTTATTTTGATTGCTAGTCGTCCCCCCCCCCCCGAACTGATTGAAAAAATTAAAATTCAACTCCTCATAATATTGTGGTGTGTGTGTTTTTCTTGATGGAAGGCCACATTAGTCTACTAGTATAAGTAATAATCCAGTATAAGATATTAAGACAGACAGACGCACAATTACTCAGCAAAGCCAACATCCATGCATATTTTTCTGTGTTTTGTCCTCATGGTAACAAGGACTATAAACAGATCTCACACATGAGAAAATATACAGTAATCAAAATCCTTTTGGGCCATTTGTACATTGTTGCCACAGAGTTTGGATTAATTATATGAATATTAGGGAGGCATATATTCCAAATTTGCTTTATTTGGCCGAGTTACATTTGGTCATTTATGCCAACTGAGGAAATTGGAACGTTTTGTGTCACAGTCTTTTATAAGTGAGATTTCCGGCCAGTGATTTAGCTGTTGACATCCAGTCAGTATTCACCTTATCCCATACTTGGCCACCCTGCCCCTTCAACTTAATCTATGGCCCCTTACATGCCCCCCCTCCCAACAAATATATCCTGAGTCTCTTAAGGTTTACAGAAGATATCCTACCCCAACTTTCACACTGCCCAGCTCTGTTCCAACTTCACAACTCTCAGCCTACTTGCTTCCCCCACATCCATGCTTCACTTGTTATAGACTGTCAACAGCATGTTCAGCCCCACCTGGCCCTATGCCTCACAAAGTCTACCTTAAATTAACCGGTGGTTTGCTTTTCAACATAGCCACACTGTTTTATCAACAGTCTACCAAAAACTTTTCCCGCCCAATGGAAGCAAAGAGTGTGCAAAAATACATATATTAAACACACAGACGGAGCCAGTGTGATGTGGCTTGAGTGTGCAGCTTGGATGTGGGAAACCCAGATTTGAATCCTCATTTAGCACCAAAGTTGACAGGGCACCCTTATGCAGGCCACTGTATTTCAGCTTAACCTATTTTACAGGGCTACTATGAAGCTCAAATGCAACAATAATATGCAGAGTCCTATTTGCATAGGCCGCAATAACTCCTGTGTCTCATATATTCGGATACTTGTAAAGATACCATACACAAGGCTGGCCTTACAAAATTTATGGCAGAACCTTTTAGACTTCTACAATGGTAGGACAAGAGGCAGCAGCTGTGCTAGTACAGTGGTCAGGTTCAAGCAGCATGGGATAATTTGTCCTCAGATGACAGTATTAAAATATGTCAGTCCAAGGAATGGCTTGTAGAACAGTCTTCACAGGCATGGACTTTGGGATCATGAGAATGTTTAAAGTATTTTTACTAGAATTTGGTTCTCAGTCGTGTGTGCACGTGGATGCACACGCACATGTACACAAACTGCGTAGGAAAGCCAAGTAAGACAAAATTTAAAACCTCTATCCTAGCAAAAACATTCTGTTGTATGATGCATACAATCCTTTATTTCCATGCCAAAACATTTTTGTTTCATCCGATTTGTCAAGATCAATTTGTGATGTTGTTTTTTGTCTTATGAACATTGTATCAGAAAGGAAAAACCAAATCAACTCGTGCTTTCTGGCATTAAAACACTATATCTCTAACTACATTAAATTTCTGAACATTAAGGATGGAATCTTATACCCATTTAGCAGGAATTACTTCTAAGTAGACCTGCACAGCTTTGCTCTGTAAATATTCCTGCCATCTTTCAGACCTCAACCACAATATTGTCACTGAAACACTACACCTATACAACTTCCTGTTTCTTAACTTTCATGCGGAAATTTATATTATCTCTAATAAAAGCACATCTAAAATTAATAATAACAGAGCTCAAAAACCATATTGGAGGTAATGCTAGAGTCAGAGATTAGGAAATGGAAATATAAAATAACCTTAAGTACTAAACAAATATAACTTTTACAATGAACATAAAAAAGTTTCCAATAATACATTTTTATTAACGAAAACTGACAAAATACAGGAGCCCAAGCAAAATTTCAGAATGTTTACATAAGAAAAAAATTGAACTAAAAAAAATTGATTTTATGAACTGGCATCAAATGCCAACTATGATCAGTGCTTTACCAATGACAGTGCCAAGATTCCCATGGAACTTTAACCCACAGATATTCTTTGGACCAATAACTTTATTTAGATAGCATAATAAACTATACCACATCCTGCACACTTATGCATAGACATTAATTTATTTATCTTGAAAGTATGGATATAAATCATGTTTCCTCTTAGCAAGCTACAGAATATACCATACTAAACTAAAGCTCTACTATGCTAAAGCTCCTAAACACATTTACTTGCAATTCCACTGAAACCAGTGTCATATAGGAAGACCACGTCATTCATTATTAATATTCATTATTAACATTTGTATAGCACACAATGGCTAATATTCTCTAAAGCATATGTCTATTAATTCTGTAAAGGGAAAAAAAACCAACTGATCACTTTCTGTCAATATAATACATATTAGCACATGTGCAGTTTCAAACTCCAATAGCAATATTTCAATTTAATTCATATGTCTGATAATGAAGGCATAATGAGTTTAGGAGAGAAAAAAATCAGTCAGTAACTGCATCCCAACGAAGTAGAAGTGTGCATGTACACATATACACACACAATGACGTAAGTGCTTCATGTTTTTAATAAGTACAACATACACAATCTAAAAGGAAAAACAACAAAATTATTGTGGCATACAAGCAAGTGTGGAGAGGGAGACCAGGGTCTTACTAATTTATAAAAAATAAACAGATTCTTACATTAGGCCTCTGTTACTGGATCGATAGTAAACATTTTTGCATATTTTTCTTAAGAGCTACAATAAACATGGGTGGAGGGGAGCTGCCATCCTTTTTCACAGCACTCTGTATAGTGTATGGGGTATAATAATATTTATTGGAGCTCAGGGACATTGCAGGTTGAGAATCATATTAAGGGACCCTTTTTGAAGCCTGAAAATGACATACAGTACATGTTTCTCTGAAAAATAAACATGGAACATTGCCGTCCAGGCTAAACCAGGGATTTCCCCTTGAAATGCCAGCTTCCCATCATTACAGGGGTAATAAATTCTAAAGGGAAACTGCCAGGGAAACCAGCTATATCCCTCCCTGCCTGCCTCCTCCAGTTCCCCCAAAGGACGCTCTCAGGCAAGTAGATGCTTAAGGAGGGGGGGGGGGCTCAGCACAAGCATGGATGTGCGCGTTACATAATCATACCCAAACATCCATATGCACACGCATTATATAAGAAATGCATTTCTCTGCAATCAAATAGGAGAGGGTGGAAGGGGAGGATGACGGAGGGGGTGGGGGGCGAAACCGCCTTCGTTCCAAACCCCTCAGGGGAGCCCATGTGCAGAAGTGGGGAGAGAGAGGGAGATCACATCTGCTTTCGCAGCAGCGGCAGCAGCAGCAGCAGCAGCAGGCAGAGCCCCTTGTTAACCCCCTTCCTGTGGCTTTTACACGTCATGGAACATTCCCGGAACGGGCCAACGTTCCACCCACTTCAGGGAACAGACATAAAGGCGCAACACACCAGATAGCCTTCTCCCTTTACCCCTGTCCGCCCTGCGCACATTCGTCGCAAACCTACACCCCCCCCGCCACCCTCCTCTTCCCCCGCGCGCACAGCTGCTGCTGCTGCCGTCGCCACGAGCTGCTGCTGCTGCTGCTTCCTCCTCCTCGGCCCCCCTCCAGGGGCTCCCACATGCCACCTCCGCCCCACGGCCGCAAGGAGAAGACGACGTCGAAACGAAGGCAATTCAGGCGGCGGCTACTGCCAAGTCACCCTGAGCCCTTGGAGGCGGTGACTGAAATTCCTTCCGACAGCAATCGCCCCACACACACACCGCGCGCCGCCCTTCAAGGCCCCCTCTGCCCCCTCAGCGAAGCAAGCGCGCGCGTACGCGGGGGGGGGGGTTGTCCTCCCCTTCACCTCGCCGCCAGCTACCTTGGCATGGGCAGAGCGGTGCTTCAGCCCAGCAGCGGCAGCCGTGTCGCGTCGCCTCCTCTGGGGCTTTCTCTCTCTCTCGCTCCCTCGCTCGCTCGCTCGCTCTCTGCTCTTCCTCCGCCTCCTCATCTGCTCATTAGTAACCATGCACATACTTCTTCCCCACAGGAGGAGATTACGCAAGGCAGCCTGCGCCTCATCTGCATACACTTACATGCTGGGTATTCCCCACATTCCCTAGCAGTAAGGCCACTAGCGAAGACCTTCCCCTTTGCGCACAGAGAGAGAGAGAGAAAGAAGAGGGAAGCAACGGCAACTTGTGAGGGAGAGACGGAGGGTTTTCTGGAGGGGGGGGGAAGGGAAGGGGATGGGAGGCGGTTCCCAGCGAAGGTTGCCAGATATGAACTTCTTATAAACACGAAGCAAAAGCCAGCCTGGATAGACCCGAGCCTTTCCCGAGGACGTGGTGGTGACAGACCCTGGGGCTGCCTCTGCCCTCAAGGCTTCCATTAGTCGCTCTATCGACTGCATCGGAAATGCTTGAGCATCCCAGCGCAGCAGCGAAAGGAGACCAGTACATATTCCTAGTTTCCCCCGGCCCCATCTTCCTCAGCACCATCTCCCCAAAGGAAACTGGAGTTCAGGGAAATGGGGGGGGAGTGATGCTACCCATCCGAACACATTAAGTCCCCCCCCCTTTTCACCCCGCTGGCAAAACCTTGAGCTCTCACCCCTGTGTATGTAGCCTATATTATTTAAAAGTCTTCTTTCAGTACATGCACGCAAGCCAGCAAAAGCACTTGCGCTCTGACTACCAAAGGGGGTGGGGGTGGACAAAAACAACCAGCGACATGACACTGCCTCTCTCTCCCCTCCACAGTGACAGTAAAACCCCTGACCGTGGCCATCAAGACCACCTCAAAGGGTTGTCAGTTGCTTCGAGCCCCACAGGAAAAAGAAGGGGATGAGTATTTGCAGCAGGAGCTCACCTGGGAGTCACCGAGGAGGAAAGCCCTCTAACTGCCGCCCTTCTTGTTGCTGCTGTGCTGCTGGTGGTAGTGGTGTTGTTGTTGACGACCGGCCCGTGTGTGATTTCTTGTTGCTCTCTTGCTAAGCCTGGGTCTGCCTTTAGATGCCTTGCTGCATTGCTTTATATAGAGAGGCAGAAAGAGATATTCCGACAGCCAAAGGGCGTCTGATTCGTGTCTTTCTATTCAAACCGATCATTCATCTTGCTTGGCTGTTTTCCGCCTTCTCTTTTCCCTTTCTCTCTCCGCGTCAGCTCGACTTTATTACCAAAAAACAACAACCACCCTATACACGCATATATAGATGTAGATATATATGCACACGTATCAAGGGCAGGCCCGAGAAGCCGCAGTTGTAGTGTGTGTGTGTGTGTGTGTGTGTGTGTGTGTGTGTGTGGTGTGGCGTGCGTCCCCCCCCCTTTTCTCCTCCCTTCTGGATGATAGGAGCCTCTGATCTGCAGACAGACTGGGTTATTCCTGGCACCACTTCCCAGAACAGAAGTTACAAGGGGAGAGCGAGCGAGCGAGGGGAGAGCTCAGCCAGTGATGTCATCGGATCCCCCAGCGCGTCCCAGGGAGGGAGGGAGGGAGGCAGGCAGGCGAGGAGGCTGAACCAGAAGGCGAGCAGCGCGAGAGAGCCGCCGCGGGCTCCGCTGCTCGCCTTTGACAGGCGGAGTGCGTAGGAGAGGGGCACCAAGGCGGGGCTGAGAGAAAGAGAGAGGGAGGGAGAGGAGGAGAGGAGGCGGGGCCTCCCTGGGAGCGGAGAGCTAGGCGCCTCCCTCGCCGGTCAGGGGAGATCTCGCTTCCTCTTCCCTCCCCCGCGGAGGGAACTCCCAGGAGAGCCGGTCTCAACTTGCCGGGCAAAAAAAAAAGTTGTGCGACTTCCTCGCATGAGAATTTCCTTTAAGGATGTGGGTGGGATCTTCTTTCCCGCGGCCAGGCTCTCCTTCCTCCTCCTCCTCCGCCCTTTTTGGCTGCTTTCCGTCCCCGGTCTCCGCCTCCCTCGCCTGGCCAAGGTCATTCCTGCGGCATTTCTTCCTTGCTTTCTTTTTTTAAAGTTCGCCTTTTGCGGCTTCTTCCGGCCTTCTGGTGCAGGCGGCTGCGCGGCGAGTCGCCTGCCCCGCTGCTCTTTTCCCTCGATGCGCCCGGGGGAAGTTCGTCTGATGCTGGCGGGACCTCGTTGTTGTTCCTGCGGCCTCGCTGCTTCTGCCTTGTCCTCGGCGGCATGCGATTTTTGAAAACAAAATGTCTCACTTAGCGGCGATGCTTCAGCAGTAGCCGGTGTGGCTTTTCAGGCGGGAAGCGATTAGTTTAGGGAATCTTCTTGCTTTGACATTGGTGATTAGCCGCAATATTTACCATAGCTGCCAAGTTTTCCCTTTTCTCGCGAGGAAGCCTATTCAGCATAAGGGAAAATCCCTTAAAAAAGGGATAACTTGGCAGCTATGATATTTACTTGCGTTGTTGGGGGGGGGGTCTTTTTTTCTCCCCATGGCAGGTAAATAAATTCATTTTAAAGAGGTGCGGGGGGTGGGTTTCGTAATAAAAATATTGTTTGGTTGATTTGCAGATTTATAGAAATTGTCCAGGTCAGATGACGTTTTTTCATGCATGTTATGGGAACGCCAGCAACTCTTTCTTCAAAGGACTGTCAGTCTGAATAGTATGAACTTCGGAGTTTGTCTGTGTTCTCTGAGCCAATCCAAATTTGCAGCTCTTTACCTCAGCTGGGTTTGAACCATTCTCAAGCAGATATGGAATGGAATTTGAAAAATGGGATTTAGTAGAATCTAAATTCACATGACTTAAGTTTGGATCACACAAAACCATCAGCAAGCGGTGCCATAAAACTTACGGAACCAAAACTTGTTGCTGCAGTAGTATAAAAAAATACAGGCTCAAAGAGACATGGAGCCCCATTCCCCAAGCCATCTTCAAAGCCACATCCTTTTCTATGGACTTAACATAACTTAATAATAAAACAGACAAATAACCTAATAATAATCACCATGGACTTATGATTCAGAGAAGAGACATGGCTTTGGGGTATAGCATCTGCTTTGCATGCAGAATGTCCCAGGTTCAATCCTCAGCATCTCCAGGTAGGGTTGGGAGAGACCCCTACTTGAAATCCTGGAAAGCTGCTGCCAGGCAGTATAGGCAATACTCAGCTGGATCAGGTGGTCCAGGTGCACCTGTGCATTTGTGGATGAAGATGGGAGTCATCACATCCACCACATTAAATATTGGTATTGTTTTTACTTGTACTTTTATTGTTTCTTTTATTTCTTATATTGCATTTTATTGTGTTGGAATTTGACTTCTATGGAATTCAAAATGTAAAACTGCAATTGCATTTTGTAATACTACAAAATACGATTTATAAGAAATAAAAGCAGCAGTAAAAGTACATCACATTACAATTGCTACAACAGGCAGAAAAATCATTAAGTAGACTGCCAAGAGCCCAAGACCAGCAATTTTCAAATAGTCTTTTTTTTTTTTTTTGCAGGGGGAGGGTAGTTTGGGAACCACTGAGCTAGATGGGCAGTAGTCTGACTGCATAATACATCTCCCCATGTTCCTTTCTACCAAGTAGTATTATGTGTCTTCTCTGAATATGACTAAAGTTGATTATCCCACACAAAACCAAGAATCTGAAGCATGACGACACAGTCTATAGACAAAGTTGTGATTTGATGGTGGATTTGGAGAGACTCCATACAAAAACTACGCCTCCGGTTTGTGTTTTTGTGCCACTGTGGCACTACAAAACATTGCATTGGTTATTTTTACAGTGTGGTCTGTGGGCATGGATTTGAGCTGTTGATCCATCTTTTTCAACATAGTGTACAATTCTTGTAAGAAACTATAGGAAACACACATTATTATATTTGAAATGGAAGCTCTTGTAGTTCTCTGATTTCTGGGTAATTTGCAGCTACTTTCGATTTTCACACATCCTGCCAAGGCTTGGAGTTGGCTTCTATAGTGTAGAGTTGTAATTTAAAACCACCACCTCAAATTAGAGTTTAGCCACACTGCCACAACCTTGGACTGGTAGTTCGGAAGAACTGCAATCTGTTTGTTCATACCAAAAGCCCTTTCCTGGCTATGTGAAATGCAGTACCCTCTGGGATTGGTCCTGAGTGTCTGTAATAATAGTAGGAATTAAAATGTTATGTGAATAGTGGCATGGAAAGAAGCAGCTCTGGGGAACTCCAACCAAGAAATGTGACCTAGGAAAGTAATCGTTCTGAGATCAAGTTGTTAAGAATCACACAGTGTTAAGTAAAGTTTGTACCACGCTTGGATCCCCTGTGGCACCATTTTATACTGTTTGCAGCAGCAAATATTACAGTGTTTTAAGAGGTGTTTTTTTTAAAAGCAAAATAGTCTAGTTAAAGCCTCCAGGTCATTGTTTAAAATAAACACTGATAAAAAGTGGAAAATATTGGGGGGGGGAAGCATTTATTTACAGAAAGTTGCAAAAGATAAGGACAACAAATTTCAGTCAGTAAAAAGAAACAGAAGAATTAAGGGGTATCTTACAATTTTCCATTTGGTGAGAGAGGGAGTACAAATTTTGACATACCTGAAGTGTTCTGTGTACCCAGAAGAAACACTACATATACAAGTTGCAAATTGTTCACAGGAATTCAAAGTAAAGGAGACCATAGAGACTCGTTTCTGATTCATTCAAAGCTGTTTGCACATATTTATTCATTTGGGGAGGTGTGTGAATCCCTTCCAATAAGTGACTTATTAAAAACTGCATAGTGTGTATAGTATAAGAACATACACATGGTGTCTAGAAATTGTTTAATCTTGGAGTACACCAGATACTAGCGCATCCATTAAGTACATGCCCAAGTCATTCAACTTTCAGGCTGATGGCATGATAGGTAGAATCTCACCCTTTTAGGGCTGCTTGGGTAGTTGTTCTATGTATTTTCTGTTATGTATAAATGCAGTTGTTTCAACCATTTTGCGTATCACCAAACCTAAGAATCACATTAAACATGAGTCAGCACAGAAGCCCCCCTGGCTGGGCCACTGGAATGCCAGCTCTGCATGAGGGAGTCAATTGGCATAGTAAGTACCGTACTTACAGAGTATGTGTGCCATACTGGCAAGCATTTTACCAGAGCCAGCATGGTGTGGTTAAGAGCGGTGGACTCGTAATCTGGTGAACAGGGTTCGCTTCCCCACTCCTCCACATGCAGCTGCTGGGTGACCTTGGGCTAGTCACACTTCTCTGAAGTCTCTCAGCCCCACTCACCTCACAGAGTGTTTGTTTTGGGAGAGGAAGGGAAAGGAGAATGTTAGCTGCTTTGAGACTCCTTAAGGGAAGTGAAAGGTGGGGTATCAAGTAAAAACTACTTCAGAGGTCAGCAAACTTTTTCAGCAGGGGGTCGGCCCACGGTCCCTCAGACCTTGTAGGGGGCTGGACTATATATATATTTTTGGGGGGTGAATGAATTCCTATGCCCCACAAATAAGCCAGAGATGCATTTTAAATAAAAGCAAACATTCTACTCATGTAAAAACACCAGGCAAGCCCCACAAATAACCCAGAGATGCATTTTAAATAAAAGGACACATTCATGTAAAAACACGCTGATTCCTGGACTGTCCATGGGCCGGATTTAGAAGGTGATTGGGCCGGATCCGGCCCCGGGCCTTAGTTTGCCTACCTCCCTTCTTCTTCTTCTTCTTCTTCTTCTTCTTCTTCTTCTTCTTCTTCTTCTTCTTCTTCTTCTTCTTCTCCTCCTCCTCCTCCTCCTCCTCCTCCTCCTTCTCCTTCCCATTTCTTCTGTTGCATCTCGTCTGGCTGTTCTGATGCACACCAGTGGTGTCTGTAGCATGTATAACAACACTCGCTTGATGTGTGTGTCCATTTTAAAACATATTCCATGTCATATATGCTTTGCATGCAGAAGGTCTCAGGTTCAATCTCTGGCATCTCTAGGTAGGGCTGGGAGAGACCAGTCTGAAATCACAGAAAGTCACTGCCAATCAATGTAGACAATTCTGAGCAAGATCTTACTCAATATATTGCAGCTTAATATTTTCTCAGTAACAAGGCAATTAAATAGCCCCTACCACTGCCTTTTCTGTAGTGGCTCTCCACTTATGGGATGCTCTTCACAGGGAGACTTGCCTGGTACCTTTGTTACATATCTTTAGGTGCCAGGCAAAAACATTTCTCTTCTCCCAAGCCTCTGGGTAATTAAACAATTTACGGCCTTTTTAACTGGGGGATTGTTTTTGCCTGTTACTACGCTATTCATTTCTGTGTTTCTATATTGTAAACTGCCCTGTGGTCCTCGGATGAAGAAAAGTATAGAAATTTAAATAACAAAAACAACATATTACATTTTAAGAGAAATGTATGTGGAATATCTTGTGCAAATGCATCTTATCAGTTCCGAGGACCTTTGGGAACCCCTCAGTTCTCTAATTCCATGATGATATTATGTTATTCGAATCTCCTCGAATAAGATGAAGGGTGAAGGATCTTAGCAAAGGGGAATTAAGATGAAGGGATATGCTACAGTGTTTGCATAGCAATGGCCAGATCAAATCATTTAGCTGAGGAACATGTGTCCCTGCTCTGGAGCGTTGCATTCTAAAGCAAGTTTTATCACAATATATATGCATAAAATCTATACCTACATATTAAACAAGTTCTGAGCAGAACTAACCTATGCTGCATTAATATGAGTTATTATTTGACATAAATGATAAGGACATCTAACCAAATACAGAACAGGTAGGATTATTAGACAACTGTAATTATTGATATTGAGCCCTTAATGGGGGAATTATTTTTAAGTTCCCCTGACCCTGAAAATGTTGAATTTAAATAATGCAGTTTTTACTTGTCAGATCCCCCTTTCAGCTAAGTAGCAAGTTGAACAGGAGCTGCCTGAAAAATCTGCCAAACCATTATGAGCACTCCAAATTGAAGAAAAATGAATCTCTTGAGTGCCACCCCCAGCTTGCCTTGAATATTCATTTTTACATTTTATTTTTACAGTATTTGATGAGTGAAAAAGCATTATTTGACCATTTACAAATGTGCTGGTATAAAAAATGCAAGATGCATCCAAGAAATCAGATGTACATGAGAACAAAGTGACAAGTTATGAAATATTAGCAGAAAAATGGGTTGTAGGCAATGTTACTTCAGTTGTTATACTTCTGTAGGTTTCACAGAATAAAGGAACAAATGAAATTCTTTTTCTTATTGGGCCAAGTATTTGTATAAATGGTGCCCCTAATTTAAGGCTGCGTCCCTAAGCAAGCCTTCTCACAGGTAAGCATCATTGAATACATTGGAACTTACTTCCGAGAAAACATTCATATTAATGTGCTACAAAAGGTGTAATGTTTGTCAAGTGCAGGTAGCTGATCTAATGTAATATATTATTTCACCCGTTCTTTGTCTCTCTTGATTTTTGCCATTTAATCTTCACCGAGACAGAATGTGGCCAACTCCCTTGAGCGCAGTGTTTGTTTCCCAATATTCTGATGGGCATCAGTAGAAATTATAAGCTTCAAACATTTATTCTATTTTGCCCTCATCTTTTTTATGTTCCATTTTCTATCTAGGTGTACTGTAGAGCTCAACAATTTTCCTTAAAGATTTCCAGAATTGCAAAAGCACAAAAGGGGCTGAGTCAATTACAGCACTATTGTGATCTGCAATGTAGCTTTATTAGAGGTCGTTTTGGTTTTTTTGGTTTTTTGTCTAGGAATGAAATTAATTAACAGCAATTACAGTGTGTGAAGCAGATACTCTTAACACCTTTATATTGTGGCTGCTTCAGACAAAAGCTGTCAATGCAAATGGAGTTTGAACACCAGTGCGAACATTTGGTTTACGGTAAGATTCAACTAGAACACTTTGTATATTGTTTAAATTCTTTATATCTTATCTTCAAACTAGCCTGCTTGTGTAGTAAGATCTTCTGTAGAGGCCTTTCCCCAAACACTGCTTTAACAAAGGTCTATTGTGTAGTCATAAAGGAGAGAGCCCTTTCTGTGGTGGCTCTCTACCTTTAGAATGTCCTCGCAAAGGAGATGTGTCTGGTGCTGACTTCACAATTTGTTGGCCTCAAGTTAAGATTTTCTTATTTTTCCAGGTATTTTAGAAAGAATTGCAGTTGGAACTGCTTTTCAGGATTTATACCCAGCCCATCAGCCAAAAAAAAAGCTCTCAGAATGGCTTACAAAATTCAAAGGCAGTCCCTTCCCAACAGCCTACCAGCTAAGAAGATACGGCACACAAGGAAAAAAGAATGGGAAAGAGGAGGAGAAAGCAAGCTTAAGCACAAGTTCTTATAGTTGCAGTCTTGGTAAAGAGCAGTCCCTTCCCTGAAGCACTCTTCCCTCTGATGAGATCCAGGAGTGGAACTGATGACAACATCCAGAAGTTCTGGTCAGCTCCTGCCACACAGTTCATCCCTCAGACAGCTGCCTTGATGGCTATTGATGATTCTAAGGAGGGGACATGATGAAGTTATCCTCATCCATCCCCAAAGTCAGTGGCAGTTCAGAAAACTCTTCCCTGTGTTTATAACCAAGACCTCGGCTGTACTGCAGAGGTGGCAGCAAAGCCATGTGCCAGAATTTCCAGAAGACCTCAGCGCTTGAGCATGTATGTTGGGTGTTGATCACTTTGGAAAAATCTGGCCCTCATTTCTCTGCTGAGCATTTGACAATCTGGCCTCAGCTCCTTGACGTGAAAATCTGGCTCTGTACGTGGCAGAAATTAGTCAGAGTAGCATTTAGCACTGCAGTTATGCAACAGACAAACTGAGAAGCATTTGACAAAGCTGCTGAGTTTGTTCTCTTGCTGCGTGTCAGTTCTGTCCTTGATTCCTCCTCAGCTGCCTGCTTCAAAATGTACTATTATAGGACAGGGAGAATTGAATATTTCTGCTGGGTATATTTGCTTTGGGGGTGGGGTGACAACAATGAAAACTCTGCCCTTTGTTTTTTAAAAATCAAATTGTTTTTGCTTATTAACCATACCTGTTTTCTTCTCTCTCTCTCTCTCTCTCTCTCTCTTGAAGAGGCATGCTAACATTTAACTATTTGAAATGTGGAGAAAGGCAGTAGCTCAGTGGTGGAGCATCCATATTGCACATGGAAGGTCCCAGCCCAGGTTCAATTCCTGCCATCTCTAGCTAAGGCTGGGAGCATCCTTTGTCTGCAATCCTGGAGAGCCACTGCCAGTCAAAATAGACAATACTGAGCTAGGTGGACACAGGTTCTGACTTGGTAAAAGGCAGCTTCTGATGTTGTCCACTTGTGATTAGACGTACTGTATTAGCACAGTAGTGGGAATGGCTCCTTTTTATGATGAATACATGCAGCCTCCAGAGGCAGTGTTCAGAGGAGTACCTCAAAGTACCCATTGCTGGGGAGCAACTGTGTGAGATGGCTGTTGCCTTCAGTCCTCCTGGAGGATTCTGAATGGTCATTGTGGAAGGCAGGGTGCTAGACCAGATGCACCCTTGATCTCATTCAGCAGGGTCCTTCTTGGATTCTTAAGGAGGGATATTAGGGGAAAGATTCAGTGCTGCTTTTCAAATCTTTCAGCAAACTGATTCTCCCATGACCACTTCCTGCCACGTGGGTGCCAACAATGGCAGATCACTGTGAGTGCCCTTGGGCTCAGATTTTGTTTTCTGCCACAAACTTTAATGTTCAAATCAGTATGGAACATAGACAAGCCAAGGATCACTGGTGGAACAAGTGTATGGCAGGGCTAAGCAAACAAAGACATTCATTCAACAACTGACACACACAGCTTCTATCATAAAAGGAGTGGGCAGGCATGACTTTAGAGTGGCAAACAGGATGTGGCTCAGTTCTTGCAGGCAAACAGGAACTCCACCTTGCAGGTAGGGCCTGAGCAGTCGCTTCACGCCAGCCCTGGCATCTCCATGGGGACGGACAGGGCTGGTCCTACCATTTGGCAGAGTGAGGTGATTGCCTCCTTCCTCTTCAACCTGATTGGACTTGAAGGTCGCTGTTTCGGGGCTCAAGACAGCTGAGCTAATTATATGCACTGCATCACCAGGTCTGAAAGATCTTACAAGTGAATAAATACAGCAACACATAAAGATGTCATGCTAGTGTTAGAATTGTATATTATTGCAACTGAACTGCACTATATGGACATTTCCCCCCTTTTATTGATTGACTTGCTTTTTCTGCTGCTGCAGTGAAAATGTTCAGTTGTAGAGTCTATTCTGCAGTCTGTCCTGGTTGTTTAAAAATATAATGCAACCACAAGGAGAACTGCGGTAGTGCCGTAGCTGAGAAACTGTGCTATGAATCAAGAATCATGTTTGTTGCACAAGAGCACCAAATCCGTTTTAAACTAAACTTGGAAATTTCTACATCCAAATCATGTGCTCTACCAATGAACTATAGCACCTCCTCCTATACTGCACCACTTTCATTCTTGATTTTTGCTCAGTATACTCAGATCCTCTAAGTGCCAGTCCTTCAATTGGCAGAACTGCACCATCCACTCACTACCACCACCACCACCTTAAAAATATCCTGTTCTCCTTTAGACAGTACATATGGGGTTCCTAATAGAATCCAACACAGGCACTTCCCAACAACTGCTGGAGGGCTATAGGGTTCTCATCCCTGTATTATAAGAACTTTACAGTCCCTAATCTCTGGTAATGTGTTTTAAGAAGACAGATATAAAACACACACACAACTAGTATCGTCTGAGTTGCTCCCTAATCATGATGAATAAGCCACATAAATCACTATGCCAGAGCAATAAAGGTATGCTAACATCGAGCACTTTCCCTCCAATTTATATCTTGTTGCTGTAGAAAGGCTCTATTTTGGCTGGCGTGCATTGATAAAAATGAAGTAAACGAAGAATGATAAGGGAATCTCATTCACTCTCACTAAAGCCGAATATGATAAGTGCAAAAGGCAGGTGGCATAAGCGCTAAAGTAAGGATGGAGACGGCATGCTCCAGAGAATCAATCTGCTACATTAATGGCTAATGGCGCTCTCTGTATTTATTCATTATTTATCACCCAAAGAAGTACATCCCGTCTAGACTGTAGGGGTGCTTTTGTAGGGGAAAGGCAAAGATGAACTTAATGAATTAACTGAAATTAGTGAGTTGTAGCTAACTCAATCTGGCATATAAATTCAAAACAACACTCTACTTATAGTCCCTAATTTAAATGTCAATAAATACTTCCTCACAAAAATTAAATCATTATCCACAACTATCAAGGTTCTAGAGCTCCTGACATAATGCAATAATACTTCTAGTTCAAGTTTTGGATTAAAAAGATGCAAAGCAATTCAGCTTGCCAGGTGGAATGATCCCACTGCCGCTATGTGCTCTTATGGAGTTCCCCTGAGCCCCACCCTAGCTGGTTTCAGGGGCACAGTACGTGGGGGGTGAGAAGCCCTGTTGTGCAAGAAAAAGTCATTGCAGAGGCCTTCAATTGATGTGGTTTGTTAGGTGAATCCTGTCCTATGATTGCATCAAATGCCTTAAGCCAGAGGTTCCCAAACTTTCTACTCCCAGGGCCCACTTGCAACTGCAAATGACTAATACCCACCAATCACAAAATATTGGCAGATGCATAATCAGTGAGTAATTTTCTACTGCTACCTAATCCATCTTTGGAAATGGCTAAATTCTTTGCCATGGTGATTTCCTTGTGGCAAGGAGTTCCAGAGCTCAGCTTTCCTCAGGCTAAGTATAGACATTTTTGCTCTGGAGATATTGTGACTTAGCCTCCCCATTTTAGGCAGGGGTCATCTTATACACGGAAAAATATGGCATGCAGAGGACAATTGTTTCACTAATTCTAGTATAATCTATTATATGAGCATCTTGCAGGAAATCTGGCAAGAGCTGCATCCTGAGTAGTTCTTAAGAGACTGGAGGTTTTGTGACAGATTTATGGAGTTTTAATCAAAAATAAAGTGACCAATATTCCACTCTGAGGCAACTCATGGAATTTGATAAATAGCTCTCAGTTGTTATTCATAGTATACAGGGTAATATAAGGAAAACAACAGCAACAACCCCAATATATTATTGTATGAATGGTTTAGAATTGTTAGCATTTCCAGAATTACCGTACATCTCTGTAGCATTGCAATTAAAAACCCTACTTTTCCTATTTCAGTGTACACACAGTGAAAAAGCTACATTGAAAATCTACTTATTAGATCAAGCTCTTGTCTTGATTCCTTTGGCATGGAATCCTTTGGGATTCCTTTGGCATGGGGATGGGAGCTCATGTCTGATGCTGGCAAGATCTGCATTACAGTAATTTAAATGGAGAGGAGATGTGTGAAAGATTGCATTGCTCCACCGAAATGCCCAAGAATCCATATGTATTTTTTTTGTATGTGTACTGTATCTGAACAGTGGATGCACTGGCTGGAAGGGGATTCAAGTTAGTAGAGCAAGATGTTTTCCAGTATCACAAATAATTAAACTTTATGAAGTTCTTCTCTGTATGTATTCACAATATTGGCAATACTCAGAAGAAAATTAAATAAAATGCAATAGGTCCTGAAATACCTAGGGTTTGGCTTGTTCCGCAACTTGCTACTATGACAGTAAGGATAAGGAATCAAGATGAGGGAAGGTACATGAGAAGAGTAGGAATATGTTGGGGAGCATTTAAAGAGTTATAATAGTCAATGAAACTTCCAAGTAGGGTTAGAAATATGAGCAGCAGTTAAAAACAACCAGGTTAGTGTACAAAAGGACTTGGGTCATATTAGAAGGCTATGTAGCAAAATAACAAACAAACAGGGAACCATGGAGGTGCGGACATGGAAGTCTTCTAATACGAGATTAATGAAAGTAAATGTAAGTTGTACATATCAAGTTTTGGAAAATGCATTAATCATAATCAAATACCATAGTTTGGCTTCATAATTCCGGGTGCTCGGTGACAGAGACTCCAGGGCTAGAAGCAGGCTTGGACCTCACTTGGTGAGTTGCCTGTACGTAATTTCATGCCTTCTTTGGGTACAGAAAGAATATAAAACACTGGACCCTGCAAATGATAGGTGGCATAATTTGGCATCAAGGAACTGCTAGCCTATAGACCTTCAGACCACCAAGCCTCCCCCTCAACCCAGTTTACTGGCATCAGCAGCTATGAAGGTTCTAGTCAAAATATCAGGACCCTAACCTACTCTGCCTGGTTATGGAAGTAGCGCAAGTAGTATTTCTTAAAGGAATTGGAACTGTGAGGGACAGGGGATATCGCGAAGTCCCTCCCCTCCTGAGTTCAAGCCAATCACCGAGCACAGGGGAAAGCAGAGAGAGTTCCGATTCCAGTAGGGAAGCAGGAAGTCGGGTCCGAGGCTCAGGCAAGGTAGAGGAGCCAGGGTCCCAGGCGGGACAGGAAGGGGCGAATAAGGGAGGGAGACCCATCCCCCCAACGCCAGAACTACGCAGAAAGAGGAGGGGAAAGAGGATGGGTCTGCCAAAGCTTTTGTGTTGGAGAAAGACGCGCCAAAAGCCATTAGGAGGTTCTGAAACCGACTGATCACATCACTCCGTGTAAATAGCAATGACTTTAGCACTGTAAATACGCAGCACCAATAAAAGAATAAAATGCAGAGCTGCGTAGCGTCGTTACTCTGAAGTAGTCCGCTCCGGCCACTGTGACAGCAACCTCCTAATCCTTTTTGGGCTACTTTGGAGTTGCCGGGATGAGCGTGTCAGAGGCGGAGAAATGGCGGCAGATCGCGGAGCAAGCCCAGCAAGAACTGCAGCAGCTGTCGCTGCAGGCGCAGGGGGAATTGAAGGCAGCTAAAGAAGAGACTAGGAAGGTCCAGGACGACCGGCTACAACTTGCGGAACAGGTGAGAGCGCTACAGGAAAGAGAGCAGGAATTAAGGGCGGTGGCGGTAGACCTCCAAAACAAGCTGGATGCAGAGAAAAGCAAGGCGGGAGGGGCACCCCAAGTCCAAGTGCTGCCAGGAAGGAGAGCCGGGACCCTAGTAAGCAAGTTCAATGGAGACCCGAGGGAATATCAGGGCTTTGAGACTGAGATTGTGTATGCTCTTGAGCTGCACCACGCTGAGTTCCCTGATGATGAGCACAGGGTAGCGTTTATTGTGGAGCACCTTACCGGGGCAGCCAGGGAGTGGCTAAGACCGTTAATCGCAACAAAGAATCCTTGCATGAAGAATGTCAAACTATTTCTAGAAGGTTTGAAAACGATGTATTCGTCCGATAGTCATATGGACCAGACTAAGGAGGAACTTCATAATTTACGCCAAGGAAATATGACAGTTCGCGCGTATTGGGCGAAATTCACCATGCTGGTGCACAGATTGGGGTGGGAACTCGAGTCACCCCCAATGCAAGCGGCGTTCTACTTGGGGTTGCATGAGGAGGTGAAGGATGAGCTCTCAAGAGGTCCAAAGCCCAGTAATATGGATCAGCTGAGCAAAGCGGCTCTGGCGGTGGGGGTGAGACAGGAATCCCGGTGGAGCGACAAGCAAGCAACGCGCGCAAAGCGGGCTTGGTTCCCACGGTCGCAGGAGAAGCCACTCCCCCAACAACCCTTTCAAGCCACGCCTGGGGCCAGTCAGGACCAGGAACCCATGCAGATTGATAGCGCGCGCGCGCGGGCTTTTCAAACCCCAGCGGCGCCAAGACGCAAGGAGGGAAGGGGCGGGAATTGCTTTCTCTGCAACTCCCCCCAGCATCTCGTCAGAGACTGCCCACATCGCAGGGAGTGGCAAGGAAAGGCGGGAACGGTTGTGCCCTCCCCCACTGACGCAGCACCACAGCAGGGAAACGGGAAAGCCTGGCTGCAGGAGACAAGGGGCAGCAGCCAGGCACAGTCAGCAGACAACAGCCCCAGCCCACCCACCCGCACAGAGAGGAGCAGAGCCAGCCCACCCCTCCCAGAGCAGGAGTGGTTCTAGAAGTGACGCTCACGCTCCCAAATGGCTATCCCCTGACGGTCCTCGCCCTAATTGACAGTGGGGCGTCAGCGAACTTCTTCTCGAGAAACTTTGCAGAAGAGCACCAGATCCAGCTTCTGCAGCTGGATTTTCCTCTGCACGTGGCAACCATTGACGGCAGAGAGCTGCTGGGAGGGGCCATCACTCATCAAACCCCCCCCATGAGAATGACGGTGGGGAGGCACTCAGAGACACTGGCATTCAACGTCACCACCATCTCAGACCCCCCCCATCGTCTTGGGCATGAGCTGGCTGGCGCACCACGACCCCTCCATCAGTTGGCACCAAAGATGCATCACTTTTGGATCGGACTTTTGCCTGGAACATTGCATGCAGCACCAACCAGGGGAGGGGCCTCCGATAGCCACGGTGGCCACCATGCACGTCAAAGGGGGTGAGGCGATACCCAAGCCGTACTGGGACCTGCAGGAGGTCTTCAGCGAAGCGGAGTCCGACCACCTACCCCCACACAGGCCTTTTGACTGCCAGATCAACCTGGTGCCAGGGGCAACTATACCCCCAGCCAAGCTGTACGCCATGTCAGACCAGGAACTGGAGGATCTGCGCGCTTTCATCGACAAGAACCTCAAGCGGGGGTTCATCAGAGAAAGCAAGGCAGCAGGGGGCAGCCCGGTCTTCTGGGTGGACAAGAAAGACACGCAACAGCGCCGTCTTGTGGTGGATTTTAGACGACTGAATTCAGTGACAGAGCCAGTGGCTTTCCCCATGCCCAGAGTGGATGATCTCCTGACAGCGGCACGCAGGGGCAAGATTTTCACCAAGCTAGACCTGAGGGGGGCGTACAACTTGATCAGGATCCGGGAAGGCGATGAATGGAAAACCACGATGTTCACGCCTCTGGGCTCCTTTGAATATCTCGTGATGCCCTTCGGGTTGCAAGGGGGCTCAGCATGCTTCCAGGCCTTCATGCACCACGTCCTGGGGTCCCTCCTTTTCAGGAAATGCTTGGTCTTCCTGGATGACATCCTTATCTACTCCGATGACCCAGTGCAGCATGTGAAGGATGTCAGGGAGGTGTTGCAGCGCCTGAAGGAGAACCACCTGTATGTGAAGCTGGAGAAGTGCAAGTTTCACACCAAGGAGGTGGACTTCCTAGGCTACAAGCTGTCAGACAAGGGGCTGGCGATGGACAAGGACAAGGTGCAGGCCATCCTGGACTGGCACAGCCCCAGGACGCGCAAAGATGCCCAACGCCTACTAGGCTTCGCCAACTTCTACAGGAAGTTCATCAAGAACTTCTCTCGCGTTACGGCTCCCATCACTGACTGCCTGAGAGGCAAGCAGAAGTTCAGGTGGACACCAGAGGCGCAAGCAGCGTTTGAAAGCCTCAAGAGGGTGTTCGCCTCAGACCAGAACCTGTTCCACGTGGTTCAGGACGCGCCCCTACGCGTGGAGACAGATGCTTCTGATAAAGCTGTGGGCGCCATTTTGTTGCAACTGGACGCCAACAGAGAGTGGAGACCCTGTGCCTTCTTCTCCAGGAAGTTGACCCAGCCAGAGCGAAACTACACGGTGTTTGATCGGGAACTTCTTGCGATCCACGCTGCGTTCCAGCACTGGAGACACTTCCTGGTGGGCGCCAAGCACCCCATCCAGGTGTGCACAGACCACAAGAACCTGGAGTTCTGGAGAACTGCCAGGGTGCTCAACCAGCGGCAGATACGGTGGGCAGAGTTCTTCTCGAACTTCAACTTCTCCATACACTACATCCCGGGAGAGCAGAATGTCAGGGCGGATGCCCTCTCCCGCAAGCCAGAGTACATGGAGGAGGAGGCGCCACCGGCACCCAGGCACATCTTCCCCCCGTCAGCTTGGTCCTGCGGAGCAGCAGTGGTAAGCGAGGCAGAACTCACAGCACTGACGGCAGCGGATGAATTTGCCAACCGCATCTTCAGAGAACTGAGAGGGGGGGGGAGCAGGCAAAAGACTTTGCAGAACGCAGGGGGCTGCTTTTCTACAAGGGTGCACTGTACCTGCCCACCACCCAGCTCAGACGTACGGTCCTCAAGCAGATGCACGACAACCCAACGGCGGGTCATTTTGGGAGGGATAAAACCACTCACCTAGTCATGAGACACTTCTGGTGGCCAGGGGTGCGGGAGGATGTGAGGGATTATGTAAGGGGCTGTGACACCTGCCAGCGGGCAAAGGTGGTCAGAGCGCCACCAGCAGGTTTGCTGGAGCCCTTAGCCACACCGCACAGGCCGTGGGAAGTAGTGTCCATGGACTTCATCACAGACCTGCCCTCATCCAGGGGCAAGACCGCAGTGTTGGTGGTGGTGGACCTCATGTCCAAAATGTGCCACTTTATACCGTGTGCCAGGGCGGTCTCTGCAGAAGAGACAGCCAAACTGTTTGTGGATCACGTATTCAGACTGCATGGATTACCTTTAAGGGTTATTTCGGATCGTGGCCGCCAATTTGTTTCCAGGTTCTGGCGGCGGCTCATGAACCTCCTGCAGGTGGAGGTCAGCTTGTCGACGGCTAGACACCCGCAGACCAATGGACAGGCGGAGAGGGTCAACGCCATTCTGCAGCAGTACCTGAGATGCTACGTCAGCCAGCGGCAAACGGACTGGGTGGATCGCCTGCCACTGGCAGAATTTGCCTACAACAATGCGGTGCACGTCTCCACAGGGGTGTCGCCCTTTAAGGCCAATTACGGGCGTGACCTCAGATCTTTCCCAGAGAGGGAGGGGGAGGAGGAGGAGGAGGGCCCACAGGCTGAGGATTGGGCAGAGGAACTGGAGACGGTGCACCAGCAGCTCAGAGAACACTTGGAGAGAGCCAAGGAAGCGTACAAGAAGGGGGCAGATCGCCACAGGCGACCGGGGGAGGTCATTAGGGTGGGGGACAAAGTGTGGTTGTCCTCGGAGGGCCTTCCCATCAGAGGGCGATGCAAAAAGCTGGCGCCCAGAAGGTTGGGCCCCTTCACGGTCACGCAACAGGTCAACCCGGTGGCATACAGGCTGGCACTGCCAGAGGACATGAGGGTGCACCCTGTGTTTCATAGATCGCTGCTGTCGCCGTACAGGGAAAGCAGCAGGCTCCGAGACAGCGAACAAACCCCTGAGGGAGGGGGGGAGAGGGAAGGCAGGGAGCAACTCAATGAGGCCACGGCCATCCTGGATTCAAGGTGGGGGGTGGGGGGACTGGAGTACCTCATGGCATGGGAGGATGCTCCACCGTCCCAGAATGAATGGGTCCCAGCCACTCAGATACAGGAGGAATTCCTGGTAGAAGAATTTCACGCCCTCTTTCCCCATAGACCCAAGCCCTGGCACATGGAAAGGGAGGGGGAGGGGGAGGAAGCACGGGAGAGCAGTTCACCATGGCGCTGGGAAGCGGAGTTTGAGGAACCAGAGGATGAGGTATGGGTGTCACCGAGATCCACCCAGTCAGAGGAAGGAGCAGATTGGCAGAACATTTTTACCCCCACCAGCTCTGACGCCACGGACTTTTTGGGATTCCCATCCTCCCAGGCGGAAGGGGGGGGGCTTGCAGGACTGGGGGGAGGTGTTCACACCAACGGGCTCGGAAAGCACTGAGTTCTTAGGCTTCCAGTCGTCACCGACACCTGGGGGGGACCTGGGGAGGGGTGAAGGAGAGCTTGGGAGGGGGGTGGATGTGAGGGACAGGGGATATCGCGAAGTCCCTCCCCTCCTGAGTTCAAGCCAATCACCGAGCACAGGGGAAAGCAGAGAGAGTTCCGATTCCAGTAGGGAAGCAGGAAGTCGGGTCCGAGGCTCAGGCAAGGTAGAGGAGCCAGGGTCCCAGGCGGGACAGGAAGGGGCGAATAAGGGAGGGAGACCCATCCCCCCAACGCCAGAACTACGCAGAAAGAGGAGGGGAAAGAGGATGGGTCTGCCAAAGCTTTTGTGTTGGAGAAAGACGCGCCAAAAGCCATTAGGAGGTTCTGAAACCGACTGATCACATCACTCCGTGTAAATAGCAATGACTTTAGCACTGTAAATACGCAGCACCAATAAAAGAATAAAATGCAGAGCTGCGTAGCGTCGTTACTCTGAAGTAGTCCGCTCCGGCCACTGTGACAGGAACACAAGCTCTGACCTCCATGACGTTTTGGTACGAGTTTCCACACATCCTTCAGGCCTTGACTTTTGTACAGCCATGCCCGATCTTGACTGGGTCTTGATACTCTCATATTATCTCATTGTTCTCAAAGCAGTCCTGGTGGTCAGTGATCAACAGCCTGCAACGACATTGTGAAATTCATTATGTTCCTTAATTACTATTCACAGCGTCTTTCCTTCTTCTAAGTACTTGTTAGGGCTTCTGTATTTAGCTTCCTCCCAGCACTCTTCCCACACTTTACCTCCAAGTCCCACATTTCTCGTCACCAGACATTAGTCATCCTAACACAGAAAGGGCCGAGTCTTGCTTAAACAATAGTTCGCCCAAAGGTCTTAGATGACTCAGAATGTCAGGATTTTCTTCTAAAGCAGCACTTAATATATAGTCCCTAAAGATTAATTCTCACGCTTGGCAGTTCACACATTCTATGAACAGATGATAGGTTGTCATCAACATTCTGTGAAGAGTCAAGTGTGAGGCTGAAATATGGGCCACACAACTTTCTGGCAACCATTAAAGAAACAGGATTCTAATGCCTTTAAGACTTATATAGAAGACCTCTCACTGCCAAATAACTTATTGAGATTTTCTATATGAACATAATATAAGCGATCATTAAAAACAATCATAAATATGCATTAATAAAAACACAGTAAAACTTCCTGCTAGCATATTTTATTTTGTAGTCTGAGTCTGTGTGCGCTTACATGAAAGTTGCCCCCACTGAGGTAAATGGGACTCGCTCCCAGATAAGTGTGCATAGGGTTGCAGACTTGGGGATTTTGGAAAATGTAGCTTGTCAAGCAAGCACAAGAAAAGGAGTCCTGCTTGAATTTTCTTTTCTAACCATTGTCTATCTGGACATAAATAATCATTATTCCAGAAAGTTGAAGGGATGGGGGAGAAATTTGGCTCAGATTTTAATGTGAGCCTACACAACATGCACTTCCCAAAACAATAATCAAATCAAAACATAGCTACCTTTTGAAATTTTCAATTCTCCAAATTTTGTGATGCGAAAATGTTGGTGAATTTTAATTCGGACATACAAAATAAAATAAACTGCTGAAGAAATGTGAAGACCAGAATAATTTAAGGCAGGAAAGATGAAAACCTGAATGAAACCCAGATTGTCAGATCCATGCCTAGGTAATTCAAGAGGCTTTGTAGTTTATGGTGTATACACCATAAATTACAAAGCCTCTTGAATTCATGTTGCAGACATCTCTGATAAACTGATTTTGCAGTGTTTCATCGTGCTTTAAAAATCTGCACAACCTGCTTTAACAGAGTTCATAGTACAGTAGAACAAAATAAATGAGGGTTTACACTAGAGTAACTATGCCTTGCCTGTCAGACTGCTTTCATGCCTCTAAACACAACTGTCTGTTCTCCTCGACCTTTTGACACCTACTCAGTTCCTCCTTCCTTTTCAAGTGGATTCAAAGCGAAAATAATTATAATGCATTTAATACATATACAGTACAATATTTTAAAAGTTTTGAAACCACTTTACTGCAGCATGCCTGGAACACTAGTTTAGTTCAAAATATTGAAGTGAACTCATAAACCCTTTTCTGGAAAGTTTATATTTTTAGAAGATGGTTAATACCCTATCAGACCATGGAACTAGCATCCTGCACAATTAGATTACAGATTTGTAAAAGCTATTTACTTGCACTTTCCCTTGGACTTTAGGCTTTTACTAAGCAAGAGACCATCTGACTCACAGACTATTTGTAGACACCTGTTTTAAATGAGCCAAAAGGATATGGCTATGTTGTCTTTTTGTAATTTGATCCCACAATTAGTTGGATGCAGTATTGTCACCTGATCTATTTAAAAACAAATTTTAAAAAGTCCTATGTTACTCCAGAGAATCTGATGCAATGCTGTCTGAAAACATATACTGGAGAAACGCTGCAACACATGCAATCTATATTTTCATTTTTAAAAGGAAGTATATTGTTTAAGGTATTAAACAGTGATTGCTGATATACAGCAAAAATGCATTCAACATTAGTTTAGTTTGAAGAAAGAATTTATGTTCACCAAATATCATGATTAAAATTAAATTAAAACAAGCACCACAGCCTCAATTAACCTTTTAAAAAACCCAAAAGCTAATGATTCTCTACTGCTTTGTAGACATGACACTTTGCCAACTGAGTGAATGGCTCAAAAGAAAAAGAAATTAATCCAAACATGAATTGGGGTCATCATCCGTTAGAATATGTTGTTGTTTTTATTTATTAAATTTGTATACTGCTTTATATCCGCAGGTCTCAGGGCGGTTCACAAGATAAAATCACAATGTAAAAATACAAAATACTTACGTAATTAAAAACAAAAACAAGAACAACTCAATAATCCCGCCCCACCCACACATTTTAAAAGGGCATAGGACAGGGGTCAGCAAACTTTTTCAGCAGGGGGGCCGGTCCACTGTCCCTCAGACCTTATGGAGGGCCAAACTATATTTTGAAAATAAAATAAAATGAATGAATTCCTATGCCCCACAAAAAACCCAGAGATGCATTTTAAATAAAAGGACACATTGTACTCATGTAAAAACATGCTGATTCCTGGACCGTCCACGGGCCGGATTTAAAAGGCGATTGGGCCGCATCCGGCCCCCGGGCCTTAGTTTGGGAACCCTGGCATAGGATATCAATCAGCCAAAGGCCTGGTTAAAGAGGAATGTTTTTGCCTGGCACCTGTAGATGTATAATGAAAGTTGAACCTCCCTGGGAAGAGCATTCCACAAATGGGGAGCCACAGCAGAAAAGGCCAATTCTTGTGTTGCCACCATCCAGACCAGACTTCTCATGGAAGAGGCACACAAAGAAGGGCCTCAGCAGATGATCTCAAGGTCCAGGTAGGTTCATATGGAGAAAACTGGTCCTTGAGATATTGCAGTCCTGAGCAGTTTAAGGCTTCATAGGTCAAAACCAACACTTTGAATTGGGCCGGGAAACTAATTGGTAGCCAGATAGACCAGGATCAGTGTAATATGCTCAAACCGTGAGCAACCTGGCTATAGAATTCTGCACTAGCTGAAGTTTCTGAACCATCTTTAGAGGCAGCCCTATGTATAATGCATTGCAGGCCCCCTGAGCCTTACGCGACAGCAAAGGATCCAGGAGTACCCCAACTATGTGCCCACTGCTTCACAGAAAGTGTAACCCCATCAAGAGCAGGCAACCTCCCAGCCATCCAGTCTAGAGGATGATCCACTAACAGTGCTTGTCTTATCTGGATTGAGTTTCGGTTTGTTGGCTCTCATCCAGTCCATTATCGAGGCAAGGCACTAGTCCAGCACTTCGTCTGCCTCACCTCCAGATGTAAACGAGTTGAATGTCATCAACATATTGCTGTTATGTGCAATACCAGATTTTATAAAGAAAGGTGAGATTTATTTATGGAAGATTGTCAGTATGAAGACTCCTTTGGATGGAAGGTCCGTCCTTACCCAGTAAGCTGCTAGAGGAGGTTCCTTCTTCTGGGACAGTCTTACATTTGGCAACAAGATGGAATGCTGGTCCCTTTCTAGTCTCACTCCACCTTGCGAAACAGCAGGCCTGGTCTCTATTTCCTTCTAAGGGTCAAGAGCCTTTGCGGTCAGAAGCTGAGTATTCTAAAGCAAGATCATTTGTGATACTAAACATTTTCAATAGGATTTTTTTTATTTTGATATACTTAAAGATCCTTTAAAACGGCATTTTACCACACTTTAGAGAGAGTTTATATTGTATACATACTTGACTTGCTCACTACCATGTCATTAGCTCTTTTAATGTAGAGCAATTAGCTTCCTCTGCCAAATGTAGGCATGTAATGATCATATGTAGCTCCCTATCTTTAATGAACTACAACCAAGTGTGGTTACAGGTAGGTAGCCGTGTTGGTCTGGATCGAAGTAAAATAAAAAAATTCCTTCAGTAGCACCTTAAAGACCAACTAAGTTTTTATTTTGGTATGAGCTTTCGTGTGCATGCACACTTCTTCGGATACAGTGAAATGGAAGTTTCCAGGCACTTATGTAGAGAAGGGGTGGGGAGGGGTGGGGATGGGGAGGGGGGATCACTCAGAAGGGTGGTGGAAATGGGTGATTGACTGACTGATAGCTGTTGATGACCGCAAACGACTGCAAATGGTTTTGCATGAAAAAGCAAGGGTTGAGATGGCTGAAGATCGCTTATCATGTATAATGAGATAAAAATCCGATATCTCTGTTCAAACCAGGTCCCTCCATGGTTTTGAGCTTGGTGATAAGTTGCAATTCAGCAACTTCTCTTTCCAGTCTATTTCTGAAATTCTTTTGTAGTAAGACAGCTACTTTGAGGTCTTGTATAGAATGTCCTGGGAGATTGAAGTGTTCTCCTACTGGTTTTTCTGTCTTCTGGTTCCTGATGTCAGATTTATGTCCATTTATCCTTTGGCGTAGGGTTTGGCCTGTTTGTCCAATATAGAGAGCTGAAGGGCACTGTTGGCATTTGATGGCATACACAATGTTAGAAGATGAGCAATTAAATAGTCCTGAGATGGTATGTTGGATGTTGTTGGGGCCAGTAATGGTGTTGTCTGGGTGTATGTGGCAGCAAAGTTGGCATCTGGGTTTATTGCAGGCTCTGGTACCAGTGTCCATGTTAAGTCTGGTGGTTGTATTATTGTGGGTGAGGAGTTGTTTAAGATTGGGTGGCTGTCTGTAGGCAATGAAAGGTCTTCCTCCCAGAGCTTGAGAAAGGGAGCTGTCATTGTCCAGGAGAGGCTGTAGATCTCTGATGATGCGTTGTACTGTTTTAGCTTGGGAGCTGTATGTGATGACTAGTGGTGTTCTGTTATTTTCTTTTTTGGGTCTGTCTTGCAGCAGGTTCTCTCTAGGTATCTGTCTGGCTCTGTTGATCTGTTGTTTAACTTCATCAGGTGGATATTTTAGTTCTAAAAAGGTTTGCTGTAGATCTCTTAGGTGAGATTCTCTGTCTGTAGAGTTGGAACAGATGCGGTTGTAACGTAAGGCCTGGCTGTATACGATGGATTGTTTGGTATGTTTGGGATGGTAGCTAGAAGCATGTAGATATGTTTGTCGGTCAGTTGGTTTTCTGTATAAGGTGGTGTCTATATGTCCATCCTGTATTTTTATAGTAGTGTCCAAAAAATGTATTTCTTGCATAGATTGGTTCATTGTTAGGTTGATGGTGGGGTGAAAGTCATTGAATGTCTGGTGGAAGGTTTCCAGGGTCTGTTGTCCATGTGTCCAGATAATAAAAATATCGTCAATGTATCGCAGGTACAGGAGAGGTTTGAGTGGGTAGGAGTTAAGGAAACGTTGTTCTAAATCTGCCATGAAGATGTTGGCATACTGTGGGGCCATGCGGGTGCCCATGGCTGTGCCGCTGATCTGGAGGAACAGGTCATCACCAAATTTGAAGTGGTTGTGGGTAAGGACAAAGTGGCAGAGTTTGGTAGCAAAGTCCGCTGTGGTTTTATCTGAAATGGTGTTCCTTATGGCTTGTAAACCATCATTGTGTGGGATGTTGGTATATAGAGATTCCACATCCATAGTGGCTAGTATAGTATTGTTAGGAAGATTGTTCAAATATTGTATTTTCCTCAGAAAATCTGTGGTGTCACGTACGTAGCTGGGAGCACTGATAGCATATGGTTTCAGAACAGAGTCCATATAGCCGGAAACACCCACTGTAATGGTGCCAATACCTGAGATGATGGGGCGTCCTGGGTTTCCTGGTTTGTGTATTTTGGGTAGAAGATAGAAAGTTCCTGGCCGAGGTTCCGCTGGTATGTTTGTGAGGATCTGTTCTTGGATGTGTAGGGGTAGCTCCTTAATAATCTTGTTCAGTTCTTTTTTGTATGCTTGTGTGGGGTCTGAGTCCAATTTCATGTAAAAGGCAGTATTGGAAAGTTGTCTGTGGGCCTCCTGGATGTAATCAGTTCTGTTCATGATGACGACAGCTCCACCCTTGTCTGCCTCTTTAATTATAATGTCTGGGTTGTTCCTGAGATTTTCTATGGCTCTCCTTTCAGCATGGTTTAGATTTTGTAGTAAGCGATGGTGTTTTCTGGTCACATCCGTTTGGATTCTGTGGCGGAAGCATTCGATGTACAGATCTAGTGTGGTATTGCGTCCATCAGGAGGGGTCCATGTGGAGTCCCTTTTTTGTGTAACTTCTTTTCGGTGGTAGTTGGTGGTCAATGTTCTGTTCATTGATGCGTTTGGAGAGTGATGGTTGTAAGTTGAGAGGTGTTGTGTTGTGGGGATGTAGTTTGTTCTACTTTGTCTTGTTCTTGTGTGTGATGAAAATACTCCTTCAGGCGTAAACGGCGGAAAAATGCTTCCAGGTCCCCGCAGAACTGAATCATGTGTTGGGATTTGGCAGGGCAGAATGATAGTCCCCGTGAAAGGACGGATTCCTCAGCTGGGCTGAGTGTTTGCTGTGAAAGATTGACAATGTTGTTGATCTTGTTTTGATTGGTAGCTTGTAGGTTGGAAAGGTTGCAGAGTTTTTTATTTTTCTGGTTCTTCAGTAACTCCAGTTGAGAGTGGTAAATGGTTTGTTTTTCCTTGTGGAACTTCTGCCAGGCCGGGTGATTCCTGATGGAGTTCTCCAGTGCAGAGAGTTCCTCCTTTATTAACTTCTGTTTGGAATACAGAACGCCGATAAGATGTTTCAGCAGTTTCTTAGATAAAGTGTGGCATAGTTTTCTGGCATATTCTGTGGGATAAGTTGATTGAAGAGGGTTCTTAATTCTAAGACCCTTAGGTACAATGTCCAGGTTTTTGCATTTAGATAGAAAGAGGATGTCAGTTTGTACCTGGGCAAGTTTCTTGGTGAGGTTGATGGACTTCCATTTCATGCGGCTCAATGTGGTGCCTTCCATAGTTCTGGTTACAGGTAGGTAGCCGTGTTGGTCTGGATCGAAGTAAAATAAAAAAAATTCCTTCAGTAGCACCTTAAAGACCAACTAAGTTTTTATTTTGGTATGAGCTTTCGTGTGCATGCACACTTCTTCGGATACAGTGAAATGGAAGTTTCCAGGCACTTATGTAGAGAAGGGGTGGGGAGGGGTGGGGATGGGGAGGGGGGATCACTCAGAAGGGTGGTGGAAATGGGTGATTGACTGACTGATAGCTGTTGATGACCGCAAACGACTGCAAATGGTTTTGCATGAAAAAGCAAGGGTTGAGATGGCTGAAGATCGCTTATCATGTATAATGAGATAAAAATCCGATATCTCTGTTCAAACCAGGTCCCTCCATGGTTTTGAGCTTGGTGATAAGTTGCAATTATTGTGGGTGAGGAGTTGTTTAAGATCATCAGAGATCTACAGCCTCTCCTGGACAATGACAGCTCCCTTTCTCAAGCTCTGGGAGGAAGACCTTTCATTGCCTACAGACAGCCACCCAATCTTAAACAACTCCTCACCCACAATAATACAACCACCAGACTTAACATGGACACTGGTACCAGAGCCTGCAATAAACCCAGATGCCAACTTTGCTGCCACATACACCCAGACAACACCATTACTGGCCCCAACAACATCCAACATACCATCTCAGGACTATTTAATTGCTCATCTTCTAACATTGTGTATGCCATCAAATGCCAACAGTGCCCTTCAGCTCTCTATATTGGACAAACAGGCCAAACCCTACGCCAAAGGATAAATGGACATAAATCTGACATCAGGAACCAGAAGACAGAAAAACCAGTAGGAGAACACTTCAATCTCCCAGGACATTCTATACAAGACCTCAAAGTAGCTGTCTTACTACAAAAGAATTTCAGAAATAGACTGGAAAGAGAAGTTGCTGAATTGCAACTTATCACCAAGCTCAAAACCATGGAGGGACCTGGTTTGAACAGAGATATCAGATTTTTATCTCATTATACATGATAAGCGATCTTCAGCCATCTCAACCCTTGCTTTTTCATGCAAAACCATTTGCAGTCGTTTGCGGTCATCAACAGCTATCAGTCAGTCAATCACCCATTTCCACCACCCTTCTGAGTGATCCCCCCTCCCCATCCCCACCCCTCCCCACCCCTTCTCTACATAAGTGCCTGGAAACTTCCATTTCACTGTATCCGAAGAAGTGTGCATGCACACGAAAGCTCATACCAAAATAAAAACTTAGTTGGTCTTTAAGGTGCTACTGAAGGAATTTTTTTTTATTTTACAACCAAGTGTATCTTTCTATTTGGTTGGTTTATAACATAATTAATTCCAGCGAACACTTATTTGTTATACAACTCTACTTTTCAAGTTCATATACCTGCTCAATATCCATTTTCCAAAGGAAGGGGAAATGCAAAATTCAGCAGAGTATGATATCCTCCTTTAAACATGGATAACATTCTCTATTGAAGCATCAACCCAGCATCAACCTCATTTTCAATGAGGCCAGGAAAAATTATTAAACACAACATGATGCAGTATCTTCGAAGACAGAGATGGAAATGAAACTTTGTGTGCATATTCAAGATAATATGTTAAATTTCATGTTCAAACCACAAACACGACTCATGACTGGATTTCAAAAGGGCCAGAACAAGCAAACCCTCTTGAAGTTGCTAATTTGCAGGGAAGGAAAATTAAAAATGAGTGTATTTAATTTCTTTTTTTCTTAGCCCAGGAAGCATTTGCAGGGCATTTTTTTTAAAAAAATCTCAAAATACTGGCATTTTACTTGCCACAAGAAAATATAGATTGGGGCGGGGGGGTCGGTAAGACATGAGGTTGTCAAACCACCGCACATCTAACATTGCCTCCCACGTCTAGCAAGCACTGTAGGCTTGAAAAAGAACCCGGAAGTCCTGGTTGGAAACCAATGGAATACGTAGTGCTCTCTTGGTTACAGAACAAGGAAAATGTAGAGTGACAAGCCAACGGCCTGGAGACGAAGCTTCCTGGTTCCTTTGGATGCTATCCCCCCCCCCCCCCGCCCTCACGAGAGGAAGCGAAAGCTATCAATCGGAACACTATGGCGGGGGGACGTAGGATTTTAGCGGAAAAACATTTAAGACGGAAAAGCAAAGACAAGAGCTCACACTTTTTATCACGCACTTCTCATTTCGTGTGGGAAACGTGTGTGTTTGTGCTTAATTTTCACATGACCTTGCAAGTGTGGGAGATATATACAGTATTGCAAGGTAGGCAGGAGCTTAGCCTGACCCTACAGACCACCGCGAAGACGGTTTGTCAAAGCACAAAGCACAAAACAAAATGTAGAGAGTTCTATTCGCGCGGCCTGTGGATTTCGCTTCTACGTTGCCCCTTCGCGGACCTATCCTGAAGTCAAAGGGGACCCTGTGCGCGGGATCGCAGCCCTTCGCAGCCTCCTCAGAGGCTCTCAGCAGGTTCTTCCTTTCTTTCTATGGGAAGTGGCCAGCTGGGCCGGCGGCGCGCGCTCCCCCTGCCTCCTGCTTTGGCGCGCGCGCCTCCCATCCGAAGGCTCCCTGCTCCCCGAGCGCGTCTCCGTTGCCTCTTTGCTCTATCTCTCCGACGGGCGGGTTCACTCGGGAGCTCCGGCCTCGCTTGTGTAAAAAAAGGGGCGGGGGGCCGCAGCAACATGGCGCTCGTGCCGTGCCAGGTGCTGCGCGGCGCCATCCTCCTCTCCTACTTCTCCATCCTGTGCAACTACAAGGCCATCGACATGCCCGCGCACCAGACCTACGGAGGCAGCTGGAAATTCCTGACGTTCATTAATTTGGTAAGTTGGCCGCCCGCGACGCCTTCCCCCCTGCGCGGGCGTGCGCACCTGGGAAGGGCGGCCGGACGCGCCCCTTCTCCTCCTTCGCCGCCGCCGAGCGACGGAGGGGGCGAGGCCCGCGCGGGGAGAAGCCCTGCTGGGCTCCTCGAGTGCCTGGCGCTCCCGTTGGCTTCCTTCCTGAGAGGAGACCTTGATTGGGGCGGGGCGAATGCCCCTTCGGTTCCCGGGGTTGCCTAACGGAGCCGGGGAAGGGGAGGAGCCCGGGAGGGAAGCTGCACTCATTCAAGCGGCGAGAAAAAAGAGGTGCCCCCCCCATCCTCTTTTATCTTTTGTCTTCTGTTGTCAGTTCACTAATCCCCGCAAACGGAACAGATCGCCAAAAAAGGAGGGAGGTTCTTCATATCATGGTCTGGTTTTCTGGGCATGTCAACATTGATCCAAGACATGCTTCCCAAGACAGCTCCCACTTCAGGAAGAAAGGATAAATTGCATCAACGGAGGATGTAGCTACGGTATAGTGGCAGGTCATGATTATAAAGCACCAGTATTAAAGGATTTATTCCCCTCGCCCCCCCAATAATAATAATAATAATCAGGGAGGAATAGTTCATCATATATTTCTTTCAAAATGGCCACACTCTTCATGTACGAAACTAGGGCACTGGTCTTCAACTGGTAGGTCGTGGCCTGATCCAAGGTGGGTCACAGTGGGAGAGCTTCTACGGTGCAGGGTAGATTAGAAAGGGGGCCCCAAATGCATGTTTGGGTTAACAGTGGTTCCTGGGTCTGAAAAAGGTGACGATCATGCGCTATGAGAAGGCTTGGGAACATGCTAATCTCCGTGTGTCCTTGGGCTACAACCCCCATCAGCCTATTAGCATGGTTGGCAGTTGGAGTTGCTGGATCATAGAGAGCATCTGGAGGGCCAGAGTTCCCCATCCGTGCACTAGAACAAGACATTTGTTCACCACCCCTACACTAAACACACAATTGTAACTGCTTCTTCCCGATATTATCACAAATGCCATTGCCATCACATACAGTAGCAGCAAGTCCCATTTTGCCTGCTGTTAGTGAAAAGCCCAGAAATTCCACACTCGGTCTGTGCAAAAGCAGTATCTTAGCAACATAGCAAGTTGCAGTGGTCTACCTAGCTCAGTTTTGTTGTTGATACTAACTGGCAGCGGTATTCTAGATTTTCAGGCTGGAGCCCTTTCCAGCTCCACCTAAAGTGACCCAGGATTGAACCTTGCACCTTTTGCATGCCTTAGGTACAGCCCTTCCCCCAGATAATCTGTTTTGCCTGTTGTTGTTGTTTAGTCGTTTAGTCGTGTCCGACTCTTTGTGACCCCATGGACCATAGCACGCCAGGCACTCCTGTCTTGCACTGCCTCCCGCAGTTTGGTCAAACTCATGTTCGTAGCTTCGAGAACACTGTCCAACCATCCATGTTGGACCATCCTGTTTTGCCTACACAATACTTAATGGTGATTATAAGTTACTCATGGACCACAGAGTTCAAATTCTTAGGTCGCCCAGTGATGCTCCAATGTGCCTAGTTGCAGGCTGTCTAGCCACCTTGTGACATGACAGCAAAGTCAGTAGCATCAAGAGGGACCTTTACAATTTTGTACTGCAACATCAAATATGAAGAAAGGGAGTTCAGGAGATGGCTTCAACATGTTTTGTACAATTTGTCACTCTAACATACTATAATACATGTGCACCTCTGACGTCATATGAAATGGATGCAGATAACAGGCTGTGGATATATTAGTCATCAACATCCTATGGCCCTAGTAAAATTATCACACATGTTGCCATTGGTAATGAGTAACTTTCATAACAAAATCCCACCTTTAATTTTGTGGGTTTTTAAAAGCCCAAAATATGTACTGTCCAGTTTGGGGCTATAGGTTTCACATCTTTTACCCAAAGATCCATACTGTATTGAAATTTGGTGTAGAGTGGGGGAAATTGCTGAAAAGGTGCAGAACAGTAATAATGAGTAGCTTTCAATGAAAAGGTTTGTGGTATTCTTTACTCCCATTTGATTATTACATACTTTTTACAATTTTTTTTACACAAGATGTTATTTCAGTGAAATCTACTGATTACTTACAGCCATTATGACTAATAATTTTTACAACAATCATAGGCTATAAAAACGTAGCTTGTCCAATCCTTCAAGATGGTGGTGTTGTTGTTGTTTAGTCGTTTAGTCGTGTCCGACTCTTCGTGACCCCATGGACCAGAGCACGCTAGGCACTCCTGTCTTCCACTGCCGCCCACAGCTTGGTCAAACTCATGTTGGAAGCTTCGAGAACACTATCCAACCATCTCGTCCTCTGTTGTCCCCTTCTCCTAGTGCCCTCAATCTTTCCCAACATCAGGGTCTTTTCCAAGGATTCTTCTCTTCTCATGAGGTGGCCAAAGTATTGGAGCCTCAGCTTCACGATCTGGTTCACGATGCTACCAACCTCCTATTTTAAGGCCTACTTAATTGGAAGGAACAAATCTGAAAAATCCATATTTTTCCCTGAATGATTTCTGTATCTTTTTTTACCATGGACCACCAAAATATTTCAATCTTTCCATACTCTGAAAGATTCATCTCAACTGCAAAGTTAATCTGATACTGATAACTTTGATTGCTTTAAAGGTAGAAAGTGATTATTGTATGACTGAGTAATGCTGTACTCTTTTGTATCATGTCAATTGAACAATTAATCTTTTTAAAACTGAATTGTGAATTCTGCCAATACTTCATGAATTGATTTGAGTTGATGCTGCTGATGAATATTTGCACTGAGTTTTTCCTTTTATATATAGCCAACTTTTTGTCTTTTTTATTGGACATGATTGGTTTAATTGCAACCATTTCCCTATGTTAGCTTCTATTCACTGACAATGAAATTATAAGGCCTCTTTATTATAAGGCATATTTCCATTGTTTGCAGGAATTTAATCAGACCTTAAGATAGGACTGGTTTTCTTATTGATGGATTGTCTACCTTTTCTTAGCTTGTTTATTTTACTATTCTCCCAAGTATTAAAGTATGTCAAGTTACATGATTGGGGGGGGGGTGGATTACTGCAGTTGAGAGCTGCTTTTTTCACTGAATTGTGCAGTGTTATTTTTGCAACACTGATGGGGCTGTTTAAAATAAAGAAATATTTAAATAAGTTTCTCTCACCATACTAGATGTAAAAAGTAGCCAAACTAACTGCTTGAAACTGCATTAGTTTTCACAATTTTCAAGGCTAGCACTGTTGCATTGGGTCACATTCCATTTATCTTCATGGCATCACAGAAAGTGCTTTATTTCTTAGGCTGGATTCATATGAACAAAAACAACAGTATTGGGAGTAGTTAGATCTGTCAGAATTGCATGACTTATTTCTAACTGTATACTTTTGCTTTATGTACAGTGATGCACAGCTCACATTCCTCTCAAAAGTAGGCTTATGTGCACCGAAGCTAGGTGAAGATAACTGGAGTTTCCTCTACTAGCTTTCTAGAAAGGAAGTGATCGTAGAACTCGTATTAATGATTAATCTATTCTGAGAGCTTTCTTACCCGGGGGTAACTTGGTCATTAATAGCATCCTGCAAACGGGTAATGCAAAGCTATTACACATTGGGAGCAGATGTATGTGTGTGGGGCGGGGGGAATAGCCATCTTTGTGGGCTCATTTTCTCTGCAGTAGATTATTTGAATCCTGCGATGGGTAGAGCAAGGCATATTGATTGTATATGGGCTCCCTTTTAAAGAGAAGAGTGATAAAGAGCACTGATATTGAGCAAATGAAGCCTTTTCAGCCATTCCTATTTACTGCTACTTGAATTTTTGCTTGATATGCAGCCTCTAAAATCATAGAAGTTATATTAGAAAAAAGCATTGGGAACCAAAGTGAACCTAACTGGTTTGGAAAGTATTCTAGTTTGCTTGACTGTGTTTTGAATTTCTGACTACCAGGCATAAAACTGTTTGGGTGTTTTTTAAAACAATACTTAGTGATAGCCGGATGACAATTCTGTTTAAGAAACAAATGTTTTCCATCCTATTAGTACCACTTCACAAGAGTATAATGTTGCATAAACAAATAATATTTATTATTTATTTTGGACACAACTTCAGTTTTGGGCACCACACTACACAACCTCAATCTTTGGCACCACACAGGCAGAATTTAGGTTCTTGATACATTTGAAGGCTACTGGCAATTTGTGATGAGCATGTCATTTAAAATAAAGGCTGACTTGCAGGCTGTAATGGGGCAGTAATCTCTCTCAGCATTAGACTTTGAGAAACTGCTTGTAGCTGTGGTAATGTTATATACCCTTCATGTCAGTTGTTTGTGTCTGAAAGTTTCCTATTGAGAAAAACACATGGTAAAATGTGTCTGGGTTTGCGGGGAAATGCGAAAAATAACTACATTTAGTCAAAAGTACTTTCTTGCTTTGTCTTTACACTGGTACCTCTGGTTACGAACTTAATTCGTTCTGGAGGTCTGTTCTTAATCAGAAATCATTCTTAACCTGAGGTACCACTTTAGCTAATGGAGACTCCCGCTGCTGCCACATCGCCGGCGCATGATTTCTGTTCTCATCCTGGGGCAAAGTTCTTAACCTGAGGTACTACCGGGTTAGTAGAGTCTGTAACCCGAAGTGTTTGTAACCCGAGGTACCACTGTATTTTGACTGATCCTATTGAAGTGCATTAACAACCTTTTTCTGTTATTCAGTTATTCTGTTATTTGTATGCCTCTTTTCCACAAAAGAACCATGCTCAAAGCGACTAGCCACAAAGAAAGAGGAATGCAACAGTACAAAAAAATCATAGTAATGTAGCAAGTCAATAACAAAGCAACAATTTCATAACCTAGCAAAATAACAATAGCAATTTCATAACCTAGCAAAACAATAGCAAATGTAATAACTTATTTTAAAAAAACCACATTCCAATACTATAAATATTAAAAGATTACACTTAAACAACATGCGGCATCCAATAGAAAAAAAATAACAAGGGAGCTTCACCCATATCTTAGAAACACCCCTCCTATGACGCTACTCAGAGTCCCTCTCTTGCAGCAGCTTCCTATAAGACTTCCAGGGGCAATGGGTGGTGTAGTTGGGAACACTTCTCCCATGGTGTTTATAATTGTTTGTGTAAGCCCATGACTTTTTCTGTCTGGTTGCATGTCTACTAATTTTTTCTTTAAGTTAAAATAATAGATTCTCAGCTGGATCAATTAATTAGCATTAATGGCACAAACGATGACCAAAAGTGCTACAACTAATCCGATTAGAACTGTGCCCTATCTATTTGGCCACATGCTTTCTCCTTTCATTGCAGACTAATCCTTACGTTATCTCATTTAAGTATTAAACTTCTCTCCCGCCTTTCCCGCATCCTACATCCAAGGAAGGTTGCAAAGTTGATGAAACGTCATTGGCTAAAACGTCATTGGCTAAAGCTGTTATAACTGACAAATCTGCTGTACAATTAGACTAATGCAGGCTTGGGTTGTTTCTGTTAGGTGTCAGAGACCCACAGGATGTAATGCAGAAGGACTCACAAACCCTTCTTTCTAACTACTACCAGGGTTGCTAAAGGGACTTGTGACACTTTCCACACACTGGTAGGAAACAAACTTCTGTGCAAGTATATCTGTTGTGCCTAAGCCTGCTTGCTGAGACTCCAGTCCTGTGCTTTTTTGCACCGTGAATCCAGGGAACAGTTCAGGTCCCTTGGTTTTAGGAAACGGTAGATCTGAACAATGCATATTTTAATTCTAAACTCTTCTCACACATCGGGTTTGCATTGCTCATCAAAAAACCAGTCCTACATTATTTGGCTTCATACTTCCATCCACAGCAGCACAGTTAAAAAAAATTTGACCATGGTATTTTGATTTCATCTGCAAAAGGGATTTACTAATTTTAACAACTCTTCTGGAAATTGTCTTTGAAAAGGAGTTGGTTGGTTTTGGCCAAATGCCTCGTCCAGCGTGGCAGGGGCATACTGTGTGTTTGCATGACTTGCGCAAACCTGGAAACACTTTGTTCCTCAGCATTATTTCCATCAAATTGCAAGTGGTATCTGCTTCCTAAAATGAGTTAGACCGCCCAGATGCTGCTTGAAAATATGCTGCTGTTGAAGTGTCTGGAAATTGGCTTTCTCTGAGTTTTCCTAGTCTCAATTTTAAACAAATCACCAGAATGCAGAATTTTGTTCAAGAGTTCTCAATGAGTGTTTTCAGATTGAAGGATTTTTTTACAGGGTGATTATAATGTAGTACTTGAATTAATTTTGTTTCCAGATAACTTATTGATCGTTTACCTTTGCACTGAAGCAAGACACATAATATCTAGTTTGGTAACTCCCATAGTCTTTGGCTGAGATGCTGCGCTATCACAGAGTGTCTTAATATTCCAAGTGCTGTAGGATGCTGGTGTTAACAACAGAATGTAAAATTTAAAAATCCTGCACAATGAATAACTTTCACTCAGAATATGGGAGGCTGTATCTTTGTTTCCGGGAGTCTTGCGTTGTTACTCACTGTATACTGTCTAGACAGTATCTGTCTAGTGGCAGCTCACCTCTGCATGCTTATATTTATTCCTGTCCCGTTGTCTACGCGCCTGTTAAGCATAGCAGTCTTTGTCCCTTTCCATGGTATGTGAGATGGTCTGGTTGCTTGGCATGCAAATGTATCTGAGATAAGACTGGAGAGTGATGTCATCCAGAACATAATGCCTCTCATCAACAGTGGGAAGCAGTGCTGCTTTATTTCCTATGGAGAAATGGTGTTTAGGGATGGGATGGCTCTTTTTCAGATGCAAGGTGTCAGATTACCCAACACTGACCATTAACCTCTGCTGCTTTTCAGCTTTGAGATCATACTTCTAGCTTCATTGGCAAATTGTTGTTTGGTAGAGAAAGTCTTATCTGACTTAAAGAACATGGGATTTAATTATAGAAAATACTCCACTTTCATGATTTTCATGTTAATGAACACTTTCTATCACTAATATTTTAGTGAAATTGTTCATTTGGTCAAATGCTCAACCAAACATTACTATTACAACCACTCTGTGGATTATTGGCTGGCTAACCCATTTTCATGACAATCCTATTCATGACCTTCTTCAGACAAGTGCCCCCTCATCTTACGAAAGAAATTTCTAAAAGCTCTTGTTGTTAATTACTGTACAATAATACTTTGCTCTTAGGGTTGCAGATAACAAACATTCTGTTTGTTTATTTACTGCTTAAAATGTAGCTGCAGCCTTGGTTGATACCATATCCTGGCTTGCAGAAAATAGAATAGTGGGATATTAAATACAGTACATTCTTTTCAACTTCTTCTTATTCCCTAATAGATTATATTGAAGCTTTTAAAAAGATACACAAAAATCAAATACCCAGTATCTTTTTATAATTCCAAAGATAAAAGATTAATCTAAATAAAAACCTAAACCAAAAAATGGAAAAGAAAAAAAGAGAGAGGAAGGTGGAGGAGGAAGGGAAAAGAAAAAAAGAACTTCTAATTCTTCTTATATATATATATATATATATATATATATATATATATATATGGTTCAAAACATTCACTCCAAGGTGACACCCATCTATTCCACTTTCTATAAACCAATATTTTCTCCTATCCTCCAACCCATATATCACAAGTTCATTTTCTTTTTCACACAAAAAGTCCATAAGGGGTTTCCAGTCTTTAGTAAATATCAACAATGATTTTTCTCCAATTAAACACATCAACTCTGTTATCTTGGCTAAATCCAGTAAGTTTTGCAACCATCCTCCATGGTAGGTAATGATGATTCCCCCCCCCCCCCGCCACCACCCCATCTTTGTGCATGTAAAGGTCTCGCCGCTGTGATCATAGATTGAAATTCTTTTTTCAGCTTCCTAAAGCAGCAGCGACCAGGCATATTTGAGTAGGCTGTGTCTTTCTGTTGGCTGCAAGGGAGTCAGGTAGTTGGTGCACCCAGATGGAACCTTTGAAATATGTATGATAGTGGCAGCTGTGTGGGGGAAGGGTGGTTTGAAGTGTCCTGAAGAGGAGGGTTATTTATTGTGTAAGTGTCCTTTTACATAGTTATAAAGCTGAACAGAGAGAATTAGGGAGCACTCACTTTCTAGCCTTTACTTATTTAATAAGATCCTTGAATGGGTGCCTCTCCCACCTACTCACTTCTTTCAGCAGTGCTATGCAAATTTGTGTGGTAGAGACCTCATTGTGTGGTAGAGACCTCATTGTGTGGTAGAGAACCCCTCTCAGTTCCATCCTGCCTTGCTGTGACAGACAGGGCTTTAAAAGAGCGCTACCAAAGTCTGGGACTGGAAGTACCGGTAGACAAGCCCACTTCTTCCTGATTTCTCCATCTATCCTTCCTTCTTATTCTTGGGGGTGTCTGTTGCAGCAGAAGGTGGGGTGAGGGGAAGAGGGCTGAGAGGCAAAAAAACAGTTTAACATTGTAGGGGATTGCAGTATTCCCTGCCTACGCAGAGGCATTGAGCCTAGCCCTCTTGATTGATTCCTCAGTGACCAAGTCAGAGACTTGCTGAAGCAGCTGCAGGTGGAGAGGATACTCATGGATGCTTTTGGAGTAAAAAAAAAAAACCCACCACTGACTCCCCCTATGGCCTGCACTCACCCTGACGCTTAGAGATTAGACCAAGGCCAGAGACCCCAATTCCAGAGCAGCAATAGTGAGGCAGGCCCATTCAACCAGACTGGATTGATAAGCCAAGTTCATCTCTGCTGGGGGTAAGCATGGTTGCCCTGGAAAGAAGAGGCCAGAATAAAAACTTAGTAGAATTCCACCCATAGTTTTGTGGTGCCTAGGAGCCTGTGTCTGTTGTCTGAAGGTTTAGAATCTAGCAGAGGGTCTAGATGGCTTAGCCTTTAGTACAGTATAGGAGATCCTGTATATATTTCATTACTTGTTTTGTAATTCACTTCTCCCCATAGTCGGTGGAGTAAGGGGGGCTGTGCACAGGCCTGGGGACAATCCTAAAGTCAGGTGTGTGGAATGTTGACTTTTTTCCCCCAGAGTCCCCAAGTGCCCTTAGAACAGTTTGTACCTGGCAGGATGGGGTGTAAATGTAGAGAAAGCCATATGCAAGCGATAACCCTAATAGTAAACATTGTTTTCAAAGGCTCTTTGAAGTCATCTGCTTCATTCATTCTTTAGGAACAAACACAAGGGAGAGCAATAGTGATGTTTGTAGTTAGCCTGCTTCTGGTAAAAACCAATGTTTTCAATTGTCTTTATAGCATCTTCTCCATAGGACACTATGTCAAGAGGGCCCAAGCTACTTGTTACCATCTATTTCTTGAACTCTAGCTAATTAAATAAATATATCAAAGTTTTACTTCCCGGAGGCATGTAAAGAATTGATCAAAGACTGTGAGCTATCAAGAGCAAATTTTAAAAGCGTTTGTTTCTTTGCTGTGCAAGAACAACCTCTCTAGAGCACTTCAAAGAGAATATGTTGCTGGAGATGGTGTTCGAAAAAATTACTGTCTTAATTAGTGGTAAACAGTCAGAGCAAAATGATACTTTTTAGAGGTATAATAGTGTTTATTCACCATAGCCCAAAGTACTTTGAGGATTTTAAGATAATTTATTGTTCCCCAAGTTCTTCAGAATAATAAGAGTTTGAAAATTTGGCTTCCTCTTGGTTTCTGAAGTTACTTTGATCCTGTATCTCAGACATCAAAGTGCTCCCTCCCCAGCTCTGTTGCTAGTTGGTTTCTTTGTTTCCCCACTTGGGGCTTGCTTAAGTTTATGTTATTTATTTACTTTGGGTAGTGCAAACGTGGCTGCTTTGTTTTAGTAATATCTTATATGTGTATTTAAAGCTGGAAGTGGATGATCTAATGTTTGGGTCACGTAGTGAGGGAGAAGTGCAGAAAGAAACGGAGCCTGCAAGCTGGAGTGAGGGGATGGGACATGAACAAATGGAATACCTGAGGGGAGAGAGATTATTAAAGGAAGCATTCCAGAAAGGCCAATGAAGTGAGGAAGAGAACACGGAGCAGTTGCCTGCACTGATGGTGACTGAGAGGGAGGGGAATCCCATGCCTTCACCTACTGGCCAACTTTTGCTAGAATGCAGCTGAGGAAGGGGCTATCTTCTGTAGCAATATATCATGATCCATACCAGCCACATGTTTGAACGCAGTTTGTGTAGTAGAATGCAGATAGGTTCTCTTTTGCAGTCACCAAACTCTTGACAGTTTTATCTTCTGAGGGAAAGTCTCGAAAGCCACCTTCATTTTTAAGGGCACAATTACATCTTGATCCTATGCAGAGTTAGGCACACCTAAGCCCTTTGGTTTCACTGTGCTTTCGTGCACTTAACATTGTGTAGGACTAGGCTGTAAGAGTAGCATGCTACTGAAAAGGAACCATGGGCCATACTATGCATAACCATACTATATAACTATTGTTGTTGTTTAGTCGTTTCCGACTCTTCGTGACCCCATGGACCAGAGCACGCCAGGCACCCCTGTCTTCCACTGCCTCCCGCAGTTTGGTCAAACTCATAACTATATAACCATACTATGCATAGCCTACCCATTTTTATTTTTATTTTGTCAGGTGTGAATGCAGTTGCCCTCAATTTTTCTTCTAGCAAGAAAAGCAGGCTATGTGTGTGCATTCTCACTCACTTTCTCTTCCTGTTCTTTTAAAAGCCTGGCTTATATGTTCCATTGTTTACTTCTCTGGAAATCTGAACTCATAGTATGACCCATGGATGGTGTAGTCAGTCTATCATCTTCTATTTTTTTATTTCCAGGATATCCTAGAAAGTGTGCCCCCCCACCTCATGCCAGTACCCCTTCTGGAATGGTGTTTGTATCTTCATCTAGTTATCTGAAACTATTTGTAGGCACTTGAGTGGGGAACATCTGCATTCTGCTCTTGGTATGTTGTTTTCTGTGTTGATCGTAAGGGCAGGGGGTAGGCTTTTGGTACTGCTTCAAAGCAGGGAGATGAACTAGCTTGCTTTCCAATTCTGTACCAGCATTCATGTGTTCAAAACCCAAGAAGTCTTCATAGCACGGAGAAGCCATTTAGAATGCAATGACAATATTCCCTTGTTTGCTACTCCCACCTATAAAGTGCAGCCACATTATGCTATCTCACACCCATGAGAACCTTTACTAGCCTCAATCCATGACATTTTAAAGCACTCCTAAAATGCCATCAGGAATAGTTTATAGTATTTATTTTAAAATCACATTAATACAGTGGTACCTCGGGTTAAGAACTTTATTCGTTCCGGAGGTCCGTTCTTAACCTGAAACTGTTCTTAACCTGAGGTACCACTTTAGCTAATGGGGCCTCCCGCTGCTGCCGCGCTGCCATCACGTGATTTCCGTTCTCATCCTGAGGTAAAGTTATCAACCCGAGGTACTACTTACAGGTTACCTGAAGTGTCTGTAATCCGAGGTGTCTGTAACCCAAGGTACCACTATACAAGGTACCATATTGATGCTGGGCAACAGTCCTAACAGGAAATGTTTTTAATTTCACCTTATTTAAACAAGTATTATAAGAAGCCATTTTGTTTTGGATTAAGTGTGCAATCTACTCTGCATGTTAGAGGAAGTTCACATACATAATTTCTCTGCTATGTATTAGGGAAAGATTTCACTAAGCTGATCTTAAATCAAGCTCACCCCCTCCCTCCAATTGAGCAAGCAATTTATTCATAAAAAGTTAGGGGCTTTCCTCCCACTGGAAACCTTATCCTTAAGCCCAGTTTAGTACAGACAGCTGCAATGCATGTCTCTTCCCCCCTACTTAACTAGCAGTCCCAAATGTTACCTAGTCTGTTACATGGCCTTTCCCACTGTTTGTTGATTCTTGGCATACTTCCCAGGATATATCACTGATCACATTTGTAGCATTGCATGTAATATTAATATTTAAGTAAAAATAATGGCGTAGCCTGCAATGCTGAGTAGGAGCCAAACAAAACTGAGCTTTAGAAAAGAAAATGTAAAAGATGTAATCTAATAAAAAAAGTATTCCATATAAACATATTTGCTGAATGGATGATATAGATTTAATGAAATTATCCGGCCTTGTAAACAGGATATGGAAAGCAATAAAGACAGATTTTGTATGTACAGCTAAACTGAAGGGAGGAAGGAGGGGAATAGCAATTATTAGAAAATGACTTTGGCTAGAGGTTTTCTATTTTTAAATATATATATATTAAAAATGATGTTCCTTTAAACATTTACCTATGAAGGTAGATGTATGGCCATGTTCACATGTGACAATAAGCCAAGAATGTTTGGTTTAATAAACTATACTGTGAACATAGTCCAATCACTTCCATTTCACTCCTTCCTTGACACCCAGCAGCTGCATGTGGAGGAGCGGAGACACGAACCCGGTTCCCCAGATTAGGAGTCTACCGCTCTTAACCACTACACCACACTGGCTCTCGACTGGGAATGGGTGATTGGCTGATAGAAGTGGTAAACCTGTTGATGACTGCTAACGACTGTTAATGACTGCAATTGGTCTTGTAGGAAAAAGCAAGGGGTGAGGTGCTAAAGAAAGCTTTATCATGTATAATGAGATAAGAATCCAATGTCCTTATTCAAACCAGGTCTCTCCATGGTTTTAAGCTTGGTAATGAGTTGCAATTCAGCAACTTCTCTTTCCAATCTGTTTCTGAAATTTTTCTGTAATAAAACAGCTACTTTGAGATCTTGTATAGCAGGCATGTCCAACAGGTAGATCGTGATCTACCAGTAGATCACTGGACGTCTGCAGTAGGTCACTGGTAGATCATTGGCTCCCTCCAAAGAAGTTGAACAACTGTGGGTCTCCTAAAAAAGCTCAACATTTTACCTTCTCCATGAAAAAACTCAACAACTTTGACCTGAACCCCCAAAAAGAGGGTAGTTCACTGCCAGTTTTTAACTCTGTGAGTAGATCGCAGTATCTTGGGAGTTGGCCACCCCTGTTGTATAGCATGTCCTGGGAGACTGAAGTGTTCTCCTATTGGTGTGCATGCACACTAAAGCTCATGCCTATGACAAACTTAGTTGGTCTCTAAGGTGCTACTGGAAGGATTTTTTAAAATTTTGTTTTGACTACGTCAGACCAACACGGCTACTTACCTGTATGAAGTATCATATTAAGTAAAGCATTGTGGGTTGTATTCAGTAAGCCTTTATTCAGAATAGATCCATTGAAATTTATGGCCATGACTAACTTAGGCCAATTAATTCCAGTGGCTCTACTCTGAATAAAGTAGATGTCAATATGAATTCGCCATAGCCTTCCCCTAAGATGCCAGTTTCGGTGCCCAACTGGCCTGACCAGAAGTACTGGGCCGAGTTATGTGAAGTGCTGCTGGGATGACTGTCATCACACAGTTCCCCCTGGGTTCAGTTGCAGTCTCTCTCTTCCAGCCAAGCCAATACATGGGCCTGGCAGCTGAAAGCTTGGTGGATAAGGCCCTCACTGCATTCTCAAGTTTTCGACTGTCTGTGGTGGCAAAACAGCAGCCTGGCTGGAAATGCTACGCGTAGACACTCAAGGCTATGTTGAATTTGAAACAAAAAAAGAGTTACCAAAAACACGTGTTTAAAAACAAGATTGAAGGACTGTCTTCCTCAGTTGCTGACAGGCAAAACAACACAGTCTTTTCCCTTTGTTCCAAATTTCAATAAATGTTAACTTTGGTTTAGTAGGTTCCTCCCTACTTCTTGAATTATGCTCATAGTTAATGTCAGTGATAGATGATGGGGTGGGGCAGCTGTGCTCATCTAACCTCCAGTCACCCATGTTTGCTGCTGTATACTGAGATGGAGATGAGGGAGAAGCAAGAGGACAGCAAGGCTGGCACAGTGCAAACACATTGGCGGAGCCAGTCTAGCGCATCCGCTCTGCCAGCATCAACACCAGTTCACTCCTCACCCTCTCTGTCCTGGTATATAGCAGGGATGTAGACAGCTGGAGGTAAGGTGAGCACCTCCTCCCCACTCTTCACTGATGATTAATGTGCATGATGGGGAAACATTGCTTGCTGGGGACTAGAACAACCCATTGGTGACCTGAAGCAAATGAGAAGGGAAAGAAGCTTTCACCTGGCATAGATATATAAACATTGAACAGCTTAGTGTCAGAACAATGTCTTAGTCCCTCGTGATTTATCTGAACTTAATACACTGGATTCTATAGGATTAGGTGACTGTTGTCCATTTAATGCCAGTCTAAACTTTATAAGCAGCGAGATGGAAATAAACCTGCTGAGGAACTAACTGGTTTGATCTCAAGGACAGTGGCCCAGTCAATCACACTTCCAGTAGTAAAAGAGATAAGTCGTCTGACTTAATGTTTCCTTATTTGATAGTATCTTCAGCCACATTTTCTGCTTAAGCTTAATGTGTGTTCACCTCACTACACCATGTCAAAGGATTGACAAATGACTACAAGAAGTACACAGAGGTGACAGGAAAAGTCATAACAGATAATCTGGGGAAATAAATCATATTCTGCTTGCTTCAAAGGAAAAACACACTTGTGGATCTGGCAGACTTGCAAGGTGAAGGTTATGTGACCTGGCAGGTTTTCAAGCAATTTGTTTTGCGTGCTGAAAGATTTAAATGCTTTTGCTACCATTTCCAGCTGCTGCCTTTTTGAGCTGATAGTATATCCTTCCATTCAAATCATCCTTCTGGGAGAAATGTTTCTGGGTATTAATGATCTCCAGAATGCCTAAAGATCTGGATCAGGTAGCTATGTACCATCATGGTTGTTTAATTATAGGCATCCATCTATATCTATTAATTAAAAGGGTCTGCTCTGACTATAATGTTGAGGAATTCACCTGAATCTTTGTTTGTTTTACACACATTCAAACCCATTTTATGATTATATTACAAGGAATATAAATGGTCCGGTTAATGTCCTGCCATTGTGCACATTCACCAGGCCTTGTGGAGAATGTGCACATAATCCTTCTATGAACAGGGAATTGTGCACATTTCCCTGCCTTGTCTACCACAAGGTTTGTCTGCAAACCTAAGAGGAAGACACCTGATTGTTCAAGGGTCAGTTTTCCCTAACCTGATACCCTGGTACTGACTCCCATCAGTATCAGCCAGAATGGACAATGATCAAGAATGAGAGAAGTTGTAGTCCAAACTATCTGGTGGGCACCAGATTGGGGGAAGCTTGATAGTCATTTCAAACAAACTTTAGCAAGTAAAAGGTTTGATAGAAAAATTATGTTGTTGCCATTGTTGCCGTTATCCATAGCAACATCAGTATTTAATGTTATTACATATTCACCACATTACTGTACCTTATTCAGCATAAGGTTCCAGGGTGGGTTGCAACAATTTAAAAGACAGTATTAAAAACAGTTTGAGACAGACACAAGAATAGGGTGGGTCCTATAGATGTCAAAGGTCAGGTCAAAAAGATGCATTTTCAGCATACTACGGGAACAACATGATGAAGATGCCAGTCACGGTTCCATGGGGAGGGAATTCCACAACCTAGGAACTCCACAAAGAATGCCCTCCTCCAGGTCACACACACACACACCCTATGAGCCTATAGGGTGGAGAAACTACCAAGAGGGACCCCCTTTGCCGATCAACAGGCTCTATGTCTTTCAGATATTTGGGCGGTCTTCACATTTGTATTTATGCCCATGCTACTTCATGCAGCTGTCTATAGGACTGAAGTACGCATCCACTGACACCCTAGAGGTGTCTTCCATGTTGTTTTTATGTACTGGCTTTCTTAACCCACATGTGAGGAAGTGGTTTGGAAATGTCTGGTGATTCGTAGTCTTAACGACATGTGGTTGTAAAGACACATTTATCACGAGACGCTGTGAAATGTTTGACAAAGATTTTCCCCCAAATGGCTCATCAGATGTGTCTCTTATACTTGTGTCTCACTATTGAAATGCTACAGGGACACTATCTCCATCCATGTCCTGTCGACTTAGCTGCATGCATTTGGGGACATAAGTAGTGAAGTGGCCCACATACTCAGCTTAGCTGAATGGAGGCATGAGTGGCTGGCTCCCCTCTGTGACCTTGTTTAAACGCCACTGCTGATGAAAACAGGCTTAGTTTATGATTGATTAGGAAATGTACAACTTCTATCCCCTTAGAAAATGGGTGTGTGATTTTATTTGAAGCTGTTATTTGAAACAGTTCTTTTTTTACAGCTTGCGGGGGGGGGGATAAAAGTCTCAGTTACAAAAATAAAAAAGCCCATTAGGTCATATCTCAAAATATTGCCAGTGCAGTATTGTCCCCCAACACACATTATGGAATGCCTTGTCCCACTTAACATTGAAAAGGATGTCAAGATGCTTTCCACCATTGCCTTTGGGAGACGGTTCTATGTTGTCATCAATTTCATAGCTAATAAGTATTTCCTTGGGATATGCCTACATTTTCTTATTCCCATATCCATAAGATTGTGTTTAGCAATAATTCAAATTAGAAACAAATTTGTGTTCTAAAGTATCTGACCCATTCCTATTCATGAGGTTTCTGTGGTCTGTTATATGCAGAAGAGTGATTGTTAGCTTTCGGAAGTGCACAAGATTTTACATCTTAGTAGACTTGCTTCTGAGAAGACATGGTTAGGATTGTGCCATATGTTCTATTCGGTTCAGTGAAATCTACTCCTAGGTAAGGAGGGCTAGGATTAGAGCCTTTGATTCCTATTCACAGGTGGACAGAATGTAGGTAGCCATTTAGTGTGAGGCTTAATCGATTCACAGGTTTTGGTAATCTAGCTAGCCTTGATTATACCTTGAAAAATATTGGTCTCTTAACGTGGTCACATCTTTGAGATGGTCTTCATCATCATTGCAGCAAGGTGTTGTTTATTTTAGGGTCTTCCTGCAAATTGTGTTGCTGTTCTTCACATTGCTCTGCTTCTGAAGGCCAGTTGGTCAGGCACAGGAATATAATTCTAAGCAGGTAATACTGGAAAGAATCAGTTTGATTCTTGCAGCTTGCATGCAGAAGAAATGCTGCATTACAGCTTGCTGTAAAACATTTAATAATAGCAATAATATTTTTGAAATATATAAAAAATAAAAAAAATGTTCAGTAGCACCTTAGAGACCATCTAAGTTTGTTCTTGGTATAAGCTTTCGGGTGCATGCACACTTATTCAGATACACAGATAATATTTTATTATTATTTATACCCCACCCATCCGCCTGGGTTTCCCCAGCCACTCTAGGCAGTTTACAGTGCATATAAAAACATCGTAAAACGTCAAACATTTAAAACTTCCTGACACAGGGCTGCCTTCAACCATTATTCAGACAAGAACACATGTTTATATGATTGGGGACCTGCTAGCTCAACTACTGGTTAGATTACAGGAAGCATAGGATTTCATTTCTGCAGATAAAAATGGGCAACCTGTTGGAAGCTGGATCCATGTCCATCCTTTATTGGAAAGCCAGTCAAGAAAATCTGGCAATACAGTTGTTAGCTTTATTAGTACCTCGCATCAGTTGGCTAGTTATCAGTTGGCCATAAATCTCTAATATTCCAGACCCTCACCAGGATGAGATTACTGTCTAGTCTTCAGCCCACACATTTTGGGAAAAGCAGCCAAAAAACTTTTTTGTCCTAAGCATGTTAGCAGATTCTTTGAATTCTTGCTGAATTCTGATCAGGCTATCAAAGGCTCAACTTCATAATATAATCTAGGGTAAAGTGTTAATCATAACAAATTATGTGGGCCACACTTGAGCAGTGCCATTTCTTAAGTGTTTCAGGTGTTGACAGGGAAGCTCCAAAGGTTGAAGATAGCTGCTACCCATTCTCCTTTATTCAAATTTCATCTGGCGATGAATAGAGTTGAGGAGCTGGGAAACACTTGGGCCTTTGAAGCAGGCACTTTTATAGTGAAAAGCAGGACTTTTGCTGTGGACAAAGCTACCACTGCTGTGCTTTAGCACCACCTCTGCAGATGGCCAGATTGTGGCATTGCAGGGGTCAGATAAGCAGATCAGCAGAAGTTTGGTGACAGGGGACCAACAGAGTCCTACCAGGTCTTATAAAGCTGCTAACTCTGGCTTAGCTCTTCATTCTGAAGAACATAGCACCAATGGAGATCTAGACCACAGGCCCTGACACCCTTGGGTCCCTTTGCAAACAGGATAGTCATGTTCATCCACTAGCCCTACTTCTGTCCTGAATTCTCAGGCCCCCACCCTTTTAACTCTCTCTGCGTCACGTTCTAAAATTCCTTTGTGATGGCCTCTTTTCTGCTTCCTCATTTCCATATTAGTGGTTTTTCTGATGTGCCTGATTACTGCCACACACCCTTTCGTTGGCTTCCTATGTGAGAAGATTCCTCACACAAGGGTAACCTCTGGTATTTTCGATGTATGGTATATCTTAGAAAATGGCTTAACAAAATCGCTACTGTAAAAACAACTGCATTGGTCTTATTTACAGTAGAGATGGTGTATATTGGCACTCTAATATTTTAATCCACAACCAGAATGGAAACTTTGGAGGTCCTAGCCTGGCTGCCGCAACATCATTATGAAACTATTGGAATTTGTGTTACATTGTACATCCTTCAAGATATACAGTATATATATCTTTAATTTTTTTTAATGCAGGTTATTCAAGCAGTCTTTTTCGGGATCTGCGTATTGACAGACCTTTCCAGCCTCCTTACTAAAGGAAATGACAGCCAAGAGCAAGAAAGACAACTAAGAAAACTCATTTCCCTCCGTGATTGGATGATGGCTGTCTTAGCTTTCCCTATTGGAGTTGTAAGTACATGCAAAGTAATTAACTTCCAGTTTGAGACATGTAGCCCCCACATAGCTCATACCGGTAGTATACAATTGACTAGCAACTTGCTAACGTTTAACTTGCACGAAGTCTCACATGGACTCTGGGAGGCTCCTGCGAGATCTTGTGGGAGCCTCCCAGAGCCCAGTAAACAACGCAGAGAGCTTAAAGGTGCTCCACCTTGCATGGCCCACTTGGTGCACTGGCTTCAGAAAGGTGGGGGTGCTGCTGCTGGGGGGGATCCCTGGATTGTTCTGACTACACAATTTCATCTTTCTCTGTGTGTTGTTTATTCTTTATAGCCTATTAAACATGCCTCGAAGGACCACTTTATGTAGCTCGCAACAGAGTATTAAAAACAGTTAAAAACAATAAAATCAACCACAAGTTTGAACACACGCACATCACAGAAAGCAGTGTTTTCAAAGGTAGCCACACATAAAGCATTTTGTAGTGTTTTAGATTTACGAAGAAATGCCTCATAGAGGTCAGTAACCACCCTGAAGGAGCAGGCATAGATAGCGATTCTGGCAGAGTTCTCGCCAACCAGTTTCAGAGAAAAACTTCACGAGTTTATAAAGCCTGCCTCAAAAGGTGAGCTTTTAAAGCTCCAAATTCCCGGATTAATCAAACCTCCTACGTTCAATATCTCTGTCCTGTCTGGATTGAGTTTTGGTACATTCGCTCTCATCTAGTTCATCCCCGATTATAGACATTAATTCAAAGTTTTCTCTACTTCTCACTGTGGTGAAAAGAAGAAATAGAGCCACGAGCTATTTGCACACTGATGGCATTAATCTTAAGTCTTTGCACAGCTTCTTCCAGCAGTTCCATGAGGGTGTTAAAAAGTGACTCTGGATGGAGAAGATAGAATCTTAGAGCACTCTGTAGGACTGCTCCCATTCCAACAGTCCCTTGTCTTCTTAAGCAATGACAGAACCTATACATTTCTCTGTTATTTCTATTCTTAATTCATACAGCAGTAATGTGTAAAGCAGAAAATTCCACAATTTATTAAATTCAAATACTGTGTGCAATAGTGGCTTCCATATTGTTCTTATTTTTAGAAGCCCTAAGTGTGCCAGTGCGTAGTAAAGAATGGAAACCATCATTTAGTTGTTTCTCATTTTTATGTTTTTGGTCGTTTCACCTTATTTTCAGTTCCTACCAATATACTTCAGTTAGTTTTTCTTTTATTCATAGCAATACAGCATCATAACAGATGGTGTTAAAAATGAGGTAAATCAGAAATGTAAGGGGGGAAACAACCCAATGCATTGGGTAATCAAACTTGCACTCTTATACATGATCACTGAAATTATAGCAGCCTAAATAAGAGAGAGGCTCTACAAAAGTGTAGGAAAAGGTCCAGAAAATGGCAGCCAAAATGATCAGTGGAATGGAGCAACTCCCCTATGAGGAAAGGTCACAGCATTTGAGCTTAGAGTAAGAGGTGATACAATAGAAGTTTATAAAATTATACATGGGAAAAGTGGATAGAGAAAAGCTTTTCTCCCTCGTTACACTAGAACTCAGGCTGAATGCTGAAAGATTCAGGACAGGTAAAATAAAGTACTTGATGCAACACATGGGTTTGGTTCTCACTCCCACAGGAGGCAATGATGGCCACTAACTTGGATGGCTTTCATAGAGGATTACACAGATTTTGGTGGCGTAGCTATGCTCTGGCTCCATGGAGGCAGGAGTGCTTCTGAATACCAGTGGCTGGAGATTGCAGGAGGGCAGAGTGCTCTTCTGATAGGTCCTTGCTTGTAGGTTTCTCGCAGGCATCTGGTTGGCCACTGTGAGAACAGGATGCTGGATGGGCCATTCCACATGACTGCTATTATGTTCTTTAAAAACAACAATACTGAATTTTGTTCTTTCTAAGGATACTTTTTAAAAAGATCAACATTTATAGAATGACAAATTGCAGTTACATCTTGTTCAACCACCTTTGCACCAATGTGCAAAAAAAACCCCTTCCTTCTTTTTGAATCACTGGTTTGTTTCCTGATTTTAAATTCTTAGTCAGAGGACACCTTGTCACGTTGCTTTCTGCAGCTTTAAAGTAGAATAGGGAAATGGAAATATTTCTTCACCACGGAAGAGGGACATTGTTTTGTTCGTATTATTCATCACATTGCCCATGCTGCTGGGAAGCGAGACTGGATATTACAAGCTAGCTGGTTCTAGCTATACAAATCATTCACAAGTTTTGTTTAGAAGCTGAAAGAACTGAAGGCCCTGGTTGCAGAACTATTTCACTTTATTGCAACTTCGCCTGATTGCTGGATGTATTTGCAGGAGATGCAGGAACTCACAGGAGATGTAGAAAATCACATTTTAATTTTGCATGACTTCACAGTAATGTCACAACCTCATGCATTATGCACGTTCACAAGGCAGCATTTCCACGCATTGGGCATGATTATGTAAGCCTTTGTCTCACGATGAAGAGCTTTGCTACATCCTGCAAATAAAGCCATGGAATCTAATTGGTGCCACTGCTGAAAAACAGTATTCTGCATTTATTTTATTTCTAATAAAGACAAGTTCTTACAATGCAGTTTACAATATAAATGTTTAAACTATAGAACTGAACAAACATATAATAAAAGCAGCACCAGATAGAATCATATATAGAGGGCCAGCAATGAAATCAATAGAGAACTTGGGATTAAGAAAAAACATTTTCGGGACTGCTTAAAGGCTGCACAAGAGGGAGCCAAGCAGGGTTCTCATGAAACACATATTCTCTGTTTTGTCTTTTTTTCCTGTGTTCAACAGTTGATTGGATACATGTGTCAGGCACTGTTTTATGATTCTTATTAGCTTCAGAGTTACTGCACTAATTAGTTCTCAAAGCATTATCAGCTATTTTCTGGGCTGGTTTCACAGGATTTTTAGAGGAGCACGATGGTTTGTAGGGGTTTTCTAATTTTGTAAGAGATTTGAGTTGTAAAATCCAATCTGATCTCTCTGAAATATGTAGAGGGTCCAAAGACTCAAACAAACAAACAAACAAATTACTGCCCTTCATCCAAAGGTCAGAGGCTGGTTCGCAACATAAAAATACAAAATGAGAACACAAAATGCATAATAAAACAAAAACTCATTTAAAAGGCCACGAAATGTTAATTAGCCAAAGGCCTGGTTAGAGAGAAAACCTTACCCATTGTTGTATGTGCATTTGTAAAGAAAATAAAATTGATGTGTGTTATAGCTACGTGCCTGTATTTTCTGGAGTGGAAACTGACTAAAATTAGAATTGTTCTTTTGTGCATCCTTTTCGTACCCCAGGCATACCTGTGTTTTGGGCTTTCATTAAACAAATCTGGCCACCTGGAACACCAGATGGTTGCAGCCAGCCTTGCTGAACCATTTCCTTCCATAGGCTGACTTTGGTTAGGAGACAGATGGAACTACCTATCTTCTTCTCTCTTTTTTTCACTTTTACCTCACTGGCAAAGTATAAGTTTTCGTTGCTTCACAAGATACTTCATGTGCTCGCCAACTCTGTTGGACTCACTCAGTTATGATTCAGCTCAACTCAATATAATCCATTAATATCAGGCCTGTTTTTGTTTTTTTAATGCAGCCCTGAAAGTTCATTTCCTGATGCATATGTTTCATATGCCAGTTGTGTTTCACAAGGTCACCATAACCCCTTGCAATACAGTATGTCGTCTTAGAAAAATGGGGGGTTTGTATCATTTTTTTCCATTGCCCAGCCTTTCAGTCAGTTGCATGTCAACTGCATCAAAAGGGGGGGGGGACGGATGTGTGCCAACCCAAGTATTGGCACAAGAAAGGGAGTTACTTCTTGTAGAGCATTTTACTTGCAGTGCCTTGCATGTGGTCCATCATAACTTATTTTTCCTGGCACAAATCTTAAGTTAGCTTGAGCAGGCATCAGTACTCATCCTAACAGATGGACAAATATATTTGAAACTAGGGCGCTATGCATTGAGAGAACAGCTTCCAAACTTTTCTTGTATGGCTAAGAGAAGATCTGTTTTCACTCTCAGGTGAATGAAAAGGTCACAATAGATGTTCACGTCAAAAACTCAGGCAAATGAACCTCCGTTGTACGCAATTTAGTTCATATTCACAACACTTGCAAATTATTTATTCCAAAATATGACAGCAATCATCTGTGCATTGGAAATATAAGAAATATGGGAGCACAATAAACCACTGTATTTTATTTATTTATTTTAAAGAGATTATGTACGGCTCTATCACAAAAGTATATTTAAAGTGGTTTACAACAGTAAAAAATAAGATAAAACTGTCAGGATTTTCATTCTCTCCCATGCTGCAGAATGTGTGTGGCTACTAGATCAGTAATCAGATGTGTGCAGAGTATTCCGCAGCAGTGAGCCAATGACACTAAAGGCTCAGTTTCTCACTGTTGTCAAATGAGCCTCACCAACTCAGGGAAACGACCAGAGACACTGCTGCAGATGATCTCAGTGATGAAGCTGGGGTTCAGGCAATCCCTGAGGTACCCTAGACCTAAGTTGTTCGAGGCTTTGTAGATTAATACAAGGACCTTGAACCTGTCCCAGAGTAAACGGGCAACCAGTGCAGATGTTTTCACAATGGCGTCACATGTTCTCGGCCTGAAGCTCCTGTCAGCAGTCCAAATAATTTCTCTTATAGATTCAGATTATTCCTGTTCTCATGAACTGGCCTGCTGTAAACTGGCCTGTGATCTTTGGATGAAGGGCAGTATAGAAACCAAAAAAATAAATAATAAATCCTTTCTTGCTTGCTCAATAAAGCCAGCTGGCATGCATTTGACTTTAGCAAAACAGAACATATTTCCGTTGAGTTGACTTGATTACAACTCTTGCTGTCTGTGTCTGCAAATTATGGGCAGGGTATTCAAGTAGTTCTTGTTTTGAATTGGGACAACGCTTACTAGCTCCCTCTACTTTGAAACGGACTCCTTCACATGCGTCACCATTATTGACTTCACAAAAATTGTGTGTGATTATTACTAGCCCGGAGGCTCGTATATCAAAAATTGTATTTTATAACCTAAATATAAAAAGTAGGACAGAAGATGTACATGCTTTTGGAATATGAAATGACCATCTAGTTGGATGACGACTCAAGAACTCAATGCTTTTTTAATTTAAAGAGTTGTTTTTTAAAAAATTGCCTAAAGTTTCACTTACTAAAAAATGTGGAAATTCTGAAAGGGAAGAAAACAATTTCCCATGCTTTAATATTATACCTATTTTCAGATTTTCTATGTAATGTCTCAGGATAGCATGTGTGGATAGACTGCTTTATGTGGCAAAATTCACTTCTGACCACAAGGCCGCTGTCTGGAGAATAGGCAGAGAGATTACCCCCAAGGACACAGCATTGGGCTATGCCAGATATATACTGTGCATTTAAATCAATTAAAGGGAAATTTCTCTTAGAACAACAACAGTGTATTTATTTCTACACCCATAAATGAAGTGTTAAATGTTAATACAATACTGTGCCTTTCTTTAACAAAAAAATCCCCCCATTTTCTTTCTTTCTGTTTCTCTCCTTGCCTCCAGTTTGTCGTAACAATGTTTTGGAGCATCTACATCTATGACAGAGAACTAGTTTACCCAAAGCTCCTTGATAATTTTATACCACCTTGGCTGAATCATGGAATGGTGAGTAGAATGACAAAAAACCTTTCCTTGCTTTTAAAGAACCTTGTTAATTGGTTTATTTCATTGTTGAGATCATATATGCTGAAATGTGCTCGATGAAAAATATTCAAAGATGTTTACAGAGGATTTTTTAAAAAAGAAAGAAAAGGTTTTCCGCAACAGCTGGAGGATCAACACTCATCTAATTTTCAAGTTCTTGTGTTGTGTATATGACACAATATTAATAAGGTATCTTTTTTTACCAAAGATTTGAGTGGTGTTCATGTAGAAGATAAGTACGTTGAGAAGTGGCACTGAGCTGCATGTTTACCCTGCCCCTTGATCAATCAGTTCTATAAAATGCACAGGAAGCATGGAGAAGACTCCCATTTTGCTGAAATTAATAACTGCAATAGTGGGGACAGGAGGAGAAGTGTGACTTTGTGTGCAGGGCTAAGTGTGTGACCCAGAGTGTTTTTCAACACCGTTGCCCTATATTCTGAGGAACAGGTGCTATCTTCTGGTTGTCTGTAGTCAAAGAATATTAGAACACATGGTAGATAAAACTTAAAATACGGCTTTTGATGTGTTATCTTTTCATATAAACAAAGACTTCTGTACAGAGAAGTGCCCACCCCTGACAGTCTCTCCCTGGTGGCCCCCCTGAGTCACGCAAAAAGTGCTCCTAGTTTTCAGTGATTATCTCTTTCCCCACAGCCCATCTCATGCAGGAAGATGTCCCAACCAATGGAATGTCCCCACCAGAAATGCTCTAGATTGGGTTCCCCAACCCTTTGGACCTTGGGAACACAACTGGAAATCACAGACACCACAAAATACCCAGTTTGCTGAAGAAAAACTGGTGATGCTCATAAGTTCCACCTCAACCCCCCCAAACTGGAAAAGCATATCTACACGCCCCCTCCAAATAAAACACAGGCAAACAAAGCGGTATACCCTCCACAAAAAAAGCAGCCGAAAGGAAAACGGGGGGGGGGGAACCCGTCTCAATTAAAAAGAATTGGGGGGGGGCACTAATCTGCCTGGCACACTTGATGTCACATCACATCGTTCGTACACACTTCTTGAAGTGTAGGTTGGCATGTTGTTTTATTTCCAACTTCTAACATTGCAGCAGGCCTCATTAAAAGGCCTTTTAAAAAAACAAATGGTTAAGTCCTGTCAGTTTCTGTTTATCCAAGTGTTCCTATGACTATAGTAACATTTGGCTGTTGGGGGTTTTCACCACTTCACTGCCTAATGGCTTCTGATGCTTTAGCTATCTCATTATCTTCATTGATAATTCTAATTCTAATTCAGTCTGATGCTTTGTCTATCATAGTATCACATCTGGGATGAGACGATGAAGTTGTTTTTTTTTTTCATTTCTTTTCTTTGTAATAGAGAGAAATCTCTTATTTTTAGCAAGGGGCCATATTAACACTTTACGGAGGAACAGAGCCATCATTTTGGCATCAGCTTTTGAGGTAAATGAAAAATAAGGGAATAATGTTAGCTGACTTGTTTTGTTCAATAACAGCTAGGGTGATTGTTCTGAGCACTTTAGGGACTGACCTCAATAAGTTCAAGTAGTTCACAATAAACCATTTTAGGAATCATTCAAAAATGAGTAGTTTGAGGATTTAATTTCTACTATCACTAGTGACAGATTCATCTTATCCTTACAACAACTCTGTAAAGAAGAACAGCATTAATTACATTACAGATAGGCAACCGAAGCTAAGAGATAGTATCTTCCCTATGACTACTTATAGTACAAGCCTTAACCAAGTCTTTTCAGAAGTAAGTCCTGTCAAATTCAATGGGTCTTACTGCCAGTAAGTAGAATTAGCAGTAGCAGTTGGTGGTGTGGGGTAGGTAGATTGGCTCTGCCACTGCATCCGCACCACACTGAACTCCCTGCCCCTCTTCCTCTCGGTAACTGGCAGTGATGGGAAACCAGGGGGTTAGCATCGAGGGCTTCTTAACTTGCATCCGAGTGCCTTGGCTACTATGTTACAGTAATTCTACACACTGAATATGATTTTATGCCATGGATGCCATTGAATATTTTCCTCTCTCTGCCTTCCATGCAACTTTCTGGCCTGAGGGGCATGAACCCAACAGTCATCTTTACTGTTTATACTCATGTGGCTCAACTGTTGACATACCATCCACCCATCCATTAACCTTGAAACTCAAGCCCTTGGTTTGTATAATTCTGCCATCTTCATGCTTATTTGCAATTCATCAGTTATTTCTTATCCTTGCTTTAATTACAGATCAAAAACACAGGAATGTTTTCATGGAAAGAGCTAAGTAGGGTGATAGTATTAAAGAACAAAATGGCTGGGAGGAACAGGCTGAGCTTTCTTAATGGTTTTTTTTGAATATTTGTCCTTTTGAAATACGTGAATTTCCTGGTTAATTTAAAACAAATGCAGGTTTGGAGTGCTGTGTTGGCTGAGCTCCAAGAAGCTTTCAAGCTTATGTGCTGGTCCTAAACAGTTTACTTAGAAACAAATCCAGCCGATTTCAAAATACCGTAACCCATTTTCAGGATGTAACCTTACAACCAAACCCCATCCCCACCTGTAGCTCCACAAGTTTGTTTCTAAAACTATAGGAAAATCCCATAGTTAAAAGTATATGTATGTATTGCTCTTACTGCTTTGGTGTAAGCTACTGGACCAGCTTCCAAAGCATCTAGCACAGAATCAGGTTCTTGGTCATATTTGTGCCTGTGTTTGAAAAACCAACTAATTTTAAGTAAAATTTATCTTCAGAACATGTGATCAGAATTTTTGGAATTCATTTTGTAGATTTCTCAACCTCACCCACCCACCCATCACAGCATGTTGCTATGTTGTTTGATCTATAAATTAGGTTAATTTTTTAAAAAAACAAACCATAGTAATTGCAGGGCAGTTTCCAACACAGGATATGTTTTCTGGGACTTTGACAGTTAAATGACATGAGCTAAGTAAGAATCTGCCACAGTTGTACTAAAATTTCTGCTTTAATTTTCTGATACTGCACATTAAGGGGAAATAGTAACGGTGGTATAGAAAAGATAGATAAATAACTCTCTGTACACAGAGATAGATAGATATACATATATTTAGAGACACAGTATATAGGGGTTAAATGATAATGTGCTTTTATATTGTATTTTTATGATGTGAACTGCCTGAGATCTACATATGAAGGACAATATACAAATTTAATAAAAATAAAATAATAACAATGGGACCATTTCTGATTAAATTAACCTCTTTACATTTTGGCTTTTCTAAAATAGTTTCCAGTTTAATTGTTGCTGAGGTGTTGAATAAGATTGGTATGGGTCTATGTTGTAGTAGTGGAATTGGAATAAGCAGGCAAGGATAACAAAACAACAGGGGGAGGGAAGAAATGGGAAATGCTATAGGTGGTAACTTCTGAACTTGAATTTCTAATGAATTAATTAGAATCTCTTAGAATCATAGAATTGCAGAACTCCAAAGATCATCTAACCTTAAACACATATTTTTCATAGCAGTGCACTTTTGAAGGTCCGTATTGAAGTGGTCAAGAAGAGATGAGTGTGTATCATTTCACACTTACTTGCATTGAGTTGCATTTCCCATTTACCCAGTTTGCATAGATACCTGTTGATACCTCGTCTAAAAGGTTAGATAGATCATACGTATGTCTGCAGAACCCATGCTGCCTCTACTTCACCAAGACTTGTTTTTCTATATGCTTTTAAATTCTATCTTTACTAATGCTTTCCACCAATTTTCCTAGAACAGATGTTAAGTTAACCTACCTATAATTTCCTGGATCCCTTTTATTTAAAAACAAACAAACTGGTGTTACATTAGCCACTTTCCAGTCCTCTGATGGCTACAGATCTTAGGGGTAAGGTACATATTTTGGGTAGAAGACCAACAATTTCAAATTTGAGTTCTTTGATAAATCTTAGATGGATGCCATTTGAACCTGGTGGTTTGCCCATTTGTCAGTAAGGCAAAAGAGTTAGTCTCTTGTTACCACTATTTGCCTTAGTTCCTCAGACTCCTTTCCTGAAATAGTGAAGAGGAGGAGGAGGAGGAGGAGTTTGGATTTGATATCCCGCTTTATCACTACCCGAAGGAGTCTCAAAGCAGCTAACATTTCCCTTTTCCCTTCCTCCCCCACAACAAACACTCTGTGAGGTGAGTGGGGCTGAGAGACTTCAGAGAAGTGTGACTAGCTCAAGGTCACCCAGCAGCTGCATGTGGAGGAGCAGAGGGGCAAACCCGGTTCCCCAGATTAAGAGTCTACAGCTCTTAACCACTACACCACACTGGCTCTTAAGTTAAGGAACAGGGATGTACCCTATCCTTCACTGTGAAGACAGATGCAAATAAATCATTAGGCTTCTATTCAGTTTCCTTATCCTCCTTTAGCACACCAGTTCCTTGTCATCTGAAGGGCCAACATTCATTTTAACTATCCTTTGCACATGTAGCAAATGGCATAGTGTTACCTTCAGATTTCTTCCTTGGTAAGCATTCAAATCAATTTACAAAGATTTTTTTTTTTACCAAAAAAAGCAATGTTCCCCATTGCACTTATTGAATCCTGCTTAGTAAGCTAAAACCTGCCTATTTACAATTAACAAATGTGGCAAATATGACTTAATCAGACCACAATATGTGTGTGTGTGTGTGTGTGTGTGTGTGTGTGTGTGTGTGTGTGTATACATACATTTCATTTACAGTATTTGTTTAATTTGCTTCCACAGCAACTGGATTCCTTCATTTGCTTTTAGAATATTCTTGGTGGTAGTGTTAAGGTTGTTGTTTTTTTAAATAAAAAACAGCCAAAAACAAACCAACCTATGATCAACTTGGTTTAAGTTTGGCAGGCAACATTTCCTTCAATTGAAGACATATGCAAGAGCTTTGTAGACTTACTGTCCAGTGATCCCCCCCCCAAAAAAAGCCTTCTGCCTGTAACAGAGTACAAAAAGAAAGAAAATCATGTATGGGCAATAATGAAATCAAGTTACGTTTTTGTAGGTTAGCAGCAAATCTTTCTTTCTACTTAAGGAAACGAGCATCATTTTTGCAAAAAGCATTGCATTCAAATAATAAAGACTGTTGAGGTATTGCTATAGTGGATGTGGTTGTTGGCATCCATCTGTCAATAGAAGAGCATGCCTTCAGGGGTGAACTCAAACTGTTGGAGAGTTGCAGTGCCTGCTGTGGCTGTAGAGACCGATGTGGGAGAGACATGTTTTGTTGCAACTGGGGTAGATGTAGGTGTCTGGTTGTGCTGGTGTAGGTGCACCATGGCGTTTCTTCTTTCTGCGCTCCTCTCAGCGATCATTCCTCCTTTGGCCACTGCTGTGGATCGATGACCTGACTGATTGTCTCCAGGCATTGCGGTTGTCTGCAAGGGATTCCCACAGGGCAAGTTTAATATTGCCCGCCTTCATGTCATGTTTGCAGACATCTTTGTAGCACAGTCTGCCTACCAACTGGCCTGATGCATGATGCCAGCTCCCCATAGAGCATGTCCTTGGGGATCCTGCCATCCTCCATTCTGTGGACATGACCAAGCCAGCATAGACCTCACTGAGACAGGAGTGTGAACATGCTGGAAATGTGGGCTTGGGAGAGCACATCTTTGTTGAGACTCTGTCCTGCCATGTGCTCATGGTAGATATTTGAAAGTGACAGTGGGCTGTCTTCAGAGGTCAGGCAGAATGAAATTGTGAACATGATCTTCTCTACCTCCTGGCTTACTGAGTAGATCCATGCACACGGCAAGTCATTACTTGGTAAATTGTTGCCTATATACACTCAACTGTTGTATGCCTCAACTGGGAGGCAAACAAGTGGCCACAGCACCTTGCAGATACCTACTTTTCATAAGACTTACTTCCACAACTTCTTCAAACATTAAATAATGCTGTTCTCCTGGTGTGATCTTTGCCTTTCCTTCCTTCTTGAAACAGCTTGCTCCCATGAAGTAGACTACAATGAATGGTGTCAGGTGCTAATGTTTGCTTCATTTGCAGTTGGGTAGGTGTGGGCAATTATTTTCATGAATTGGGATGTTCACTATGACAATTTGTTGAAAACCATGACCTCAGAAGATTGCTTGCTCTACAAGATCGGAGGAACTACTGACTGGTTGGTTCATGGCATACCAATGCTAAAGTCTTAATACAAATGTGGGATGTTCCATTGTACTCTAACAAACATTTCCTGTGAACAGGGTGGATTTGATTTAAATCAAACTGATTTAAATCACGATTTAAATCACGATTTAAATCACTAGTCAGTAAGGCTTGATTTAAATCATTTGTTGTTGTTTAGTCGTTTAGTCGTGTCCGACTCTTCGTGACCCCATGGACCATAGCACGCCAGGCACTCCTGTCTTCCACTGCCTCCCGCAGTTTGGTCAAACTCATGTTGGTAGCTTCGAGAACACTGTCCAACCATCTTGTCCTCTGACGTCCCCTTCTCCTAGTGCCCTCAATCTTTCCCAACATCAGGGTCTTTTCCAAGGATTCTTCTCTTCTCATGAGGTGGCCAAAGTATTGGAGCCTCAGCTTCACGATCTGTCCTTCCAGGGAGCACTCAGGGCTGATTTCCTTAAGAATGGATAGGTTTGATCTTCTAGCAGTCCATGGGACTCTCAAGAGTCTCCTCCAGCACCATAATTCAAAAGCATCAATTCTTCGGCGATCAGCCTTCTTTATGGTCCAGCTCTCACTTCCATACATCACTACTGGGAAAACCATAGCTTTAACTATACGGACCTTTGTCGGCAAGGTGATGTCTCTGCTTTTTATGATGCTGTCTAGGTTTGTCATTGCTTTTCTCCCAAGAAGCAGGCGTCTTTTAATTTCGTGACTGCTGTCACCATCTGCCGTGATCAAGGAGCCCAAGAAGGTAAAATCTCTCACTGCCTCCATTTCTTCCCCTTCTATTTGCCAGGAGGTGATGGGACCAGTGGCCATGATCTTGGTTTTTTTGATGTTGAGCTTCAGACCATAATTTGCGCTCTCCTCTTTCACCCTCATTAAAAGGTTCTTTAATTCCTCCTCGCTTTCTGCCATCAAGGTTGTGTCATCTGCATATCTGGGTTGTTGATATTTCTTCCGGCAATCTTAATTCCGGCTTGGGATTCATCTAGTCCAGCCTTTCGCATGATGAATTCTGCATATAAGTTAAATAAGCAGGGAGACAATATACAACCTTGTCGTACTCCTTTCCCAATTTTGAACCAATCAGTTGTTCCATATCCAGTTCTAACTGTAGCTTCTTGTCCCACATAGAGATTTCTCAGGAGACAGATGAGGTGATCAGGCACTCCCATTTCTTTAAGAACTTGCCATAGTTTGCTGTGGTCGACACAGTCAAAGGCTTTTGCATAGTCAATGAAGCAGAAGTAGACGTTTTTCTGGAACTCTCTAGCTTTCTCCATAATCCAGCGCATGTTTGCTATTTGGTCTCTGGTTCCTCTGCCCTTTCGAAATCCAGCTTGCACTTCTGGGAGTTCTCGGTCCACATACTGCTTAAGCCTGCCTTGTAGAATTTTAAGCATAACCTTACTAGCGTGTGAAATGAGCGCATAGTTGATTTAAATCATAAAGACTAATTCTTGCTGGTATAACTTTATTATGCAAGTAGATGAAGATTTTTAGAATAACAACTTTTCATATTAGTTTTTTTATCCCCAGTTTAATAGGTTAATCATTCATATTTGGACAACTTTACTGTTGTACTTAGGAAGGAGAAAAATAATCATTACCTTAATAATAACAATTTAAATAGATTTATTCAACTGAAACAATAACATTTCAGCAAATGTTATTTGCTTAAACAAACATCCATGTTTGTTAACTAATTTGGCTAAACAAAAACAAAATATATATATTTTAAGAAACTTAGACTGTCAGCCCAGCCTACACATGAAAAACTTAAATACTGTCCAAACAATCAGAAAAATATTGTTTCTATTCTATTCACTGAACTTCTTGAAACTTAGCACTGAAGGGGTTGCTTCTGTATTCATAGGTTTGTAGAACAATAGGATTAAGGTCTTTTTCTCAACATTTTTGCTGTGAAGAAGAGGCATGTGATCTCTGTTGAGTCAAATTCAGTTTTGAGAACTGCAAAAGTAAACCAAGCACCTGTGATAATATCTTGTAGGCAGAGAAACTGCCCAATAATCTTACAAAAACCTCTGGAAGAGGTGAATGGATTAATGGAATTTATTTACCCCATAAATTAAACATATACAACCTTATACTACATAATTAAAAAAACTAATCTTTATTTCATGATGGAATAACCTTTGGATGGTAATATTCTTTCCTCAAAAAGCATTTTATTTAAAAAAATCCAATTTAAATCAAAAAAATCGATTTAAATCAAAAAAATCCGATTTAAATCAAAAAAATCCGATTTAAATCAAAAAAATCCGATTTTTTTGATTTTTTTAAAAAAAATCATTGATTTTTATCCACCCTGCCTGTGAAACTAATAAGTAAAAAAGGGAAATGATGGCAATATGACCCCTCCCTTACATAGCGTAGACTAAGATTTGTATTGCCTTGGTACCTGAACTTTCTGCAGAAATAAGTTTGTGCTCTCTTGAAGTTCTCTTGAAATTTGCTTTGAGTCCAGATCTACTATATCTTATCCAAACACATTTTGTAGTATCTTTTGAATTATTATGAGGTATTTATATGAGAGAGATGAGTATGTATAGCTATAATACTTCTGAGAAAAAGTACAGAATGGAGGATTCGTCGTTGAAATTTATGCCAGGAAGAAAATCACAGTGTTGGTCTTTTTTCTTGGTGATACTCAGAAATACGAATCAGGTTAGACAATAACTTTCACTAGAGAAGGGAGGAAAGCACTAATGGCAGGAGAGCAGTCATGACTGATAAAGCCTCAGCTATGTGGGATAAGTGGCTTCATTGTAAACAACTGTGCTAACTTCATTAAGTGTCTTTTGTAATATATGAAATCTAGTCAGTTTCAGGAAAATATAAAACAAGAGGAAACAACATACCGTGTTTCTCATATTATAAGACATGTCTTATATTTATTTTTTCCTCAAAAAAACACACTATGGCTTATTTTCGAGGGATGTCTTAATTTTTTCCTCCTCCTCCTGCCGCGGCCGGCATTGCTGCTGCGCCTATCACTATGTCTTATTTTCGGGGTATGGCTTATATTCCTTGAATGCTTAAAAATCCTGCTATGGCTTATTTTATGGGTATGTCTTAAAATATGAGAAACAGGGTACTGAAAGGAGGAAGTGACAATAGCAGTAGACTGGCAAGCTTTAATTTTATTTATTAAATTTATGTATAACCTGCCTTTCCTCCCAAAGGAACCCAGGTTGGCATGTGCTTTACATTACTGTAAAGTATATATGCTTTATGTTACTGGGTAGAAAGCTTACAAAGGAACAGAGAAATATTTCAGATTATATAATGAAGGTCTGACATTTCATTTAGCCCAACAAGGCATACATTCTTGCAGTTTCATTAATTTTACAAAGAAATTTCTCTCAATTTCCTGCATATTCTGAACTTAAAGGGAGTATGAATGTTTCACCCTCCGAACTATAAAGCCATTGTTCATTTTTTAAAAAACTATTATGATAATATGTTTAGTACATATTATATCTGAGGCTTTGACTGAATCTACAGTAATTTGTTCTCAGTTATCTGATTGCTAGATAGTTGCATTAGTATATGCCTGAAATACTTATTCGTTCATTCATGCTATCAGAGAGAAATGCAATGGCTTAAGTTTTAAATGGCAAGGATCCGAACAACTCGCAACTAATTGCATTTCTTGAACAGCAAGCGTCCTCTCACCCCAGCACATGGCAACATACTTTTGAAAATGGGCAGATTTCCAAAATGGATTCTTAATATGGCATGTGAGCCTTTGCTGTTAAAAGAAAACAAGTCAGAAACCACAGCGCATATGCCCAAGTCCTTAGGCACACACCTAAAGTAATGATTTGGATCCCAGCCACCTAGAAGCAGTAGACAGTATTATTTATTGATAGCATGATGATGATATACTCCATGTGGATATGTCCCAGGTACATAGCATATGAGACCAATATTTTGTAAACAATGGCAGATAAACATGGGAGAAGATATGCATTATTCCCAGTATAGAACTATAGTCTCTAGCCTTATGCCTCAAAATAACCCTTTCCCTTTGTTGTAAAGAAATGAGGATTGTGATACAGCACAGGCATTGCATTATCTCCTTCCTCCAAACCATGGTTTGCAAATTGGGAATGAGCCTCAGGAACACATGCTCTGTCTTCTGGTTTCCCAGTGTACTGTAGTTTCGTCCTCTTCTGTTGTTTGGTAATGCTCTGTTGTGGTTAAGCCAATGTTCCACTTCACCTGGATTTCAGAATTACTGAGCAGGAAGTTAAAAATGTTGATATAAATAATATAAATCTTGAAGAAATCACATATATTAGACTGTTCTTTTGATCTATGCCATGCATCCCCAAACTCGACCCTCCAGATGTTTTGGGACTACAACTCCCATCACCCCTAGCTAACAGGACCAGTGGTCAGGGATGATGGGAACTGTAGTCCCAAAACATCTGAAGGGCCGAGTTTGGGGGTGCCTGGTCTATACAATCTGTCATTACTGGACACATCTCCGTCAGTCATTTGTATCTGATTGCCTTGAAAGAAAAAACTGCAAATGCTTCTCAGTGGTCATCTGAGCTGGGAGGAAAAAATTAAGTGAAATTGCGAAGGTCACAAAGTCAGAAATAAAAGTTTGCTTCTACTCTGGAAAATACCCCCTTCCAAATAAGGCATCAGTGTTTGCTAGTCATTTCCCTAGTGCTGTGGCTGTGCCGTAATTGGCAATATAACAAATATTCACAGCTGTACAAATGATGTTACTGGGATCACAACAGTAGCCATGGATACTTGCATATTTTCATTTCTATATTAATGGGCAATTCATTTTCCCCCTTGGAAATAACATTACTGTATAAGAAAATACAATGACGCTCCAATAGAAGGCATTGTGAGTGTGAGAGTTGTTCATATGGAACTGTCTTTTATGCAATTTGTGAGTTTTCACCTGTAGGCAAGAACAGCAGTGTGCCCAGTAAAATGGGGGAAAAGGGGGACCTTGAACATTTCAGACTGTTTGATTTGATAACTGTTACTAATACAGAAAAGGCTATTTTAATTTTTTTGGCACTAAAGCAACCTATGATTGACATGTTTAGCTCCCTTTGTCCTTGAATGCCCTTCTTCTTCTTCTTTTTTTGCTAGATTGCCATTTCCCTATGTTTCCTTAGCATGGTTTTCTCCTTCACTTTCAGGTGCTGCTTTTTTAATCCTGGCAATTAAAAAAATAAAACACACACACACACATAGGTCTGCAGTATCAGGTTCTTGCAGAAAATGGAAAGAAAAAGTAGCTGAGATTTCCCATAATAGAAGACAAGCATGATCTAGTCAATCCCAGGGGGGAGAGAGAAATACTGTGGTTTTGTTGGATATGCTTAGTTCATATTTCTGGATAGAGAGGTGGCCATGAGGCAAATACCTTATATTCCAGCATATAAGACGACTGGGCGTATACGACGACCCCCAAGTTTTACAGTTAAAATATAGAGTTTGGGATATACTCACCATATAAGAAATACGACCCGGTGTATAAGACGACCCCTGACTTTTGAGAAGATTTTCCTGGGTTAAAAAGCAGTCTTATACCAGGAATATACAGTAATAACTGTAACCATAGTTGTTATATTCATTCCTCCCCAGAGGATTCTCAGAGCACCAAAGTACTGTTACTTGAGGTATACCGAGTGGTGCCATTGCTTTAAGAGCCCAGACTCCATTTTTGTCACTGGACTCCTCCGCTGCTTCCACAAATATCCTGCTATAGGCTCACCACTTGAACTTCTTACACCAGACCTTGACTCCAATAACTTTTTCTTGACCCTTTCTTATTTGCTCAAAATATGAGCTCCCCCCCCCTTCCAAATTCCAGTTCTCTTCTCACCTTTCACTGGATGCTGCTTTGCAGGGCTCTATCCTCTTATCTCCATTCCCCCAAGCTACGCACCCTGCAAGTGGAGTGGAAAGTATCCTGACAATTCTCCCCCTCCTCCAGTCTCCTGCTTCTCTCATCTTTTCTCTATCGAGTTCTTCATGAAGCCCACGCCTTCCCCACAGCACTTCTGCTTTATCTCTGCATGCTGAGAGGAGAGTGACCTCCAGCCTGACCTGATTTATTGCTCTGTCCTTCTGCAAAGACTTACAGACACAGCAGCGTCACTGCTTCCTCCTCACATCATGTAGGGATATTGTAACTTGTCCTGAAAGATGAACCGTCCAGGATCAAAGAGGTAAATAGTAATAACTGAAGATTTCCTCATAAATTATCCCACATAAATTATCCCACACCTAAAAGGGTTGGATTCTGTGTTTTCAGCAAGCACACATAAAATAAAAAGTGGGAACTCAGTGTTGCACTTGCTAAGCGGAACAAACTTGTGTTGTTGTGGGGGTTCTCCTGACCCTGGATATGGGGGAGGCGTAAGGGGGCATGGGAGCAGGAAAAAGGGGCAAGCCCCATTACGCTGCAAGGAGTCCTTGCGCTGCTAGGGCACTGGATTAGTTGAATCTGGCCCTTATTTCCAAGAGTTGCCTCATTTTTAACCATATATTATCTATATAGCACAAAATATCACGTAATTCATAAGCCCTCAGGTATCTCAGGATGCAATTCTGTACATGCTTACTTATGAGTAAGCCTCTTTGAACACAGGGGTTTCCTTTTGAGTAAGCATGCATTAAATTGTGCTGTCAGTGACCCACTCTAATACAATGTGGGTGACATTCAGTGATGTCCACCCACTTGCCTGAAGAAATTTGCTTGTGCAACAGGATGTCCAGCACCTTTTCTCCCCATTCCGGCTCCTGATGTGCCCCTCAGATCTGTTACAAAGGGTCCCTGAACCCCCTGTTGCAAATTTTAAGGGGCTGCAGAGGAGAGGAGAGAAAGGAGAAGCCCATTTGCACAACTAGAAGGCTGCTGTCACTACATCGGATCCCACCCTGTAATTTTTCTTTATTAGCCCATGATTAATGTTTATCTTACTGCTGTGTTGATTTTTCATATAGTTATACGGTCTGAATGTGGACAGTGATTTTGTTCTGGGATTGGGGTTAGTCTGCATGAACTCCTGTTGTTCCGTGTTTCTTGGTTTTGGCAGAGCAATCCTAAGTGTATTTAAACTATAGTCATGTTCATGTTCCCACCATCTCTTGGCCACTAGCCACGTTGGCTGGGGCTGATGGGAGTTGGAGTCCAATGGCTTCTGGAGAGAGGCAGGTTCACCAATCCTAACCTGAAGCCAGCCATATTCTTTTGGTACCTGAAACTCTCCCACAATTATCATGCCTAACGTCTTCATACCTAATGTCTTCTCTGTCCCATCCACCTGCAGAAGCATCCAGTTAGTGATGTTCTGGTCTCAACAATCCTGGATCTTATGTTCACCTCAGATTGTTATTCACGTAGTTAATAGTCAATGATAATTAAAATGTTTTAACTAAAGTTTTATTACTCCGTAGTGTTGGAATAATCACAAACAAATGTGAATTGCTGTAGTTAGAAGAAGATGCAATATGCTAAAAAAAAGTTTATTAAGATTTATGAAGAAAATCTCTTACCAGCTTAACCAACCACTTAACCAGATGAGAGTGTCTTAAGACTCCCCTCCATCGCCTCCAACTTGTTATCTTGAAAATAAGACCAGTGACCAATAATTAAACATGCCACTTAATAATAGGATTCCCAGTTTTTCAAACATTTCTATGACACTTAAAAGGGTTTTGTGCCTATATTTCTTCCCAGCTTTTTGGTTTGCACACTGAATGACTAGAAGTAGACAAGGGAAATGTTTTAAGATAACCTGTGAATGGGACGACTGATGATAGATGTCTCACAAGTTCTTTTTGTTGTTCATCTCATTATCCAGATATCATCACAGGATAGTAGTGAGGGTGTTCGAAGCTTGCTCAAACAGGAAGTTGTGTGTACTTTAAAAATAATAATCCTAATATCAAATGTGCGAACAAACCAAAGAAGTTTGACTATTGGTGGGGAAAGAGGAATGTTGCTGCATTTGACTGTTCTATCAGACATTTTGTGTATATGTTGCTGCTGTTGTCTTTTTAAGATGGCTTCAATGACAATTTGATTACGAAGCTCCTGTTCCAAAGCCTTGCAGCAAGACTGGTCTGTCTGCCTTTCACATACAACCCCAAAGTCACTTGCCTGTCAGTGATTGTGGCAATTGTTTGCTTTTAATAGTGAAAGACTGTCAAAACCCATGATGTGATGTAATGTGCAAAGGAGTTATTCACCCTCCAGTCAGAGAAAGCAGTGTTATCAGTGTCTGCTTTCACACTTCAAAATTAGACCTTTGCAATGTAATATGAAATATGTAACCACCTGTCCATATTTCCCAGACATCTTTTGCAGCTGCTGGTAGTAGGAAGAGCAGGGGGAGGAAGAGAATTTCCTCTGAGATAGTTGCTCCTGAGAGTGGGTGGGTGGTTTTCATGCTTTCAGACTACCTTTTGCTACTCTTTTCAAAGTTCCAAAAATGTAACACACCACTTGTCTCATCCATTGTACTGGCACTGACTCTTTCCAGAAACCTTTTATGTTTGTTTGTTTGTTTTTAAAGTGATTATTTATGTTTTTACCTTCCCCCCCTTAAAGTCATTTACTGTACTTAAATGCATTAATTGCTTTGATTTGCCAGTTTGCATGCCCCTCCTTTATAGCACCCACCTTATTTCTCTCTAACACAACTGTTACGAGTTTGGGGGTGGGGGTAGGCTGTATGCCAGACTCTTCTAAACCCTGGATCCACCAAGTGTTAAAATACAGAATAAGCCAGGCTAGCCTCCTGATGAAGTGATCGCCTGGGTGATGGGCCATCAAGGGGAACAAAGCAAAGGGCTTTGTGTGAAACAGTAGATGTGTGCTCAATACGCTGGTACCAGTAGTTAGAAAGCCAGAGTTGAGAGATAAAATTTAATGTGAGCTAGAAGAAATGCATCAAACTGGGGGGGGGGGCAGAGCAGAATGTTTGATTTCTGTTTGAATTGAAGGTTGCAGTTATGGGAGAAGCAATACCCTTTTTGGGTGTTGATGCTGTAAGCCCCTCCATCGCAGGCTCGGGTTGTATAAATGTGTAAATAAACCATATATCCTAAAGACACCACAGTCTCCACTGTGTGTCATTCCAGAAGGAGACATGAACCCTGGGTCAGCACCTGGACCCCCTGGAATCTCATGCCAGTTAGAGATTGGGGTAGCATGCAACAATACATTGATAGTTCTTTATGGAAGTGAAAAGCAGTATATAAGTTTCCAAATTTACTACAGGGACCTCTCTTTCTTTGGCTGAAACTAGAGTAAGGCCCAACTGGTATCTTTTCATGTACTGGATCATTAAGGTCCAGTAAAACCACACTGTCATCAAACTCATATTGCAGAGGTGCATTGAGCATAACCAAAGCAAGCTGCCTCCCTCCCCCCACCGCTCTGAAAAAAGTGTGTAATTTGTCTAACAAACTTTGTTTTAAAGGATACAAATTCTTGTCAGAAGCTGGATGTGAACATTGATGGAATGACTGAGACAGCAGGAGGATCAGAGGCAAGAGAGCAGCTGTGGCCTTGAAATGAAGATTCAGTATTATCTAGTCTTAGATCTGAATCAAAGAGAAGGCATTGGATAACAGAAATGATTGAATGTAATGTCAGGAAGCAGGAGCTGGAATTGTTCCGAGGCCTCCACCGATCAGGGTTTTGTTTTGTTTTGTTCCCAGGCTGTTCCAAGGAGGGTTTCAGAACTGAGGAGTTGTTTTAATTTTTTCCATCTTTCCCTTCTTTGATGGAGCTCAGAACAATGTTTTTACCTCACAGCGAGTTTGTGTGGCATATCGGTTTACCCAAGGCCTCCCAGCTTTACTTGCCATCGTCCTCTCAGCCAAGAGTACTGTATTCAGTTGCCATGTCAATGGACCACCAAGCTGGTTCTAAATGCCAGGTTGCTGAATGGGAAGACATCTGAAGAACTCCATCCTGAATCACACTGCTAATAGTCTGTGTTATTAAACTTTGTTGCCTGAGACAGCTGGCATTAGTCTACTTCCAGTTCTGTCTTAGATTCTTTGCACAACTGAAGCAGCGTGGTTTCAGTGGTTCGGGCAGTGGTGTGGCTGTAGATTGTAAGAGTTCAATTTTCCTTTTCAGAGAGTGGGATGAAGGAAATGTAACCTTGTTCCTGCTTCTTGATCTCTCTGTGGCTTTCGATATCACTGATGATGGTAGCCTCCTGGACCAGCTGATTTTAAAACCTACTCCATGGGCTAATCTTCTGCCACTATTGGGCTTGCGAATGGAGATTTTGTGTGTGGTGGGGCGCTTATTACACTGTGTTGTTACCCACAATGATATGTTTTGTGAAGCACTTCAATGATGAAATGACTAAAATCCACTCCAGCTTTGATTCTGCTTAAGGTGCAATTCAGTCCTTATTTTGCCACCTATGGGCATGGGCAAAGTGCTTGTGTTTTTCCGTCTGTCCTTGTTTGACATTAAGCTTTCATGTAAAATATTTGTTTGTTTATTTTTTGCTTTGTACATTTTTAAAATTTGATATCTCAGCTAGTGTGCCAGCTGCACCCTCTTCTGAGGAAAGAAAATCTGGCCACAGTTAATCATGTCTTGGCAATGAGCTTTCCATGAGGCTGCCTTTAATAAGTATTTGGAAAGTACAAATGATCCAGGACATGGCGACCAGGTTTTTCAATCTGAATTTCCATGGGAATTTCCATACTGAGTGCATTAAACCTGTGCTTAAAGAATTTTACTAGCTTCAAGCTGGTTTTTAAGCACCAATTCTGGTGTTGACTCCAAAGCTCTAAGTATCCCTGATACCAGGATTCAACTCTACTCATATGGTCCTTATGTGCTGAAATCACTCTTGAAGGCTATGCTCCTGCTATCAGAAATAAAGCCAGTTGCAATCAAGGACAGGGACTTTTCCATAATGGCTCCCAGCCATTGGAATATCCTTCCCAGAGAAGTCAGCTACCCCCACTTTTCTTTTAGATGGCAAGTGAAAGCAATTTTGTTTTGATGTCATTATGGAGAAGGGGATTAAAAGCTTTAAGAAGTTGTATGCTGCTTTGTAGTCTTGATAGCGATTGATCATTTTATTATTATTGTTTGGAGGGAGAGGTCTTCCCACAGCAGCACCTTTTTATATACATATGAGGAATTCCCAGGTATCACCCCTCTAAATACGCTGAGAGCATCTGTTGGAACCTTAGTTCAACAAATGCCCTACGCAGCTGTGGGAAAGTCAGTGTCTCAAGGTAATGGGGCTTTGAGTGGTTGATCTTTATTTGAGAGTACCAAATAGAATAGTTGTGTGTGTGTGCGCGCGCGTGCGCGCACACACACACACACACATTGTCAGGATAACTTTCTAAATAGTACTCCAATTTACTTAAATTTCAGGTTAGCCAACATGTTTGGTCATTAACATGACACAAATTACAGCATATTCATTTAGGACATCTGCTTGTCTATGGCCAAATGGCCACACTTTTAGAAACAGCTACCAAATTTTGCTACCAATCTTTGCAACATGTGGGTTTCTGTTTCAATGTATTTGTTGATTTGATACAGCCACAATTTTACTGTGCCATACAACCATAGTTCCTTATTGAATTGGAATGTTTTCTGTTTTCCTCCATTCATAGCATAGTTCTGCTCATCAGTAGCAGTGTGCATACTTCCCATTAATGAACCATCACCAGTTGGCTAAACAATTATTGGAGGAACTTATTTTTCCTCTTACAGAAATTTACTTTGATTTAAAAACCTTTGTTGCAAGGGGGAAGGGTGGACTGATATGAAAATATTCACTCATCTTTTCCTGAATTGGTTGAATGGCTGGTATTTCTGCTGGCCTCTGAAGTATTTTACCAATCAGAATCTGGAACAAAGTTCTAAAGCAGTTTCCAAGTCTCCCTGCTGAATTTGGATACATTGTTGGGCCTTGCTCTGTAGCTCATCCTTAACAACTGACAAAATATTTACTCTGCTCAGTACAGAAAAGGGTAACTTTTTCCAAAATATTATACAAGGTTGGAGTCAGAAAACAGACAATGAAGTTTAGAAGGAGAGAGAGTTTGGATATATGCACCAAGCAGTTTTGTTGAATGGTTTTCCAGAGAGCAGTAAGACCAGGGAATCGGCAAATAATTTTTCCCTGTATTAACAATTCCATACAATATTACAGGGAGATGAGGAAAAATACCATAGTGAAGTGCAAAAGATACTAGTTGATATAAGCAGCTGAGTTTTGATACTCTTTATGTGTGTTCTATGAATGCATAGCTACACAATGCAACTCAAAGAACAGTGGTTAACTCACTACTATGCTTTTAAAATCTTAACAAATACTTTGTATTAACTAACTTTGGCGGTATGAGCACAAGGAAAGAGGTTCTATTCTAACTACACAAATAGCTAGTAGTCCAGCTTCACACTTGTACTGAAAAAGATCAAATTGAATTATGTCATTTAGCTTATTGCAACTGGCATACTCTGGTGGAACTAGCAGTCAGGAATTCCCAGCTCATTGAATCTCACTTCACTTAACTGACTAAATTACGGTAGCCAAGCCACTCTCTCATAGTCTCAGCCCAGCTTCAGCAGTATGGGGATAATAATACTGACCTACCTTGCAGGGTTGGTGTAAGGTGTAACAAGATTATAAATAAATTCCTTCCAGCAGCACCTTAAAGACCAACTAAGTTTTTATTTTGGTATGAGCTTTCGTGTGCATGCACACTTCTTCAGATACACAGATTATGAATGAGGGATGCAAGAAGAGCCCTTCTGGATCAGGCCAAAGTCCAGCTTCTTGCTTTCCACAGTGGCCAACCAGATGACTCCAGGAAGCCCACAAGCAGGTCATAAAGGTAATAGCCTTCTCCTGCTGTTGCTCTTCAGCTGCTGATATGCAGTGGGGGTCCATAGAGCCATTATGACAAATGGCCTCTGGTAGATCTGTGCTCCATGATTTTTTCTAACTCTTCTTAAATGTAATTTAAGCTAGTGGCCATTACTGCATCTTGTGGCAGTGAAGCCCATAAACTAATTGTGTTCAGGGTGAACCAGTGCTTTCTTTTGTCTGTCCTAAATTTACTACCAGACCCTGGACTCTGATATTACATGAGCAATTGAAAAGCTTCTCTCTACCAACGTAAACCATGTATGATCTTATGTTCTGTCATTTTAGCCTTAGTAATTGTGGTTTGTTTCTTAATTTAAAAGCTCCACACACATATAAGTTCTAACTCCCCAGCGATTTTGGTTTTTGCACCTTCTACAAATTGAAAATATCCTATTAAGAGTGGGGGCTTCCAGAACTGTACACGGCATTTCAAATGTGGCTGTATCATAGATTTGTTTAAGGGTATTGCCAACACCTGGCAGTTTTTATTTCCAGTCCCTTTTCCCTAGCATGTAATCTGCCCTTTTCACAGTGTTGCTCATTGAGTTGAAGTTGTCATTAAGCTAGTCACCATGAACCCCAGATCAGACCCCTGGTTAGCCACTTCTACTTCAAATCACATAAAGTTATGCATGTAGTGATAATTTATTTATTTTTGGTCAGTGTGTGCATTACTTTAACACATACTTACATTGAACCTCATTTACTATTTTGATATCCAGTCACCCAGTCTTCAGAATCCTTTTGGAGTTCTTCACCACAATGCAGAATCTGATATCATCTACAACCTTGGTTACTTCACTTGTCACCTCTAACTCCAGATTATTTATGAAGAAGTTAAATGTCGCTGGTCCCAATACAGTACTTTAGGGGCGCCCTCTTCTTACTTCTCTCCATTGCACAAACTATCCATTTCCTCCTAGACTCTGCTTCTAGTTGTTTTACTAAACCCATAAGAGAATGCATCCTCTTACCCAATATCTTTGATGAGACATTTTCCTAAAAGATTTCTGGAAGTCAGCTGTACAAACTCCTTTTACTAGATCATTATGCAGTAGTTGAACACCTGGGCACACTCTTCAAATGCAAAGTACTGTTTTAGGTAAAAACAAAAAATACCCTTAACACATTCTTCTTCAAACTCACGTGCATTTAGTAGTTACTCTTTTAAACATAACTTCCTTGTCTTTTGTTGTTGTTGTTCTAGTGCCCCCACAAAGGAGAATCTCTATAGAAATAATAAGACTGTATTTCATTATATTATTCAAAAATATTCACTATTTGTTAGCTATATATAGTTTTCATAGACATACCTCCCCCCCCAAAAAAAAACAGCCCCATAAAAGTTCTGAAATAACAAGCCATATGAATCACAGCCAAATGTTGCTAGTTTTTGGGTGTTGTGTGCGGAGTGCGGTTTGTTTGTTTTTTAGTGAATGATTTTTTGGCAAAAGATACTCATAGTTTTCATTGTATTTCTATGCATTGATGTCACGTAATACTGTCTTTCTCCTTGCTTCATTAAAAAATAATCGTCTTCCTTGTTGCGCTAAGAGACTAAATAAATGTCTGGTGAGGTTTGTGTAGAGATTGAGGATGCTTCTTAAAAATAAAATGCTAATGCGAGTGATGTAATTTGTGGCTTTGAATGACTGCACACTGTCTGTAAAGCAGTGCAGCGTGCCTTCAGCATCTTGCCTCAGCCGATAAAAAGAAGAAGCTGCTTGCTAAGGATCCATATCAAATCTATTGATAATGGCAGGCCTAAACAATAAAACAGTGTTCATATGGATGATGCAGGCAGTGGCTGAAACCGGAAGATTAAGAGATATGAAAAGCAGATAACTTTCTGCCATATTTCTCGCACCAACGTCTGCCTCTTCCTCCCATTCTGAAGTGACAGAAAGGGAATATGAACAAATGGATTCTTCACCAACACAATTCAGGTTATTATCATTTTTACTTTTTTATTGCACTTACTAGTGGTTGTTGTTTTATAAAAAAAAGTAGCTCAAAATGACTTACAAAATAATACAGAGAATAAAAGCAGCATAAAGCTAAAACGGAATACAAACCTTAAAGGCAGGTCTAACATATCTAACCCACTGAAAAGGCCAGATATACCTAAAACACTCCAAATTAAGGGCCGAAAGCTGGCTAAAAAGAAAGGCTTTTGCCTGGTGCCTAAAGATGGGTAGTAATTGTGCCACGCATACCTCCCTAGGGAGAGCAACCATAAGCAGCAAGCCCATTCTGAAAAGGCCTCTTCTCAAGTCACAACCCTCTTCCTCTCCTGGATGGAGCACATGGAGAAAAGCTAACCACAGGATTGGTTCATGTGCGGAGAGGTGGTCCTTGAGGTATTGGGGTTCCGAGCCACACAAGGCTTTATACGTCAGAAGCAGCATTGAATTGAGCCCAGAAACTAATTGGTAGCCACTGCAGTCATGACAGAATTGGTTTTATATATTTGGGCCATCTTGCCCTAGTCAGTAATCTGGCTGCTGAATTCTGCGACAAGCCTTGTGCGTTGTAAACTACTGATGTTTTAATATTCAGTAAAGCAGAATGTTTTTATTTGTGGGATTAAACAACTGAGGAATATTTTCCCCACCAAGTACATTTGTTTTATTTATTTTTGAATAAAATGAGATGTTTTCTCCCATAGCATAAACATTCTTTCCTTGAATTAACATTTCTTGCGGAATACAGTCTTCAGTTACTTAGGCAGAATCTGCTGGATAGTTCTTACATCATGAAGCATTCTGAGTCGTTCAAAAGGATGTATGGTCCTGCTCCTGTATTTTTTATTTTTAAGTAAATTATTTTTTGCTAATCATAATAGCATATACAAAATACTCCAAAACAGCATGATGGCATCGATAAATTCAACCTAACTCAACAGCTTGCCTTTTAGAGATAAGGAGGGAAGCGGGGGGAACCCCAAATAAAAATAAAATGATGAGATTAAAAGAAAGCAGGGGAACAAATGAGTAAAAGTACTAACATACTAAGTTGGTTCAAGTTCAAATTTCAAATCATCATAAAATAAATGTCTGTCTGCACCAATTTCCCATATTGCTCATGGTATTTTATAAATACATAAAGGCCATATAATTCGGTAATAATAAATGCTTGTATTTGGGTTCATTAATGTGGGACACTTGTTAAAGAACTAACCAACTAGCCTGAAGTCTGTTAGCTTTGAAAACTGATAAAATTATTTGCTTTTAATCCCATGTATAGTGCAGTTTGCACCGCCACCCTGCTTTTTTAGATATCTTCACCCAATTTGTTATTTCACCTATCCCTGGTTCTTTCCACTTGCTGAGAACCTTCCTGGATTCTCTACTCTTGGACCATATGTTAGCTATCTATGCCAGCCATAACTGAACAAATGCTGGTGGTGAGGCTCTGGCAACTTGTTGCTGATTTGTATGAACCAAACTGTGGTTTCAAAATGTCTATTGTCATTTGATGAGCTGCCAAGTTGCGCATCCCTGACATTTTTTCTAGTATGGCCACCAGCCAGTTTGGGTTGTATCATGCACATGCTGATATGTTTTGCAACCTTTACGTTAGTGCTTGTTGCCTCTTCCCTATCAGTGTTCACGCAAAACTAAGATTCGTGATGAACAGGAATATGAGGATATCTGTAATGTGGGACATTGTTCCACATGCTCTGTCTATTAAAAATCACTTAATAAGTTATTACAATAATACAGCAATTTTGAACTTAACATATCAAATAAAGTAACCAACAAGCAATTCTTTCCTGCCATGTGCAGTCTCTGTACATGTCCCCTGAGACCTCCTAAGTACAGTACTTGTATGTAGATGAATCATTTTTTTTCATTCTGTGAAATGTTGGAGGGTATCTTTTTGCTTATGTTTTCTAGCATAAATATCAATGAATAGTAATTTTAAAAGGGAGTGGTCCTAATTTTTTCCAATAGCTATATGCATTTATTTTTGTTGCTGTTTAGTCGTGTCCGACTCTTCGTGACCCCATGGACCAGAGCACGCCAGGCACTCCTGTCTTTCACTGCCTCCCGCAGTTTGGTCAAACTCATGTTTGTAGCTTCAAGAACACTGTCCAGCCATCTCATCCTCTGTCGTCCCCTTCTCCTTGTGCCCTCCATCTTTCCCAACATGAGGGTCTTTTCCAGGGAGTCTTCTCTTCTCATGAGGTAGCCAAAGTATTGTAGCCTCAGCTTCACGATCTGTCCTTCCAGTGAGCACTCGGGGCTGATTTCCTTCAGAATGGATAGGTTTGATCTTCTTGCAGTCCATGGGATTCTCAAGAGTCTCCTCCAGCACCAAAATTCAAAAGCATCAATTCTTCGGCGATCAGCCTTCTTTATGGTCCAACTCTCACTTCCATACATCACTACTGGGAACACCATAGCTTTAACTATACGGACCTTTGTTGGCAAGGTGATGTCTCTGCTTTTTAAGATGTCTAGGTTTGTCATTGCTTTTCTCCCAAGAAGCAGGCGTCTTTTAATTTCATGACTTCTGTCACCATCTGCAGGGATCAAGGAGCCCAGGAAAGTAAAATCTCTCACTGCCTCCACTTCTTCCCCTTCTATTTGGCAGGAGGACCAGTGGGACCAGTGGCCATGATCTTAGTTTTGTTGAGCTTCAGACCATATAGCTATATGCTTTTATTACTAGCATCTTTTTTCCAACCTTCATAAAAATATTCTTCATTAACAGAAATGTAGCCATTCCATTGTGCTAATTGGAATAAAATTCCCCCCTGTATACTGCCTAACCTATGCCTGGTATAGCAAGGTCCACTGTCAGCATAAAAGCTTGTCTTAGACTGGTTCCAGAAGTCTTAGTCTCCTGAAACTAATTCACCTTCATCCTTCTGTCACCCACTCAGAAAAGAAGAGTGGAATGCAGGTTTTGGAACAACTTGAAACTTTTTGCGGTGGTTCTGTTCTGGTGCCTTGCAGCGTGAGTGCTGTTATAAATAATGAATTGTGAATCTTCAGCTTAATCCCACCGAGAAGACCACAGGGCCGCCAAATGTTCCACTTACTGTACAAGCAGAGCAAAGCAGTTCTATATTTGGATATTTATAAATATAGACCCAAATTAAAATCAAATCATTTCCACCTTTCCTGCTGTCGTCAACAGTATAACCTGTGGACTAGTTGTTGTGTTTTGTTTTCAAGGAAAAGTTGCTCCAAGGATCACTGGATGTTCTCATTACTATCTTCCTCTCTTCTAGAGGACCATCTCCAGAAAGCAGCAATCATGGGAGAAGGCAGAGATTGTTCAGCTAATGTGGGGACAGTTGATTGTGTATTAATCATGTAGCACATTTTATATCATCTGGTGCACTTAAGGCAGGCCTGTAATACAGACCAACATCATTATTCCCATAGTGCTGATGAGGGCCTAAGGCAATTGTAGCTTGCCTAAGTCCTCCTGATGTATTTTTGACTGAAGTCATATTTTTTATTGGGGATCACAGTCCACCTTTTTAGCCAATATGCCCATTGAAGATGAAAAAACACTTTACAGCATTTTACATAGATGAATTGCTTTGTGTCTGACTTAGGGACATTTGCAACAAGAACAGTCCATGAAAATACAACCATATCTAAATAATGTGTGTCTGCATATGTGTGTAGTTTGGTCTGTATCTCCAAATGCCAGTGTTCTACTCTCTTTCAATTATACTATTTTATAATAACTCATTGTTAGGTGGCTTAAGGCTTTCCACAAAGAGTTTGTGACTGGGATGGAGCAATGATTGGAAACCAGCTGTAACGGTCCATGCACACAAGTGGCTTAAATTGATCTGCAAGGTGAATATGAATAATAATAATAATAATAATAATAATAATAATAATAATAATAATTTATTATTTATACCCCGCCCATCTGGCCGGGTTCCCCCAGCCACTCTGGGCGGCTTCCAAAAAAAACAGAAATTCTAAAATACAGAAATCCATCAAACATTAAAAGCTTCCCTAAACAGGGCTGCCTTGAGATGCCTTCTAAAGGTCTGGTAATTGTTCTCTTTGACCTCTAGTGGGAGGGCATTCCACAGGGTGGGTGCCACTACCGAGAAGGCCCTCTGCCTGGTTCCCTGTAACTTGGCTTCTCGTAATGAGGGAACCGCCAGAAGGCCCTCGGAGCTGGACCTCAGTGTCCGGGCAGAACGATGGGGGTGGAGACGCTCCTTCAGGTATACCGGACTAGAATAATGCAATTGACTAGAATTTCCCAATTGTTTGGCACCCCAAGCAGAAGCCTCCTCTAGTAGGTCTATCCCAGATTTTCCCTATTTGGCCATTCTTTTTTTGAAAGCCAAAGCATTCAGTTTTCGTACTTAAACAAGCCCTTCAGACAGCAAGCAGATTATAATAGTTAGAAAATCAAGATTGGCTGCTGCTTCTCCCTCTTTCGAATGAGAAATGCTACCCCTGAAATATGCTATACTTTCTGCATTTTATATGCTACTTTTCTCATTCTTACTCTTAAATGCCAGTTCTTGACTTTTGCCTTCATAAAGGTGTTTGTTCTCTGCTGAGGGCTTCCATCATTCTTGCCCTTGTTATGTGCATATATGAGAGAGGCCAGCATAAAAGGCTGTCACTGTGTTGTGTTACTAACTTGCCAGTGATTTATGCACTTCTCTACCATCTTGCCCTTCCCGAGTCTGTTGCACGGTCTGTAGGACATATCTCAAGCCAAGCCAAATTGGCAGCCATAAATTTCCATCTCTGCTGTGCCCAGCAGCAGTAGGCATCCGTTCGCTGTGGCATCCTTGGGCCATCTGCTTCAGGTTGTATCCCTTCCACATACTGCTTTTTAAGGCACTATGAATGCAGAGGGTGGGGGAAGTAGATGAGACTGATTAGTGCCAAATAATGCAATTCATTTTGCATGAGCACCTCAACTTTTGGCATGACATTTTTGGTAACAATATCAGAAAAGTTTATATGCTGCTTTCTATTACAATTATTTTACATTCTACAATTGCCCAGCATTTATCTGATTACAAGTGTTGGGTTAATAGACATAAACAGACATTACTTCACTGATCTATTATTGGCTAAGGAAGGGGAAAGTGTCCAGATCATATGTATAAGCTGTTGATTATCTCAAGGGTCAAAAACAGTTCTCAAAATGGAGTTTGTTGTGGCAGCTGATGCTTTGTCAAAATAGTTCTCTTAATTTGGAGCTGGAATGGAAGAGTGAAAGAGAAATACGGCTTTTAATTTATTTCTCTGTGCAATTGTCAAGCTTTTGTGGATATTGTTATTGTTAGTATTTTATTTTATTGTTATTATTTTATTTATACCCCACCCATCTGGCTGGGTTTTCCCAGTCACTCTGGGTGGCTTACAGCATATCCAAAAACATAAAACATCAAGCGTTAAAAACCTCCCGATACAAGGCTGCCTTCAGATGTCTTCTAAAAGTTTTGTAATTCTTTATCTCCTTGACATCTGAAGGGAGGGCGTTCCACAGAGAGGGCGCCACTACCTAGAAGGCCCTGTTTGCAGATAGGAAGCATCTACTCTGAACTGAGCCAGGCTCAGAGCAAGGGCTTTTGCAAATCTGAGAGGTCAGTGTGGTGTAGTAGTTAGAGCAGGATGGTACCTTCCAGCACATGGGCTCAGTAAGGTCCATCGGAGTCCCTAATGTGTCCCACAAAGGCATTTCCTGCAGTCATGCCCTTCTATGCCTGGCATCGTATGCTGTCAGGTGTGGGGCAGTTAAAGCTCCAGCTGTAAAAGTAAAATCAGGAGCCTTCAGGTGTACTTCCAGTGATGTTTGGCAAGCTGAGCTCGTAGCCATTACCTTTTAAGTTTGGCACCAAACACAAGACCAACTGGAGTAGTAGGAGTAATACAGAACTTAGGAAGCTCTTCAACCCTGTTTTTAGAGTCTGACTTACAATCTGAAAAGGTGTACTAAACTATCTAGCAGTCTTTGGCTATGAGCAAGGCAATAATACCTAGCTTAATAGAACATGTTGACATGTCTAGAATCCGAGGAGAACACAATAAAGCATAAACAGTGAATAGAAGACATGTCTGGAATAAGAAAGGCTATGCAGTTAGTAGGTTTCTACAGTTCCACTATTGCATGGCATCTCATTTGTTCACCAGTTAGAGTGCTCTCTTGTTTGTTTTGTGATGTCAGTACCCGCTATTAGAATAATGACTGTGGTGAAAAACTTCCCTCTACCCCTGGATTCCCTCTGCCAGTGATGGCAGATGGAGCTCTGACAGCATAGGGCATTCTCCCCCCCCCCCATAGTTGGTCATGGGGAAGCTCTGCTGGGTTCTAGCCAAGATTTGTTCAACATACCACTGTTTTGCAACCACTTTACTTGGGCATTCGCCCATGAAAACCCCTATGAATCATTGTCACATTCTTTTCTACCTTGATTTGCTTGTGCCTCTGAAGAGGTCCTTTGCCATATTTCCTATTTTCAGTTCTTCAAAAGATCATGGGCAAGTAGAGGCTGTCTTGCCAAAATGTTTCTCTAGTCCCAGGAGCCTATTTGGGGATCTCGTCCGGGAAAGCATGCGAGGGCGTTGCAGCCCTAGTGGCAGGGAGCCATTCCCGGGCCTTTAAGAGGAGCAACTGCTTGGCCCAACAGACTGGTCATCGTAAGGGCATAAAAGATGAGGTCATGTGGGAAAGTGGTGTAGCTGAGCTGAAAGGAATGTACCATCAAGAAGAAGCCAAGCCAAGATTATTGCTGTGTACAGTCATCTGCACCTGTGACTGTGGAGGTGGGGGGTTGTGACGCCGCTGAACAGACTCAGCAGTTCAAACACAAAAGATTACAGGAATCCTCTTTTGCTTTCTTTCCCTTCTTCCCCATCTCTAACAGCAGCCAGTCATCCTAGCCCGTGTGTAGTTAATCTTTGAGAAACCTGAAAAACGTCTTGTACAAGGAAGTAATTTGCGGTTTGCTGTGGATGACCAACTGCTGATAAATACAGGTTCCAAGGGGGTGGGGAGGAAAACAGGAGTTTTCTTTCTCCTATTGCTGATTTCCACAGGCTGTTAATTCCTTTCCTGTATGTTCTCTTAAGAACATAGGAGGTGCCTTATACTGAGAGGGACAATCCATACATCTACTCAGTGCAGCCAGAGTGGTGCCCTCCAAATATTTTGGACTACAACTCCCACCATCCCTAGCCATTGACCAACCTGGCTGGGGCTGATGAACATTGAAATCCAAAACAAAGCACCATGATGGCTATACCTGGTCTACAGTGATTGGCAGCCACTCTCCAGGACTTCAGGCAGAGGATATTCCTAGCAAGACCATGCTCTGCCACTGAGCTGCAGTCCTTTTGTCACATTCTGTTCCATTGAATGAAAGCCACGGCCCGCCACATGCATGAACACAAATGTGCTATCCTCGCTCCACCTCACGGTGATTTTTGGTTGCTCTGCTTTATGCGGTGAGACCACATTACCATAAAATCAACTTCAAGTAGCTGTTTCTGGCCTGAGCTCTAGGAAGTTCTAGGAAGAGGAAACCCAATGTTTATGGTTCTAAATTGTCGCTAATCATTATGTCAGTTGTGTTGGAAGGCCCAGGCACTGTCTCAAATCATAAACCAGAGGCACCAGCTCCTTATTTTGTATGCTCTGTGGTTCAGAGAAGAAAACTCCAGGCCCCAGGGGGAGGGGGGGGAGGAGAGAGATTTTTTAATACTGAGGACTACATGGACTGCAGTCCAGCCATGCAAAAGTCAGAGATTTCCACACTCAGACACCACACTACACAAGCAAGCAGCTTTAAATTGCTTAGACATTGCCTCAAGTCCTTTTGCAAGGAAGGTGTGGAGTAGAGCTGATGAGGGAGGCAGCCTTGGGGCAAATAGAGATTCATGGAGGGCCACGTTTGGGTCCCTGACTTGAGGTTCCTGTTGTAAGTACTTCCTGAAAATAGGTGCAGTGGATTTGCTGAGTCTGTAAGTCAAGATTTCCCCTCTCCTTCCTCTGATAGTGAACTTAAAGCACTAACAATAAAATAATAGGGAATGGACCGTCAGCAGATATCCGTCTAATTTTATCTGGGGGCTGAGAAGAAGAAGAAAAGGTGGGGGCAGATAGCAAGGGAGAGCCAAAGTATCCCATCTTCTTTGGGCTCTGGTCCTGCCCAGTGCTGGTTCCAGTGCCATCCAGTGCTGGCATGTAGTGCAGACAGATTACTCCCAAAGAAATGTAGCCGTTAACAGGAAAATAGTTCACCACCCCTGTTCTAATGATATAGACTCTATAGTATAAAGAACTATTATAGCCTAATATGATCTAGGGAACAGAAAGTCAGGTTTAGGTCTGGGAAACCCAGCTTGTCTGTAGTGTTCATTAGGCGGCCTTGGACAAGTCATTCTCTTGGTAACGTGCCCAAATGAAATTGGTGGTGCTTGCATATTTGGGACTAGGAGTTATATTGAGAGGCAAATGAAAGTTTAACTGTGTGTATCTTTTTTTTTCATTTTCTACAAAATGAGACATGATTAGGAGAGCTTAGAACTAGGGCTCCCTAAGTGACAGGGAGCAAGTGCAGGAACTTGTGACAAGGTTAATATAGTCAGGCAATAAAATTATTTTAGTAGCAGTATTCTGAATTTATCAAAGAGGAGGAATATGTCAGCACGAAAGGTCAACAGGGCAGAAGCAAAGGCCTGGCAAAGTTGTAGGTACAGAGGGGGGCGCTCCAGTTGGAGAACAGCCTTTACCAAAGGTGTCATGGATTTTGAAGGCACGTAAACTCAGGACAAAAGGAAGAAATGAGCTAAGAGGAAGGCATGTTTGGCAAATCCTCGTTGTGATCAGCTCCTAGCCTATGTCCCCACTGTGGAAGGACGTGTGGATCCAGAATTGGTCTCCACAGTCACTTACAGACACACTATTAACACCATGAAATCACAATTGGAAGTATTTAATAACTTTCTGAATGACAACTTACAAATTTAGCAGGATTATCCGAAGAGTCGGACACAACTAAACAACTAAACAACAACATCATCCTTTTGCATTCTGGCAACTTGGGGACTTGTTTGAGTGGTGAGGTAAAAAATGGTAAGAATAAATGTTTTAGTTGCCTTTAAAGTCAACTTTTATAGATTGATATCCCTGTCTATGTGTGAAAGTTTCTGTATATGTAGCGGAGACTGTGTATATGTTAGCACACATGAGGAAGAATTCTAATTAGAAGAAAAGATACAGGAGTTTAGTATGGATGAGGTGTATTTATGCAGTCCTACAAAGCCAAGCCAATTGTAGGATTTATAACGTCACCACATTTTCTTCCTGTGCAGAAGTGGCATCCATATTACTAATAAAGAGTGGCATATTTTCAAGAGAAAGAAGAGCATCCATTCTCTTGGTTTTGTGAGCCTTGCAGCAGTTTGAACTGTGTTTGAGACCAGATTAAATACCACGTGAATGGAGACAACTGGATAGTATTGCTATTACAGAGTAGTACACACCAGATGTCAATTCTTATAATGAATGTAGAACAATGTTATCATGTTAGAGCAATGTAAATAAGGTAGAAACGTATGGGAAGTGTTGGTCAAAAGACCATTTTGAGACTCAGTTGTGTGGTTGCTGCAATACCATTTTGCTCTCAAGCCCTATTAAGTGATAAGGGAGGAAATGGAGCTCGTGTACCACCTCAGCCAAGAGATCTGTTTTGTACTGTGTTCTGCTTGATCAAATTCAGTAATAATGTCTTCCAATCCTAAAACATTTCCTCTGCTTGGTGACTCCAGCTGTCCTTAGGCAGACACCTTGGGGACTGGAGAGAATAGCTAATTCCGGAGGTGGTGATGTCCCTGGAGTTTTCCTCTTTTGATGTCCTCAGGTGTTCCCAAGGACTTCTGGGGCTCTTTGAGCTCATTCTCAGGTTGCCTTCCTGCCCTGTTGGGTGCCACCTACCTCTTCAAAGAGCTACTGCTGTTTAGTTACTGTATATATGATTATCAAAACCCTTTAAAATAGTGGTTGCATTGCTGCACTGTCCATATTCAGCATTGAAGACGAGGGGAGTCACCGTTGAAAGCGCAGAAGCTCCATCAAAGGTTCAGAATCCAATAGTCAGATGGAAACCTTTTGAGTTTGTTTTTTAATTGATTGCTGCCCTGTGAAGCTGTGTTTGTTCCCTGGATGGAACTGAAAGGTTGTGGCCTCAGTAATATCATTTTTTTAAAAAAATGGAAAACAGGTGTCTGTTATGGGAATATAGGCAAAGCTACTGAATCTCTTTAGGAGTAACAGATAAGTTTCATTGTTAGTGGTCTGAAAAAGTGACATAGTAACTCACTTTTACTAACCAGTCCAGAAGGAGGGCTGTGTTTCATGCTCAATTCCTCTTTCTTTTTTAAACATTTCTGTCCCACTTTTGACCACCAGGCAGCTCACGTAATAAATAATAATTAAAATACTACTGGAAAGCGTTCTAAAACAAAAAAAATCAATGTTAGCAATAAATCCACAGTGAAATTAAAACTTAAATCAGAGACTCCTGCCAAAAAACATGTAATGGACAAAAATTAACTAGGCATTGAGAGGTCAGCAACGACTTACCAGGGCTGCCCTATATGCGAGGTTGATTTCCACACAGAGAGGCACATGTCCACGTAGATGATTAACTATAACAAACTTCTAGTAATACAAAATATAATAAAACAGCTGGATTTTATTAATATGTTACTAGAGGCATGTTGCCTCCATCAATGATACATGCAGATTTGCACCTCTTTGTATAATAGCCCCGGAATCTGAACCCCACACATAAAAACCTCCTAAAAATTATAATAGTAATACTTCTGGAGATTTGCAGATTGAATATTTGGATCTACTCACAAATCCAAGGGCTATTCTAACACACTGTGGTAGTTAGGAATTTGAGCCATCTTTGGACTACATTCTTCCCTTAAATGGACTGTGCCAAGGTGATCGTCATTGTTGATGGTGTCTTAGGAAGGCATTTGACTTAAGCCTTTGCAAATGTCTCCCAAGCGTCTCATATTATGAGGAATGTTAAACCTTTGGCAAAGTCCTCAGCTTTCTAAATTCTGAAGGGTCTGAAAGATAGAAACGAACGAAAGCATTCTCAGCGGGCCTTAAAGCTAGTGGAAACCCAGTAAAGCACAGATTAATGTATACCAAGAACACCAGTGAGCAGGGCCAACCCGTGGAGGAGATTAGATCAGATGGCCCAGGGAATGAAATCACACGATTGTGGTTCGGCTGCTGAATCTAAAGGGGTCTGGGCTGAGAAGTAATGGGATAAACAACCATCTGGTAATCATATATAAGTTTTAAGGGGGTTTGCCAGACCTAACACAGGCCAGTTTAGGTTCAGCAATATGGCTTCAGTCTATGCCCTGGGACTGCTGCACTCAGGAGTCACTGAGAAATGGAACTCATAGTAGGACTCTAACCCTATGCAGGGTCACATGGGGAAGGAGTCCATATATTTTAGTGTAGCTTACTTAGCCAAGTAAGCTCCCTTCTGAGTCCTGTGTTATATGCACGGAACACAGGAAATGGGGCCGGGGGTGTCTTTACCCTTGAGCTGGGCTCTGGTAGAAGTAGCAATGATTGTCCCTCCATTCATTTTATGGAGAATGTAAGGTGGGGCAGGGGGAGACAGACACTTGCTTCTTTCCTGCCAACTGAGCTTTTGCATCTACCAGAGGTTGTTTCAATTCGCAAGCTCCCTATGTGGCATCACCCACCATCGCTACTTAGAAAGAAAAAAGGGCAGATTATTGCAGATTGTGTAAAGAGAATGGATTATTACCACGATTCTAATCCATCCTTGGCCTTTTAAAAAAAACCTGTGCAAGCAGACTCATGTAATGCAACGTTACCTATCAAAAAGACCCGAAAGACCTATAAAGACAAAACCAGAAGTAGCATTTTTTTCTCCTATCACAGGCCTTTTTTTAATGACTATAATAAATAGGAAGAACTATCTCATTTTCTGAAGAGGTCATTTCCTGTTTTACAACACGACGCTATTTCTAATTGTCCCTAAGGATGGGAGAGAGAGAGAGAGAGCTGCCCATAGATATCAGTGGAGAAATTAAACAAATTAATGCAGTTGAGAATGGGCACAAGTTTATCTTTCCCCTTGCCCAAAAACTCGGAGGGGGAGACAGCCCAAAACAGCCCAGTGAGGGCTGAGCACAGGTCAAAGGGCAGGGAGTTCTGATAGATTGTGAGAGGAGGAGAAGGTGGCTGGACTGCAGTGAAAAGATTCCTGAAGAGAAGCACTCCACACTGAAGTATTTTGTTTTAGGGCCCCAGTTGGTGGGTGGGTATGGGAGGTTTGTGTTGTTGCTTTTAAAAGCCATGTGCAGCCTTCCATATAGACTTAAGTAAGATTGCATTAAAAGACAGTAAAACTAGCTAACATAAGACAATAATAAACTTTTGTCAGCATTCAAAGGTTAGCTGCATTTAAAAGTAAACCCTGTCTAATTTATTATCCAAGGATTACAGAGTTGGTTATTTTAAAACCAAATGTTCTCGTTCACTTTTTAGTGTGTGGAATGTGGGTGGGTGGGGTCTGCCACATTCTTAGGAGGTGAGTCGACCTATGCGTGGTCAGAAATAGCCCCTACTGAATTAAATGGGATGAATGGGCATATGATGGCAGCCTAAGAGTTCAAGTGTAGGCATGTTTAGAGAGAAGTAAGTCCAATTGAGGCTGCAGTCCTGAACCCAGTTCCCAGTTACCTAAGAGTAAGTGCCAAACAACTCAATAGGACTTATGCTTTGAGTAGACATGTATAGGACAGTGTTGTAATTGTAAGCTACCAGTTCCACACCCAGGGTTAATTAAAACGTACGTGTGTGTGTGTGTGTGTGTGTGTGTGACATACATCATACATTACAAAATATGCTTACAAATCTGTGTAGTGTTTTATACACTACCCAGGAAAAAAGAGAATGTAGAAAAAGGAATTGCTGGCACTGCCATTGATCTGCAAAGCTGTGTTGCCATTGGCTGCAATAAACAGCCCAGAGGTTGCAGACTAGAAGTGTTGAGGGCTGGATTCCATTCTTGATTTACCATAGATATCCAGTGTTGCAATGATCTTGAATAAGTCAAAGGTATTTATAAATAACTGTGGGATTGTGGCTGGGCTGTCATATTGTCAAAACATGTTTCTGGAGCAAAGTGTAGCAAGCATTCCATTGAAGTGAATGGTTGTCATGCCAGCTGTGGCCTTGCAAGATGGTGCTGGCTGTCCATCTGTTGTTGTTTGGAATCTACATCTGACAAATGAAGGGATAGTTTTGTTTCCTTACTTCATAGAGAGAGAGAAAATGGAGCAACAAGCACCAGACAGCAGGTCGAAGATATTTGTGCATGATGTGCAGAGATATCGGCCTCACAGAAATACTAGGTGCTTGTATTTTCAGTGTGTGCTCAGCTGTCACTGTGCAGTAGGTGCAGAAGTATTCACAAACAGTCTGACAATATGGAAGCACAGATGAATGACGTAGAGGGGAAATATGTGCCCAGAAAATGTGTTTATCATGTTCTGCTTGACACACAACAAATTATATAATGTCTCAAGAGTATTGTTAATTCTAGGCATTTAATTCCTTCATCTAACATATTACTAAACGCTAAAATCTTCATCAAGTATGTGTGTGGAGATAGATAGATAGATAGATAGATAGATAGATAGATAGATAGATAGAGATGTATAATTTTACTTGATGCCATTTGTAATGTCACCCTCTCTAAACCTGTCCTTGTACATATCTGTTTTCAATTTATGTTCAAAGTATACAGAAAGTCTCCTGTACTAATCTTGTCCAACTTTGAAGCCACATAGCTCATGCATGAGGCTGTCAGACATGAGTAGTTGCAGATGTCAGAGCACCCGTGGCAGGAGGCCAAGAAGATGGATTAAGGCTTAGTCAGTAAAAAAAATACATGCCAGCACATTTGAGACACACGCATTGCAGCACCTCATAAGGAAAATGTGTCGTGACAAGAAATCGATAACCTCTTGGAGGCAATTGGTTTATGAAATATTTTTGATTAATTATGCTGAAGCATGTTTGGCAATGTAGCTTGATCCAGCATTAGCTTAATGCTTTTTACATGAAGCAGTGTTGTAACTGGTCTTGTAAGTCAAACAAGATGGTTTAAGTCAGCCTTTAAAGTTTCACGGCATAGATTTTAAAATGTCCCTACAGCAGGCTTAATTGCATATATTGGTGGTTGTAGGTTTTCACTGATCAATCGAAACAACATTCATTTTAGCAGAAACGAGCAAAATAAAATTAGAACAACCTTGTTTCTATCTGGAGTGAAGATGCTGTAATGTATCACGCAGGATCTGTAATAGATCAGGCAGGATTAACAATATGTTAATTCATAAGACTTTATCCTTTTAAATGGAGGGGATGCTATTTAAATAACATTTTAGACATCATTCAAAATAAATTTAGAATCAGGATTGCTGATTTTACTGATAATGTGCGACATTCACCTATTTGTGAGGGTTTCTTGTGATTTAAGAAACAACATCTTGGAGCTATGTAGCAATTTAGAAAAACTGCTGCTGAAAAATACATACGGTACACACACACACACACACACACACACACACACACACACAATCATATACTACTAGTGGAATTCAGCCCGTTTAAAAACGGGCGCTAGAACGCTGCTGTCGTGCAGCGCCGGCATGGAACGGAGCTTCGGAGGTCTCCGAAGCCCCGTCTCATGCAGGAGGTGCGTGGCGAGGCGGCGGGGGGGGGAGAGAAGCACTTCTCCCGCCCCCCCGCTGCGCACCTCCCGCATGAGACGGGGCTTCGGAGACCTTCTCCGAAACTCCGTCCCATGTCGGCGCTGCGTGGTGAGGCAGCGGGGGGGAGGAGCGCTTCTCCCCCCCCCCGCCGCCTCGGCACGCAGCGCCGGCATGGGACGGAGTTTCGGAGAAGGTCTCCGAAGCCCCGTCCCATGTCGACGCTGCGTGGTGAGGCGGCGGGGGGGAGGAGCGCTTCTCCCCCCCCCGCCTCGCCGTGCACGCCAAGTCAGTCCCCGAGCCGAAGTGCGGCGCGGCGGGTGCTTTTCGCCGTTTGCCTCCCCCTTCGCTCTGGGAAGTCAAACAGCGAAAAGCCCCCGCCGCGCCACACTTCGGCTTGGGGACTGGCTTGGCGGCGGCGGGAAAAAGAGGAGGAATTCCTCCTCTTCTTCCCGCCGCCGCCAAGCCAAAGCCGGCTTCCCTCGGCGCCCGCTGCCGCTTCGGCTTCCTCGGGGAAGGCAAGCAGGCGGGCTGTCTGCCTGCTTGTGTTCGCCGAGGAAGCGCCGTCCCATGCCGGAGGTGCGTGGCAAGGCTGCCGGGGGGAGCGCTTCTTTCCCCCGCCGCCTCGCCGCGCACCTCCAGCATGAGACTGGGCTTCGGAGCGGCGGTTGGCGGAGCGGCGGTTGGCCGTTGTCCCTTCGTCCAATCCCCGTGTCTCTGGGGTACATGCGCAGTACCCCAGGGACACACGGGACAAATGGACGCAGGGACAACATGGACATTATTATATAGGATGGCTCTGATCCAGAAAGCTTTGTCTCCTTGCAGAAAAGGTGAAGTTCCTAAAATTCAAGATAAAGATACTTCCGTGCCATGGCTTCCCTAGCAACAGCACTTAGTGACACCAGTTTTCTTCCTTCTAATAAGCAATACCCATAGCAACTGCATTGGGAAAGTGCCAATGATTAAACTGGAGCAAAACACAAAGTAGTACGTGAAATGCAGCAACAGCTTTTTCTCTCCTCCCCCTTCTCCATCTTGCCAGAATAGCTAGCGTTATCTCTGCAACAGTGGTCTTTAGTCCTTTTCTTCGCAACTATCATCTCCTGGGACATTAGGAAGCTGCCATAACTGAAGAACTAATAGGAGAAGCTGGAGCCACAAACTGATACCCTTTCATAACCTTAAGCATAACTTATCTCTCAGCACATCTGCTGCAATTGACAGCTGTTCTTAGGATGCCATTTTTATTTAGACAAGCCAACCCAGATGCTCAGAAAGTTGGAGTAATTTCAATCTGTTTTAGTATTTTAACCTTTGTATGTTTTAAACTATGGCTGTGAATTTTTATTGATTTTATTGTTTTATACTGTATTTTTGTAAACCGCTTTGAGATTTTTTTTACAATCAAGCAGCATATAAATTTTATGAAATAAATAAATAAAACAAATAATATTGTCACAGATCATGAAGAGCTATTTCCATCTTGACAGAAGCAATCTGATTTATGTCAGCAACTTGGTTTTGTAAACTAATTCTGATATATGAAAGGCTCTCAAAATAGCAAGATAAGGTCAAGTTTTTCTTTTAAAACTTCAGCTGCAAAAAAATCTGCTCTGTCCTCTACACTTAATTTTTGATCTCATTCCACTGGCATTTTGTTTGGATATATAATGTAAGTCAAAAGCACAAATCCATAAAAATTGGACACAGATTTAAGTGTGTTGATACAATTTTTCTTCTGTATGTCTCCAAGTGTGCATAAAGTGTTTTTCACAAGCGATGGAGACACACCTTTAACATCTCATGGTGTAGTGGTCTACACTTGTGAACAATTGAAGGTATAGTTCAGGAGTGGAGAATCTCAGGCCCAGAACCCAAAACTCCAGCCTCTCATTCTTCCCCTTGCCCACACCCCAAAGGTGCAAAACATCTGACCCACAGCTGTAATTAGCCCTACCAAACATACTGATTTGGGCTGCCCACCATTTTGTCCAAGCCACACCCACCGTCCTTACACCTGATGTCACACTATGTCATATTGGGGCTTGGGCAAAAGGGGATTTGTAGGCACTGTCAATCAGCTGTTGGGAAATACTTGAGAAGCATTCACACCCTTTTTTGTTTTGATTTCAAACTTCATGGTTAAAAATGGTATCTAAAGAAGTGTGCATGCACACGAAAGCTCATACCTATGACAAACTTAGTTGGTCTCTAAGGTGCTACTGGAAGGATTTTTGTTTGTTTGTTTCAGGTAAAAATGAGTCACCTGCCGTAACTGTGTCATCGCATAATTGACATGTAGGAGCCCCTGCCCACCTGCCAAACTTGGCCACCCAGTGGGTGTGGAGATAAGGATTTTGCCGACCAGCCAGATGCAGATCCCTGCCTCTGCCTTACATCTGGAACGCCCCCTTTATATCTAATTATTATTATTGGTTGCCTGCATGCAGGATAGAGTGGGGGGTGAGAGTGTGTGTAGAAACTAGCAATTTACATTGACTGCTCTGCCAGCTTTGGCCTCTGGCTCCACCAACCAGTAGCTCCTGGCTCCTGGAAAAGGTTCCCCTGCCCTGGTATAGTACAACATATTCAAAATATTCATTCTTAAATTGATTGACCCAACTGGAAAGTGGTTATTGTGGTTGCAGTAAGCATTAGTACAGTCTTTATATCCCCAATGAACAGAGTCAGTACTCAATAGGGACCTTAAGCATTTAAATATAAGCATAGTGCTCAGCTTGCTGTTTCTGATGGATGACCTCTCCTGGGGCCTAACTAAATGTTATGTTAAATGTATCGCTTGCAGAGATGCCAGTGGATGGAGATTTTATATATATTTATATATATAGTGCCTCTAATCCTGGGTGCAGAAGGATTTCTGTTAGTTTAACCCTTCCCTCTCGTGTTGTGAAAAACCACACCCATGCTTACCCCATGGTAGTTAGCCATGGGGGGGGGGATAGTTGCCAGTAGGAGCATCATTTTTATTGTTCACTGCGGCATGAGGGTGATTTTGCCACGAACACTGCAAAACCTCTCCTCCCTGCATGCTGATGGAAATTGTGGGAGCCCATGGTGACATTCCCAATGTCAGCAGGGAACTTTATGGCTGAGTGGGGATTTGAACCTGGGCCTCTCCTATCCTAGGCTGACAACCTAACCACTACAACTAGGACAAGCATTATCTTATTCCTGTCTCACAGTGGTGCTCACAGGGCAAGGCAGGTGAGTTATAGCAGCACCAAGGATAGCTCCTAGTGAGCAACTTGCTCTGACAAAGTTTAGAAGTGTACTGAGACCTTTAGAGCTGCCTCCAGTCCACCTGTCCTAACTTCACCTTCTGAAGAAGTTTGAATGCACACAAAGGCTCATACCAATGACAAACTTAGTTGGTCTCTAAGGTGCTACTGGAAGGAATTTTTTTTCCACCTTCTTTTGTGTAACTAAAGGGCCTCTTAAAGGGCCATCCTCTGGCTTGAAGATAAGCACTTATCATACGTGCAGTCTGTAGGGAAGAAGCGCAAGGGTGCCAGTAAAGGTCCTGGCTCTCATCCTATGGGCCCTGTTGCTGTGAGATTTGGCTCAGTAGCCTCCAGCTCAGTGTCCTGGCCACTCCTGGACTCTGGGATTACAACAGACACCTTGATTTGTTGAAGTGTTCCCTGATGTGCCACGTGACCTTCCTTTTGAATATACCTCTTTGCCCAAGCTAATGAGTAAAGTGGAGACCAAATAGGCTTAATGCATGGCCTGATTAATATGTTAGTGGAGTGCAGCACGGATGTGGGATCTTCTGTATGATCCAACCATCCGACATGATTTCATTCATTAGTGGAACAGCGTACTGTACATTGTAGATATTTGGAGAAGCGACAACCATTGATGTCATGCATGAACTGGGGCTAAGGCTCATTTGATGGTTGCAATTTGAACTTTTCGTATTGCCTCATCACTTCATGCTTAATGCTTTTTTCAGTGGAGACACTTTACACATTCAGCCGCAAATCAAGAGTCTCTAGATTAAGTAGGTTTGTGATGTAATTATCTGGGTTGTCTTTACTACAAGAAATAAGAAAAATTGCCTATTCTATATCAGTTATTGCACGGCAGGCATCATATTTGACAGAAACTGTAGCGACAGTATTTAGGAAAGGTTTCCCCACCGCCACCTCAATCTCTTATTTTCAATTTTTAATTTTGGCCCCTTAGCAAAGATAGTAGATGTACTGTATTCTAGTATATATTGCTTTTGGGCAACCACCTCCTATTTCAGTGAGATTTGTGCAAGTCCCTTTCAAATGGCCAGCAGTTGCAGTGCAGTAGTGGTTGCTGACTTGTGCCGATTGCCACGGCTGCAGTTGCACTGTATGCGGTTGTGCTTTATGTATTGTTTTGCCAAACCAACAGTGAAGAGCAAAGGGTGATCTACTATGCCACTCTGTTTATTTCAGATTTAGTGTATCCTCCATAGCTATAACACTGCGGAAGAGAGGAGGTTGCATTAAAAGGAAGTGTTGCTAAATACCCACAAAGCATTAACCTCCTACATCGATTTAATTTGTTATCTCTGATTCCTGTGTTTTCCAAGTCATCGTCACAGCACTGGCCTTTACTTAGATAATATACTGCTAACACCCATGAACTATGCAATAATAATTAATGAAGTGCTTGCGGCTACTGCAGAGAGTGCATCCTGTGTCTCAGTTAACGGTAATAATCCTCCATAAAAGGATGAGTGCTACTACCAGGACTCCTATCCTCAGCGGGGTTCAGACTTACTCATGGATTCCCATTAACTAGACACCCACTTTGAATATCCTGCTTTTCCATTATAGATATAGGTATCATCCGTCTCATGAAACACATTCTGCTCAATAGCAGTTTCATATCGTGAAAGTTTTACCAACAGTACTTCTGCCGTAGTATCACTTTTTTAAAAAAACCCAGAGATGGCTAGATTGACATGGTTATGTGTAATATATTGCTGATTCCCACTACACCTGTTTCCTAATACTTGCAAAAATTATTATATTTTGGGTGGAACAGACTGTTGCAAGAAACCCTTAACTATTGCTATGCCATGTTTCTTTTTGCATTCTTCCCAGCCAAGTGTGTTATAATAGCACAGGTGTTCCGTGTGTCTTTTAAAGCTCTTCTGTTGAAAAATCATCAGCATAAGGTATAAGACAGTATGTGATGTGATGCCCAAATGCTGTGCATTTTGCCTTCCCTGCGGCATGAGAGATGAGAGCAGAGAAATGCACAGTCTAATGGCATACTATCAGGGGTTGTCCTTTGCAAATGGCTATGTTCACGCATAACTTTGGCCTTGGTAACCCATATGAATAGGGGTTGTGTGCTGGTGCATGTAGCCTGAGCACTCCTGCCTTGCTCTTCCATATTCATGATCATGTCAGCAAACTACTAGGTGGAGAGCTTGGCATGGTATCTGGTTGTAGGATCACGCTTCATTTCACCCTAATAAGCACATGGTTGTTAAACCAAGAACAATCACGATGTAAGGTGGTTAGAGATTGTGGATGTGCTGGGGTAAAACAAATCACCATCCCAGTTTAGGCTGTTGTGCTAAACTGTCTACTTCATGGTTTGTTTATCTATTCACACGAAGGGAGGAGCAAAGTAGGACCATTCAGTCTGCTTGCACTAGCGTGCAGTTCGTGCACACTGTAGCTTATTAAACCATAGTTTTATGGTCTAGAGTTATGTGCAAATGGGGCCATTGGTGGGAAGAAGAAAGAATTGAATGGTAGCAGTAACTGCTAAGCAGTTCTATGTTCCTTCTAATAGCTAGCTCCACCATTTGCATTTAATGTTCTTGTCCCAATAAGTCCACCATTATTGGTTTACTATTCAGTTAACATCCTGATCACAGCTTGCATGCATCTAAATGCTTAGATTTATGCTGATTCTGCCCTATTAGCTGTGAACCTGAAACCACAAAATACAGCTCAGCAGGATTCAAGTTTCTCCTCTGCCAGAGGACAGACTGACTGTTCCTGTTTTATTGAAAATGTTGATCGAAGCAGCCTTTTTCTAGGTAAGCTTAAAAAAGAAAGATTTCTTTGGAAATCTTCTGCCATATCCTAAAAAGATGTTGGACATTATCCAGTTAAAGTTAAGCACTTCTAGGGCTGGAATCCTAAACACTAAGGAGTAAAACCTATTGACCACAGTGAAACTTACTTCGGATAAAATGCAACAGAATTGTGCTGTATCCCATTAATTTCAGTAGAAGAGTTAAGCCTTACTGTTCAGCTGGAATTAAAGAATGGAAATAGTTAAGTTTAGTTGTAAAGTGCTCATTTCCAATAGATTATCCTAGAAATATTCGATAATATTTTTATTAATGGACATTTGGAAAGTTTTTTGCATGAACTGTTTTCTACCATTTTGTTTTCATCCTAGCATACAACCGTTTTGCCTTTTATATTAATTGAGATGAGAACAACACATCATGAATATCCCAGCAGGACCTGTGGATTGGTTGCTGTGTGCACCTTTTCGGTTGGCTACATATTGTGGTAAGAGATACATTTTCACATTGTGAAATCTGATTACCTATTTCATTGTGGACATAACCATGGATATACACGCAGGTCCCGCTTTCCAAACACAGTATTCCCAGGAAATTGTTCGTTAGGTGAGGGTTCACATAACAAGCTGATGATTTCCATTCTTTCCTATGAGGCCATTTCTAAGCCATGATCTCTCTCCCCCTTCCCGTTATGGTTTCTTCTTAAAATGGCTGCAGCCAACCAGCAAAAGAAACAAAGGAAAAACTATTTTGTCCAATCTATCCTGCTCTCTGATTGGTCCGATCTCACCTACACTCCCCCACCCCACCCCAATAGTATCTGCCTGGAAATGGCTGCTGCCGACCAGCCAAGCACAAACAAGTAAGGAAGCGAGCAAACTCTGGCTGTTTGGATATCTGAACCCATGGAGTACCGTGTTTCTCATATTATAAGTCATGTCTTATAATCTTTTTTTCTCAAGAAAATAAGCCTATGGCTTATTTTCGGGGGGTGTCTTATTATTTTTTTAAAAAAATTACAGTATGGTACCTCCCCTGTCCGGCGCCCGGAACTGGCTGCTGCTGCGCTGCTGGGCGCGTTGTCGGCGCTTCAGCAGGGCACGCTGCTGGGTCCCGCCGGGTCGGGGCTTCACGCGGCGCGCGCTGAGGCTCTTGCCGGATCCCGGCTCGGAGCAGCGCGCGCTGCGGCTCTTGCTGCGTCCCGCCACCAGGTTGGGGCTTGGAGCAGCGCCAGCGCCAAGCGCCAACCCAGCGGCGGGACCGGCGGGACCTGCAGCGCACGCGACAGGAAGAGGAGGGACCAGCGAGTGGCAGCCGCGGCGGCCAATGAAGGCTCGGCCGGGTGTTTTTTGTCGTTGTAGCTGCGTCCCGCTGCGTCCCTCCTCTTCCTGTCGCGGCTTGGCGCCCGGAACTGGCTGCTGCTGCGCGCGTTGTCGGCGCTTCAGCAGGGCACGCTGCTGGGTCCCGCTGGGTTGGGGCTCCACGCGGCGCGCGCTGAGGCTCTTGCCGGGGCTCGCCGCCGAGTCGGGGCTCGGAGCAGCGCGCGCTGCGTCTCTTGCCAGTCCCGCCGCCGGGTCAGCGCTTGGTGCGGTGCATGCTGCTGGACATTTTCCTCTTCCATGGCGCCATCCAGACCTGCTCCCACCACTACGGCTTATTTTTGGGGTATGTCTTATATTTCTTCAACTCAGGAAAATCCTGCCATGGCTTATTTTGTAGGGATGACTTAAAATATGAGAAACACGGTATATAGCAAAGCTTGGCATAATTTTTGTGTTTGGATAAGTGAACTTTCACATAACAAGTGGGTGGATAATGGGACCTGTGTGTACTGCTTGCTTTGTCTTGTGTCTATGCTGAGGGCTTTCTGATACTATATAGATCTCTCATACACATACCCTTAGTCAAGCATCTGTTTCCACCAAGCGTGAGCATTTCCCCTTGCAAGATGGATCACTTTTAATGTATCCATTCATTTATATTGGCTTCTTCATGGCTTTCAAATCAGCTAGGCCATATCGCAGATTGGAAATGTAAGACCATCACATGAGTTTGAAGCATGTATATTTAGAAGTACCCTTAATCTGTAAGTAAGCATGATAGGAAAAGCTGTTGATAGATCTGGAGAAATTTATTTGTGTATTCTGTTCCTTCTACCAATGCTTACTTCATCGATCATGCAGTAAGACGTTTCAGGATTGACGTCTGTATTTCCAGAATTTGAAAGATGCCTGAACTAAAGCTCTAGTTACCTCAAGCAGTTGTTCCTAATTGGTGGTCTGTGGATATCAACCTTTCAAAAATAGGGGGTCCATGGCTTGGCTTTTGAAAAACAGGGATTCTAGAATACTTAGCTAATTGGGAACCATAGACCTAAAGGATTTCCTTTCCCTTATGTCCTACTGTAGTTTTGAAGATTGACCAAAAGCACTCTCCTGACTACAATCTACTGGGGGCCACAGTCTACTGGGGAGTTAGATTTCTTGCATGCTTGAAGACAGCTATGTGCACTTGGCCTTTGCCTGTAAAGGTAGAAAGCTAAAGTTTCTGAGATACTGTATGAGCATAATCCATAAAACAAAAAAACATTTACTTATCCTTATGGTAATGCGAACTATTACAACCATGTGTATTTAAATTAAAACATCGTTTCACCTCGTTTGATGAGATTTACGTTTAGTATACTTTCCCTGAAGTTCTAGTTTTTTTTCTTCTTTCCTCCTAAGGAATACTTAGCACTAAATGGTCTGCTTTTTTCTAAACCTTGCAAATGGTAGAGATTCAAGAAAATGGCTCTGGCCTTGCACTCTAAAGTGTGCCTTAATGCATGTTCCCTAGTGCTTATCTAATAATGAGATTGGACAGGAATTGCAATGTTAAAGACATTCATTAGAATTAATAACAACTAATCTTGTGCAGAAGCTTTATGCCTAAGGTTGATCAGCCCATTATTGTGCAGTATTGAGTTAGCATGTTTTCAAGGACAATGAACTCCTTAACAAAGGCCATTGGGTAATGTTTCCATGGTTGCACTGCTACTTTTCCTTCTCACATTTGTAATATAGACAATGCAGGACTACTCATAATGCTGCCAGTCCAGAGAAGGGCAGGATGGAAGGATTCTAGTGTAGTAAGCAGGGGCGGGTTCTGTGTTTAAATGATGTCAGCCTGGGTCATAGGTGGGTCATAGGTGGTTCTGAAGCCTGTTCTTGAAGTGGCACATAAATTGACTTGCTTTTTTCCCATTTAACTTTGGTAATAATTACTTTCCATTTGCTTGTTCAATCGCTCTGGGGTCAAGCATGCAAAACCTAAATGGAAAACTTGCTTTGCAATTACCATGCTGCGGGAATCCCAATGGTGTAGTGTAGGGATTAATCACTGAAGGTCCTTGGACCAGTCATGGTCTTGTGCAGGGGCCAGCAAACGTTTTCAGCAGGGGGCCGGTCCACTATCCCTCAGACCTTGTGGGGGGCCGGACTATTTTTTTGGGGGGATGAACAAATTCCTATGCCCCACAAATAACCCAGAGATGCATTTTAAATAAAAGCACACATTATACTCATGTAAAAACACCAGGCAGGCCCCACAAATAACCCAGAGATGCATTTTAAATAAAAGGACACATTCTATGCATGTAAAAGCACGCTGATTCCTGGACCGTACTTAAGCCTTTGGGGACTGAAATGACATGAGGAATTTATTAGTCTGCTGCAATTTCTCAAACAATGCTCTGAAATCAGAGAGCAGTACGCTTTTCTCCCTACTTTATAATATTGGCTTTTATTATGATTAGTGTAGAGCTGCATGCGATATGGGAGACATGATCTGATGGTGCCATTTTTAATTTTTTTTTACTCTAAGGCATGAACAGAGGCCTCCAGCTTAGTTTCCCCCCCCCCAGTTTTCTTTAAGAAAAACCATACAAAGGTTTTGTGCAAGTCTTCCTTGACATATGTGCTGTACTTGCAGTCTTCAGAGATCTTTGGGGCATGTCCTAAGCATACAGCAGTCAGCAGAAATAGGCACACTTGCATCCTTTGGGCTGCTGGAAACAAAACAACTAGATTACGTCCAGGTAAGCAGCAAACAGAATTAGGGGTTGTGACGACAGAGGCAGCCCATCCGAACATCAGACCAATGCACTGAGGAGCTTCCACACTAGCAATGAATGCCTATGTCATTCTTACTGCAGAACGGGAAAGTTCTGGCTAAAAAGTGAGGGAGAATTGTGATTTGAGCATTGTGGAAAACTTGGCCTATATGACCAACAGCAAATCCACAGTAGACAAGCCCAGCATATAAATAGACAGATACGTTGCAACTCTGAATACGCCTAAGTTTATGGCTATCTGTATTTAACAATTAATTCTAAATTAATTAGGAATCAAAAAGTGTTACAATAGTTGCAAATGCTGGGTTGAGACCAAAGGTTCTCCTCCTCCTCCTCCTCCTCCTCCTCCTCCTCCTCCTCCTCCTCCTCCTCCGGGGTGGGGAATCCATCCATTGCAGCAAGAATCCATCAGTCAGAAGAAAGGAGCCTTTGGATCCAACCCATTGTTAGTGTTATTAACACTACAGCCCAGTTCCCATTTGTATAATGGTAGGCCACATTTATATCTTTTTTTCAAAACCATTCAAAAAGGGTATGTGTGTTTCGTAGATGTATACCAAAATCTCACCAGACAACTAAACATAATCAATAGAGTTTACTACTGAATAGACATAGGATTCTGCTCATAGAAAAACAATTCTTGCTATTGTATAATTTTATTTATTTAAAGAAAACTTCTGATTTCTCTCTGTATTTATATTAGGGTCTGTTGGATTTATCATGTAACAGGTGTTTGGGTGTACCCTCTCTTGGAGTACCTTGGCTCAGGTGCTAAAATTATCTTCTTTGCTACTGTAACTGCAATAATTAACATCTTCTACTTGCTGGGTGAGATCCTAAACAACTGCATCTGGGATACACAAAAATGTGAGTATTGTTTTGAGAAGCACAGATTTAACTACCATATGATTACAAGGGCTGATTGACATATTGCCATGGGCATTGTAAAGTTCTTTTAGAGTGACTCCACCATGTCTTTTTCATGTGGAGAGGTGTTTAAATTCTGTCACAAGGTGGTTATTCCATACAATGTTACTTTGTCAGAAAAAAAACCCTATAAATTTTCTACCATTTTAATCTAATCTGGTAGCGTTCAGTTATTTCCCATTGCTGCTGTTTCATGCAAACACCTTTTCACACAAAATGATTGTATTGAAATCAGTACATGAAGTTGCTTGCACACTCATGCATTGATGTACTTTTAGACTTAATTTGAGGCTGTGTGTGTGTGTGTGTGTTTATGATTATCATTGCCTGGTTTTGAACATTTAGCTGAGAGCATCAGATGACATCAAATAAGAACATAAATCCAGAAATTACTGGGGAGTTAAAGGGGGAATTGGCAAAAATCACCTTTCGTCACCAATAATAATAATAATAATTAATAATAATAATAATAATTCATTATTTATACCCCACCCATCTGCCTGGGTTTCCCCAGCCACTCTGGGTGGCTTCCAACAGAATATTAAAATACAATAATCTATTAAACATTAAAAGCCTCCCTAAAAAGGGCTGCCTTCAGATGTCTTCTAAAAGTCTGATAGTTCATGGAAGCCTCTGCTGGATCAAAGATCATCCCATGGAGGAAACAACACCATTGGATGATACTCCTAGTCCCAATAGGTTCTGCAAAGGTGATTGAGGATGTGCCTGTTGTGATCCAGATAAGATCTAAATTGGATGTTCTTAAAAAGGTTTGACAAGTACACCATATATCACAAAATTATACAATGAGCTTATGCCATCCTATAATAAAGGTTGGGGTGGAAAGAAAAAGGCATTTGCAAATCTGACCCCCCCCTCCTATAAGAGTTACATTTTTTAAAAAAAAACCACCACTGCTGACAAAATAATTTGCAGTTACTTTTTCCAAACTAAACCACAAACATGGTAGGCAAAGAAAAATCTTCCCATTCTATGGGCCAGAATCAGCCCCCATGTCTGAAGATAACATAATTTCTGCCAGGGTATTTGATCCATCAGCAGTAAAATGCTTCTCAAGAAAGGATAGAGGCTCTTTTATGAAGAAAAATGAAACACTGCAGCTTGAAACCACTGGAAAAGTTTCCTCCAGCAGCAGAGAGGACACAGGAGACCAGAATTTGGCATCAGCACAGGATCCAAAGCCAATATGTGTTTCTGGAGCTGAGCCATTGTTTTGTTTTCTTAAACCTTTGACTGACTATCCAATTATTTTTGGTTTGTCAGCAACACCCAGCCCATTGTGTGTAGACTATTGGCGATGTCCAGACCAAATTGCTTCATTACTCTGTCTTTCAACAAAATTGCCACTACCAGACGCTTTTGCCCCTCTGCTGTAATTTGGGCAGATATGGGTGTGTTTTTCAAAGAAGCCCATGGTAAGAAATCTGAGCCAAGCAGATTTTCCATTTGAAAAGTACTGTGATTTATGGTCAGGTTTCCTTTTGAGAGGTTCCTTCTCGTCTCTGCCCGCCCTCTAGACCCCTGTCCTATTGAAAAGAAAGATAAGACATTTCTTTTTGGGGATATGCAGCAGCACTGGAAACTTCCAAAAGAAACACTTTCAGAATAGATTGGAGGTGTTTGGCAGGGTGGTTTGGTCCAAATTAGCTAAACAGACAAAAGAACAAAACTTTTGCCAGATGCTAAGAATAGAACTTTGCCCAGGAACAAGCATTTGAAAGAGTCGAATGTTTCCATTGCCAGAAAAACACAATCAATGGCCATGAATAGTTACACTGTGAGTGCAATGCCTGCACATGGAGAATCCCAAGGGGGTTCAACAGAACCTGCACACACACCCCGAACAAGCGCATGGACACACAAGCAGGCAGCATCTAAAAGCACATGGCAGAGTTCCTCTTGCAACTCTCACAGCCCCATCCAACCCCCTTTCTCTATGCCTTGCAAGTTACTTATGCTGGACTTTCACTGCCTGGATTGCTCAAAAAGAACAAGGAACACAGTAAAGGATGCTGTTGACAATAACTGGATCTTTTTCATAGATGAGGTAAGTGTTGCTCCCTGTAGAGTTTACTTAAGGAAAATAAGACGGGAAAGTTTTGCTTCTTCTTTTTTAACCCGTTATCAGCTGCTGTCTCTGGTTCCTGTGGTGATTTCAGCATTTGAGTGGCTAGCGACATGTTTACTGCTTGCCACATTTCCCTCTGCCGCACCTACAGTTTACAATATGTTGAATATGTGGTGAGGTTTTGTTCTGTTCTGGTTGTTTCTGGGAATTGGTTTTGGTTTTTGAAGGCTGGAGCCAAGTAATAGTTATAAAGAATCCTTTTTAAAGAAAGTGGTTTTGAGTGAGGTTTTGCTTCCCATGATTTTCTTTATTTTGCCTGACGGTTAAATAGGTTTTGCAGGTTTTGGAAGAGTAAGAACTCTACAATATGTTTTTATTTTTATCTCCAGCAAAAATGAGTACACTCGAGCAGGGCCGTCTTAAGCAAATCCAGCGCCGTGGCGCAAAGGTCCCTCCAGCGCCCCCTCCCTATCCCCAAGCTGCTCTCTCTCGCCCTGGCTCAGGGTCCCCAGTGCCACCAGCCCAGGCTTCCCGCCGCCCCTCACCTGCTGTGCGGTGTCCCACTGCCAGCCCAGGTCATGCCGCCGACCCCTCTCCACCCCAGCCAAGGCGCGGGCAGCTCCCCAGCTCCCACCATCTCCCCGGCCGGAGGTCGCGTGGCCCAGCAGCCGCCATCCGCACCGGAGGAAATAAGCATGAGTGGTGAATTCCGGGTCCCATAGTGCGCCGCTTGTTCCCCGGCCGGCTGACCGGTCCACTGCTGCCTCTGGCTGTACTCTCACGCTGCGCTCCCAGCAGCCCGAGGAGCAGGAGGCGGTTGCCACGCCGCCACCTGTGCCCCAGGAGTGCAAGAAATCAACCAATGGAATACTACTCAGGCAACGGCTGAACTTTCCAAGCTGCTTGCAGCATTTTAATTCATGGGTCTCATTATAATGAGCTAATACAGATATATTGTTACAATTACAGATCCAAGTTATTGGTGTGTTTGAGGTCTTTGAAATCAAGGATGACTGTGGACTGGTGTCACAGACAGCTGGTATAAGAATCTGGACATTTTGTGTGGGCATAAATGCATATTACAGTTAATGGCTTTAAAAGGATGCCCCCAAACCTACCGATCAGCAGTTAATAATATTACTTGGAGAACCTCAAATATTTTGCTGCTTATCCCAGCATAGACTTTGTTTTGTAACCATGAATACAATACGTGCTCAAAAGTAAATAGACATCATGAAGAATGATCTTCACCATTATTCAACAAGGAATAAGGCGGAGGAGCTTCAAATGTGGAAGAAATATATCAGACAAATAATAGCTTGTCTGATATATTTCTTCCACATTTGAAGCTCCTCCGCCTCATTCCTTGTTGAATAATGGTGAAGATCATTCTTCATGCAACAGCAAAAAGCCATGATGGTTGCAGATTATTTGGTTAGTCTGGTCCCATTTTGTCAGCATTCTGGTGCCTATTATCATGCATTGGGAAGGCACCAAAGGAGAAACAAAGGGTAAGGTTTGGCAGATGAGTCCAGGCAGCAGAAGATCTGCACAATGGGGCTTTTTCCCTCCCCACTACCTCACGCACAGTCTAAAATTGGCCTGGGGGCGGGTGAGGAGAAGCCTTGGAACAGGGCATGGAGGGAGGGGGAATCATCAACAGAATGATCATCTTAGGATGTACAACCTTAAATTCCTCCCAAAAATTCTGCAGAAAATGCATAAGGAATGCAGGGTCTTCCGATTTCCTCAGGCATTTCAAAAGTTGTTTTCTGTTTGTGCTCAGGTATGGAAGAAGGAAAAGAAAAGCCTAAATTAGACTGAACATGAAAGAGGAAAACAAGATTTGCTGCTACACGGAAGACATCTCAGTGTCAAGAGATTGGCCATTTACATGAACAGTGCATCCAGGATACTTTTATTTTTTCTTTAAAAAGAAAAGGGATATTGATTTATTGTCCCACTCCTTCCTGATACCTGCCTCTGCCCATAACACTATATATGATAGATTTCTCCACAACTCTTCTACACATGTAATTATGTATGTTACTATGTTAAGTGTCTTTCCTGTGACAGCATTACTGGAGTCTGCTCTATCTCTGATTTGGAAATCAGATTAGGCAGGCCAAAAGTAAATCAGTGGGGAAATTGTTTGCATATCTAGCTGTATCATAAAGCCACGTCTTCAAAAGAGTGGAAAACTTAACACACACATGCAAGTATTTTGAATCTGAGAGTTCTGTAGAATTAACAAACCAGAGAGTTCTGTGGAATTTTAATCATCATGTTACGGACATGAAGTGTTTGGGACAATGGGGGTCAACTGGGGCTATAAAATTGTTAAAACAAACTGATTTAACTCAGTGCTGCTAAAGTACAAAACCACATCAATAAATAACAAAAAAATAGTCCCCCTTCCTTCAAAAAAAAGTTATTGCTGCAGGTACCTCTGTATTGCTGTGTTTGCAGGTACCTCTTAAAAGCACCACCTGGTTTTCTTCACATCAAGAGGAAATGGCAGAACTTCATCATACTCTTTCCAGGAGCAATGACAAGATGGACTTCTTTTATTTAATATTTATTTGGCACTGGACTTAAATTTTGCAGTAAATGAAGAAGACAGGGATTGGTGAATGGTAGAATTGGAACAGGAGAGCATCAGGTAAGAGGAGTGGCTGAGTCAGAGCCAGTCCAACTGCACAAAGAACTCAGGATCACTTGGGGGGCAAACCAGAGCCAGTGAAGTAGCATGCAATCTGCAAAGCATGCCCAAGGCCCCTTGCGTCACAGAAGCAGGATGTCCAACCACCGTAGTCTCAGGGATCACCAGTCTCTAGTCAGTGGTCTAGGGTCTGGGAGTGGTCTACATCTATTGAGCAGGAAAGGCTTCACAGTGTGGAGAAAATATTGTCAGGCTTAGTTTTTCATATAGCCAAATAGTAGATGTCACAATAAATTGATGTCACAATAAATTGTGGAATATCCATTTTTAGTAATACCATTGGGGAGCAGAAAATTGCTAATCTGGCTTCCTGCACTTTGCAAACCACCAAGCTGGCCCCCTCTGTTCTAAACAGAGGTCTGGGGGGCAGAAGTGGACTCCTCAAGTGGTCTGGTTCTGCAATAAAGCTATTCTAAACTCAGTAAGGACTTTTTACAACTCTGGGTCGTGGACAGAGGGCATTCATGCAAACCCCAGAGAGCAACAGTGTGAAGTATATATCGCACATTATTTTTGAAAACAAATTCATTTTCCTTACAACTGTATGGGAAATCTTTACCACGCTTTCATTACAGCTTGGCAGAGCCTTCGGATGCAGCGAGAGCTCACTAACAAAACTGTTCCATGAGCTGCATCTGCCCCTAAAACCTTCCACTGGTCCACGCTTTTCACAGAGCATACTAGGAAGAAAGACTCCAGCTAAACATCAGGAAGAGTTTTCTGACAGTAAGAGCTGTTTGACAGTGGAATGGACTCACTCAAGAGGTGGTGGACTCTCCTTCCTTGGAGGCTTTTAAGCAGAGGATGGGTGGCCATCTCATATATGCTTTAGTTAAGATTCCTGCATTGCAGGGGATTGGACTGGGGGTCCCTTCCAGCTCTACAATTCTATGATTCTATATCCAACTCCCGACGAGGAATTTAGAGCATAATCCTATACACGTGCAGACAGAAGTCAACACTTTGGGAGTTCAGGCAGTGTTTCCTCAGGAAAATGGGTATAGAATTGCAGCTTCAAATTGGTTGGTAAGAGAGGCTCTCCTGAGTGGAAATAAATAAAGATCCTCTCTACCTCTGGAAAACTAACGTGTTTTTTTAAATGTAGTTGCCAGAAGCAAATGCACCAAAAAGGCTGAAAGGCCTCACTTTGGCCACATCTCTCTTTGAGGAAATATTTATAGACAATGCTCAAAAGTTTAGCACAAGATTTTTCAACACTTGAGTGGTGCAATGTAAATTGAGGCTTCATTGTCAACAATGTGAAGTTCAGGTTGGTTTAAAAAAAGTCTGTGCCGTTTTGTTAATAGTATTTGAGTGCTTTCGCGTGGCAAGGCTCGCATAACTCATTCTTTGCTGTTGGGACTTGCATGTCTGCAGTCTAAGTCTGTGTTTCTCATTGACCTTTTATTCGTTAAACACTGGATGCTGGCCTTTGTACTTTACTCGCTCCACAAATGGCAAATAATAATAAAAGAACTTATAATACTGAAGCATTGCAGAGCAGTTTACATTCTTTATGCCTGCGGTGGCTAGTGCAGTCTTCTACATTTAGCATTAGGCATGCTTCCTCGAGTCTCATTCGCCAGTCAGCTTTTGTGGCCGGGGAGTTGCTGCAGTGTGGCTCCTTCCTCTACCACAAAGTTAATGTCAGAGGCCCAAGGCCGTATGAGAGGTGGTCCCAGCTGCGGCTGCTTCCTACACCAGTGTCACCCCAGTTTCCAAGAGGGTGATGCTGACATGGGTCAAACCACATGAATTTCTCCCGTGTGGTCTGGGGATTTTGATGCTACCTTTGTAATATGAAAACTCGTTAGATGGTCACATGCTGAACCTGAACTCAGAGCACCACATTGACATAGTGTTGATGTGTTCCAATGGACATGCAGTGTGTTTACAATGGCAATCGGCTGATAAAATCCACAGAGTAAAGTCAACCTTGTACCAACACAACACCCAACATAAGAAATTTATCTTTTTTCAAAAGCTAGGGAGAAATATTTATGATTAAGGCACCTGTCTGTAATATGCTATGCAAGGCTTCCCCAAACTTCAGCCCTCCAGATGTTTTGGACTACAATTCCCATCATCCCTGACCACTGGTCCTCTTAGCTAGGGATCATGGGAGTTGTAGGCCAAAACATCTGGAGGGCCGCAGTTTGGGGATGCCTGTGCTATGCTAATATGTGAGATGAATAGTACGTATTTTCTTATTGGTAGAATGAAACCATAGAGCTGGAAGTTCCTTTAAGGCCACCTACACAAACTCCCTGCACCAAAATCAAAACTGATATATCTAAAGATTTGCATCTAAATCTAGATCAGCTCACAGCATCCTCCAGGTTATATATAAATCTTGTTACAGGCAGAAAGCATATGCAGACAAGCATCGCTAAGGCTTGTTAGAAGAAAAAATATTCGCCGCATGCATACAGTCTTGAAGTGAATCAGCTAGCCCTAAATGGGCTTTGCAAGTGTCAATTACTCCTATAATTCCGGTTTATCAATTTATGGCTACCCCAAAAGCCTTTTGCACTACATAGCTCCATATAATCAGCTACCTTGTTGTCAAGTAGTTCCTCAGTTACATGCTGCCCATTTATCTTCCCTTCACAATAATTCATTGCTCATCTTCCTTAGCGCAACACTGATCTCTTGGGCTGTGTCATGTTGATATGTGTCATCCTAGTGAGAAACCACCATCCTAGGCAAGAGTTGCAGTGATGACATTGTTTCAAGCAGATGCCAGAGCTTTGTGGAACACTCTTAGCAGCAGAGATCATGACTGCTGAAGATCATCAGCATTTGTGCAATGCAGTCGCCTTGGTGAGTTTCCACTCAAATTTATTTAGTGTTTAACTGCCGCTAAACTGTTCTTAAAGCAAGCATTTCTCTTCAGTTCAGAGCATCTGAGAAGACTGGAAACCTTCTCAGTTGTGGTGTGCTTTAAATATGACAGTGGTGCCCTCAGGGGTGCTTTCTGTCTGTGCTTCCCACAACCTTCTTTTAATGACTTAAAGATCTTACTACCACACATGCAGTATCCTTCCCATGTGTTTGTGGGTCTTTGAACTAGAGGCATCAGAGGAACCCGTGGGAAAGCACCTCCTACAAAACTACCTGTAGCTTAACATTTCAAGGGTGTCTTGACTGTGGCACAAAGTTAAAACTAGAGGTGTAAGAATATATCACGTTTTGTGCTGGATTCATCTCATGCAGCCCTGTTTCTGTTCCACTACAATTCATATTCTGCCCAAAACTGCTTTTTGTGGGCTTCCGGGTTCAGCGCCAGCGCCGATCGGCGGGGTTTCGTCTCGTCTCCGAGACGGCCCGTCCCTGCTAGGAGTGGGGAGGGCAGCGAGAGCGACACTGCGCCCCTTAGAACCTCGGGAAGGGCGTCCCGGGGGCAATTTGCTCGGCACAGCCCCAATCCGGACTCCCCAACTCTTCGGTTAGCTCTAATAAGAGCTCCGGAGCGAGGAGGGTAGAAGTCGCGGGGGCCATTTTGAGCGGCAACGTTATTCTAGCAGGGAGAAGCTTCAAGCCGAAGGCGGAGAGCGCTGGATTCTTCCGAAAATAAAACGATTGGAAAAGACTGTAAGTAACCTCACGATTTGGATTATAAAACAATTTGGATCTGGGAGAGAGGGGAGAAAAGAGGAAGCCACCCACCCCCCCACGGCAACAAAAGAGACAGTAAATAGAAACCCGAAGCCATAAACAGAAGATTTGCAATTCAAAAGGATCCCTCAAAGGCATCAAAGAGAATCTCCCCTTTGATGCAGGGTGAGAAGGGGAGAGAGACTGTGGTTTATGACTGCCCTGCAGCAAGAGGTAAAGACTGAGAAAAATCTTTCTTTTCCTCGGGAGCCGGCAGCCCAGACAACCCAGTGAGTTGATCAGGATTTATGAGTCAATTTTTATTTTACTTTGTATTTCTGGACTTTGTGGAATTTCTTTTTTGGTTTAAATGTTTGGGAAATGTGAGTTCGAACTTTATTGTTAATAAGACTTGAAGAATGCAGCCAGCTTGTTAAAATGGAGTCGAGAAAATAAACTGTGATCATATTCCACCCCACGTGACAAGTTTTGACCTTGGCAGGATTGAATTATGTCAACAAAAAAGTGTTCCCCTGAGTTCCAGCGGTCTGTTTTGACCTTAATGTGGGAAACAAGAATAGAGCTATGTCAAGAGGAGACACGACGGCAAGAGTTACAGCAAAAATTTCAGATGGTGATGGCAGAATATGATTTTTTAGGAGATGAAGCTTTTGACACTGAAAAAGATGAATGTGAGAATGACAATGATGATGACTGTGATTTGGAAGGAAAAGATGAAGATGAGGACTGTGATGATTCAACACAAAATGAAGCACACCACGAAAAAAATGATGACTTTACTCTACAAAAAGTTGGATGGAGTGCCCCGCTTTTGAGGGGGGCACGATTGGTATTATTGGAACTCCAGAACGCCCACAGGGAAGAAGGAAAAAATATGCAGAGAAGAGAAGAAATTCAGGGGTCCTGTATGGTGGCCTGGATGGCAAAAGACTGTAAACAGGGGGTGGGGTGAAGGGAAAGTGATGTTGTGATTATATGGATGGATTAACAGGTTTATAACTGGTCTGCTGATTATGGAATTTGCTGGATTGGGGGGGGGTGGAGCCGGTAATCGGGGATGTAAGGTTAAATTGAGAATAGTTATAGTTTTAAAAGTGAATGGATTTTGGAAAATGTGAAAATATGGAGGCTTATAGAGGGAGAAAAAATTAGGCACGGGAAGATAAAATGGGAGTTTGATTTTTCAGTGATTTGAATATTAGATGAAAATGTTAATAATTGATTTATAAGTTGTATAAGATACAAAGGTGTATTTCTATAAAGTAAGAAACTGTTGCAGATGATAAAAAAGGGATGAAAACCGGGGAAGGGGGGGGAGGGGAAGCCCACAAAATATGGTTTTACAATCATGAATGTAAGAAAAAATTTTCTGTTTTGTATTGTTTTTTTCTCTTTTTTTGCCCTTTCTTTTTTTTCTTTTTTCCTATTTCTATTTTTCTCCTTTTTTTTGGTATGACAATAGATGGTTGGATGGATGGCCTCCTGCGTACTGCCCTGGTTTGCTGGAGCTCCCTGGTGGCAGGGGGGGGCTTTGGGGTCAGGGGAGGGGGAGGAGGACAGAAATCCAAGCATAAAATGGACCATCTCTGACTGTTCACATACATGGGATACTTCTGTGGCAGGGGAGGACCCATGTGGGTGGGTAGGAAGGAGGTGGAAAAGGTGTTTATGTATGTACCGTTTTTTTTGTTTTTTTGTATTCTGTAAAATTAATAAAAAGTATGTTTTTAAAAAAACTGCTTTTTGTGTCTCTGTCCTCTGATTCATTGATTATATGAATTATGTAAGTTATGTTGTCATTACATTATTCTGCTCCATTCATTTCACTGCAAAGGAAATGCAATGCAAATAGAGGAAGGGGAGAAAAGCAATCAATTACATATCGTTTGTCGACTGAAAGCTACAGCAACAAAAAACAATAGTATTTGCTGGGTTGATATCTGTTCTGGACATGGGACATCAGCAATTTCCATCCCTGCTTCTGTTTTCAGTTGAATTCTCTGACATCCTCAGTTGAAACAGCTTGTTTTCATTGGAGAAATATGGTTTTGAGGTTCATTTCCCTTCCTTGAAATGAGAAGTGGCAAAGTGGATAGAATATGTTAGCAAAGTCTCTTAAATAACACAGATGGAGTCCAGAGAGGAAAAGGGTCCTGATAACACTTTACTGAGGAAACTGAACAAAAACATGTATAATTTGAGGAGAAAGAAAAGGTGAGGTCTTGTCCTCTTTCAGGGAATGTCCACCCTAGCAGGGAGACATTCAACCAAATGAAAAAAACCTCTCAGAGCTACACAGCCAATCAGGGCACACACACCCTGGTTGCGAAGCAGCACCTCCATCTGCCCCCCTCTTGGCTAGCTGATTTTAACAGTTGACACTGAAGTTCCACATGGAATGTTGCACTTCCAATAGGGAGTTGCAAAGCGTAAATGCTACCACACTAACAAATCAGCTCCTCACAGATGTGGAACAAACAATATATGGCACTTATAGAAAAAGACCCTGATGTTGGGAAAGATTGAGGGCACTAGGAGAAGGGGACGACAGAGGACGAGATGGTTGGACAGTGTTCTCGAAGCTATGAACATGAGTTTGACCAAACTGCGGGAGGCAGTGCAAGACGGGAGTGCCTGGTGTGCTCTGGTCCATGGGGTCACGAAGAGTCGGACACGACTAAACGACTAAACAACAGAAATACAAGTTCTGCAGAAAGAAGCTTTGGTCAAGTGAGCACAAAGGGAACAATCCTTCAAGTAAGCTGGTCCCTAGTTGTGAGGTAAAGGTAGGGCATAAATGTTTAACAGAACAATCCAAAGTGGGTTGGAGGAGGTAGAACTGATTATATAGAGGGGGGGTTGCTCCCTGCATGAATACTTATTCATTTAAAGTTGCAATCCTATGTTCCCTGCAAGGACGTAGGGAAAGAGCTTTGCCTGCAGTGGGAGTGATACAACTTTATAAACCCTCATCATGAGGGTCTGGAAGGATCTTCAACCAGTGATCCTCTGAAGTAGAAGTTCCAGTGTCAGGTAAAAAAGGAGTCTTGCTGGAGGTGGGTGGGGGACAGATCCAATGGGAACAAAACTTAAAAAAAATATCTTGAGAACAGAGTGAAGGGCAGGAACTCCCCAGCCCTCCTGCCAGCTTTTTTTGCTGTAGAACTACAAATCCAGGAGGACATAGGAAAATACAGTTCCCCCACCCACACTTTGGATTGCTTAGTTAGGCATTCATAACCTGCCATTCGTTATAAAAAGCTCATTGCTAAAACAAGTAAAAACAACACCAGCAATCGGCAAGATTAAAGGTGGTGAATGAACAGATGAACACTTGAGGGTTCGTGTTGAGCTAGTAAACTATTTTAAAAGGCAGGTGGTTTGCCTGGTGCATTGCAGGGCGGAGGTAGGGGGGATAGAAGCCAACAGCTATGTCAGTGTTTTTTTAGTTGGTTTGTACATCTCCCATTTCAGCTGCGGCTAAGGAACATGCTGCAACCTCTCTTTTTAATATGGCAATCTTTGTTTCCCTCTTTCATGTGTACTGTATTTATTCCACAGAGCTATTACACCAGGCAGGAGGGTCTGGAACAGCTCAGAAAGTGCACAACACCAAAGGCCAATTTAACGCCACACAAAAGTATCCCCTGCAGACTTGCTGTGCCAAGTTGATTTGAATGTCAGTCTGCGGCCAGTCCCTGCAGAAGAAGGAGGGGACTTTAATCACACTTAGAATTCATACAATCATTCCTGCACAATATTGATCTGACGGTGTGAACAACAGCTTTGATAGTCAAAGCATGCTAGGTTAAAGTCCTGAATGTGCACCTTGAGTGCCTTAACAGGGCTATAGAAAGTTTTTGTATGTGTGTGCATCCTACACATTTTTTAATTCACCTGTAACTTTTCTGTGAGTATTTTCCCCCTGCCATTGCTTGTTATTGATTCAAATGTTAGGGGGGAAATGAAAAGGCCTTGTCCATATTCAGTGGGGAGGCTGTTCCAGCTGAATTGGCTGGCCATGTCTTGCTCAAATGCATGCTGTTTCAGCAGTCCTGAGACATTTTAGCAGTACAACCCTATGTTTCTATGTCTCAGGTCAACATCACCCACCTTCACTTGGGCTAGTCACACAGAGCCCTTCTTAGTCTCCTCCTTTCATTAGGATTGTTTGGGAAATGGTTTCCATTGGAGCAAGGTCACTGAGGCTCACTGGCATTTCACAATCCAAGTGTTTATCTTTATAAATACACAGGTTGAACATAGGTGGAGGTACAGCGTGAAACACTGTGTTAGACCCCACACTCAAGTTCACTGCTGCCACATCCAGGGCTTTTTTTCAGCTGGGGAAAAAAAGTTCTGGTGCCTCTCAGGTGGGCGCCATTATAAGAGAACAAGGGAGGCTTTCATAGTGAGTTCCGGCACCTCTTTTTCTAGAAAAATAGCACTGCCCAAATCAGATCTTTTAGGCCAGTGTTGGATTACCCATGATCCACAGACTGTATCTGCCCCCCAAATATCTGGTGTTCCCCAAAGCCACCCTAATGATTTGGCTTTTTAAAAAAAGCATGTGGCATTGTTGAACCCTGGGCTCATAAGCAGGGGTAGGGAGCAATGCCAGCTATTTTTACCTTTAAAAAGGATCAATTTTCTGTCACATCCCCATTTTAAAGTTGGCACTATTGTAAAAATATCTCAGAGAGGCTTAGGGAACGGAAGAAAGCACATATCCCTAATTCTCCTAGAAAGACCTTCTTTTGTCTCCCCATGCCTGACTTGAGGATGGCTAAATGCTGCTTAGACTGCAACAGTCCAAGCTCTATATGCATGAGAGTAAGTGTCAATAAATCTGAGTAGACCTAGGGCTGCTGCTGTGTTAGACTTCTAATGCCGTCTTCACACCACCACAGATCCTTGTGTGCAGCAGCAGACTGCATGAACACACAGTTGCGCGCAATAATCTTTGTGCACCGCAGAAGAGTGGCGCCGAGCAGAGGAGCCCCAGAAGACATCATAAATTTAGAAAGGGGGGTGGATGCAGAAGCTTGTGAAATTATAGGGGCCATTGTTTTAAGAAACGAAGAACAATGGTGAAGACAAAACTCTGACTCGCTTAAGGGATCACAGAGTCAAAACCCAATCTTATGTATAAGATGTACAGGACAATCCTATGTATGTTTACTCAGAAGTAGGTTTCACTGGGTTCAATGGTGCTTGCATCCAAGTAAGGTAACTGGGATGCAAATCAAGTTAATTAATTCAGAGTCAACAAATGCCTGCTTGCATTTGCATGGAAATGATCTGGTGGAATATGCAAATGGTGGCAATTTTCACACCAATCAGAATTCTCCAACATCCCTATCTGGGGAAGAGCCAAATATTATCCATAGTCTCTAGAATCTTATCTTGTTAACTTTTGTGCCCAGGTTTCTATGCCCTGATAGGTTTTGCTCTCAGGTCAGCACTCACCAAATCCCTGTGGCTTCACAATAGCACTGTGTGCCAGACATTTTGGCCGTTTTCAGGGGGGTTGAGGATTAGAACCATATAAAATGGGTGGGGAGGGTGGAACTGCAAATTTCTCCAAGGTTTGGGGTGTGTGTGTGAGAGAGAGTTTGACTCATTTTCAGGGAACATAAAGACCAAGAGGGAATGCAGACTTTCATGCATCTCCCAGCCTCCCGGCTGCACATCTTTTAAAAACAAAACCCCTGACAAACCCTCCTTCCTAAATGTTGGTTCTATTCACATCTATCAGAAAAAGCTTCCAACTGCCCATGGGTGACATGCATTGCTGCCATTCTTCTCACTGAACAGCTTTTGATCCAGCAGAGGTGTTCTCTAACATGAAAGAAGGGGATACGATTTTCTCCAGTTCTTCATGTTGTTGTGGATGTCACCCCACACCAAATTCTATGTTAGGGAGCATTAGGAAAATAACTGAAAATAAAACTACCAAGATCATAATGCTACCATACCAATATATGGTGCGATTGCATTTGAAATCCATTGCACAGTCCTGGGAGATGAGATTTAATGTGCTTTTTGTTATTTTGATAAATTTATCCATGCCACACAATGCAGTGCACCAGCTAATGATTATCAGACATCTTGAGAAATTCCAAAATCTGCATCCTCCAGTTCCCTCATTTTGCCTGCCCAAATGCCCCATCACTACACATAAATCCAATTTCTTTCCCATCCTCTACCTGCTTTTTGCCACTCAAATGTCCACCTGCCTCCAGGACTTTCAAATAACATTGGTCCATACCTAGCTGCTCCACTTAGATGGGGAAAGGTGGTGTCCTTTCATTCATACAGAGATTCATCTAATGATAGAAACACTGTGTGGGCACTAAATCAACCAATCTATTTGCAACTGTGATGTCCTCAAAGTACTACTGTCATTCTGTTTCATTTTCAGTCCTTAGAAACCTACCAGCTTTCCAAAATGTACACATATTTAACCTTAGCTTGAATGTTAACATACACGAAACTTCATGAAACTGAATGATTGCTATTCAAGCAGTGGAGAATGTGTGTCTCCTCCTTTAGCAATTTTACTTGTACTGTTCCGTTCCAAGGACTGTGCTTAAAAATAATATAAAGTGGATTTTCAGTTTATACATTTGCATAGCGTGGGATTACTGTCAGGAATTTATAGCAAGAGATCTGGAGGTGGCATGAACCACTGCCAACACCAGTGGGATGGAGATGAACCCAGCTGAACAAAGGAAGGTCTCTTTATTTATGAGATAATAGAGTATTACAAAAGTATGAGAATGTGCAAATTGCTTAAATGACTTCCTCTTGCATGTGGAAATTCTGATGTTTGCAGTGTCCAAATCTGCAAGTTTTAAGTGTGTGGTATGCATTTTCAGCTGCATGGTCTCATATTATGGGTTTTGGAAGAAAAATGTTGCTATGGCAATTGCTCCTTTTTGCTGAATATTTAATTAAATGAAAAAGCAGGACATGCTCTGTAAAATATATACATGGTATAATCTAACTAAATTTGGTCATGGCTACAGCTGCCGTCCTTTCCGCAAACACCTGGGAATAAGCCCCATGGAACTTGGGCCACAGGCCAGTCTTAAGAAGAAAAACAGCTTTGCAAGAGGGGAATTTAAAGCAGAGAAGTGGCACAAAAATAGATGCTTAACCCCCCACCCTCAATTTCTGCATTCCAGATAGCCCCCTGGGGAGGGGGAGGTGAATCTGTTGCTTTTGGTTTCTATCAGTTTCTCATTTATTCAGTCTTAATTTGGGTTCTCCCCATTTCCACATACATTGTGGGGTTGTTGTTTTTTTAACACAACAACCAACAACCCTGTATGCATGAAAATTACTATGCATTTTGTGTGTGTTTATCTAAATCTATGTATTTGTGTACCCAATTTTTACAGACAAGTATAAACTTGCTTCAGTCAGCCTTTGGGGGAATGAACCATTGTGCTGACCCTGTTTTTATTATTAGTAGTAGTAGTAATTTATTATTTAAACCCCGCCCATCTGGCTGGGTTTCCCCAGCCACTCTGGGCGGCTTCCAACAGAATATTAAAATACAATAGTCTGTTAAACATTAAAAGCTTCGCTAAACAGGGCTGCCTCCAGCTGTCTTCTAAAAGTGGTAGTTGTTTTTCTCTTTGACATCTGGTGGGAGGACGTTCCACAAGATTGCTGCACTGTTGTTTTTGGTTTATGTTATCATTTTTAGAGCTTTTTGTTGTTACCTTAAATGTTTTAAACCACTATAGAAATTTGGGTGAAGAGCAAATAAAACAAATAAAAAGAGAAGTGGCGGGCCATTTGGATGGAAGCTTGGACCTCGCCTCCCAACCCCTCCTAAAAGTCACCCAACAGTGCCGTGGGCTTATTGGGCGGGGTGTGTGTGTGTGTCTTTTATCATCCAGGAGAAGCAGTGCTCGTGTTGCCTTTTGAAAATCAGAAAGTGCTGAACACGAGGAAGGCTACCCTCTCCCTTTACAACAATGCTCCTCCATTTCCTAAATCTTTCATTTTTGTTCTGTGTTCTGGCACTTTCTCTAGTGCTGGAGCACAAACCTTTGAGTGTTTTGGGGTGTTTCTCATCCCTCCCTCCCCAAAGATGGTTGACACAAGAGCAGCTCTCCCCCTTCAGCAAGGCTTAGGAATCCCCACCCCATATAGTAGAAAGAGTTGTCACCCCCCTGGTGCTGGACATGGGCTAATAGATATTTTGTGCTACAGGAATGGGGGAGCATTATTATCTGGAAAGCTCTTAATAGGGATATAAAGGTTTAAATGTTTCATTTCCCACGATGCTTCTGACTGATAGCTTAAAATATTCAAATGCTAGCCTGACAGAATAATATGAATAACCGAAAAGCCTGAGCAGTTGTCGTGGAAACCAGGGATAAATTGTTTTAAGGGAAAGAACTTGAGGGTAGTTAAAGCTAACAGTTGAACTGCAAAGGGGGGGAAAGCCCTACATTGTGCCTACGGAAGTTAAGACAAGGTCTGTTCAGCTTCTGAATTAGGAAAAGAAATCCCTAAGCCTTAGGGATGTGGATTTCAAGGAGCAGGTGGTGAAAGGATTGCAGGTGGCCCGAGAAATAACTGAGAAACTGTCTAGCAAATTGTTTCACCCTATGACATGTGGTTATCCAGTATCAGTCCTCATCATCTTTACCTTCTCTGAGGTAATAGCAGCAGCCTGAAGCTCTTTTAAGCATCGCCCCATCTACAGAATAACTGCCATTACCTTTAAAATGGAAGACATTTTTATGAGTTACTGGTTCCAGGGCATGTGGTCTGGCACACGGAGCACATACTTCACACACAAAACAACGACATTAACATCCAGAATCTGGCTTAAACTGACCCAAAAATTAAATAAACGGGGAAAAACCTACAAAACTCAGAAGTTCAGCTTCAAAATGTGTCCTCAGTTCACCCTCTGCATACCTCACTATTGAAACTCTTTGGTTTTGGGAAACTCTCTGACTCCTTGATTAGGTCTGGGCTGGCTGAGTTCCATTTGACACAGGACTTTTAGGGAGGATAAAGAGACGGTGGCTCTTTGCCACTTTCATATTGTCTAGATTTCCATGGTTACTACATATTGGCCCAACCCTTGACAAGGTTGCTTTAAATCACTAGAACTAAATAGAAAAAGAAAGAAAGAAATCTTAAAGGGCTGGGGGGAGGGGGGAAGCCTTCTAGAAAGATTACAAAATATTGCAAGATCAGAGAACAACCAGCTGCAGCCACCTCTGCATAGGTATACAGTTGACTTCGAAGTGATTTCATACACTCTGGGAACAGCAGGGAGAATGGACAGTTAGGTAGGAGAGCTGGAAAAAAATCACATGGCAACGAATGCATCCCATTGGTTTCAGATAGGACATGGGTAGATGAATCAGAAAGGCCCTGGACCCAAATTTTCACAGCCCTCTAGCTGCTATGATGGCTCATTTACCAGAAGTAATGTATTTAGTGTTAACTCTAGAAGTGTGTACTCGATTCTGATCAAAATAAGCCTCCTGGTGTATGTGTGTGTGTCCCTGGCTAGCATGAATGCTGGAAATTGTACCCTGTGCTTGCCTTAGAGCAGGTGTTCTTAATCTGTAAGCCATGGACCTGCTTTGCCTCGCAGTGTTCAACCATGGACACTGTGCAGAGCCTATCACTGGGTGTGCATGCGTATCTGGCTTAAAGCCACATTTCTGTGTAATTCTAACTATGTATACTCATTTCTGGCTGTTATCTGAAGTCGACTTGGATGGCTTTATACTAGAGTGTTGACTTTTATTATGAGGTAAGCCCATGAGATAAACCATTAAGTGTTTTCAGCTGTCGAGCTAATATGAAAATACCTTTGCTGACCTCACTGAAGAACAAACACATCAACTATTATGAGGTAAATGTATACAAAGTTTTAGCTTGCTAGGTAATGCGGAAATATCAAAACCATTTGAGGGTATTCTTTCTTTCATTTATTTGTATGAATGTTACCTTTTCAAACTTTTTTACCTAACAGTTAAGTCAGTTATGCCCAGAGCTTGGGAAGTTCGTTTTTAAAAAGAACTATGTAGTTCTTGTTCAATGTATCAAAGAAGGAACTAATTCTAGTTCATATTCACCCCTTTACAAAATGAACTTGTTTAGTTCACAGTTCATCCAAAAGATCATTGGCATCCCCCCCCCCAGCATTCAGAATGTTACAAGCTGCTGTGGAAGTTTAAAATATTCTTAAAATGCCTGAGGAAACAGCAAAACATACACACAGTGGCATGTGAACTGTTTAATGAAGTTCCCCCAACAATTATAATTTTTAAAGGCCAAAAGAGTCTGAAGAGTAAACAACACATGTACGGTAAGTGAATGAATCTGAAGATGAACTGAAAATCAATCAACGTTCTACCCCAGAATGAACTTAATTCATATACAGTTCACCTGGACATTATGAGAACTACTTTCAGGTGTCATTCAGAAATTTTTGAACTAACTCAGTGTACTTTGCTAAACGGAACTACAATAGCTGGTTCCAAACTTAGATGGGTATGGTAAAATGCGAACTTTAAAAGCTGTTTTTTAAAAAAGGCATTGTTTCATTAGTGTATTAGGATCAAAATCAGCTGGTGTTAATTAAAGCACACAACCAGCTGTGGGAAGCTCTGCATATTAAATAAAGTGGAGAAGTGCATGGCAGAGCAATGTTGATGGTGACTGTTGAAGGCATTTACAAAAAGAATATGCCTCCTGGGACATTAAGCCTCAATAGACGGTCTCATTTTCTGGGGAATACAGAGCTCTCCTTAGGCAAGGAGATATTTCCCGAGTGTCTGCCCTCATTATACCGTACAAATAGCAAGGGAAATGCAAAGGGGAACAATCCAGATAAGTATTTTATTCAAAGGCAAAGACAAAAGCAGAAGACCAGAGGCAAGAGGAGCAGCTGCATGAGCCGTGTTGTCCCTGAGTAGGAGGGAGATGTTTGTCAAAACACTGCCCACGGGACCATTAGAAGATGGTGTTTATGACTTACTCTTGAACACAAGCTGTCTAAGACACAACCAAAGGCAGAACCAGCACAGGGAGATCTCAAACCATCTCCAGATGGGCTCCCTGTGCTCCACAGGCAAATGAGGACACGGACGTAAAGTTCTAAATATAAATATATCTGGACAGTCCCTATTCTCTGGTACCTATGCCTGAAAAATAATTGTCCCTATTTTGTGTTATCTAGAGTCCTGAGAATGCCTTGTATGTTCCTCTGTCATTAATGCATACAAGAGGAATGAATTCTACTGCAATTTTGGCCCTGTTTTGCCTTAAAAGGGGAAAGCTGTCTTTCTGGGCCATCTTTGATATTTTTTTAAAAAAACTGTTTTATTATTTTCACTTGCTTTCATAACTGGAACCAAACCGAATCCTATAACTTCTCAATCAAGCAAAGTAGTCTGTTCTAACACCTAAAATTGAAAGGAAGTTCAGCATTTAGTGGAATGACACTTCCTAGCCTAGGAGTTTTCTGTGAGCAGTTGGAAATCCTTGATGCCCAGCCAGCACTGCTACAATTTTTCCTGGAAAGAGTATGTGGTTTTTTTTTACCACTGTTGCATTGTCAGGATGCAAAGATCTTCGAGGAACCTATAGCTCTTAAAGACTTGCTGTCTCTTTCCATTAAACATTAGCATTGGCACTCCTACCTTGTTCTACCTTCTACAATTTCATCCGATTTCCTCAATTTCACACATGCACATTTCTGTAACTGATATTCTCGCCCCACCTCACCCCCAGAAGTTAGAATGGGGTAGGGATTTTGCTTAGGATTGTTATTGAACTACCTTGGATATCAGAACCATGTCTGCTCTATTGGTTGGGGCTGACCTGAAATACCCCCATCTCTCTTTCTCTTTCCCTCTCTCTCTCTCTCTCTCTCTCTCTCTCACACACACACACACACACACACACACACCAAGCGTGCATACCAGTCTGCCCTACAGACATTTATTGGTTTTGTACTGGCTTAATAGCATTGCTTTCTATAAAAATAATTCCCAGGAATGCTTGATGGGGACCATTAAAATTCTTTGTAAGAGATCCTTCCTAACCTTCCTCTCAAAACTAGGGTTCCCTGACATAGAAGATTTACTGTTAAGCCAAGTTGACTCCATCATATAAATACACCTTTGGGGGATGTGAATATCTCTGGAGGACATGAGACCATTTTGAAGCAAGTTCTGTCTGTCCATTTGAAATGGAGTTCACAAGTCCAAGTGCCAACTTAAGAGAAAACCACTAATGCCCAACACTATCCAGACCATGGAATACCACAAAAGCAGAGAGTAAACATAACCCAGGAATGGTTTCTGCTAAGCAAATATTTCTGACTCGGACAAGGGAACCAAGCTACATGCCATAGGGATCAGAATGAAAAAAATTAAATGAAAATGAAAATATGATGTAGACATAAATGCTACAGCACAGATGCTAGCCCTATGCAGGCACTCTCCCTGTGTGAGAGAATATATTGTCTACTTTGTTCTGTCCTGAAATATGAGGCTGAAAACAGTTCTGTATGCTCTTCAAATAGCAGCCACTGGTTCACACATCATGCACACCAACTACTCAACACTTAATTTGTATCTCAACATATGAACTACCTCAGTGTAGGAAATACTATTTTTCTGCTGTGATATGAAACCTCAATCTGTGTTGGTTAATTTGTGATGGCTCTTTCACAAATGCAAGTCATTGCAGTCATGAAGTGATGACTATGTCACATAAATAGGGCCACAGTTGGCAGGTGTGCTTAGCAAGGGGTGTAGCTAAGGAGGAAGAATGCCAGAAAATACAAACAGGATGCAACATGGTTAGATCCACTAAAACTCGGTCCTGTGGCTCTTCCATTTCATGCAGGGGAAAATGTAAGTTCCACTTTATTGGAAATTTATTGGTTTGGAGGAAATGAAGCAGACTGTTCTTCTTCATGCTGGGTGGGTCCAGTTTTTATAATATGTTTATTGCTTATGGTCCATTCTTATGGCCAATGAAGGAATCACTTCTCCATCACTCCCAGTACAGGACATTAATTTGTGCAGTCTGCTGGGGAGTGCAGTGACTGAATTTGTTTTGCTTGGTAGTGAAAATTCTGAAAGGGAGACGGAGGTGACTTTTATTGGATTAGGCAACTAGTGATTGGCTCAGTTTGTTATTATCTGTCTTTATCTCATTCTTCAGACTAATGGGTTCTGTCAGATACAAAACAATTCAGATCGGAAATTAGCATAAACACTGTTTATTCTCCTCCAATACAGCATGTTCTTTCTGCTGTTTGACACAGATGCTAGCCAGATTTGGCGCTTATGGAGAATGAGGCAGGTCCTCCTTTCCAACTGTTGTATTCTAGAAATTCCCCATTGAAAGCAAGTCATTTTTAAAAGGCTAGCCAACTTCTCTGTCTCTTTCTCCTAGCTGCACTGGAGGATGATTCTGCTTTGAGAAAAGGAATTGGTCTCAGGCCTGACTTTTCATGGGCTCTCTGCCTGTCAGTCTCATCTCCTAAAACACATTTTTAGCACATGTGCTGAAAAAGATCCCACCCACCACTGCCGCCAACATGGCTTAGACTAAAAAAAATTGGTTCTGCTTCTTTTCACTGCAAGCCTTTGCAAAGTAAGCTTCCTCGGGAGTGCAGATAACCCCCAATTAAACAAGCCAAAGGCTACAGAAGGAGGCATCCCTCTGCCAGCCAGTGTGACCTGGAGAAAATTGCTTTCTCACCCCAAGGCTGTTAGTTAATCAGAACTTGAGCATGAGTAAAATTGAGCCACCAGACCTTCCCAGCAGAAATAATGCTGGGGTGCAAGTGCACTATTATAACTCTGCTGCAATGAGAGCAACTCCCCACGCCTCCCTGTATCATGCTGCTAACCCTGAACCAACAACAGTCGTATGAAAATTGTACAAATGGAATGGAGCCTTGCTTCCAGTGAGAGGGAGAAGAATCTATCTATTCAATTTTCCTTACTACAGCTACTCCACACTGATGGAACTTTAAAAAAGCCTCAAAGTATGCTTCCCTTAGGAGTGAAGTATTCTAGAAGGGGTCTCTTGGCAGCCAATCTAGTCCTTTTAGCATCCCATTAACTTGCATGTGATTTGGGAAAGATCTGCTACTGGAAATTAGAAAAATTGTAGAAACAGAACCGGAAGTGTCGAGTGGGGACTTTATTCTCCCTTCCTTTTTACTCTCACCGGCTCTCTGCTCCCTTACATCAGCTGACTTCAGCTCCACCCCTTAAGCCAGCCACTGGCCAATCCACACTGTTGTCCTCAACTGGCCAATCCACATTTGCCTTGTGTGGCTCACACCTCTCCACCCTTGCCATGAGGGGAAGCCAATATGGTGGCCAAGGTTTGGACTATGTGCCTACAGGAAATACACAGTGGGGGGAGCTATCCGAGCATCCCCCTGACAGCTCCTCTCCCTGGAGTGCCAAAGCCAGTCTTTGCCACCATTGATGGCTAAGAGAGCTTTGAAACCAAAGTGACCACACTGGAGAAAAGGATGCAGGTGGCTTCTCAGAACAAATTTGGACATTCTGCACAGTTGGGATTCTTATAAATTCAGGCTCAAGATATCAAGCAAAACATACCAGTGGCATTTCACACTTTCTCGAAAAGCTTGCCAATTATTCTACAACCCTGTTTGGCAGTAAGGACATGATCCTCCTCACTCTGGAGCAGCATCTCCAGACATCTATGATTGTCAGGTGTCAAGGCACACCACCATGTATGCCATTTCAGCAGATGCCAAAGGCCTGGACACTGTTGTCCGTCTGCTGTCTGACATACTGCTACAGCCCAGATTATCAGATGAGGAGATTGAGATGGTGCGCATGGCAGTCCGCTTTGAGCTGGAGGACCTGAACATGAGGCCCGACCGAGAGCTTCCGCTTACAGAGATGATTCATGTAGCAGCTTTCTGTGAAAACACAGTGGCATTGAACAGATTCTGCCCGACAGATTCTTCCCACCCTGGACCGGCGCCTCCCTCCAGCAGCCACTCCGGGAGATGGCGGTGGCGCGTAGCCATTGAGCTTCCTCCATGAAGCAGAATCAGTGAGACTCCTGCCTAGAGTGGCAGCAGGCGCGTGGTGCCACTCTAGGCAGGAGTCTCGCTGATTCTGCTTCATGGAGGAAGCTCAATGACCGCGCGCTACTGCTGCTGTGGGGGGTGGGGGGGCACCGGCAGCAGCTGCTCCCAGACACCAGCCATTCAGCGCCCCTTCCGCGCCCCTGGTGGCCAGGCGCCCTGACGTCTTGCGCCACCCATCCCGGGCCTAGAGGCGGCCCTGCCCTCGCCTAATCCCGGTTTTTATACAAAACTTAATCAGGTAGTTTTGCTACTGCCACCACTGTGCTACTCGAAAGTAACGCAGACAAAAGACTCTTGGTAGGGTTGAGCAGCCAGGTTCCAGAATTAACTTTGGAGTCGGAAATATTCAAAACCCAGACAAATTGTCATTTTTAGAATTTATTAAGGAACAAGAGATAAGTAACAAACTATAAATATACAGTTCTCAGCAAAAGGTTACAAATTAGAAAGTAAAAACATTATAAATTCTCACTAACTTACACATAAGTAGCGAAGGTAACAAGTGTAAGTGTCTTTCCATCCGGCAAGGACTTTGACAAGCGCATGAGGACATCCACTCCAGGATAATGGCATGAAGCAACTTAACATTTTTCACCTTCCCATATTTAACCAAAATTATACCATGAGGGGTCTCGGGATTTGACCAGTTAAAACAAAGGTGTAGATACGAACTGGCCAATCATCAATTAATACACATCAATCTTTTAGCTGTCAAGTAACAAACCAGCTGCCCCCAATTTAGTACTTCAAAGCAGGGAACTGAAGAAACTCTTCCCTTACACATCTGAAGACGCTAAGCCAATTAAGGCAGATAACCCCCTGTAATCTTACCACTTTCAAATAAACATCCCCTTCACAGCTGCAACAGACTGCACATTAACATATAAATCAGGTGTAGGTAAACACAGTTGGGGGGGGGGGTAATTCACCTAACAAAGCATTCTTCATAATGGGCAAAAAGGCATTTTCTCAGGCGAGCTGGGGTATTCTAATCCCAGTAACCTTTCTGGTACTCCCAGAATGCACCACGATGAACCAAAGTATAAATTTTTCATGCACAAAATTATCTAAATCACTACCTCTTCTGTTGAAGATGGGACAGGATCAAGTAAATACAGACAACAGCTGGTTCAGAAGGAAGAGAGACCCGAAAAACAAGTTTTTTCGACAGAGAAGGTATAACAATCTTCATCAAAGAGGGGTATTGTGCAACCAGCTGATAATGAGATTTAGCAGATCAGACTGCACTGCTGGATGTGCTTCTTGGCTGAGGGTTGTTTAAAATATTAAAGTTTCCACATAGAAAGCAGTTATGCACATGATTTTTATTTTTATTTTGCTTTTCCCTACATATAAGCAATATGGTGAGACTTGTGCCTACAAAAGAAAGAAAGCATTATTCACTTGTTATAGCAAAGAAATGGCTCCGTTTTGACACCCCGGTTTAAGATGAACAACAGCAAACCCATAATATAATCTCATCCTTCCTACAGGTCACCTGTTGCATGAGTTAACTTCAGTCCTCTGTGTTGTCTCTCCTGATTCAAACATGTACACACAGATACTAGATCTTTCAAACAAATTGGAAATGCCTGCAATTCCTCAGGAAATTAGTTCCCATTGCGGAGGAAGACATAAAAAGAAGCTATAAAATTTCTGAGTTCTAGGTGAAGATGACTTTCTGATAGGATTTTAAGAACTCTTTAGCCAGCCCCCCCACCACCACCACTGCGGTTCCCCGCCCCATCTGCTAACACACTTTTAAGAAAGAAGAAATGGGTGGGCGGGTTGTTCCGTTACAGGCAGGGTCCTTCCCTTCCTTCACTCACTAAACTCAAAAGTGGATTGTTTTTGAAATAAACCTTTCTGTGCTCATCTACTTCACTGCCTCCAGGAGTAGTGCTTTGTGGACAATGAGAATACTGGTCAACAGAATTCTACTAGAAGGTTCAGCACAGAAAGCAGAACTGCCTGTAAAGAAAAGAGAGGGTTGCTCCAATACCCACACAGTAATAGGGATTTATTTGTTTACATACTACTCAATGGCAAAAGAGGCTTCTGTCACGGCTGAAGACAGAAATGTGGAAAATACAGGTCTGTGCTGCTTCAGAGAAGTGGTTGAGGAAGAAGTAGGACAAGACACTTTGGCTGTAATCCTACTTTGGCCTGACACAGTTCCCAATTTGGACAAGGCCAAATGGCCACTTGCCCCAAGCCGTGCCTACTTGTCCCACACCTGGTGTCAAGTGTCATTAGGTGTGGAGCAGCTACAGAAGGGACTTTCCAAACTTGGGTCTCCAGTTGTTTTTGGACTACAGTTCCCATCATCCCTGGCCACTGGTCCTACTAGATAGGGGTGATGGGAGTTGTAGTCCAAAAACCAAGTCAGAGATGCAGCAATATCAACTGCATGACCAAGTTACCCATGGGGAACGTGATCCTGCAACTGATCCCTGAAGAAAGCAGGCTTGAAGTAACCACCCACCAGCCCACTAGCTAGATCAGGGTTCCCCACCCCTGCTGTATCTGCTTACAAGTCCTACTACACTCCTTTAATTCCTCTCAACAGGCCTGACTGACATACTGGTTCTTTCTAGACTCTTGCCTGGTGCTTTCCCTCTTCATCAAAAGTCGGTTCTTAATGTTTAGCCTGCTCTGCCTACAGACCAGTTCTACCATGTTTGCTTTGAGAAACGTCCAAAGGAGGGAAGGGGAATCTGTGGCCCTCCAGATGTTGTTGGACTTCAACTCCCATCAACCCCGACCAGCATAGCCAAGAGTCAAGAATTATGGGGGTTGTAGTTCAACAACATCTGGAGTGTCACAGGTTTCCTATCGTTGTTGCAGACAGACGGTGTGTTGCAGCAAAAGCAATGAAGAGTCTTGAGGCACCTTAAATAATAACAGATTTATTTTAGCATAAGCTTTTGTGGAGTAGAGACCACTTCAGCTGCCTGAAGTGTCTCCCTCAGCTGGCAGGAATAAACATGAGTGTAGAGAGAGAAAAAGATGGGAATGGAAAATTTTAAAATACAGATTGTGGAAAGCTGAAATGTATTCAGAATGAGTACAGTGGTCATTTCCAACAGCAGTAAGTTGTGATAACAGCCCATACATTTTGCATTTCACTGCCATTTGCCTTTTCAGTTTACTTTTTTTTTCATTACACCCATATGTCCATTGTATATACCCAGTAATTTTGGGGCCAGCTCAGAATAGATAACACATCAGGACTCTTAAGCCATAAATGCTTATGCTGTAATAAATGTGTTCATCTTTAACTTGCCATGTGACTCTTTTGTTGTGCTTGAAGAGAGCTCTACTGAATTCAACAGGATTTTCTTCCAAGTATATGTGCATAGGACTGAGGCCTTTTTCCTTCTCTGGCATAGGCGGGGATCAAAACTTAATAATAGCAATGTTGTGATTTCATGGAAGAACTGTTATCTCTTTACTGCAGCTGGGTGCACAAGTCGGGACGAGGGGATAGGCAGGCTTATATATTCATCTGTATATTCTCAACAGATTGGCAAAAGTGCTCAGGGCGTTTTAGAAGCAGAACCTCTACAATCCAAAGATTAACCCTTTTGAAAAAGCTAGGCCCATACAAATCAATGCTATATCTACATATGATTGCACATATAGTCTAAACCAGTAATGAACAACTTATATATTAGGGACTATTATGTTTTCCCTACAGTGGGGTATATGTATTGTGGAGTCACTTACTGGTTGGTCTCCATAATAAGGCTGGTGCCATGAATATTATTAATTACAAATATTTGTACTCAATGCTATCAGAGCAACTCAGTGTTTTAAAATAGTTATTTAAAAAACCCTCACTATAAACATTTACCACTACCAGCAGCATAAATACATACAGCTTCAGGATTAAAAATAACCAAAAGTTAACACTAAAGACTACTGGTAAAATAGGCATGTGATACATCAATTACGGTAGCCTAAAAACAGCTTACTGTATATAGTTCAGAATTGCTGAGATCTTGAGATTCCTTGTCATAGCAAGCAGCCCACTAGGTGGCAATCCTGTTATGCATGGCAGGGTTCACTGTGGCTCAATATTAGTGCTTTTTGCACCTTTTGGAGCTCCTGTATGCTGCAACAGCTTGTAGATGGAGTTTAGTTGAAACAGTTTGTTAGTAGGGGAGGAACCGGGTTTTCCATGGGAGATTTCTGATACAATATTGGGGCATTGATTTTCTTGAAGATGTTCTCTCCACACACATACAATGGCTCAGAATCCACGTTGCCATACCCACGAATGTTGCAGTTGGGATTAAAGCATGAATAATGGTTGCAACCCTGTTCAGAAAATTGGCAATATCTCCTTCATGTATGATTATACAGCAACCATTCAGGACTCTAAAAGGAACCATTGGTCTAGGTTTGCTTCAGTAAGAACAGTTAAAATGCTAAGTGCAACAGAAGATGTGGCAACCTGCAACTTGGCAGCAACTTTACATTAAAAACTTCAGTGATAGCCTCAAACAAAATTTAGCTAGAAACCAATGTTTTGGGCCATGAACTAAGTGTTATTTCATCCAGTGAATTATATAATTATATCTGAGTGGATGTAGCAACCGAGTAATTTTGTTGTTCCCGCAAGGGGACAATGACAATAAAGATATCTTATCTTATAATTGTGTTTATTTTTTTAGTCATTCATCAGTACATATTTGAATTAGCACTCAATACTTGCAGATATGAGTTTCCATAGATTCCTATGCATGATGGGTGGATTGCAGTTGTGTTCAGTCTTTGCTGCACAGCTACTCCAAATAGTATGGGAATCATCTGTAGTTTTCCCCTTATGCATGGCTCTAAACTGTTGTGCTAACTTTTGAATCTTCCACAATTCCTGACACCATGTCTCCAACACACTGGGACGTGATTCTTTCCAATATTACTAATCTGGCAGCAGTCAATAAACTCTTCATGCCTTACAGTCTTCAAGTTGTCATCAAAAACCTTTATTAAAATTAGCCTTGAATCTGGTGTACTTGTCTGGTTTGTTATTTTATATCCCCCAAAGTGTGACCTTTTCACATGGCCAACACAAATGGAACATTGTTCTTCATTCTCTATACCTCTTCCACACTCTGGGGAAGAGGATTCTGTTATTGTATTAAGTGTATGTAGAATGTGGTATCATTTGAATACAGTACCACTTAAACAGATTTTTCTGTAATCCTTGCTGATACTGATTTAAAAGGTAGTTTTCTCCAGAGACTTTTTCAATTGTTCTCATCATTTTTTGTAGGTTCCCCCCCCCATGTTTTCTGCAGACTCTCATTTGACCCTAGCATTTCCACCTCCAATATTTCATGTGTATCCAATAACAAGACTTTCCTAAGGTTTGTGGCTTGAGCAATTAAGCTTTCCATTAGCGTGAGAGGTCTGGTGACTTGAGGAGCAATTTCCAGGATGGTAATAAATTTTCTACCTTGATGGATTTGAAAGCAAGTGTAACTTCATTCAGCTAATTGTTCTTCAGATAGGTCTCCTTATGTGGGTCTAACACCCAGTTAAAAGTCTGGAATGGGCCAACTTCTTCCCAACCTTTAAAATTATGATAAAAGGTAGGTTGATAAGATGGAAACATTTGGGTGTCAATTAACAAAGACACAATTTCATGACCAGAGGTTAAAATGCTCCTAGTTTGGGTTTTTCCTAGGTATCACCAAGGATGAAATTGCAGTGTGTATGGGAAGGTGGTGAATGCTATGTCACTTGGGGATTTGGAGCTAGCAGTAAAGTTAATTTGCCATTTTCCCCTTATGCATCTGGGTTTAACAGTCATGCCTGGTGTATGCCAGGGTAAAAGTGGAGTAGCTATTTTTCTGGGAAAGAGATCTAAAAGAAAAGAGTTGATCTGATGTCTCTTGGCTTCCTTCACCAAGCTGCTGTTATGCCAGAAGGCAGTAGAGGAACTTTGTTCTCCCAAACTAAACACATGGTGTCTCCCTGGTGTGAGAAGGGAAGGTTAAATCTTAAGACTTCAAGCATTCAGGTTTGCAGAGATGCAAACCAGTATTTGTTCATATATATTTTTAATCACACATTCTGAAGAATGTGTGTTTGTGTGTGTGGTGGGGATGGGAAAAGTAGCACAGTGCAGAAAAACATCCCAAATCTCTATGGAAACACAGGATACATATTTTCTCTCAAATGGGAGTTTTACATCTTGATTTTTTAAAAACAGACTCTCAGATCTTTAAGGGTAATTTCTGCTACACCAGTATAAAGTACATTACAATTCTTTTGCCTCCCTTCTTCTCACACATTAACCACCTTTGGCTTAGATTTTGAACCCAGCTCTTTCATACCCCAACTGCTACACCTGTGGCTACTGTTATCAAAGGCAGCATTCAAATATGTTCACATTTGACAAGGTTTGCTGCCAAAGAAAAGCCTTAATAATAATAATGATAATAATTTTTTATTTGTACCCCGCCCATCTGGCTGAGTCTCCCCAGCCACTCTGGGCGGCTTCCAGTCGAATATCAAAACAGTACAGCAATAGCACAATTACAAAAGTCACAAACAATACATAAACCACATCAAAAAATACACAACCGAATAGAAAACAATTTCGACATAAATCAAAATCTAAAACTAAGAATACATCCTTAATACAGTTTAAAATAACATAGGTAAAAAATAACAGGAATTTAAACAAAAAAACAAAACAAAATGGAGCCCTCTCTGCCCAGCAGCAGCAGCGGCAACAGTCCTTTATAAAGCCCATCAGGCCAAACCCCAAATACTTGCTCCAATCCAGCTAGAGTTCATATGCATGCAAAAGCAGATTTCTACTTGAATCTCTCTAGCAAGGAACTTTATGAGCCTATGAGTGCTGGGCAGTGCACAATTCAGCTGTCAAAGACTACGCACTGAAAACCTACTTAGAAAATCAGTGACACTACATGTCAGCTGTCTGGGAGGAGAAAATGGGGCTGGATTTTGTCTCCCTTGCTCTCCTTCCAGTAAAACTGGCAGATTGACTGTTTTTCCAACAGAGCTGTGTGTACAGAGCGAAAGCAACCTGCGATAAGCACATGGAACCATAGTTCACTATCCAAGACTTTGCATACACAGAGTTCTTAGGCATTATTCAACAGGATTAGTTTTTTGACCAATAAAACAGCTCTGTACAGTGGTGCCTCGCTAGACGAATTTAATTCGTTCCACGGGTCTTTTCTCATAACGAAAAATTCGTCTAACGAATCCCATAGGAATGCATTGAATTTTTTTTGAATTTTTTTTTTTGCCCATAGGAACGCATTAATTGAATTTCAATGCATTCCTATGGGAAACCGCGATTCGCTAGACGAATTTTTCATAAAACGAATTCGTCTAGCGAGGCAACCTCCGCTCGAAAAATCCTTTCGTTAAGCGAAAATTTCGTTAAGCAGGGCATTCGTTAAGCGAGGCACCACTGTATAAGATGGCACTTGAGAAAACTAGAAACAAGTGTGTTACGCCTAGTGCTGTGTCTTCTCAAGGTGAACATCTGGTAAAGAGCTATCCTGCTGAGAAGATGTAAAGGGTTTTGATTTAAAGCCTATAATTTGTACAATGCCTTTTTTGGTGATGACTGCTCTTCTTCACAAAGAAGTCAATCAATCCTTTTATTTGCAAAAACCAAGGTTGATCAATTGACTTCTCCTTTGTGCAGGAAACCAAGGTGCCTGCCTTGTTACAAACCGCTTCTGCAGCTTACGTCAGTTTCCAAAGCAGTTTGGCCTGCAGGAGAGAGATCTGTTGCTTGATTTCTTACATTTCTGTGGTTCTTTGGATCTTAGCTGATATTTCTTGGCATTTCTCTCTTTTTTACACACACTAAAAAGGGTGTGTGTGTGTGTGTGTGTGTGTGTGTCTGAAAACAGCCTAAAAACAAAAGTCATGTTGGAGAATATATTTCAGTGGGAAGTGTCCTGTTTCTAGATGTACTTTATTGATAAAAGTAGATAGAACCAGCAGCCAAGGCTACACACAAGGCAAAGCAAATTAATAAAACAGCTGCTTCTGGGACTCTAATTGTCCTCGGAGCTCTTTCCCTGTTTGTGTCAAAGCCATTTTCTTTAAAAACCTAACAGTTGCTGTTTAAACTGAGCCCTTAGCTGAAAGCTCTCCTGCTAGTCTTGCTCCAAATACAACCCTGGAATGGATTGCCTGCCAACCATTGGACACTTTTTGGGGAGGTTTTTAAAAAATACAATCTTTTATCAGCGCTCAAAACCTGCCAAGGTAATTAAAGGCCACGTTGCATATACAGTATTTGAATGGAGAGCCCTGCAGACTTTCAAATGTTTAAATTATAAGGAGCAACTTGCTTCTTTAAATAGCTGCCTTGTAAGAGTGTCACTTTGTTGTATGCAAAGGGAAGAACTGATGAGGCTACAACAAGGCTTTCAATATTGGTTCAATAAGCCTTTCATTTGTTTGTTGTTCATATTTATGCTTCTTGTTGTGCCTGCGTAGAGATATGAAGGCTCATAATAACGTGGAGGGGGGACAGGTTTCACCCTATTTCAGAATTTGTTTATCTATTTAATAGAGAAATAAAAATAGTGCAACAACTGTGGTTCTGACTTGTCTAACTACTGGAATTGTCCATAATATACAAATCTATAAGGCACTGCTTGACTGCTTCCCAGCCTGCTGAGTTGCTCAGCATGCACATTCTGCAGGAATAAGAGCTCCATGTCAAACTGCTGGGCCATTCATTGTTAGAACAGCAAGGCCCTCTTCTGGAGTGTAATCATAATACGATCAAGGAACAACCCAATAAGCACTGAAGTGCCAGCTCTGAGATTTAGGCATTTTCCTGCCTAGTTACCTTATACCGGTACTAAGAAAAGTTCCTCTGGAAATCTACTTCTCGATATTCCTCTTTAACCTATTATTATTATTATTACTACTACTACTACTACTACAATAAAGCAATATATAAATCTTATGAAACAGAATATTCATTCAAAAAATACTGGGTATGCTAGACTTCCGTTTTCAAGGCAGTTTTCTATCACAAGCATATACCTTATATTCCAGCGTATAAGACGACTGGATGTATAAGACGACCCCCAACTTTTCCAGTTAAAATATAGAGTTTGGGATATACTCGTTGTATAAGAAATACGACCCAGAGTATAAGACAACCCTCAAATTTTGAGAAGATTTTCCTGGGTTAAAAAGTAGTCTTATATGCAGGAATATACAGTAATAATAAACTGTTTGCTAACTGTAGTGGCAACGTTACCTGAGAAAGTACACATGACCAAACATGGTCATAAACCATGGTTTGTCAACTCAGACATCATGAACAAACCATAGCTAAGCTTTCTTAATCATGAATGTCTTAACTGAGCTCAAGATAAACAAGCCGTTGTCTGGGATTTGCTAGCTTACCTTCAAATTCCTCCAAATTATGTATACATTGGAAACGTGCGCTACAAAGTGATGAGGAAAGCAGGTTTACTTTTAAGTAATACCAACCATAAATCTGTCTAGGATACAAGGGAAAGGGCTGCAGCATAGTGGAAGAGCACGTTTTATGGGAAGAAGGTCCCAACTTCATCCCTCTGTTTCCAGTTAAGTACCCCGTAGGTGTTGCCAATCAGAATACTTAATCCTGGCCTAGAGAGACCAATGGTCTGACTCAATATGACAGCTATGTATGTCCTAGAGCTAATAAGACACGTCCTCATGACAGTTTTCGACATAACAGCCACTGCTCACAAAGGTTTCTAGCTGTTGGCGCCATGAGTGGATGTGGTGGTTCTGTTCTGGCAGATGGGGCATGCAGAACTCTGAGACCACTGAATTTTTGTATGTTGTTAAGTGGTTTAAATGCAAACAGAACTTTGTATGTGCACTGGCCAGTATGTGTCTGGCATCAGTGGCAAGAAGTCAGCATACCTGCCAAACTAAGGACTTGGGGTAGTTGGTCTTCCAGCTGATCAGTTCAAAATTAGTAGGGCTACAACAGTGTCATCTTAACTATTTAATTATTGAAGGATACCCCTCCTTTCTATTGTTCCTTATAAAAAGCCAAACATTTTAACCAAAAGCCATATTTGACAATTTGATTATTATCTTTCAATCAGTGATAATTTTGGACATTTTACAGAGTAACAGACATGCTTTTCTCCACCTCTCAGGGCTAAATACCACAGCTGAGGGAAGGTCAATACTAGCCAGCCTTTTCAAAGACTTGTCATTCTTCCAGCTTTGCTTTACTATCCATCACAACCACTCATTTACTGCATTCCTTTCTTCGAACTTTTGATTTTGGTGCTGCCACAAGAAAAGAAAACATAAGCATTAATATTCAAAGATGCAAAAGCCAACATGAATTAGAGCAAGAAGGTACTTACCATTTGGATTTTCTTGTCTGTAGAAGGTTTTCAGCATTTCAACTGCTTCTTCAGATCGATAACCAGCTATGCACTGTAGAGATTGGAATATTTGGTTCATAAGGCCTCCCAGATTAACCATGTATCCCAAAGAGGTTATCTGACTCTTTAGTAGCATAAAGAACTTCAGCAGGTGTGACTTCTGACATCACTGTGTTCAACTTCCAGGGGCAAAAGAAAATCCACTGAACAACTTCATACTGAATTTTTAAAGGCAAAGCAGTACCTTTCAATAACAAAAATGGCTTACCACTGAGGGTATCCAATTTACACATGTAAATAGCATGTTTCCAAACTATTATTATATTCATCTTGACTGGCATACAGATAATAACTGTAGTGTGATAGCCTGGTTTGTAGGGATAGCTTAAAATAACAGTTTCCTGGTTTGGACATTAGAAGCAACTGTGGTTTAACAAGCCTCCAAAGTAATGAATGAAGGCATATGAGAGATGGGAAGTGAGAGTGTGCACATACACAGACTCTTCCCATTCCAACCAACCATGGATTATTGAACAGGTATCTATGAGTTTGTGCCAAGGAACTTGCCTTTGTGGATATGTTTTTCCCCAAGCAGCAAAACATCCTTGACCTATCAAAATAATTTTGTTATGTTGCAACTTTTCCCACTCACAAATCTTTCCCTGTTATCATTTATTTCTTGACATGTGTGAGTGAAAGTGACACACATACACAAAATAGGATGCTTTCAATGAATGCCCTAATTTAAATGGTATGCATGCACATGGTGGAATAATTTACACGCAGCCATTAACTGCAATTGTTGGAGAATGGAAATCAAATTTCTTAAATGCAAGACATTTCTTCTCACATAGTTGCCATGATGTAGAGCTAGTGTCATCACTATGCTAAATATCAGGGTAAATAAAGTGCCTTTTTTATCTTTTTAAACAAAATTACAACCAATTCTGATCCTGTAATCGTTTCCAACTATTCTGATATACCTTCATCCATATAAAGTGCATTATTTATTAAGTTTACAACCTGCTCTTTGTTTTTAAAGGGAGGATACATAAGATTTTTTGTAGTCTTCCATCCATGGACTACTGAGATCCACTTAGCTTCACCAATGCTGCACAATTAAGTGCTTCCTAACCATTCACTGAATCCATTTTGATTGTAGATTATTTTACAATTTATGGTTTGCATTCCCTCACACCTCAAACAAGGATGAATTATACTCTTCTCTATAAAATAAAGGAGCCCTGGAGATGCTATATTATGGAAGAACACTCCAGCCTGCTATTTCTGTTTCGGGGGTGGGGGATGGGAAGAGAATGGCTGCTCTAGATCCTAAAGCTATTTGCAGTCTCTCTAAATGTTGATCCAGCACCAAACTATCACTGGAGAAATGCTGACACAATGGTGCTAAGGATGAATTTCAGTAGTAGTTTCAGAATTAAAGTACTGACAACAATGCACCTTTAGAATAATCTGTCTCTGGATGAGGTTGTACCATCAACCTGCACTTGGTTCATCTACACACTTTCATTTTTTTTTATACAAAAAACCACACACATCAGTGACAAGTATTTCACCTGGAATGGTTCCCCTGTGTCCGTTAAGGTAGCAGAAGAGATGTTCAAAACCGAACCACAGCCTCCGAATCGTTCATTTTGGCAGCCATATACAACCAGTGGGATTTATATATGTAAGTTAAGAAAAGAAGGAGAATAGAATTACCCTCATTTAATAGGTTATATAGTTGTGCTGGTCTCAAAAATGCCTCTTTTCCACAGACACACTACTGCCTGGTCATATCTCTGGGCAAAACTTCCCCCACTCAATTCAACTCATTTGCTGCTAATTCACTGTTCCCCACAATCTGAGAGAGAAATAACTACCACTACTGTATCCTTTCCAAATTTCTTAACCTAGGCTTGCCATATGTCAGGAAAATTCCTGACATATCCTGGTTTTCGGGTGTAAAAATTATGTCCGGGGGTGTGTGTGTGTCAAAATGTCAGGGAAAACCCAGATGTATGGCAACGTGATGGGGGGGGAAAGCAGTGGAAACAGCTCCAGAAGCTTAAAGTCACTATTTTGGGGGGGAGGGGAGGTTTCCCCCCAAAAGCTCAGCAATGTAGGTTTGTTCCCAAAGAAAGCTAAACAATGTTGGGGTCCTCAAGAGCAAACCAGCTGGGTGGGCAGGTTATGCTTGCTCAACCACTTTGCTGGTGTCAGGAATTTTACTTATTGAAATATTACAACCCTATCCTAACCCGGAGCAGAGATGGCACAATACACTTAGGCCCCTGAGGCACAAGCACCACACAGGGAAGGTAATAATTATAAACTAAGTCATGATAACCCCAAAGACTGCCACCTGATGCAAGCTGCCTCACCCTGCTTCATTGTAGCTTCGGCTACACCCGACACCCATTCCTTGCTTCGACTCACCCACAAATACTTGCTAAATTAAACTTCTTCTCCATAGGCCCAGAACCTGGGGAATAACAGAGGGAGAGGGACATAGTAATGCACTCTGCTTGTTGGCTTTCTTAGGATCTGGCTCAGCACAGTAGGAAACAGATGCTGGACAAGTTACGTCTTTGAACTTGTCCAGCACAGCTCTCCTTACGCCCATCATCTCTGCACAAACGAATCCCCTTAGACCCAATGACACAGACCTCATGGCAACAAAGAGCTGCCCTCTGTTAGCTTGTTAGCAACCGATACGCGAGATGAAATTAGCACACCAATGGATAATTTTCCAAAGGATACTCATCATTCGCAGAGCAGCTGCACACATTATACAGGGCTCAACAGTGACATATAGCACTGTGTTCACAAATACTTCCTTGGGTTCCTTCTTGTTCTGACGACACCAGTCCATGACCTGATCAATTGCTACCATTTCTGCATGGCGAGTAGCCTGTGGGGATACAGGGAAATAACATCAGTGTTTACACCAAATAGTAATGTATCGATCTGAATGGATGGATTCCTGCTACTTTTAGTAGGAAGGCAATAGGGTAGTAATGCACTCTGCTTGTTGGCTTTCTTAGGATCTGGCTCAGCACAGTAGGAAACAGATGCTGGACAAGTTACGTCTTTGAACTTGTCCAGCACAGCTCTCCTTACGCCCATCATCTCTGCACAAACGAATCCCCTTAGACCCAATGACACAGACCTCATGGCAACAAAGAGCTGCCCTCTGTTAGCTTGTTAGCAACCGATACGCGAGATGAAATTAGCACACCAATGGATAATTTTCCAAAGGATACTCATCATTCGCAGAGCAGCTGCACACATTATACAGGGCTCAACAGTGACATATAGCACTGTGTTCACAAATACTTCCTTGGGTTCCTTCTTGTTCTGACGACACCAGTCCATGACCTGATCAATTGCTACCATTTCTGCATGGCGAGTAGCCTGTGGGGATACAGGGAAATAACATCAGTGTTTACACCAAATAGTAATGTATCGATCTGAATGGATGGATTCCTGCTACTTTTAGTAGGAAGGCAATAGGGTAGGATCTTCAGTGATGCCAAAGCTTAACAACTAAAACCATATAGAAGATGGCCCTAATAACTGCAGAAATTTCATTTCAAAGAAGTAAATTTCCTCTTGTAAAATAGAAAAGCAGTGTATGTTGTTGGCACTTTATTGAAAGGTTCTTCCTTATCAACATCTGTTATAAAGGGAAAACACACAATACATCTGTTTCTCTTTATCCTCGGTTAACAAATGTTATGTTAATCAGCTTTTCCATTATTGAAAACATTCCGGTTTTTACCCAGATTCACATTTATGCAAGGACAGAGAGGTCAGACAGAAAGTGGCCAGTTGGGTGGAAATGCTCAGCTACAGGCAAAATGCTTTTCCTACTTGTCAAGATATCAACATCCATATTTTGTATCTAACTCAGTCTATGAATAAATATGAGGGAGGCGATGAGACCTACTAGTCATAAGAGCTCAAAGGATACCACAGAAGACACCATCCCTCTTTCAACAGCTTTAGGCATGTTCACATATTCTATCGATAGTCACTTTAAATTAGGAGCATTTGAAAATGCTCCTAGGCTCAACAGAATGTCAGTATTGTTCACAGACAGACCAAATACCTCCATTTCATTCATTTATTTACATTTTGGTATTCTTTACCCTGCTCATAAGCTGACAAGGCTTACATAAAAATTCATTTAAAATAGGAACAACAAGACACACACACACACACACAGAGAGAGAGAGAGAGAGGGGGGGGGGAACAGGATTCAAAAAACAAGAATTTAAAGATTTGGGAAGATAAAAAGAGCAGACTCAATGTCTCTGGGGAAAACACTTAAACACTTCAGTGCTCGGAGGCTACAACCCTTGATCTGGCTTCACCTCCAATGGCAGTAGGACCAGAGAAAAGGCTCTGAGGATCATTGTCATATTTGAACAGATTCAAGTAGGAGAAGGTACCCAAGATTCAAAGTCATTTCAGCCTTTAGAGACTAAAACCAGCCCAAAGGATTGTGCTCAGAAATAGATTTGGAGCAGTTATTTCAAGGCTGGCAAGTTATGATCTGGATGTCAGTTCTCACTTAGCAGTCTAGCCACTGCATAATGAACTTACTGTTATGTCCATTCCTCAAATACAACCCCATGTACAAAACATTATACTTGCCTGAATAGGATATTAACAAGAGCATGGATAGGAACTGCAGTTGGTGCACTAGCCTAAATGCTTTAATATACCATTTAGTGACAAAACAGAAAACATATTTTGATAAGAGAAGTTTAAGGCTTTTTAAGGCTGCTTTGTTTAAGATAAATGAAGCTTATATATTTCATTGAATTCCACTTCTTTACCACTCTCTTGCTGTTAAGATAGCGATCAAAGACAGAAAGCAAATTAATCATTGGGTAGATTTATTACTGTTCTGACTTAATATGCTAAAGTTTTATGAACATTGTTTTAAATCCCTTCAGGTAGGTAGACTGTTTGCCTTGCAATAACTTGTTCCACAAATGATTTCAGATCAAAGTAGAGATCTAAAAAAAAAAATAACTGATAACAGAATTATTAGTATCTTATGCATTTGTCTGTAAACCAATGTTATAAGACAGCTTTGCAAATGAATGTATATTTTAGCCAGCCTTCCAAAAGATCAGGATCAGCAGACACCATGAACAGCGTCAAGCACTCCAGGAAATGTTCAGCCACCTTCTTTCTCCCAGAGCTAACACTATTATTATTATTATTATTATTATTATTATTAAAATTTGTTTACTGCCCATCCGAAGATTTCAGGGCAGTTCACAGCACCCCTACACACCTAATAGCCCTATCAGTTCTTGTACTTCCCTTTTATGAATCCAGTCATGATCCGCATATTGGAGGAGAGGTGTGCTATTGCAGCACAGCTTTTTCCCTCCCAATCTCCTCCTTGTGGGGACTCACATGGAACCCATTCTTGTGAATGAATTTGCCACACACATCTTATTCTTTAGCCCCTCCAGCTACGCTGATAGCCTCCAAGGGTGGGAATGGGCAACTACTTCACTACAGCAGTAACTAAGGGGGAATTTAAGGTATATATGCATTTGAAACTATTCTTATCATCATGCTAGTCCTATAAAACAAGGGACAGACTGTCAGACAGGGAGTGTTAATGTGTTGTTGTTGTTGTTTAGTCGTTTAGTCGTGTCCGACTCTTCGTGACCCCATGGACCATAGCACGCCAGGCACTCCTGTCTTGCACTGCCTCCCGCAGTTTGGTCAAACTCATGTTCGTAGCTTCGAGAACACTGTCCAACCATCTTGTCCTCTGACGTCCCCTTCTCCTAGTGCCCTCCATCTTTCCCAACATCAGGGTCTTTTCCAAGGATTCTTCTCTTCTCATGAGGTGGCCAAAGTATTGGAGCCTCAGCTTCACGATCTGTCCTTCCAGGGAGCACTCAGGGCTGATTTCCTTAAGAATGGATAGGTTTGATCTTCTTGCAGTCCATGGGACTCTCAAGAGTCTCCTCCAGCACCATAATTCAAAAGCATCAATTGTGCGGTAGTTGGAGCATTCTTTGGCACTGCCCTTCTTTGGGATTGGGATGTAGACTGATCTTCTCCAATCCTCTGGCCATTGCTGAGTTTTCCAAACTTGCTGGCATATTGGGTGTAGCACCTTAACAGCATCATCTTTTAAAATTTTAAATAGTTCAGCTGGAATATCATCACTTCCACTGGCCTTGTTATTAGCAGTGCTTTCTAAGGCCCATTTGACTTCACTCTCCAAGATGTCTGGCTCAAGGTCAGCAACCACACTACCTGAGGTGTACGAGACCTCCATATCTTTCTGGTATAATTCCTCTGTGTATTCTTGCCACCTCTTCTTGATGTCTTCTGCTTCTGTTAGGTCCTTACCACTTTTGTCCTTGAGTTAATGTGTTAGGATACTGGTTTAAATGCACCGTGATTTCATGCTTTACCACACTAGCTAATTCTTATTAGAAATATCTTGTTATTTTTCTATAAATTAACTCTTTTTGGAGCAATTCTGTGAGAGAGTGTATTTGTGGGTATAGGATAAGTTAAGCACGTGTTCAGGGCAGTGCACAATTGTCTCTACACAAAATATCTTACTTCTCAGGAGGTGAACAGACATAGGAACTCCCACACACACATGTAACAGTTTGATCATAGAAGTCCTACATATCTTGGACACAGTTTATTTGAAATAATGCATCCTAATATGCATCCTGTGCGGTGATATTGCCATCACCACATGCACAATCCATGGAAGTACTTGGTCTCCCTTCTACCAAGGTAATATTGTTACACTGTTACCTTGATGCTTTGAATTTTGCCCTTGATCATGAGCAGCTCATAGAGCTCTGTTAGCTTTGCTGTGCTATGTAATATATGCATACTCAGATGACCAAACTGGATGCCAGAGGTTATCGCTGAAACATCTTCAAGGGCAAACCAGGTGGGTGGGCAGGTTATGCTTGCAAGTGAGGTTTAGCATGCCAGATAACTGTTACAGCCAAAAAGAACAGTGCACGTTCAAACAGAAACAGAAGCATGTTGGAGGGAAAACAAGAGCAGGCAAGGAAGCTGCCAGAGGGAAAAACATGCTGGTAATATTTGCTCCACCTCCTGCCAGACAATTCAGAAGGGTCACCTCAGAGAAGTATTGGCTGCACTATCCAAAAGGAAAACTCCCCCAGCTGCAGATTAAAACAAGTCTATTATGCCGTTCAACATACCGTACAATCCAGCTCAAGATCATCTCTCACATTTTGTACTCAGGCACAGATACCAGAGCTTAAAAAAACCACAGCCACAAAAAAAACATGCATGCATTTTGTGAATGGAATACTGTCAGTAAACTGCAACTTTTCCTGGAAAACATTTATAAAAAATAAGATAAAAAACACATCAACTTTTGATCAGAAAATCTTTGAGATTGTTAACAAAGATAACATGTTTTTTTAAAAAAAATAAACACCACTGTATCAACCTTTCAGCTTTAGCTGTGTCCTGAAAATATTTCAGTGAAAAGCTGCTGCTTTTAAGAATTATACTATTATTATTATTTTTTTAAAGGTTTAATTAAAATGCAGTTGCATTAATATGCAGAAAGGCCGGGTACAATTAAGATAAAAACACAGAAGGTGAAACAACAAATCAAATTCTCACCAGCATTCAGAAATCAGTGCTATGCCAAATGCCTTGTAGAAAAGGAATGTTGTCATGGCCCTTCTGAATTACAGTGGGAAGGATGCTAGGTGATATTTCTCTCATTAGATGTTCAAAAGTTTCAGGGAACTACTGAGAACACAGTGCTTTAAACACCTAATTTCCAGAAAGGAGGAGCACAAATATGCAAATATTCCAGAGACAGCAGTGTACATATGCCACTCAGAAGTTACACAAAATGCATGTCTTTGGACTGCAAAAATGATTACAATTATACCAACTTAATGAGTTTTTACCCGCATATGTAATACAGTGACTTACATTAGCTTAATTTAGTTAAATAACTTACATTTTTAGTTTCATTAACTTCATTCTTTCCCTTCCCTATGATCTCATTATTGTAGACCATGAGGCAACCAACAGGTACTTCACCACTCTCTAGTGCTTCTTTAGCCTATCAGACACAAAATGAATCAACAAGAGCAGGTTTATCACTGATTATATACACCAAGGCAAAGCACATTGCATTCCAAATCCTCTCACCCGACAAGCCAGCATTATGAAAGCAGTCAATTCCAATATACTCTTACCCAAGGATTACTCTCAAGAGTAAGGATGGAAATTATTCTGTTCCCTTTTCATATAATAAGCAAATGCAGCCATGTTAGACCACAATAAAAAATTTAAAACCCACATTAAGGCAATACCCTTATTTGGCCCACCACAATAATATCACAAATTTCAGCACATGCTTTCAAGTTCCCCTGAACTTTTCATCTGGTTAGATGTTAAATGAAGCCAAAATGCAGGGGATGGATGGGGAGAGAAGAAGAGAACTATATTTTGCTACGGTACCCATTATCCTATGTCTATCCTCAGAATGAGCTCAGGCTTGCTAGAGAAGCTACAAACAAACAAATTATGTTTCATTGGCTACGTTTGAAACAATAGGAAGAACAAGTGAGTGGTAGGTCGTCTGCAAGGAAAAGATGGGATAAATGGTGTTGGATGACAGAGAGAAGTCGAAACTGCTGTACAAACTACTTGGCCTCTGTCTTCACCCAAATGAAAAGCGGTGTCCAACCTGAGATAACATAGGAAAAAAGGGGGAGGTAATGGAACACCTAGCTAGTTTAAACGAATTCAAACCTTTAGGGCAGGCACCCCCAAACTTTGGTCCTCCAGATGTTTTGGGCTACAATTCCCATGATCCCTAGCTAACAGGACCAGTGGTCGGGGAAGATGGGAATTGTAGTCCAAAACATCTGGAGGGCCAAAGTTTGGGGATGCCTGCTTCAGGGCCTTATGAGCTGCACCCAAGAGTACTAAAGGAAAAACACACTTCCTTTCTCCATACAGGCCTAGCCTGGGCCTTGAGAGAATCTGCACTGACAAGGGGTTTGCGGGCTTTCCCAAGGCACCGTGAAGACTGGATGCTGTATACTGAGTGTCCTCCATGGGCCTTGGGCCTAATCCAGCTCCTGCACCCTTGGATGACAACAAATCTGTTTAGGCATGAGACTCCTTTTTCTTTTACGAGCATCACAGCCACAAGACCCACGCGACCGTCCTTTTATCCAGTCCCTCCGCTCCCCACCCCCACTCACTCACCATGTTTACAGCGAGGTCCATCCAGGCCTCCCTTTCCCCTGCAGCCACCGCTCGCCCCTTGTCCGCTTCCATCTCTCTATAGAGGCGAGCAGGGCCGCCGCCGACACTACAGCCCCGGAACGGAGAGTACGGAGCCGATGTTTCCGGGGGGATCGGGATCTAGGCGGACCGCGTAGAGGTGGGGGACTAGAATGCAGGTAGGAGGCGGAGCGGCAGCAGCCGCTGCCTTGGCTTTGCGCGGCCGACGTCCGGGGCGGGGCTTGACGCTTTGCGGCGGCTGCGCTACGGCGAAGAGGCGAAGGAGGCAGCGCCGAGCCCTTGCTTTCCGCGGACGCTGGGATGCTGCTGGCCGTGTGGGGCTTCCTCAAGCGCCACAAAAAGAAATGCTTCTTCCTGGGCGCCTTCGTGGGCGGTAAGTGGAGAAGACCCTTCGCCTTCCGCTCGCGTGTCCTCCTTGGTCTCCGCTTAGCCCTTCGCGAGGAAGGGGGCCTTTGGCTGGCTTTGCTTCTCATCCAGTGCCGGATTTACCTATAAGCTAAACAAGCTATAGTTTAGGGCCCCACTCTCTTGCCCCCCCCCCCGGATGTACATTTCCATATTACAATTACATACAGCAACAGTGGCAAATTGCTTTAGATACCTATTAGGTCCATAAATTACCATATAGCATATATTCATCACAAAAAACAGTGACAGTTTGTCGTTGACAAAGGACAGCTGGACATATAAAAGGCCCCATTACCTTCAGTAGCTTAGGGCCTCATCAAACCTAAATCCAGCCCTGCCCCCCCATATGCTCTGCCTCTCCCCATTCACACACACACCTGCCTTGTTTCCTGAGATTGCCCCCCCCCAACACACATCTCCCAGCAGTAAGCCCTACTGTTTTTAGTGGGGCTTACTCCCAGGTAAGCATGGCTACTTACCCAAGCAATTATAGCACTGGGTGTCTGTGTGCGGTTCCTTATCTTTTTGACGTCTTGCCAGTTATAACACCAACAACCCTGCTAGGCAGGCCAGCGCTAGCATTCCTGCGTATTGTAAGGCAGGGGCTGAGGTCGAGAGAGGGCCACTCGCGCCTGCTCTATGGTGGCCACACCCCTTCTCTCCCAGGCTGCGGCTCCTGCTGTTTCTCCTTCCATGTCTTTATTTCAGCTGATCTCCTGTGTCTTTTAGCCAGAATCCAGTGTGTCATCCCTCCTTTTTCCTGCATTGAAAAGTAAGTCCCCCACCCCCTAAGAAAAACTTTTTAAAGCTCAAAATTGCTGAAGGGGTTCGAGTTCAGGCATGTTCCTTATTCACTCATTTCAGATTATAGTTTGTCTTAATCTTTCCTAACACGTGCATGTATGGACTCATTCCTTCTTTTCAGATCAAAGTCTTTCTTTTTGCACAATCATCCTGTTATAACCAGCTCTTGGAGATATTTGCTCCCCACTCCCACTCCCGATTTGTTTTTTGCTCTGTACTGGTGGGAAAACACTTTTCCCTTTATTGTGCTCTTCTGGATATATACATTTCATATTCTGATATGTTGTATTCTAAGTCATTAGAAGTTTATATTTCAAAATAGGGGAGTATGTGGCAGTAGCAGCCATTGCTTCATAACATACATTTGAAACTGCTATATATTCATTTGCCATGAATCATCTCAGTATTCACCACTACTTAACCAGAGGACTCTATTTCGATTATCAGTTTGCTAAAAATACTTAAATATTCTGTATAGTCAGCTATTTTATCTGATTGTGTGAAACTATTACCAAAAATTTTCTATCACGATCCATTGTAGATCATTTTTGCCTGAGAAAGGGAAGACCGTCTGGAAATTAAGAACAGTTTTATTTAGCACATATGCTGTTTTGGTGATCCTGTACTGTGATGGGATCCAGCCTTACTTATGATCATTTAATCTAATTGAGAGAACTTGTTCTGGGTAACATTTATACAATTTCTACTGAAATCAAGGGAAAAATATATTCTAAAGCAGAAGAAACTGTTTGGTATTTTGTAAGCCCTAAATTATGCCTGTTCTAAAATACCTTTAATAGGAGTTTATGTACTTGGAAAATATGGACAGAAAAAAATGAAAGAAATCCAAGAAAGAGAAGCTGCAGAATACATTGCACAAGCACGAAGACAGTACCATTTTGAAAGTAACCAGAGGACTTGCAACATGACAGGTAAAGCAACAGCAGTCTTGGGATCAATTCAGGTCATACCATGGCTTTTGCTAACTATAGTGCACGTCACTTGCCTACTGTTGGTTCCTGTTTTCTCAGCACATATTAATTGCCATAGTTTCTGATGCCAATTTGACAACTGATCACTGAACCATGATTTGTCATGCCAAATCATAGTTAAACTTCCTTAACTATGGTTTGGTGTGTTGCCTAAACTGAAGTGGTCTTTTTTTATTGAGGTAATATAAACAGAACCACATAGTAGCTAGGATCAAAAAAATCGTGTGTCTAGCTTCGCATTTCCAGGGGGACTTGTGTTTTGTTAACAGCAGCCCCTTAAGTTGCATGGCAAACTACATTTAAAACTGATGAAGGGCCATCTGTAACCCAAGGTAAGTGGGGCTTTTATACCTAATTTTGTTTCATTTTTCTGCACATTTTATGGGCTGATCTTATCCTGTGCATCTTTGTTAAACTCCTATTTTTAAAAGCAATCATATCCATACTGAGCTTCCTTTACTCTAAAAGACTGAGATCATTTAGTCTCTATTCATAAAATTAGTTCTCTGATTGCGAAAATGTTCTTTGCACTTTGGCTTTGAATTCCTCCTTTTTGAACAGGGGTAACTAAAGCTGGAAAGAATAATATTAAAGGTGTCATTGTGCATACTTCCAGTTTGTGCTTTTTTTTTGAAAAAGAAAACAAATGATCCTTTTATTTATTTCCCAAAGACCAAGAGTTGGATTCAAACTTGCAGTTCTGTGAACAGAACAGCTTCCCCTGTTTATGGAAGGTTCTGAGATCCAGCAGATGCTTGGCTGGAGAAAGAGAAGGGGAGGCCGTTTTAGTCTATTCCCCCTATAGTTCACCACTTCCTGTGCTGTTCAGGAAGGAGTCCCAACACTCTAAAGCAGTTTCCCATGAGCTGCTATAGCAGGTGTGGGGAATCTTTAACTTTTCAGATGTTGCTAAACTACAATTTGCATCAGCCACAGCAAACATGGCCAATGACCAGGAATGTGAGAGTTGTAAACCACTGACATTTGGTGGACTAAATGCTCCTCACAGCTGTGTTAGAGAGAGAAGGAAGTATCAAAAGATACATACACATGTGATCAAACCCATTACTGAATAAATGATTTGTTTATGAGATTCTATGTACGCTGGTTATGTTCCTAATCATTTGCTTTTCATTAATAGTCCTGTCAATGCTTCCAACATTAAGGGATGCTTTGATGTACCAACTGAATTCTGAGAGCCTCACTTCACTGCTGAAGGATAGGTAAGTGTGCTCTGTTGATTTGGTTTGAATGCCTATTCTTTATATTTGGGCTAGAAGCAGAATGTGCATATGTAACTATCATGTAGGAAAATTATTCCCTGCAACCTGAATCTGTGCACTGCGAAAACCTTAGTATTTATGATGCATGTTCTATGAAACACGTAGAGGAAGCATAAAGTGAATTCCAGTGTGTTTCAGTTAGTTTGAAAAATGCCATTTGGAATATTATTTATGAAGGCCAGTTAGGGCTACATTTGTAAATTTCTTCAGAGCCTCAAATCCCCAGGCTTGGTTATTTATTTCTTCATTTTCCTCCAAGCATTTCCTCCCAAGCAGTTTCAATGCTTGTTCATGCCTATATTAAAGTGAAAATTGAATTTTCACTTTAATATAGACAGAAATTGAGCTTTCTTTCTATCAAGACCATTCATTTTAAATGTTTCCAATTTTGTGTTTTCTTAGACCAGCCAACAAATTAGAAATATGGGAAGATTTGAAGATTATAAGTAAGTTGAAAGGAATAATTATGCTCATTATCCAGTGAGCCTCTTTTTATGTATACACATAGCAGAGCTTCTGGTTTTTCTTCAAAATGCAGCTCTGGCCCAGCTCCAGTGCACATTGCAGAACTATCAGACACGTGCTTCTTCAGAAGCAAGTGCTATTCTGTTCAATGAAGTTTACTACTAGCTCATTATGCATAGGATTGCAGCCTTACAGAGCATTCCTGTCCCCACCCCAATGGCGGCAGATGGTGTTGTCAGGATGGTATGTACTCACCTCTCTACTAGCCTTCATTGCCAGAGGTAGGCAGGGGGGAAAGGCTCTGCTTTGGCAGAGGCCTCAGCTTTGCCTAGACATGCACTGAGCAAGTGGTTCCCAACCTTTTTGATATGGCAACACCCAAGCCCAAACTTACATGGCATAGTGACCATCAATTTATTGTCACATGAATTTTTTACCTTCCCAAGTGTTAAAATGTGGAAATTGAACCTTTGTAACACAAGTGTTAATGCAGCATTATAACATGCCAACAGAACAAAAAGTTATAAGATAAAGGATTACAAGCAATACTTATTTAGGGTTTGCTTACAAAGCCCGTGACCCACTTATACAGGTTTTGTGAGCCACTGGTTGGGAAATGCTTCACTAATCTCTCACCTGTGGTAGCCAGCAGAAAGCCCTAAAATGGGTACTAGCAGATTGGGATCAATGGGACTCAACCCCCCCTTGAGATATTTAGCTACACCAGCCTGGAGCTGGTGTAGTGAAATAATCTGTTCCACACTTTCCCAGTCCCTTGTTTGGATTGCTTTGCCATGTTCTTGCAAGTCTAAGTAATAGGCTTGTAAAATTTGTCCTTGTTTGAGCTCATTGCATCTTAAGCTCTTGATTACCCAGAAGAAACACCTTTTTGAAGAAGACACGAAATGCAGATAGCTCCTCTAAATAAGCTCTAGAAAGTTAGGTTTTCTGCACATAAAACCAGAACAGTTTTACTCTTATCCCATGTATACAATATTTATTCTGCATTACTTTAGATGATATGCTGACTATTAGTTGTCTACTCTTTTTCATTTAGTATCATTCCTTTTTCTGTTTAAAGGTTTTACAAGAAGCATTGTAGCTGTATATAGCACATGTATGCTTGTAGTTCTTCTACGAGTACAGTTAAATATTATTGGTGGATACATCTACCTGGATAATGCAGCAGTTTGCAAAAACGGAACAGTAAGTACATTCTTTGAGCAGTATATCAGTTATTGAAAAATTCATACGGTTGGCTGTAATTTGTAGAATCCTGTACATGGTATTATACTTACAGAAATCTAATTGACGTTAATTATATGCTGAGGATGAAATCTAGCATCACAAGTGAACTTTCTGCTTGCATGACAGTGCTGCTCCTTCCTCTCCTCTCCCTGCACCCTCCCAAAAGCAGAGGGAGGAGAGAAATGAGAGATTCTGTTGCATATGTGCAAGTCCATTCTGCTAGCAGATGGGGCACGACTATATATCATCCTTGTGAGGGATAAGAGCTACCGACAGCCCCCTCCCATCCAACACCAGCTCCTCCCCCAGCGGGGAGGGGGAAACTTCGAGTGGTGAGTCAGGAAGTGGAAACAGGAGCGTGAGTACCCTAGCGGAGCCCAGGCACCGCCGGGGAAAGGAACAGGGGAGCAGGGAGACGGTGGGAAAGAGGCCGATCCCACCGACCTCGGAATTGCGTAAGAAGCGCCGGGGGAGGAGATTCAGTATGCCAAGATTACTTTGCTGGAGGAAAACGCGTGAATCGCCATTCGGAGGTTCTGTGCAAGACTGACAACATGTACTGACCATCTGTAAATAGCACTGTTTTCAGCACTGTAAATACACAGCACCAATAAAAGGATAAAATGCAGAGCTGTGTGGAGTCGTTACTCTGAAGTAGCCCACCCCGGCCACTGTGACAATCCTCAATTTATGAGTATTGGAAGACTGGACTGATTTTCAAAGTGAATGATGCTAAAGAGCAGAGATGATACTTCTTGAATTCCATTTTTGTGAACTCTCTGTCCCTCATAATGGGGGGGGGGGATTCAACAATTTTGTTGGTGTTGAATAAGTTGACAGCACAGCAAAAAGGAAATAAATTTGGTGTTCCGTGCTTGTGTGGTTGTTCCCAGTGTTAGCTCTTATTTATAACAAGAGAGGATCTATAAGGCTTTTTAAAAAGAGAGATTTGAATTGTTCTGTCCTCTGTTGTTCTGTGTTTAAAGATGGCTGAGGCTGTTAAGATCCAGGGTATCTTGAGAGTGGTGCCAGCAGCAGGAGAGCACAGAGAAGGCACGGGGAGGGAAATTCTGCATCCTGACTGGTTGTACAGATACATGGAGGATAAACACACTGTTCCATAAAGTAACAGAAACATTACAGAATGTTTTTTCTCCTTATAGACACCTCTAGCTCCCCCTGAAGTCCAACAACAATATTTATCAAGTATTCAGCACCTTCTAGGAGATGGTATGATATCTGTAAACCTCTTCCTACGTAGTGCCAATATTTGCAAAGTTTGAACAAATGGGTAGCTAGTCTTCAGTAACTTTTTCCTTCTGCCTTAGGTTTGACTGAATTAATTTCTGTGGTTAAAAAAGCTGTGCAGGATGCATTTGGGAGGTAAAAAAAAGGCTTTAAAAAGTTTTGATGTGTATTTTTAAAGTAATTCATTGGGATGCATTCATTTGATTTGATAAATAATGTTTAACTCCTTCCCCTTGCAGTGTTTCTCTCAAACATGCTCTTTCTCTCTTGGATTTGGACCAGAAGCTACAAAAAATTAGAAAGGTGATAGAACAACCTGGAGATGGGTCATCATCTGAAGACACTGGATCCCAGTCTCTGCTGTGTCATTACATGATGCCAGATGAAGAGAATCCATTAGCTACCCAGGTATTTTCATAGTATCGGGGGCAGGGAATCAAACCAAACCTGAAGTTGTTGGGGGCAGGGCAGAAATTGGTTCTCGGTTAAAAAAAAAAGTAGCAGAATTTAAACTTGAAACTCAAATCTTTTAGTTTGCTTCCATCTGAACCAGAACCAGACCTTCCCAAACAAGAAAGGTTCAACATAAATCAAGTAATCCTGTACATGCACTTGGAGCACTATCCAAGTTGCTTTTATGCTCTGTTGTTTGTCTTTTTAGGCCAGTGGACTTACAGAAGGAGATGTGGCTACTATTAAATTACTCAATGAGACAAGAGACATGTTGGACAGGTATGCAGCAAATGTTCTCTTTGGTAACTTGGGCTAAATAAACTTAGGAAAGGAAAATAGGAAACTCATTTTTTATCAGAATAGAGAAATTGAGGGTGATTTTGCATAACAAAGTGTCTTACTTTAAAAACAAAAAAACCTTTCTCAAATGATTTGATTCTCCACTTCCCTTGTCCCTGTTTGAGCGAACCACAGTTTGCTGTTTTATCCAAACTGAAAAAATATAGCTTGCCTCTAAACTGGGGTTGAAACTCATTTTAATTACTGGCAAAGACGCAAACTTTGCTTCATACAGATGAGGATGGGGAATGAACTGGAGCAAGAAGTGCAGAGGAGGAACAAATAGACCTCTAGAAAATTCTTCCAGGCCCAGCAGAGAGGCCTGGAGGTGCCTGAAATGCCCCATTCCTAGTTTAGTGTTATGTTTGATCTAGCCTCGTATCCCCATCAGCAGAGTATCAGTTTTATTAAAATTACATTTTAAATATGTTTTCCAAAATACGTTGGATGTAGAGAGGGATTTATATATCTATTATAATTTGATTGATTTATTCCAGTCCAGATTTCAATAGAGTTTTGAGTTCATGCTTAAATAGAGGGTTCAGTCGATTATTGGACAACATGGCAGAATTCTTCAGACCCACCGAACAGGACTTATGCCATAGTAGTTCCATGAACA